>NW_024412388.1:24086999-24116073 GCF_014898765.1 Herpailurus yagouaroundi
CAAGGCGGGACGCGGCGCCTGCGCGGGCTGGGCCCGGGAGGGGGCGCGCGCCAGGCCGGGCGCGAGGAGCCGCGGGAGAAGGGGCGGGGGGCGGGGGCGACGCGCGCCGCCTCCTGTTAAAGGGGGAGCAGCGCCAGCCGAGCCGAGCGCACCCTCCTCCTCCCTGCCCTGGGCCCCAGGCGCCGGCGCGGGAGAAGCCCCGGGTAAGCCCCCGCCCCGCCCGCGGCCTCCTGGACCGCAGGATGCGGCGATCCGCGACGCCCCTCCAGAGATCCCCCGGGCCGGAGGCAGCTCTCGCAGCCGGGGTCTCTGGGGCCCTGGGGGCTGAAACATTTGCCCCACCCTCCCCCGTATGCACTGCAAATCGCATATCCCTGTGCATGCAGGTGCCACTCCTGTGCGCTGAACTTTGCATATGCTTATGCACACAGGTGCCCTACGTGTGCACTGCAATGTTGCCTGGCTCCGTGCATGCAGTTGCTACACACACACTCAGCGTGTTAACATGTGTTCAGGTCTTGAATGCATGTTGCTTGTTCCTGTGTGTAGAGATGCTGTATGTGTGCAAGCTTATAAGTGCCACATATGTGCTGAGTGCTGTGGGTCACCTGTATGTAGGAGCCACACATGTACGCTGCAGTGTGGCATGTTTGGTGCATACTCTAGTGTGAACTGCAATGTTGCATGTCCCTAGGCACGGGGATGCTACACGTGTGCAGTGTGTTACATGTTTTCCTGAGCGCCTGTCTATTCCCACAAGTGCCTTTTCCTGTGCCAGGGGCGCCCCCATGTTGCATCTGTTTGTGTAGAAGCAGCCGGAATGTACAGACCTGCCCCCTCCCCATCCTGGCACTGTGCAGTTGGGTGGGGCCAGAGCCCACATGGTGAAGGTGGTTCCCAGGGAGATGCCCATGGCTCAGGGCCCTGGTCTGGTGGTTTTGTGGCCTGGGCATGTTGCCACCAAGAAGGTGGGCAGACCAGGGACACGCCACTTCGGCCAGAGACAAGTAGGTTAATCAGATGGCTCTGGTCAGAGGAGGAGCCAGCAGGGGGCAGCTTTGCAGGGAGCATTTGGATGGTTTCAGGAACCCTACTTTTTAAAGGTGCCCTGGCCAGGAGGGGGCTGAGCCTGGGAGGCAAGGAAGTCCCCAGTCCGTCCAACCCCAACCCCACCTCTCCACTGAAGCCCCTTGAGTTGTGTCACCCTGAGGACTAGGACAAGGAGACACCTCGTCCCCCAGGAACGTCCTGCCAGGAAGAGGCAGAGAGAAAAGCCCCTGATCTCTCCCTCCGTCTCTCTCTCCCCCCTCCAGCAGTCTCGATGACATTTGTTGTGAGTGATTGTGAGAGATTATCGACTTTAATGGAAGGAGGTAATAAGGGGCGATGAAGGAATCTCACCCGTCACCTTAAGGGAATTTATGAGGCTGTGTGAGACAGGGAGGAGGCTGGCACCTTTCCTTTCCCAGCGGGAGCCCAGGGAGGCCTATGCCTTACACTTAGCACTGGCAGGCAGGGCTCCTGGGTTCTTGCCGGGCACTCTCAAACACCCCAGGTCTCTGGGTTTGGAGACTCAGCCGCTACTGTGAAAGCCAAGCCAGGCAGAACTTGCCATCTACAGAGCGTGTCAAGAGCCACCCCAAGGGGGGCGCCTGGGTGGCGCAGTGGGTTAAGTGTCCGACTTCAGCCAGGTCACGATCTCACGGTCCGTGAGTTCGAGCCCCGCGTCAGGCTCTGGGCTGATGGCTCAGAGCCTGGAGCCTGTTTCCAATTCTGTGTCTCCCTCTCTCTCTGCCCCTCCCCCGTTCATGCTCTGTCTCTCTCTGTCCCAAAAATAAATAAACGTTGAAAAAAAAAATTAAAAAAAAAAAAAAGAGCCACCCCAAGGGCAGCGGGAGATCCCAGGTCTCCCTACGTGGGGCATTTCGAAGGGCAATGGCGTGGCCAAAGTGGATGCCTTAAGGAGGTGGGCAAAGGTGGAGAGAGTGAGTGAGTGGTCGGATATGAGGTATGCACAAAGGTATAAGGACAGGTCCTCAGAAGCTCCCAGGACCCTGTGCTCCAGGGCTCCAGCCCCTTCCACTCCCACAGGGAGCCTGCCTCCCTCTTTATGAATATTCACTGAATTAGCGTACTAGAGACCCAGAGCCCAAAGAAACACAGGCAGGTCTCTTGCAGATGTAACGCAGCTGGATCCCTGAGGCCCTCCCTTTCCCCCCCCCACCCAGGATCCAGCTGGGTACAGGGTAATGGGAGGGGCTGGAGAGACAGCAGCATTTTGTCTGTTTCGTGTTCCTTGGTAGCCCTCTGACTTCTCAACCCCGTTCTTTCAGGGTGGAAAGTCTTTCAGACTGAGGGAGAGACTGACAGTGATGGTACCCCATACCTGGGGGCTCAAGGCGCAGGGTGGCGAGGTCAGCAAGGCAGCAAGGGCTGTGGGAGCTGGGTGGAGAGAACAGATCTCCCAGGGCGTGTGCGGAAGCAGGCTAGATTAGGGCCAGCCTCCCGAAGGCTCTCCCGGAGGTGCCTCCCGGCTTCTTCGGGGCTTCCCCACCTCCTTTCCCAGGAGCCCCTGCCCTTCCAGACTCACTCTGGTGATAATGCCGCCCGGGAGGACTTGGAGTAATTACAAATCGTTTCCATATTCAAATCCAGCTGGTTGAAGAGAAATTACTTCTCTGACAGCCCAGGCGGGGGTGGGAAGAACAAGTCTAAGCCCCAGGAGGGGCCTCTGGGGAGCCTAGGGCAGAGACTGGGCAAGGGAAGGGGCACCAGTCAGAGCTTGAGCACAGAGGGTTTAAGCAGAAGAAATGGATACTTCCCGCCTACCCCTCTCCCCAAAACAAAAACTGGGCAACAGACAATGACCCCAGTCCTTTGGAGCTCCCACTGGAATCTCTGATGGCATGGAGAGGACCAATCCTACAAGGACAACTAGAAGTCAGGCTCTCATCCTGCCTCCCTAGGCGACCTTGAAAAAGTCCCTCCAGCTTTCTGAGCCTCTGTTTCCTTACCTGTGAAATGGTATAAATGATGGCACCCAGCTCCAATGAGATAAAAGATGTGCATTATAGCAAGAGCTAGGCTCCTGAAAGGGGCCTTTTAAAATAATTGTCTTATTACCAATTAATTCATCTTTTGGTTAACAATAACAACCACCAGTGGCCCATTCCGGAAGCAGCACAGCCCTCAGTGGGGCAGCTTAGGAGAGGATAGTGGGTGATGAGGGCACGCATAACCCTGGCCTCACGGGCCTGGCCTCACCCGCCTGGCCTCAGCCCTGCCTCCCACTGGGCCAGCCACTGCTATGCTTCGTTGCCCTTTAAACAGATGAGAAAATGCTCTTCTTCTCTTCCCAATGATTTATTTGGCCCAGAGCCTGGTCAGGTTTCCTTCTAGCTGGTGGGACCTAAGAGTGCCCCTCCCTCAGCCCCTACCCTCCACTGACACTCAGCCAGGCGCCCACAGCAGCCCAAAGCTCTGAGTACCAAGGTCCCCCTTGAGTCCCCCAACCCCACCCCAGATACCTATCAGGAGCTCCTAACATGTTCCCAAAGACACCCAAATCCATGTGACAGTCTTCTATCAGGGTCTGTCCCAGAGCTCACGGGATACATACCTCATTGCTCTGGATGTCATGGATTCAGGAGGGGTATCCTGGAAAAGGTGGACTGACCCTCTCTGTCTGTGGGAAGTCCTGCATGTCTAATTTCCATCCTTCCTGCTGCAGATGCCAAATGGGTTAGGAGCCTGGGGCAACCCAGGTCGGGTGTGTGTCATTTTCTCGGTGCTATAGATCAAGGAGAGGAGGGAGGATTAGCAGCATTGGAGGCAAATCCTCCCAGAAGGTCAGTGCCGGGTTTGCGCGCACCCCTCTGGGCAGTGCCTGCATTCTCTGACCCCTGGGGCAGTGGGTGGAGAAGACCTTTAGGATCTTGGGTGATCTTCACACAAGTCTTACACTGGAGGATGCGCACAAGAGCCTGGCACCCAGAAGGTGCCTTTGCTCACCCATTCAACGAATCTTTATTGAGTGTTTACTATGTTCTAGGCGCTGGGATCCAGGCCATCAGCAAGTTCCGTTGCTTCTACCTTCCAAAACATCCCAAATCGATGCCCTCCTGACATCCCCACTGCCAACACCAGAATCCAAGCCACCATCATCCAGTGCCTGGACCTTCCTTTATTTGACCTCCATGCTCCCACATCTACCTCACCCTCCTCCACTCCATTCTCCCGGAGCCCACTGAGTCATCTCTCTAACTTGTAAATCAGAGCACCTCTTCTTAAACCCTCCCATGGTTTCCTACTGCACTTAGCACCATGACCTTCCAAGCCCTGCATGACCCGGCACTTACCAACCTCTCCAGAACCATCTCTCCTACCCCCAACCTTCGCCCCATCCCAACACAGTGGGGGACTTTGACAAAGTCCAAATCCTTCTTCCACTAGTACTTGCCGTGGCTGACTCCACTTGCCAGGAAGGTCTGAGTACCAACATCACCTCCTCTAGGAGGCCTCCCCTGATTACGCTTCTAAAGCAGCCCTACCCACCCATCCCCGATTGTTCCATCCCGTGGCTTTGCACTTCCTTCACAGCATCATTACCTGAAAATATGTTATCTATTTACACACAAGTCATCGGTTTCCCTCACTGGACTAGGAATTCTGTAAAGGCAGAGACCTTGTCCATCTGTTCATGTTTGTAACCCTGGCACAAAGCACCATGCCAGGCATGTGATAGGTGCTTGTCAAGGGAAGGAATGGCGAAAGGGCAAGTAAAGACCCTGCCCTCCCAGAGCTTCCAGTTTGTGGTCCTTGATCAATGTCCAATAAAACACTGTTCAACCGTTTCCCACGTGATGGACTAGAAAGGACTTCTGCCTCTGTCCCTCACTGGCTGTGTGACCTGGGACAGGTCATGCATGCTGCCCAGGCCTTGGTTTTCTCTTCTGTAAAATGGAAACAACCTAGCAGAGCTGATGTGAGTCCCCATGAGATGACAAAGATGAAGCGCCCCACACAGTGCCAGACCCAGGGAGGTGTCATCTGCATGAATATGGCCCTCTTTCAGACTTATTCAGGGCTGCAGCTGTTCTGCATTCTGAAGACATGGAGAAGACTCGGAATGGGGCCCTGACCTTGAGGCCTTCCCGGTGCCCCCTCCCTCCCACCTAGGGAGAGAGGAGTTCTTATCTGCTGAGATCCTTGCTGTGACAGAGGCCACCTGTGTAATCAGGACGGTCGCACCGGTGAGTGGGTGATCACTGCAGAGAAACTGAGTCTGGATCCACTTCGCGGTACCTCCTCTCCTTATGTCGCAGCCCCTCTTCGTTTTCCGCCTTCCTTGTCTGTGTAAACACATGCACACACACACGGATGCATGTACAGACAAACCCATATCCACACACTTACACAATCACCGGCCAGCAGACACATACCCTTGACTAGGAAACACAGGTGTATACATAACCACACACACACAACCCCCCTCCACTTTTCTGGCCCAGTGGGGACCTGTCAGACTCATCTATCAGTCCTGTTGCCTCCTGCTCTAGGCTGGGGTTAGGCACAACCCCTGCAGGTTAACAGGAGGCAGCGTGGGGACTCCCTTTGGTAAGTTCTCCTTGAGGTCTAATCCCACTCTCGCCTGCTGCAGACCTTAAGGACTGGGAACCCTGGCAACCACTCCGGACACCCAGAAATGACAGCACCATCCCTTGTGCCCACACCCACAGGCTGGGGGACATGTAGAGGGTGGAGGTGCCTGAGAAGAGCTGCTCCCAGCTTCCTGCCCCGGTGGGGGGAAAGGGAAGGGGAATCCCTCAAGGAGGGTCTGGGGCACTTGGCAGGCATGGGGCACACCAGCAGTGGGGGGCCAGTGTGTTCCCACCATCTGGGATGCCCCATGTTCTCTCCCCCGGGCTCTTTGCCACCTGGATCCAGCTGGACTGGGCTTGTGCCAAGCAGGACACATTGAGCATAGCAGGCAGGGGTGGGGGTGACCTAGAGGTCTAGAGGGACCAGCTCATCCTGTCGAGCCCCTCTGTGGGCCTAACACTGTGCCTCCTGCTTTTAACTTATTGTCACAACAAACCCTTACCCCAGCAAGGTCACCCCCATTTCCCAGATGAGGAACATGGCTTAGAGGGAGGCAGAGAGAAAACCAGAGCCCCCCCCCCCCACTTCATTCAGTAGGGCCCTGCCTAGTCTCACTTCTCCTTGTCCTCCTTGCCACCCTCCAAAGGACAGACCAAGCGCCAACTGTGGAAAACAACTTCTTTCAGGATTGGAGCTGATCTTCCAGAGAGAACTAGCTCTCTCAGGGTGAGAGATGTGAAGGGACCTGACACCCAGGGCCTGGCCCGTAAGAGGCTGAAGCCGGACACCCAGATTTGGGGGAGGCAAACAGAGTGGCTGAGGGTGCTGGGAAGGACCTCTCACAGGATCTGCTGAGACGGACGCACCTTGCTGGCAGGCACAGCCACACTCCTCGCCGACACACCCCAGGAGGACAACCCTCTTGCTGGAACACACACTGCCTCGTGCTGTAAAGCAGTAAAGCAGTCACTGCCGAGTGAGCGAGAGGGTGGGCCTCCCATCTCATTCAAACCTGGCACAATTCTGACCTCTTTGGGTCCCAGGCTTGGGGGCCGGGGGCCCGCAGGGGAGAAGGCTCTGAGTGTCGTGGTTGGAGAGGAGGAGCCTCGGGGTGCATCGCCAGCCAGCGTTCTGCATGTCAGAGTGGGAGTGAGTGGGGCTGAGCTCGGGTACACGTGTGGGTGGCTGTGTGCGTCAATGCGTGGGGGGAGAGTCTGTGTGTGTGTATATGATGTGCCTGTGCGCAGGTTTTGTGTGTGTCTGCCTAGGCCTTGTACGTCAGAAGCCCGGGCCTGGCTCCGGGATCTCTCCTGGGTGTGCGCGCGTGTGTGTGTGTCTTTGTATGCAGGCTGTGTGGTGTTTCTCATGCGTTTATTTTTCTGTTTGTGTACATGTGTGGCGTATAATGCACACAAGTGCCTGACGCTGGGGTTTGTTTCTCCACTCAGTGTCTAGGTGAATGTGGGGCGTGTTGACAGGGCTGGGTTTACTGCTGGAGTCTGTGTGCCACCAGTGTGTGGGGTTTCTTTGTAGTTTGTGCCCGAGCCTGTGCGTGCGCGCGCGCGCACGTGTGTGTGTGTGTGTGTGTGTGTGTGTGTGTGTGTGTGTAGGGGAAGTGTTTCCAGGCCTGTGTCTGGGCCTTTCGGTTCAGTGTGAGTCAGGGCATATGGCATGTGCAGGCCTGTATGTGACTGTGTCTGTGTCAGTGTTTGGTAGGTGTCCGTGCCAGCCTGTCATGTGTTTCCCTGTGTGTACTTGGGGGTTGTGGGCAGGCCTTCAATTCGGGGGGTGGGGGGGTGGGCATTGTGTGTAATACTATTTGGTGTGTGACTCTCAGTGGTTGTGACCCTGGATGTCCTATACGTGTGTCTAGATGTGGGGTGTGGATTATTGTGTAGTGTGTATCCGCAGAGCTGTAGGTGTGACATTTGTTATTCTTGTCTTTGGGGACTTTTCAAGCTAATGCTTCCCAGGAAGTCTCCTCCTCCCCCAAAGGCTGAGATCTCGGCCATGCTCTGCGCTCCCAGGCATCTTGGCCGGCTCTGTGTTTGCCTTGGGGGGGGTAGGCGGGGTGTGCTGAGAACCCTGAAACTGCCGGCCAGGGGTCAAGGTCGCATGTCAGGAAGCACAGGGCTCTTTCTCCTAGGGCGCCCCAGGACCCCCTCCTTTCCCCTCCTCACTCACAAAGGGCCCTACGGGTGAGGCCACCGCATGCCCCCCCCCCTCCCGCCCTGCCCAGGTCTCCCCTGAAATGAATTTTAATTTCCGCTCTGGGCAGGCGGCCGTAATGAGGCTTGAACCAGCAGGGCGGCGGCGGAGGTGCGGGGGCTCGGGTTGCCAGCTGAGGAAGGGAGGCGCGGATTTGAATTTCAAAGGCAGCTGGGGCCCAAGTGCGTCTGCGTCGTGCGATTGTGTGTGTGGCGCTGGTGGGTCCGCCAAGGCGCGCCTGCGTGTGCGGCGTGTGTCTGGGTGAGCGTGTTTAGTGAGTGTGCCTCTGAAAGGCGTGTTCGAGGCCCCGCGTGGTCTGCAAGCGCGAGTGCCTGAGCCTCCGGCGGTCTCTGCCACCGTGAGAAGGGCCACGGCAGCGTGTCCGCGTGTCTGTGCGTGTGCTTGTGGGCAGATGCTTGCATCTGGGAGTGTGTATTTTTAGGACGGGTCGGCACCACCGTGTGTGCGTGTGTGTCCGTGCTCCGGGCCCTGCGTGTGGCTGCGAGGGTGGCCGCAGTTTTGGGCGCTGGTGCCTGTGTCACCGCGTGGACGTCCGCAGGGGTGTGAGGGTGTGTCCGTGTGTCCGTGCCACGTGTGAACGCGCGTTTGCACCTGTGAGTCCGTGTGGGCATCTGTCTATAGGAACGCGTGTCTGAGAGTCCCCGCGTCCCAGCGTTGAGTCTGCGAGTGTGCCCGTGCTTCTGCGCGCCGGGGGTCTGTGTCACCGTGCGTCTGCAAGCGCTGGCGCCGGCGAGAGTGGGTGTCTGCGCGAGCACGCAGCGGGGCCGGCGCCGGGGCGGGGGAAGCGGGGAAGGGGAGCCCGGGGAGAGCGCGCCGCCCCCCGCCGCGCCCCCACAGCGGGAA
Source organism: Herpailurus yagouaroundi (assembly GCF_014898765.1). Taxonomy (NCBI): domain Eukaryota; kingdom Metazoa; phylum Chordata; class Mammalia; order Carnivora; family Felidae; genus Herpailurus; species Herpailurus yagouaroundi. Next base: position 24,095,673 of record NW_024412388.1, read on the forward strand.
GGGGGGAAGGGGGGAAGGGGGACCCGACCTGCGGGTACTTAACGGGCTCTCCGGAGGCAATGGCCGGAGAGGATGGGCCATTAGCCGGAGGGGCGGAGCGGCACCCGTTTCACGCTCGCTCTTCCGAGGGCCAGGGCGTGGGGGCAGCTCATCTGTCTCAGGGAAACGGGCGTGCGCCGCGGAGAGATCGCCACCGCCTTGTGGCTGCACTGGGGACTCAAGCTACAGAGCAGGAAGGGCCGCCGGGGCCCCAACAAGGTACCATCTCCTAAGAGGCACCCATGGACACTAACTCAGATACACCGGGGCACATTCCCAGGCACACCTGACACACACAAGAGCGTGGGCCAGGCTGCTGTCACCCAGCTCAGGGGTCAGGCCCACTGGTGCGCACCCGGGAATGCATGCATGTGAACTGAGCATGTGCGCATGCACACACGTGCACACACGCGCACACACACACATCCAGAGACACAGGTAAGTTCTCACACTCACTGGAACAAACTCACCCCTCCCTGGGTTTTGGGCCCTGTGGGGCAAAGAGGGCTAAAGTTCAGAAGTCCTAGAGAAAAGGGGTAGCCTGAGTCACTTCATGTTGCCTTTACTCTGTCAGGCCCTGGGTTGGACCCTGACAGGATGCCTCACCCTGCATCATATCTCCCAGAAGCTGGGGCGGAGGTGGGGGCACAAAGACCCCAAATACAGTTATTCCTGGTCATTGCTGTAAGGTGCCCACAGCCAGAGGCAGGTGAGAGCCCGGGGCTGCCTTCTCATGGGAGGTCCCCTAGGGTCCTGGCTGGAACAGGCAGGCGCTGTCAGGATACCCAGATGACAACAAATTAGGAACTAGGGATGGGATGATGGTTTCAGTCCTCCTTCTCCACAAGAATGACAGCATTTTGAGAAGGGGTAGGGACTGACTCCTCTCAGGAAGGCTCAGCCGGGGGCCTGGCACCAAGGGCCTACTCCAAAAACACTACTGACTGAATAAAGAAAAGAAATAAATGAGTTAGAGAATGTAGAGGACCACCTAAGGGCTGAGGGAGCAGCATACAGAGGCAGAAATAGTATATCTGCATGGCTCTCTGCATGGCCGTGTGTGTGTGTGTGTGTGTGTGTGTGTGTGTGTTTCAGGGGAGAATATGGGAAGCTGGAGGTTAGGCTGGAAAGACATCACCGTGGGCCTGGTAAGCTAAACCAGACGTAGATTTTATTCTCAAAACAACAGAGTCCTATGGAGGGTTTTGGACGGGAAAGAATCACAGTCAAATTTGTTTGGGAGAAATAGCTGGGCCACTGCAAGGTGGATTTGAGGAAGCCAGGACTGGAGAAGGGGGCTAAGCTCATTCACTTGTTCATTTATTCATTCAACAAGTATTTACTGAGAGCTTACTATAAGGGTCTAGCCGTGGGGTGCCCAGGTGGCTGTGTCGGTCGAGCCTGCGACTCGATCTCAGGGCCATGACTTCAGGCCACACGTTGGTGGTGGAGCCTACTTAAAAATAAATACATAAGGGGCGCCTGGGTGGCGCAGTCGGTTAAGCGTCCGACTTCAGCCAGGTCACGATCTCGCGGTCCGTGAGTTCGAGCCCCGCATCAGGCTCTGGGCTGATGGCTCAGAGCCTGGAGCCTGTTTCCGATTCTCTGTCTCCCTCTCTCTGACCCTCCCCCATTCATGCTCTGTCTCTCCCTGTCCCAAAAATAAATAAACGTTGAAAAAAAAATTAAAATAAATAAATAAATAAATAAATACATACATAAAAGTGTGTGGCGCTGAGGGAGTGAAACGGATACAATCTAGGACCTCAAGGAATTTCTAGAACCTGACCACATACTTGCTGAGCTTATGGTGAGTTTACCTTCTAGTGGGGGAGGGGAGGCAGACACAAAAGCATAAATATGTGGAATGTTAGTGTTGGGGAGTCCAAAGAAGGAAAATAGTGTTGGGTAAGGAGGCAGGAGTGGTAGAGGAGAACAGGGGGCGATTTTAGGAAAACGCTTCTCTGAGACGGTAGCATCCGAGCAGAGACCTGAAGGAGGGGAGGAATGCGTGGAGAAGAGCGGCCCGAATGGGGGAAAGTGTAAGTGCAAAAGGTCCTGAGGGGGCGTGTGCCATTTACTCAGATGGGGAAAGACTTGTGGGAAAGTGGATGATTTCTATTTTGGACGTGCTGCATTGAGGTGCCTTCAGGACATCCAGGGACAGTGACCAGGAAACAGGAGAGATGTGGGTAAAGATCGAGACTGGCGAGAAGGGAAGCTTGGGTGCTGCTGCAGTAGGAGAGATTAAGTGTAGCCGGCAGGGAGGAGAATGGGGAGGCAGCCCAAGGTGTGAGAGTCGGTTCTGGGGAGAATGGCTGCTAGGGTGGGGAGCAGGGATGTGGAGCATGTGACCAAAACGGCACCCCTAGAATGGTCCTGGTCCTAGCTTCCCCTCCTTCCCATCCCCCTGGGGCCACAGCCTCTCCGCCCTTGCCGGTCTACCCTGCTGCCTGGGAGAGAGCCAGGGTAACAGGCTAGGTTGCAGACAGGAGCCCCTTTCTACAAGGAAGTCCCCTGAGCAGCCTCTGCCCCTGTCCTGGCCATCAGAGCCAACCTGTCCCCCTTTAGTGCTTCTTTCCTCTCACTTGAGGATGAATCCTCAAGTAACTCTGCAGCCCCCAGAGCAGGAATTAGTCCTGAGGAACAGGGGAATCTGGACTGAGAGTCTGGAGGACCACAGACTTCCTAGATGGCCTCTGAGCTTCCATTTCCCCCTGCGTGGGATCTGGAGGGACAACATCCTAGCAGGACCTTTCCAGCCCTAACAGGATCAGAATTTCTGAGGCTCTTTCATCACGTTTCCGATGATGTTGTTCGTGTGTTATTAACTGTTTCACAGCTGGCTCTGGGGAGGAAGTGGGGAGGCATAGCCTTGATCTGTAGCAGTTGCCAATTTCGCTGGCGTAAATCCTCCCGCGATGGCCAATGTAGACAACCAACGTGAAGTCAGTTGGCTGGCAGATTCCTGAACATGTAACAATCGGCTCTCATAAACTGGTATGAACTGGTTCCAGCACCTTTGCCAGACACTTTCTGGAGAGATGGAAAAGAGGCACAAAGTCTGGGAGAACTTTGGGGGGGGATCTGCTAGTAGGAGACAAGTCAGGATTTCTAGCCACCCCCATCTTTCCTCTCAACACCCAGGTCATTCCCCAGGGAGGGGCCAGAGCCTCTTGTCTGCCATTGCTCCTCCGACTTTAACCATGTGACATCCTTCCTAGGCCTCTACTCATTGGGTTTCCTACTCAAAAGGTAGACCTGTATCCACAGCCTCACTCACTTTCCACCCCCACCCCCTGCAAAGGGGCACTTTTTTTTTTTTTTTGAAATAGAGGCCAGACAGCATGGGCAATGCCATCCTGACCCACAGCCAGGCTACAGCTGTGGTCAATGTAGACAGGTGACCTGGATATCTGGTCCAGCTCTGCCACCAGCTCCCAGGAGTTTCCTCTCCCAACCTGTCCTCAGTTTCCCCGTCTGTAAGATAGGCAGCAAGTCCTGGCCTCTCCAAAGGCCCTTTCAACGGTGAGATCCTGCGATTTCTATCAGTCCTATCTCAGCCCTGGTGGCAACCCAGGGCCTCCTCTCTCAGAACATTTCCCCAGCCTCCTAGACCCCCCTGGCTCCAGCGGCCCCCCACCACCGCTGGCTCCCCAGGCTCCCCGATAAGGGGCCCAGCTAATTACATTAGGATTTCATGCCAATTAGCAAACAATTACACGGGCAAATTGGTGCCTAATTTGGAGCAATAACGACAGCTCCATTGGCCGAGGCAAGATAGCTGCAGACGAGACCGTTCACCGGGCCTGGTCCCGTCGGAGCCCCTAGAGGATGCGAGCCGCCAGCTCTCTGCCCTGACCGGAGAAGTCTGCAGTTCTCTAATTTAAGGATCTTTAAGCGCTGTTTAGCTGTTTGTGCTGATGACATGGTCCGTCCAGGCCTTTAAACGAAGGATATAGAGGAAGGGGAGGAAAGGTGGATAGTGGGGACAGGGGAGCTGAGGCAGGCGGGGCCGCCTTCACTGAAGAGGTGGGAGGACTGGGGGACAGTAATTAACCGTCTAAAGGCTTGGATGTTTGAGTGGTTCATGTGAGCTCGGGACCAACGGAGACACCAGTTAGGCTAGAGCACAGGCGCACGTAGGGGGGTAGGAGGGCTGAGGCCATAGAGGTGGGTAAGGCCAGGCAGAGAGCACCATTACAGCAAACTGAGGCGTGCTCCCGGAGGCCTGGGAGCCCCTGGGGGTTCAGGGTGGGAGGAGGAGACTGTGCCTGGACTCATCCTGGGTCCTGACCTTGGGTCACCAGCAACCACCCGTCCCACCTACAGCCGCCCCCGTGAGGTCGCCTCCAGTCTCCCCTCTGAACATGGCTAGAAGCCACTGCCCTTGTCCGGGACCACAGAGCTGCCAGCTCTGCCCCTCATCCCCTGTCCATGCTTTCCCCAAGTGAGCATTCTAACGAGCAAAGCAAACCAGATTCCTCATTTGTTTAAACCCTCAATGGTTCCCCAGTGCTCTCGGGATAAGATCAAGCACTCTGCATGCCCTGCCTGTTACCATCTGGCCACTGTGGACCTCCCAGGTTTCCCTCCCTTTCCGCCTGCACAGCCACCCAGCGTTCTGGGAACTAGACCCCGGTTCCCGATTGTGCCAGCCTCTCTCCCACCTCCCGGCCTTTGGCTATGCTGTTCCCTCTGCCTGGATTGCTGTCCCAACACCCCTTCCTTGTTACCCAGGAAGGTCCTTCCAGGGCCCCCTCCTCTGCCTCCCAGATTCCTCCAGGAAGCCCCAATTCTTCTCTCTCCTCTGAGCTCCCTTTGTCACCTTCTTCCGTGGCACTGTTCACTCCACACTGGAGCTGGTGGTATCAGTGCCTGCCTGCTGCTCATGGGCAGGGCCCGGAGCTGATTTACTCTGTGTCATCTTCGTCCGGCATAGAAAGCACATGAATAGAGAAGACAAAGGGAGGAGATTAAAAAAAAAAAAAAAAAAAAAAAAATCCCCTGAGGATGGTGGAGAAACTGAGGCAGAGGCCCAGAGAAATATTTACGAATCTGGTGGATGCTTCACTTATGGAAGGAAAGCTGGGTCAGATTTCAGCCCTCTGTTCACTGGAGCCACGCCCTGACCCCATCCCTCCAGGTTTTCTTCCTGAACACCTTCACAAAGCTCGGAGGACCCCCTCCAGCCCGTTCTTACCCAGCTGTTTTCAGCTCTGCTTTCAACAAATGAGATACAGAAATCCCCGCTAAGCTAAGGATGCCCCTCCCCAATAAAGGCAGCTCTCACGAGGGCGATGGCACAGCAAATGGAACTGCAACACGAAGGACGATGGGCAGACTCAAGGAGGAACCTCCTGACCACCAGGGCTCAGCCCCATCCCTAAAGGAATGGGCAACGGGGAGGGGGGAGGGGGCCTTGGCCTACCTAAAGGAGACTGAGCGGAGGCCAAGGGTGGAATGCAGACCTTCCTGGAGGCAGGGGGAAGACCCAGCTGACTTCCCTGAGAGCTTGGTTCTCCCTTGGGGGGCTGCCACTCCATCTCAAGGCCCATCACTCACGTTAATTACCAAGAAAAAGCCGATTTCTCCTCATTTCCAGACTCCGAATGACAGTATCATTAGGCTTGTAATGTGCAGAGAAATTGTGCGTGTCTGTCTTGGAACATGTCCTGAGCCAGAGTGGGTGAGGGCGCCCCCAGCTAGGGTTTGTCTCCAAGACGTTCCCTACGGCAGAGGGCCAATCTCAGGAAGCGATGCTGTGTCACCAAGGACAAAGGCACTCTCCCTCTCTGTTTAGGGGGCACTAGTGGTGGTGATTACACATACTGGGCAATGGCGTGGGTCACAACACACAACACACAACACACAACACACAACACACAAACCCTGCCAGATGCAAACAAAGCCAGCAGTTCCCTTCTCAGAATTAGACAAGGGCGCAACCCCCCTTGTCCCAATCGAACTTGAACTTAGGCCTGCCTGCTGTCATAGCCCATCCCAATCTTGCCCAGAACCTTTACTCGGACCCATCTCTGGACCACCAGGGCATCTGGGTACCATCTCATCTCTGGGAGCGGGGAGTTGACCATTCTTGCACCTCCCTTCCTCTCTCAGCAAAGCCAACATCCTAAACATGAGCAGACCTCAAACAACAGCCACTGCCCACAGCCCTTTACACACCTCTTCACACTCTTCACTGTGTTTCATCCTCACTCAAATCCACTTAACATGTGAGGAAACTGAAGCCCACACAAGCAAAGTGATTTGCCCAGGTTCACATCTCAGAGGTAAGCTTGACCCCATGTCTGCCCGATGTCAAAGCTCAGGCTGAAGACAAGGGTCTTCGATCCATCTAGTACTCTGGGAACACGTCCTCAGTTGGTCCCTGCTCCCGATACAGAGAATTGGACCCAAATAGGCTCTGCCCTCAAGAGCTGAGGTTGGTGAAGGAGAGGCAGGATGTAAAAATATAAATATAGCTCAGTGCGTTCTGTGCATGACACGAAAGAGAAAATACAAAAGGTTTATCCTCAACAGTAATCAAAGACATGCAAATTAAGACAACAATATGATGTGGTTTTACCTATTGAAATTAATACAGTTTTTTTTTTTTTTTTCTAAAGACAGCGTTGATGTGAACTGAAATCTGGGGCACTCTCAGACTCTGCTGATGGAAGAGTAAATGAGAACAACTTTTCTTACATTTTTTTAAAAGTAGGCTCTACACTCAACGTGGGGCTCGAACTCACAACCCTGAGATCAAGAGTCACCTGCCTTACCAACCGAGCCAGCCAGCCTTCCCCTAGAACAGCGTTTCTAGAAGGCCATTGGGCCATGCTGCCAGGAGTTTTAAAAACACACCCCTTGATCTTGTTAATCTACTTTTAGGAATCCAATCCAAGAAATAACCAGATCCTGAAAAAGAACCATGCATCAGGAATGTTTATTGCCATTATCTATAACTGAAAAATCACAACCAACGTAAATGTCTAGCAGCTGAAGGTTGGTTAAATAAGTTACAATACATCCATATATAAGAATATTATGCAACCATTCAAAGTCATGTTCTTGAAGAATTTTTAATAACCTGGGAAAATGCTCACTCTATAATAAGTTAAACAAAACCATACATATAGGATGCTCTTCACTTCATAAAAAAAAATTAATCAATGGGGCGCCTGGGTGGCGCAGTCGGTTAAGCATCCGACTTCAGCCAGGTCACGATCTCGCGGTCCGGGAGTTCGAGCCCCGTGTCGGGCTCTGGGCTGATGGCTCAGAGCCTGGAGCCTGTTTCCGATTCTGTGTCTCCCTCTCTCTCTGCCCCTCCCCCGTTCATGCTCTGTCTCTCTCTGTCCCAAAAATAAATAAACGTTGAAAAAAAAAATTAAAAAAAAAATTAATCAATTCATTTAAATAAAGTCTGGAAGGAAATAAACCAAGAGTTAATCTGAGAGGGTTTGGGGTGATTTTTTTTTTGTTTCAGTTGGTACTTTTTTGTTTTTTCTAAGTCTCCTCCAAATCTGTGGGGAAAAGTCAAAAAATGCAAGCAATGTAGGGGGGTCAGGTGCAGCCCAGGATGTCATGAGAACACAGAGGTCCCTAATCCTAGTCAGGGAAGGCTTCCTGGTAGAGGTGATGCCTGTACTAACTCTCAGAACACATAACCTTTATTTATCATTCCAAGAGTCAGAAGACTGGTTCTAGGCTAGGAAACCATGTGCAAAGGCATAGAGGCAAGAGAGATCCTGATCTCTTCTGGAAACTCTTAGTTGCTCGTGGGGCTGGGTGAAGGGGCAACAGGTAAACCCCATGCAGTGAGTAGAGACCAGACTGGGGAAAGCCTAGAAGACCGAGCTGAGGAGCTGGTGCTTTGCTCTGAGAACAAAGATCCAAGCAGGGGGTGTAACAGAATCTGAGTTGTGTTTTAAAGGATCGTCATTGTGGCCACTGAATGGAGGAGGGGATAGGGGCACAGGAGAGAGGGCGAGGCTCGACCTGGAGTCTGGAAGGTAGGGAGCGCTGATAGGAGGCTGTTGCATTGCCTGGGTGAGGGAGGGGTCTGGCCCAGGCTGGGTGCGGGTGGCAGAGAGGAAGAGAGGAGGAGCGAGAGCTAGCTAGAGCAGTGATGATGAGATTTGACAGGACTTGGTGATTAATTGGAGAGGGGAGGCCAGGTGGGGGAGGGGAGGCTCTGCCTCTGACAGGGACTACGGCACACACACATACAGGCACACACTCAGAAATTTAGATCACACGGTTTCAGGAGTGAATTGCACCCCCAACCCCCCCCCCTTAGCCCCCCACCCCCCCGCCCGGAGGGTCAGATTTGAGCCTTATTTGATATTTACCTGCAGACCCTAGAAGAGGCTGAACTTGGCCCAGTCACCACACTTGACCTCTGGCTCACCCCGGGCACCCATGTGCCTCTGTACTCCCAGCCTGCACCCCCAGAAAGTGGAGGCGGGCAGGGTGAAGGGAAAGCCCACAGGCAGGGGGGGTGGGCACAGGCAGGAGCAGACAGCCAAATCTTCCCTTGGGACATAATACCGTCACACACATAGACCCAGATCCACAGAGAGAGAGCACAGTCACCCACGGGGACTCTGAGAGTCAAGTCACAGGCAGAGATGTACACAGAGACAGCCTGACGCAGGCTGTTAGACGCAGGCCTGTCGCACACACAGTCACACACCCACCATCAGACAAGCCTCCGACACAGCCCCAGACAGGTCTCACACTCAGGCCCTCGGGCTCAGCTAGAGTCCCCAGGTCCTCCGCCCGCTCCCCCCCCCCCCCCCCCCGCCCCACAGCCGTCCTCCCTCCCCAGGGGGACAGACAGAGGGCTGGCAGAGGGGCCAGCAGAGGGGACTGGCACAGGGACCAGCAGCCAAACGGGGCAGCCGGGAGGGAGGCCTCTGAGAAGGGGTTGCCAAGGCAACAGGCTCCTGTACAACCAACCAGGAGCTTAGATTCTCGGCTCTTATTTTTAGAAGTTGGGCCTGGGCTGGTTGGGCCGGCCAGCGGGCCTGGCTCCCTTGGGCAGGGCCTGAAGATATAGACACCAGCCTCAGCCCCCCCGGGGGGTTCTGGTGGGCACTGCCCATGCCAGGCTTCTTCCACACACCCCCAGCCTCCTTCCCCAGGGTCATGTCCTGGATAGGATCTTCTACTGCCTTCTGTCTTCACACAGACCCAGGGTCCCACCTGCTGTACCCTCTAACCTCCAGGGCCCAGGAATGGGGGACACAACCTACCCTCCCACTGCAGTGTATTGATGTCTGTGGCTTAATTTACAGTGTGTTGAGGGAAGAAGGAGAGGGTGGACCTTGGCCAGATTCGTGAGGTGGTATATGGGGTATATGTGTGTGCATCTTAGGGGTAACTCCCAGGTCAACTCTGTGTGCGTGTGTGCGTGTCTGTGTGTGTGTGTGTGTGTGTGTGTGTGTGTGAGAGAGAGAGAGAGAGAGAGAATATTACCCTTTCCACAGAGGGAAAACAGAGTTCTCCCTCTCTCCCAGCCCCACTCACCACCCCTACCCCTAACCTCCACCCATGCCTGGATCTCTTAAAAATGGGGGGAGAACAGAGATCTCAAACTGGAAAGGTGGTAGAGAGTCTATGCCTTGGTGTCCCCCCTTTTCCAGACCCTCCCTAAGTTTGAGCAGTTAGCTCCTGAGCAGGGCAGGAGAGCGGTGGCAAGGAGAGGGAGGGACCAGACAGATCCAGGTGGACAGAGACTGGATAAGGGGGTTTGGGGAAAGCTTGCTCCAGCGAGTTGACTTTTCGGTGACTCCTCCAGCTGCTGGGGATTTCTCTGTTAATCTGGGCCGGCTCTGTTTGCATCTCATTTGCCTATATTTGCATAACAAGGGTCTAGCTGGCACCGGAGATCAAAATTCCTAGCCTGAGTAATTGTGTGAAAAAGCCTCTGGAGAGGGAGCCGGTAATTTGGGGGCCAGGGAAACAGAGGCAGGGAGCTGGGTGCACTGGTGTGGCTGGTCCAGGTCCCCATTTAATCTGGGAGCCTCCATATCTTCCTTAATGCCAGGGCCAGAGGGGCGGGGATGTCAGTGGGAGTGCGATCGGAGGGGCAACAAGATTGAGTCAATCTCAAAGCTGGGCACAGAGCAGTCAGTCCCCTTGGGAGAAATGGCCTGAATTTGGTAAGAGCAGAACTGGGAGTAGGGGTGGGGAAGTTAACACTCAGCTAGTTCTGCCCCTCCTGTCAGCCCCCTGGCCCCTCAGCCCCTACCAGTCTAGTTAAGAGCTGAACTAGCCAGAGTGCCTGGGATGGTACCCTGGACCACCGCTTACCAGCTCCAATACTCTCAGACCTGGGCAATGGAGGCCCCTGCCCTCCCCTTCTACTTTGGACGACCCTCTTCTGCATGGGATGAAGAATTTCAAGGTCCGAAGGCCCACAGGGTTGTCCCCACCTGGTGCTCCAGCCCGCTGCTAGACCATACCCCGACACAGGACCCTAGAATTCCCTGCCCCCGGAGCCCTAAGCCAGCTGCCAAGGCCTGGGTGGCGTCTTCTCCACATCTGTCTCCTCAAGCCCGAAGGGTGGCTATTTACCAGGAACGTGGAACAAGCAGGGACTCTAGTGTTGGGGCATCCGCAGGCCTGCACGCGAAGCCCCTCACACTGCTGCCTGGAGCCCAGAGACGGAAGAGGAGGCGGGCGGGGGTGGAGGTCTAGGGGTCTCCTGTTATACTCTTGCCCTAGGCTTCGTAAACATTCAGGGTGGCTCTGAGAAGCTGTTTGATCTTGGGCAAGTTACTTAACCTCCCTACACTCCCAAGTGGGGTTAATAATAGTACTTGCCTCATGCAGCTGTTAGGAGGAAGAACTGAGTTAATTCATGTAAAGCACTTACAGCAGCGCCTGGCACAGAGTAAGGGCTTGTAAGTGTTCACTATTATTATCTATATTATCCCGGGATTTGGCTTTTTTTCCCTCCAGCTGCAAAAGAAGCACCTTTTCTTTCACTTTGAGAGACTGAGAAAGTAAGGGATGGGGACATCCCTTCCACTCCCCGCCCCCCCATCCCTCTGAGCCCAGACTCCCCCCTTGTTTCCTTCCCCAGCTACCATACCCCCAGGCCAGGATGCCAGGATGCCAGATGCTAGGAGGACAGCCAGGTCACTGGACTGAATATAATGGTTTGTTTAATGTCCTTATGGGCCGAATGAATGAGTGAACACTGGTTGAGTGAATGAATGAAAAACAAAAATCAAATGACTAATCGTCAAAAGAAGGCTGGATTCACTGACAGAAGGACAGAGCTACAGCAGATGTTTTGGCTTTGGGGGCCCACAGATCCGTTTCTGGTTTGCTTTCATTAGATGGTAGGAGGCAGAGGGGGGCTAGGGGCCTGGCCAGGCTTTCTGCAAAGTCAGCCCTGGCGTTGGTGAGTGGCTGCTGCCTGGGGACGGGGTAGCTGTACCTGTGGGTGCTAGAGGAGGTGCCTGACTGCGTCTGGGTCCTTCTGTGCCCTGTGGAAGCCTGAGTGTGTGGGAGTGGCTCTGTATGAATCCACGAATCTCTGTGCCTGTGCGTCCCTGCTCAGAAGTTCCTCCCTGCCCAACAACGAAAGGCCCTGGGGCAGGCACCATCCAGGTCTGGGGTGCGGGGTGTGGAGGGTGCTGGCGAGCTTCATTACCTCCTTATTTCCACCCCTGCCCCTCTCTGGCCGGGCCAGGCCTCAGCGCGCCCGCCTGTCAACTGGCGGGTTAGCAGTGATAGAGAGCTCTCCTGGGGCCCCGGCAGCCTCCACCATCTGGCCAGGCTGGTATTGAAGGAGATGGGGGGACCTGTCACAGGATGCCCCCTGGGCCCTCCAGCTTGGCACTGGGCTCATCGCAGAGAGTAATGGGCGTAGGGGCATGTGGGAGTGCAGGTGTGTGTGTGCGTATGTATGTGATTTCCTGTGTGGTGACACTGTCTGTGGGCGGCTAGGTTGACCGTGGGTAGAATTTTACGTTTGCATTCGTGACTGTCTATGTTTGTATGGCCACATGATTGGATCCTTGGGGGCTGGGGTTTCTGTGTATGACGACGTATGTCCCAGAATATGGGCAAAGCGTTTGGGTCTTGGCTCTGTAGCTTTTCCATTGGAAGTTCCCAGGCAGAGATGGGAGAGGGGAGGGTCAGGTCTGGTGCGGACAGGCGCAATGGCCTTGAGAGAAAGGTACCCATTCTTAGCTTTCAGTTCAGAGAAATTAACCTCCAGGTCCATTTCTTTAGAAACGATTCTCATTTCTCTTCCTCGACCTGGGTGGCCCAGTGGTGCTGAATCCCACTAGATGGGCTGGAAGTCCCTCTTGGGAAAACCAGGTGGGCCCTAGGAGTCCTAAACCCCTGTTTCCTAGAGGTGGGCCCCAGTTTCAGGTGCCATCAGAGCTCCCAGGCTCCCTGGGGAGCATCCCATGGGGACCCCCCTCACCTGCCGCAGCACAGAGGCAGGACACACGTAAAGCCACTCTCAAGTAGTGACACATGGCGACCCAGACATGAACACTGGCACAGGGTCACTTGTGAACCAGAAGCCCACATGACAGTCACAGATCCACTGGACACAAGCACATGTACATACACCCACGCGTACATTTTGACACACAAACATTCACACAGGCACACAGATGTAAGGTGCCTGCCTATTTACACACGAGAACACGCCCATGAGTTGCAAGGACACACATGCTTATTACATGCTTGCAGACATGCTTGCATGTGTGTGTGCACACACATTCTGTCCCTTCCCGCCCTTGTTCCATGCTCAGTCCGATTCCCTGCTGCAGCTCTCTTGTAGATGACCCTTTGCAAGGTGGGCATTAAAGGAGGGCCACATGTATAGGGGACTCCATGAGTAAATAGCTGTGTGTATCTACGTGTGCAAATTTGTACACGTCTCACTGTGTGTCTTGCAGTCTATGTGGCTCTAGCTCTGTGCAAAACACGCAAGTGTCCCTTTGCGGGTATTTTTCTGGATCTCTGCGTATTTCTGGCAGAACTTATGTGTACCTCTGTGTACACATTTTTGTGAGTGTGGATGACAGTAGGGGACTTGTGTATCATGTGCCTGCATCTTGTGGACCATCTCTCCACAGATGTATATCTGTATATGTCCGTGTGCGTGTTTGCATATATGTGCATTTCTCGTGTGTATATGGCTCTGGGGTCTGGAGTTCACAGGCTGGCTGGGCTGGCTCCCCTCCCTTCCGAAGCTGTGGCCTTGGGTGGGGCTGGGCAGGACTGCTCTGAATCCCTCAGCCATTGACAGTCGTATTTACAGAGCTCCGAGTAGGACGTAATTGGTTCTATTAATCTTTCTCTGGTTGTTAATTGCTCACTTATCGGGTTGTGTATTATGCCGACTGTTGCTCTTAATTCGCCTCCGTAGCTGCAGGTGTTTACTGCCTTATTAACTGTTAATCGGCACGGCTAGGGATGGAGACTTAATTGGCCCCCAGAGTGGGACACAAGCGGGCCAGCCGGGCACTGCCAGGCTCTCAGCCCGTCCCTGGAACCCTTACCTGTGGAGCGCAGGTGGCTACAAGGGAAGGAGTTGGCCCGCTGCCATCCGCAGGCAGACAGCAGTCTTGTATACAGTGGTCAGAGTGACAACTGTAGGGTATTAGCCCCCATGTAATCCTAACTCCTCCAGGAAGCCAAACAACCAATCAGAATCCAGCTCCTACACTCCCTCTCCAACACCAACAAACTTCATCTACCCAGGAGAGGAGCCAGCCTCATTTATCTTAATTATCCGAACCTAACTGAGAACTAAGAGACCAACACAGAGTGGAACTGGTTCTCCTCCTTTAACACCTCCTCTGCCTCCCCTCTGACCCTGGCAGTCAAGGCTGTTAAGGTCACAGAGACTCTGGGAGAAAGGAAGGCAAGAAGGCCAGAGGAGGAAAGGCTGAATATAGACCCGGGGAGGGCTTTCCAGCTTTCAAAGAGGCTATACGGAGCAACTAGTGTCCAAACGAGAACAAGAAATTCCAGAAGGAGATCTGCTGCTCCCTCCCAGCCATGCTCTCAGTCCTGCTCAGCCCCTGCTTTCAAAGCCCCAACAACAAGGAACTCACTACCTCCATGGCACGACTACACAACTACAGCAGTGAGGGTTCTTCACCCTGAACTGACCTCTGCCTTTTTTTTTTTTTTGCCCCATGTCTCAGCAGAGGAGTCCCAATTGTCCACAGTGGGGACCCTGAACCCCAGAAAGGGCAAGGGAGTGGCTCCAGGGTTTCCCAGTCCTCCCTTGTAAAGGCTCAGATGTTTGACTCTCCAAAGTTTCTGCCGTCAGCCTCTGGCCAGACCCTGATCCACCCTAGACATCTCAGTCCTATAAGGGACCTTCTTGGTCACCACCTCCCTAGCTCCAGTTTTTAAGCCTCTCAAACTCAGCTGCCACTGCTGCAGAGGTCCTGGGCTCCAGCACCTTTGAGACAGAAATGCAAGGTGTCTGGAAACAACTGGTCCCTGAGAGGGAAAGGCGTGTAAGGATGTGCATGAGTGTGTGGTGTTGGTGATGGGTGGGGGATAGGGGTCCCATGCTTCACTAACCTGGCCTCCAGCCTCCAAGGACAAACAGGCAAACCAGTAGTCCTCATCCTTTGCCTCGAATCCTGACATCTGGAAGTTCTTCCTGGTGTTTAGTTGTCAAGTCTTGAGCTGCAGAGGATGTTGATTTGCTTTGGTTGGGTCCTGAGAGGAGCTGGGCTCTATGGAAGGAGGGTGGAAACTACCATTAAGGGCTTGCTGTGTGCCAGAAGCAGCATAAGTGTATGTGAAAAGTGACATCTCATTGAAGAATCACATCACCTGATAAATTAGGGATTAAGACCCTATTTACAAAGAAAGAAACTGAGCCATAGAGAGGGGAACTAAACTTGCCCAAGGCCACACAGGCAGGAAAGGGCAGACTGGGATTCCAACCAGGGCCTGGCATTGCCCGGGGGTGCTGGTAAAGGTCTTTGGTCAAGAGTACCTGGATGAATTCATACTAATGGTTCGGTAAGGTGACCGGGGCCCAGAACCAGGAGTCAGCATTACAGTTCACCCACCCACCCGGATTCTGGGAACATTAACAAGAAAAACACTCCCGCATGCACTGCCCACGTGCCCTTCAGGCGGGATGAGAGAGGAAGCAAAGGGAACTGTCCAGGGATAGTTGCCCAAACAAGTTCCGGCCCCGCCTCTATGTTAATGACATGCAGATATATGTAAATTTGAAGACGCTACCGCTCAAACCTTTGGAAGAAATGGGATGACACAGGAGCAGTTGCTATGGAAACCCAAATGCGACCCCCCTCTCCCCCCTACCGCACAAGCGAGCGTACAGACACGTGCACAAAGACCCAGGGTTCCTCGCTCCATAGCCCAGAGGATCACAGTCTCGGAGGGTGTGAACCGGAAGAACCCTCAGAAACTGCGTCCAGCCTGAGGGAAGCTGAGACCCGGAGAAAGTCGCGAGAGAGCAGCTTCGTGGGGCGCCCTCCACTGAAGCCGAGGGGAGCTGGGTGGCCATTCCGGTCCCTGAGGACTCCTACTCGGGCCTAGCAACGTGAGCCCCGCCCAGCGTTGCTCAGCAACGTCCCTTGAGCCCAGCAACCGCCGACCACGCCCCCTAGCAACAGCTAGCCTAATCCTTGCTCCTGGCCGCCTCGGCCAAAAGAAGGGCGAGGGAAGGGGCTTGTGGACTAGGGCCAAAACGTGGGTGGAGGTCGTGTTGTCCGGTCCCCGGCCTCAAAGCAGCCTGCAGGATTTCGCTGTCCACCTCTAGCCCTCTTCGCTGGGTGAGGTGCTATAGGGCCGCGTCACCATGCCCATTTGCAGGGGGCGAAACTGACTCTCCGAAAGGAAGTTCCAGCCGACAGTCCAGAGGTTATTCTTCCCTGAGTGACCTGAGAAGGCAGCAAATGCTCTCCTGTCCCCCTGGAAGGAAGCCGTGGGCCTGGGGGGAAGGAGTTCACAGCCATCTTCCCCTTGACCTGCCCCAACTGTGTTAGGAAGATGACCCAAGTTCCCGACTCAGAATCAAGCTGCAGGTTGCATAGTAATTTGTGTCATTTACATATAGCCCGGAGGCTGTGGCGCTCACAAGCCCGTCGGAGCCCGTAAAGTTACCGAAGGAGCCCCGCCCCCTCCCCCGGTTCACAAGTCAGGGCGCCGCGCCGCGCTCCGCCCCCCCCGGCCCCCGCCCGCCCCCCCCCCCCCCCCCCCCCCCGCCCCGCACCCTCTTCCAGTCCCTCCGGCTAAAATTCCATACCTCGCCCCGCCCCCAGCTCGTCCTCCGGTCCGGCTAGCCCCGACCTCCATCCCTAGGCCGAGGGCCCCCTCTGCTGTCGGCCGCGGGTAGGGCAGCAGCGAGCTCATGGGGCCAGAGAAGAGGGGAGCCCCGAACAACCAACGCCCCCATCCTTCCCAGTCCAGCCCGGCCCTGAGCGAGGCTGATGCATAACTAGACTTTCAGAGGGATGGACGGGGTACACCCCGTAAGGACTGGGGAAGGCGTCGAGGAGGACGGAGGGGTCCTCCCAGAAGTTCTCTCCCCAAAGCCAGGCCCTGCCTCTTTGCACTGGGCTAAGCAGCCAGAGGGCAGCTAGTTTCCAGATAGGTCCCCAGACTCCGTTCTCCCAGAGATGCGTTACAATTGTAGCTGCTGTTAGCTCATTCCAGGCCCCAGGCAAAGCAGCACCATCCAGCCCTCACACCAGCTTCCAACCCCACCCTGAATGCCCAACCCCCTCCACTCCCAGGCCAAGACCCTCTTTCTCCTGTACCAGTCTGGAGGGGGGTTGGCAAGAGGCACAGAGAAGAGTCATCCTATACGGATCTCCCAACTTACCCAACAGAGACACACAGACATGCAATCAGACATACATACACGCAGGTGCACCCACATGCTCACAGGCACATGCACACATAGAGACACTCACAGATGCACACAGACACAGACACATGGGGAATATGATGGTACCCGACTACCCAAATGAAAAAAAATCCTGGTAACTGAAAAAAAAAAATTTTTTTTTTTTGGTAACTACAAAATTTACATTGCAACCTTCTCTCCTTTTTCTTCCTATCTCTAAATGCCTATGCCCCTTCAAAAGCCTCATTTCTCTCTCCCCCATCCTAGTCCTGCCTTCTCTCCCATCACTTCTTCCTCCTAGTTTGGAATACTTCCCAGAACCCACCATGGCAACAGCTGTGCCCAGGGGCACAGTGATGGTTCAGGATCTCAAGACAAGCAGCTGATAAGGCTGCCCTCTCCCTCCCCAGCACTTTAGCTCTGCTACATCTGTGTACAGAAACTCAGACACACCTGCCCCGACCCACACCAGGTCAGGCCCAGGGTCCCTCCTGACCAGCCAGAAGATGCAATCTGACCTTTGCCAAACTCTTTATTGAACCAAAAATCAACACCAAGCGGACTGCAGAACAGAAAACTCCAAACAGCTGACCCTCCCTTTCTCCTGCCCCTCTCTCCCTGGAACAGCTCTGGATTCAGCACTGGGGAAGGAATCAAAGACTCTCTTCTGGTGGGTAATGAGGGTCAGGTCTCTCTGGGGAAGGAACACTCAGAGCCAGCTCCATCTGTAGGACCCAAAGAGTCAGGAGCTGGGCTTCGGGGCTCTGGAGCTGCAGGGGGCTGACCGAGTAGACCGAGAATTCCAGGGGCTGCAGGGGACAGGGCAGGAGTTGGGGGAAGGATCTCCTGGCCTGGGGACCTCAGTGAGGCTTGGAGCTGACGGCTCATGGACACCAGGGATTCAAGATGTTGGAGCAGGGCCTGGTGGGGACAGGAGGCTCTGTGGAGGCTCCGGCCATGGCCAGATGGTACTGCTGAATAGGGGTGCCTGGATTGGCACCGGCCTGGCTTGGGGGGCCACTGCCCTCGCCCAGGACTCTGCCAGGTCTCAGGCTCTTCCCACAGTCTCCCCCTGCCTCTGGGTGGCCTCTCCCAAGCACAAATTCCCCTTGGAGCCAGGCTGCTATTGCCCTGGTTCTGCTGCAGAGTATCCCTTGGGGGATGGGACCCCTTTGGGGCCACATCGGGACTCCTGTGCTCGGACTGGTAGCATCTCATCTCCACTTTCCTGTTGAAGGAGACCATCTTTTGAACCTTCTGCCACAGAGGTCTGGACTCTGCTGTGTCTGGAAGCCCTGCCTTGGGGAGCAGCACAGCCAGCACCAGGCTTGAGTGAGCAGCTTCCAGGCCTGGGGAAAGAGGAAGCAGAGAGACTCAAGACCTGGTAGGAGAGAACACACCATCCCTAGAAGCTGCATTGTGAGTGCAGCAGTAGGTCTATGGTTAGGTGCCAGGAAGAGCTTTCCAGCAGCAAGATGGGGGTCCAGTGAGGAGGAGGCTGAGCCCGTCTCAGGAGAGTCACTTTCAGCACGGCAAAGGGCTCACCTGCCTGAGAGTGGGGCAATGAATGGTTTGACCTCAAGACTGTATGGATTCAGAATCTACCACACTGTCACCAGGAAAGGCAGCCCAGAAAGGCCAAGTGCTCTGCCTGGGAATGGGTACAGGGTACCCATTGACACCCCACCCCCACCCGAGGTGCTTTACTGGAGCCATGCCCTGGAGATACCCTCCTGGGCACAAAGGCCAACCTTGGCCTAGGGTAGTGGTGGTGAAAACATCCCTCCTTCCAGTCTTAGGTGATGTTTTGGTGGTGAAAACATCCTTCCTTCCTGTCCTTAGACGATGCTTTCAGTCGATTGTTTGTGGGTCCTGCCTCTGTCCCGCTGTGTCTGCATGAAAGTGGCTGTCCCATGAGTTTCTATTCAGGACGCCTAGTTGAAGGGTCAGTATGCGTTGTGTTCAAGAGCCCTGTTTCTGCAGCCAGGCTGCCTGGGTGTGAAGCCTGGCTCTGCTCCTGACTGGCTGAGTGACTCTGGACAAGTCATTTGCTTTCTCCCTACCTCAGTTTCCTCAGGTGTGAAATCAAGAAACTGACAGTTACCGTTCTGATGGGGTTATTTTGAGGACTAAATGAACTAGTGTAAGTAAAGCTTTTAGAACACTGTCTGCCACACAGTAAGCAATATATACCTATCATTGTTGCCCCGCGTGCCCGTCTCAAGAGTTCCCTTCTGAGATGTGCCCTGCCTCCATGGCCACAGAGGTGACTGTCAACAATGCCCCATCTGGTCCCAGATGAGGGGAGGCAGGGACCGGCACGGGCATCAGGGCACTCACCGGGGCCTCCCAGAGAGCGCAGTCTGGTGGGCAGGGGCTGAAAGGCAGGCAAGGGCAGCAGGACCATCCCCACGTGTTCCACGGCTGCCAGGCCATGGCGCTGCTTATTGTTGAGGTAGGAGTAGAGCAGGCGGCAGTTCTGGGTGTCCCGAGCCCCGTGTGGGCACAGCCTGACCACACAGATGTCCTGTAGTTGAAGGAAGGGGAGTAGCTTTTGCAGCTGCCATCTTCCAAGCCCCTGAGAACCCTGTGAGGATGTGTGTCCCCACTTTGCAGAGGAGGAACCAGAGAGACTTGCCCAGGGTCACAGAGCGTCTACAGTCATAGTGGGAACTAGACCCAGACACCCCGAACCAGGCCCCTGCCCTAGAGGAGGAGAGAGGGGAAGCACAGGGCTAAAGGTCCCGGGCCAGAAGGCAAGGGGGTGCCCAAGGATGGCAGTTACCTTGGCCTCGGCTGGGCAGATGTTGGCCAAAAGATCCCAGACAGTATTGGAGGGAATGCAGCCTGCTGAACGGATCACTTCGGGCAGGGCCTGGGGGCAGGTAGGATGGCCAGTCAGCCCCCTAGCTTCCCACCCACTTAGGGTGCACTCAACACCAGCCACCACGAAGCCACAGCCTTCAGTGAAGAGGACGGACAGGCAGTACACCAGGACCCCAAGAAGGTCAGTGACTGCCCAGGAAGCCCCGATTGCCCCTGGAGGCCTACAGCCTATCCTGGCCAGGCTCCTACAGCTCCTCAGAAGCCCCTTCCTCCCTTCTTGAACCTCCCCCCCACATCCAGTGGTTCAGCTGATCATTCAGTCACTCAACAATCACTCCTAAAGCTCTCCCCTGGATCAGGGAGGCACCAGACTGACTCCTCTCCCAGGGCCCTCTTGCATTATGCCTTGGGTTACAGGGAGTCCTTTGACCCATGTGTGTGTGTGCAGGAGTGGGGCTGGCGTCTCATTTGCCCCATGCCTAGTACAGTGCCAGGCACAGAGAGGGTCCCAATGCCTTGTTTTAGAATGAGGGAGAAAAGAAAGAAGAAAGAAAAGAAAAGGAAAGGAAAGGAAAGGAAAGGAAAGGAAAGGAAAGGAAAAAGAAAAGAAAAGAAAAGAAAAGAAAAGAAAAGAAAAGAAAAGAA
>NW_024412388.1:24116083-24174401 GCF_014898765.1 Herpailurus yagouaroundi
AAAAGAAAAGAAAAGAAAAGAAAAGAAAAGAAAAGAAAAGAAAAGAAAAAAGAAAGGGGTTGTGGGTAGCTGACCGGGCTGGCCAGGGTGGGAGGGAGACCCTGGAGAGCAGGGCTGGGGTACCATGAGGAGCCGACAGCTGTTTCCAGAGACCAGCTGGGCCTTGGCCCTGAACCGCTTGATGGAGAACATGTCCAGCGCTCCCTCCCAGGGCGGCTGGCTGGGCAGGGCCTTTGTGGGCCCGGCAGGCATCTGGAGCCTAGAGAGAGGGACAGAGAGACAGGGCCAGGCAGAGCAGGTTATCAGGACCTCCCTCAGCATCTCCCTACTTTTCAGAGAAGGTCCTGTGTTCCCAGTGTGTATGCTGGAACACCAGTCCAAGCACGGCCTGGTGAGGGGGAACCGGCAGACTGCAGCGACTGGTTCCAATGTACCGATGAGGAAACAGCCCCACAGCGGAAGCAGGATTTGCCCAAGGCCATAGACAAAGAAAAGTTCACGCCGTGTCTGCCTCCCCAGCAGGTGGCCTCCCCCACTGACCCTCTCCCACCCCCCGCCCCACACCTGTCCTGGAGCTGTGTGGGAGGCTTCTCCCTGGTTTGGGGCATCGCTGGAGAGGACACCAGGGTTGGGCTTGGGGTTCTCTGGAAGACACTGTCCCCTATCCTCCCAGTGGCTTTGAAGGAGGCTGGCAGTTCACACGAGGGCTTCCAGTCTACAAAGAACAGAGGCAGAAGCTGAAACAGGAACAGGCAGCTAGATGAAGCCAGGCCAGGGCTTTAGAACCAGGCTTTGACCCAGGTTCTCTTCGAGGTGACCTGGGACACAGATATGCCCACCCTGCCACCTTCTCCCCAGGCCATGAATCCCTGCTGCTGCTGAGCCCCACACTCAGCCCCAGCCTGCCCACCACCCCTGCACCCATCCCGCGCCCCCGCCCCAACCCATGCAGATGCGGCAGCTGGGGTCCAGGAAATGGTGCTCATGCTGCTCCGTGGTGTCCTCGTACTGCTCCGTGGTGTCCTTTGACGTGGCAGGCAGGGCCAGTGGGCTACTGTCTACGGACACCATGGGTCCCTAGGAGGCACAGCGGGAGAGAAGGGTGGGCTGGGAAGGCGCTAAGGAAGTCAGCAGCTCTCCAGGACCAGGGAGCCTCAGGGATAGGGTTTCATTTTTCCAAATAAGACGTTCTTTTACCATAAAGGTACTAAGAACTTGTTAAAGAAAATATAGAAAATTCGAAAATTACCAAAAAAAAAAAAAAAAAATCACCTCTTGTCCCACTCGTCAATGACAGTAATTGGTATTCTGGGTATTCCTTGTAACAGTTTTTCTATACCCAGGGCTTTGGGGGTTCTTTGACTAAAATAGCTGGGATCAAATATTCAACCTGTATTCTCACCGTGCCACGAATGATCGCACAGGCGCCTGCCACGCACACACGGACCATACACACCGTGGACCGTCGTGTACACATCTCCTCTGTCGCTGGATGGTGGGATCATTCCCAGATCCTCACCATTGCTAACAGTACTGAGGACATCCTTATGCAGAAAGTATTTTCCTAAACTTTCAACCATGTCCTCAGGACAAGGTTTTAGAAGCAGAGGACAGAATCAGGGAGAATAAACATTTTAAAGGCTTTCGATGCCCACTGCCGAATCACCTTTGTCCCTCATAATAGAAATGGCTTTTTAAAAAAAACATTGCTTTGGGGGCACCTGGGTGGCTCAGTGACTTCAGCGGCCGACTTCAGCTCAGGTCATGACCTCATGGTTGGTGGGTTTGAGCCCCCCATCTGAGCTGTCTGTGCTGACAGCTCAGAGCCTGGAGCCTGCTTCAGATTCTCTCTCTCTCTCTCTCTCTCTCTCTCTCTCTCTCTGCCCTCTCCCTGCTCACTCACTGTCTCTCAAAAAAATGAAAACATTAAAAAAAATTTTTTTAAAGCACAAATATTGCTTTAGGAAGATTTTTAAAGATTTTTTTAAACTCTATTCTTGCCTTATAAACCACCTCCAGAGTTGCACCAAGGCACAGGCTTTGGAGTCGGGCAGCTTCAGATCACAGCCCCCCGTGACCAACTAGAGTGACCCCATGACCAACTAAGTGACCCTGGGCAAAGGGCTTCAGGGTCCTCATCCAGGAAACTGGCATCACCTACCCTGTGGGTCACTGTGAGATCTGAATGAGGCTCTGTTTGTAAAACGGGCACTTAGCAGGTGCTCGATAAGGAGTAAGATGTGATTCTGTGTTATTCTCCCCACCCCTACTCTGCCTCTGTCTCCCTAGCGAGCACTTCTTTCTGGGTCTTCAGTTCCTACCTCTATGCTTGGGTTCAATTTACTTAGAAAGCACAGGCTGGTTTGGGTTGGGGACTCCTTCCTGCACAGGCCGCAGTTCTGGAGGCTGGCCTGGTTATCGGTTTGCAGCGGGTGGGGGAGCGGGAGTTTTCATCTGTCATGTTCACTGCCATTTCCCCCATGAACAAGGCTCAAGGGGCCTGCGCTGTCCATCCTGGACACGTAGCTGATTAGAGTCGGGTGAACATCTGACCCACCGAACACCCAAGCAGAGCCACAGGGGCCTCCCGAGAGTGACTGAACTAAGCCAGGGGGGCGTTCTGATCGTCTGTGGGAGCTGAGCTGATGAGTTCACTGATTTCAGGGCTGCCGAGCCACCATGTCGGGCCCCACGCAAGATGGAGGGGCAGAAGGGAGGAAGGACAGGATGGTCACGAGGACGGAGCGGATCCCCGGTGACAAGAGGGGCTCCAGATGGGTCTCTGCCTGCCCGGAGCACTGCTAAGCCCTGCCACGCCACCGGAGAGAGCAGGGCTCTGTCCTCCGAGAACAGTCCGAGAACAGCCACTGCCTCAGGGCAGCCCTCCTGTTTCCCAACCAGAGACCTGGTGGGAATGGCTGAAGTTGGGAGAAGCTGCAGTGATAAGACTTAACCACCACTCGCGTGGGGCGCCCTGGCGTTAGGCCGGAAGGAGGGGACCGGCGCCGAGAAGGCCCGGACAGGCCATGCCAACAGGTCAGTTCCACCCCGCGGAACTGCGGTAGCGACCATTGCCTCGCTCATCAAGCGGACCCTGGGCCTCACGGTCATCAGGTGACTTGCTCAAGGCCACCCAGCTGCTGAGGTGAGCAGTGGGACCCTGGGCACGAGCCCCATCAGTGCCAGGTCAGGCTGTCGCTTACCATCAGATCCTCCAGGGTCAGCGTCTGGTCCCCGTCCCGCGGGATCTCGACTTCACCCTTGTGGGTCAGTTTGAACGCCGGGAGGCTGCACAGCTTCTTCTGTTGCTGCTCAATGATCTCCAGGCCCTGGTGGGGGCCAAGCCGCCCAAACTCAGCCAGGCCAGGAGGTCTCAGGCCCCCAAGATATTCATACTCCTCCCACATGGCCCCTCTTCTGTGGGTCCTCTTCCTCTCCCTCACAGTTCTGCTTCCACTATCCCCCTTCCCTAACAAGCCCTCTACCCTCAGCCCTACTGCTCCCATATTCCACTCAGCCACCCTCCAAACTCAAGCCCTGCCTCCTCCAGCAAGCCTTCCTGAACTTCACCTCCTCCTACAAGTCAGTTCTGCCTCCCACCGGACCCCAGCTTCTGTCCTGGGAAGAGTACAGTGCAGTCCAAGAGTGCAGGCTCTGGAGCACCAGCTGGATCGTTACTAGAAACCCTCAAGGCAATCTGGTGCTGGGCAAGCACTTCACTGCTCTGAGCCTCGACTTCTCTGTTTTCTAGGAATTAAATTAAGAGCATTAGGTTAAACAGTGTATGCAGAATGCTCGGCTGGAGCCAAGCTCACAGTAAATGCTGCCTGTCATTCTTATGGCTGATCAATATCATGCTATCTGAAATGTTTCCTGGAAGCCTGGAGGAGGTCTCATCCTCCCTGGCAGGGCTGGCTTCATGGGCGAGGGCTCCATGCTGTTGCACGCGGTGCTGCACTTCATTGGGGTCCCATATGTCATGCGGCCACCATCTTGAAATTCTTAATAGTTGTTGAGCAAAAGGCCACATGCTTTTGTTTTGGACTGCACCCTATAAGTTACGTAGCTGTTCTGCTCCTGGTCCCCCACAGGCTCCTACACAAAAGCTCAGCCTACAGTGGACAGAGTCACCTAGTGGATTCTAGGTGAATCTAATCAGCCCAGTGTCTTCCAGAACAGGGGCCTCAGCACCCCACTCCACCCCACTGGCCTACTCCCTAGATCAGCCCCCTCTCTTTCATGGGCCACCAGCAAGCATTGTGCAAACATTCCCCAAAGCCGACTCAGTGCCCACACCTTCCAGGTCCCTGAGCAGCCCCCAGGAAGGGAGAGAGACACAGACACAAGGTATACGGGGACATGACTGTGAAGCGTGAGGGCTGTGGGGTCCCTCGCCCAGCCTGAGGCACCAAGAAGACTTCCAGCCTTTTCGAGGGCTTCTGAGGCTGAGATGGAAACAGAGGAACCCCAAGGGGTCTACCCCATCTATGCTGGATGACAATCCTGGATTCCAGACTTCAGACCATCATCCCCAGTACCCTCACCCCTGCCCCCAGCTTCACAGAAAAGCAAGTGGAAGATGACACCTCTCAGGGTGTCACCTCTCTCAAAGCTTTCCACCCCAACCCCTTTCCATTTCTGCCTCTTTTTTTTTTTTTTTTTTTTTGGTGGACAGAGTCTCTGTGACTTTCTCCCTGCTGCCCGCTCTTTCTTTCCACTTCCTCCTTTCTGTTTCTGTCTGTCTCGTGCTCCCCATATCTCATTCACTGTCCACCTCCTCACTGTCTCTGTCCTGCTACATCCTCTCTCCGTGTCCCTCCCACATCACCTACCCTGACTTGACCCAGCGGCTCACCCTTTTCTCCTCCTGGTCCCGCCAGCGGGCCAGCTCTTGGGGGGCCAGCTGGGTTGAGCTCAGCCGCACCAGGCCGTGGGGGGTGACATCGCCCTGAAGCACTTTGAGAAACAGGTCCTGCAGGGGCAGGTGGGGGGGGCTGCACCACACTGCTCCGGAAGCCCCCACCCCAACATCCCGCCAGGGCTTCCGGCCTCCGAGGGAGGGTGTGGCCTAGCCCAAAGTGCAGCTCACCGGATTGCGGGGGTCACGCAGGTTGAACAGCAGGCTGCGGTACTTGGTCTTGTAGCGGCAGTTGGTGGCTTGTGTCAGGTCGAAGAGGGCTGCCTCAATGTCAGCAGCGATGCCCCCCACTGCCTCCTCACTCAGCACCAGGTCTGGGAGCTCCCAGAGGCTGTGGGAGGGCAAGGGTGGGGCCATGACTCTGAGCCGGTGAGGAGAGTATGGAGCAGGGTCTGGACCGACTGCGCTTTCTATCCTGGGCATTTTCCTATATATACACACATTTATTCTCACCCCAACTTCGTGAGGAAGCAGTGTTATCATTCTGCACTTACACATGGGGTGAGTGAGGCTCAGAGAACATAAGCGGCTTGCCCAAGGCCACACGATCAGTGGCAAAGCAAGATCTGACTGCTCAGCCCGAGCTCCATCATTGGCCAGTGGAACTGGGATGGAGAAAGCCTGGGGAGAAGGGTAGAGCATCAGTCAGGCAGGGGACAGAGCCCTGGCCCTGAATATAACACGGACTCTGCCACTGACTTGCTGTGTGGCCTTGGCAAAGTTCTACCTTCTCTGAGCCTTGGTCTCACCGTTGTAAATGAGAGCTCCGGGCTCAGATCTGAGATGCTCCCAACAAAGGCTCACCGCATCTGGAAGCATTTGCTGTGGGTGACAAGCGCAAGGACATGAGCAGCAGCAGTGGTTTCATGGGAGAGCATGACCCTGAAGCCAGAGAGACTCGCGTTCAAATGTCAGCTCTCCACCGGCTCGCTGTGTGGGCAAGTGACCTCATGGCTACAAAAGGGGGTTAGTCATACATTCAGAAGCCCTGACAACATGGCATGGCCCTGGGAGGTGAGGACAACTGTGAGGATATCATGGAAGTCAGGGGAGCGGGGAGCGAGGCCTTACCGACTCCACAGCACCTCCCGCATGGCGTGGACCACAGTGCCCCGTACCCCGATATCCAGGGATAGCTTCTCCTGTTGGGGCTGAAGCTGAGCTGTGGGGAAAGAGAGTCACGGACTCCCGTGGGATTCTTAGGAGCAAGGGGAGGGAGCGACTCGATGCTCAGTCTCAGGGACCTGAGATGTCTGGGATCCAGCCCCAGGCAGCCAGTCCTCTGGTGGAGGACTCAGGTTGATGGGAGCAGGGGCAGGGGTGAGAGGGACGAGTCCTAGCAGGGGCTGGGGCTCATGCCAGGAAGCTGGGCATGAGGCCCCGCCACACCCCAGCAGGTCCCTAGAAGACCAGCTGCTGCTAAGGCCTCCATGGCCCCTCACCTGAGTCCTCCCTCCAGTCTGGTTCAACAGGCTCCTCCTCTTCGGGCTCCCCTGGGCCGCCCTGGAGGGGAGGGGAGAGGAACTGAGGCCACACTCTGGGAGCAGCCTCCCGGCACCAGGGGGCCACTGCTCCCCCAGCCACCTCCCCACCTTCTCCCCAGTGGGCAGGAGAAGCAGCACTCACCCCAGGCCATTCGGCACAGGCCTCCTGAACAGGAGCCCCTTCCTGCAAGAGAAAAGGGGATATGGAGAAGTGTGGGGGGGGCCCTGAGGGGAAAGGAACGACTCATCAGATGGCAGAAGAGGTCAGAGGCCACCAGAAGCCCATGCTGTCCCTCCTGAGGGTGGGGGCTAGACGACCTTACCCGCCGGCCGGCCAGGAACAAAGGTCAGTGACTGCCCCCTCTCCAGATGCCCTGGAGGCTCAGCCCCCACCCCGGCTCCCGTCAAGGTCCTGAATTCAGCTGTGCGGGAGAAAGCGCACACAGGCCCCACTAGCCAGCCAAGTGAGGGTCTCACCTGTCTCCGGCTAGTATGTTCTGTGTGACCACAAGCAAGTCACCCCATGTGTGTGGGAGGCAGTGACATCTCTGTGAAGCAGGGAGAAAAATCTCAGCAGGGAGTAGGGAGCATTGCCTGTGTAAAGAACCTGTTCTGGGGCGCCCGGGGGCTCCGTCGGTTAAGCGTCTGACTTCAGCTCAGGTCACCATCTCGCGTGTCCGTGAGCTCGAGCCCCACGTCCAGCTCTGTGCTGACAGCTCGGAGCCTGAAGCCTGCTTCGGATCCTCTGTCTCCCTCTCTCTCTGCCCCTAACCCACTCATATTCTGTCTCTCAAAAATAAATAAACGTTAAGAAAAAGAAAAAGAAAAAAGAACCTGTTCTGTACCTGGCATCCAGTGGGGCCTCGGGCCACGGGCCTTTCCTTCCTTCTGGACCTCTGGACAGGTGATACCGAGCTGGCCTCCATCATGTTCTCCAGAACCTCCAGCTTTGGATGCTGTGGCTCCCCTGCCTGGCCACAGCTGATGGCCCCCAGGAGGTGGACCACTGCCCCGGATCCAAGCTGCGGGGGTGGAAAAGCACTTCAGAACTGAGCAGCGCAGGCCCTTCGGAGGGCCCGTTTCACACTGTCACTCTCCCCTATGGCACCGTAAGCCAACACGAGGACAGAGAATATGTATGTCCTGGGCCCGATGCCTAGAAAAGGCCTGACACAAAGTAGCATTCAAGAAATGTTTTGGGGCGCCTGGGTGGCACAGTCGGTTAAGCGTCCGACTTCAGCCGGGTCACGATCTCGCGGTCCGTGGGTTCGAGCCCCGCGTCGGGCTCTGGGCTGATGGCTCAGAGCCTGGAGCCTGTTTCCGATTCTGTGTCTCCCTCTCTCTCTGCCCCTCCCCCGTTCATGCTCTGTCTCTCTCTGTCCCAAAAATAAATAAACGTTGAAAAAAAAAATAAGAAATGTTTTGCTGACTGCATGGCCTCTGTCCCAGGAGAGGAGCCTGTCTTCATTCTTATCCTTTCACCTTCCCTCCTCAGCCCCAGCCCTTTATGAGTATCTCAAGGTGCAAAATGGATTTGGGGCTTCTTATGAGCTGTAGAATCTATCCTGTTCCCCTTTTTACTTTGGCTGCCAGGAAGCTCAGCATTAACTTTGGGTCCAGCAGCTGTACCTTTCCGGGATTGGTAGATAGTAGAGGTTGTCATACCAAGATTTCTCCTTCTCTTTCCCCTTTTCTTTCTTACTTTGGGCTTTTATTCCATTACAAGTATGTTTGATTTCTTCTAATCTATTGCAAACCATGGAGAACTATTGTAAGAGCAGATGTGTCTGAAATCTAATCTTTGAATGAATGATCACGAATGGTCAGGTTCCAAAGCGTGGGGAAACTGGAAGTCTGAGGTTCAGCATCGTAGGGAAAGGGGAGTGCTACAAGGCTCTGGAGGACAGCAGGCCAGGGGGGCTGGGATTGCCTCTAGTGTGGAGGATCCCTCCCACCCCACCGAATGTGAGGAGAGGGAGGAGGAAGAGCAGAAATAAAAAGGAAAAACCTACGTAACACACATGCTTCACCCCATGGGGCATTTTCATTTCCTCCTTGGAGAGAAAGGATGCAGAGATTAGGATTCAGAGGACCAGTGACCCCACTGCAGATAATTCACAAGAAGACACTCACACAAAGGTGTGAAAGATGTTCAGTGTTCGCCGGATTAGCAAAAAAACAAACAAAAACCCCGAATGAGTACCCTCCAATGTCCATCAAAGGGGGAATGGTTAAGAAACCGTGATACAGCATACTATGGATTCGAAGTGGCCATTACAAAGAGTGAGTCATGGGCGCCTGGATGGCTCAGTCGGTTAAGCATCCGACTTCAGCTCAAATCATGATCTCATGGTTCGTGAGTTCAAGCCTTGCATCATGCTCTCTGCTGTACAGAGCCTGCTTCGGATCCTCGGACCCCCTCTCTCTCTGCCCCTCCCCTTGTGCACACGCTCTCTCTCTCTCTCTCTCTCAAAAATAAACATTAAAGGGGCGCCTGAGTGGCTCAGTTGGTTAAGGGTCCGACTTCGGCTCAGGTCATCATCTCACAGTTCGTGGGTTCGAGCCCAGTGTTGGGCTCTGTGCTGAAGGCTGGGAGCCTGGAGCCTGCTTCGGATTCTGTGTCTCCTTCTCTCTCTCCCCCTCTCCCACTTGCACTGTCTCTCTCTGTCTCTCTCAAAAATAAACAAACATTAAAAAAATTAAAACATAAAAATTCAACATTAAAAAAAAGAATGAGTCATAATAAAAACTTCTAATTTTTCGTCAGAGGCTTATAAAGTAGCTGCCCCTGAAGAAAGCACATCACACATGATCTTATTAAGGTCTCAGATCAACACCATGAGGTATGTACTATTTCCATCCCCATTTCACAGATGAGGAAAACTGAGGGTCAGAGAGGATACGAAAAGTCCCACAACTACTAAGCAGCAGAGCGAGGGATTAGAGCCTGTGTCTGTCTAACTCAAGCCCAGGCAATGAACTGCTGCGCTATGTGGACAGCACTGACAGATGTGGAAAGATTCGTGGAAAGATGTCAAGGCATAGAATTTGGAGGAAAAAAAAAATAGGTTACAGAGCAGTATCTGTTATATAAGCCCATTTATGTAAATACATATTTATAGACGCATAATGGAGGTTATCTCTGGGGAACGAAATTCCAGAGGGACTTTCACTTTCTGCTTGTAGACACTTGGGTATTTATGTGACTCAAAACGAGCACGTATTTCTTTTATAACCAGAAACATATTTTTTAAATATAAAAGCAAGTTTAGAACAATGCGTGTAGTGTGCTCCCATTTGCGTTAAAAGCGAAAGAATTTTTAAATTTGTGTTTGCTTGAATCCGCATAAAATATCTCTGGAAGTATCCACAAACCTAAAAACAGAGGCTGCCGGTAGGAAAGGGACAGGGAGCTGAAAAGGAGACTTTTCACTTTTTTTTTTTTTTTTTTTAACCATGGGAATGAATCAGCCTTTCAAAAAAGTAAATTAGAAAAAGGGGGAGGGGGGAAACGGGACATCTGGGAAGGAAAGCAGGAAAGATATTGAGAACAGTCCTCCCTGGCCTAAAACTTTTTGACTGGCCCCTGTCTCAGGGGTCTGTACACCCGCATACTAGGCTCCAGAACAGGCAGCTGAATCCGACCAGCAAAGAACTTTAGATACTGGATTTATCAGACTAGAATACAAAATACATGCAATACGTTTAACAAAAGAAGGAGTCAAATATATGAGGGAAGGGTAAAACAATATCAAACAATAACCAAGCAGATTTGGTTGGAAACCAAACACAACTTCTGGAAATAAAAACATAATAACCGTCAGAATTTAAGACTCACTCAGTATCTAGATGGGGCGCCTGGGTGGCTCAGTCGGTTAAGCGTCTGACTCTTGATTTCAGCTGAGGTCATGATCTCACGGTTCGTGGGTTTGAGCCCCAATGGGGCTTTGTGCTGACAGCCTAGAGCCTGCTTGGGATTCTCCCTCTCCCTCTGCCCCTGCCTCACTCAAGTGCTCTCTCTCTCTCTCTCTCTCAAAATAAATAAACATTTTTTAAAAACCCAACTCATGGGGCGCCTGGGTGACTGAGTCAGTTAAGTGTCCAACTCTTGGTTTCAGCTCAGGTCATGGTCTCATAGCTTCATGGGTTCGAGCTCCGCATCAGGCTCTGCACTGACACCATGGAGTCTGCTTGGAATGCTCTCTCTCCCTCTCTCTCTGCCCCTCCCCCACTCACGCTCTCTCTCAAAGTGAATGCATAAACTTAAAAAAAATTTTAGGGGCGCTTGGGTGGCTCAGTCGGTTGAGCATCCAACTTCGGCTCAGGTCATGATCCCGCCGTTCGTGCGCTGACAGCTCAGAGCCTGGAGCCTGCTTCAGATTCCGTGTCTTCCTCTCTCTCTGCCCCTCCCCTGCTCACACACACCCTCTCTCTCTCTCTCTCTCTCTCTCTCTCTCTCTCTCTGACATAAATAAACATTAAAAAAAAATTTTTTTAACCCAAGTCATTAAGCTCACTACAGTAATAGATTAGAGAATAAAAATCATATGATTATCTCAAAAAATGCCGAAAACATATTTGGTCAAATGTACTGTCCATTCAGAATAATGAGCAAACCAGCAATAGAAGGGAGCTTCCTTAACTTGATAAAGGGCATGTTATATAAACACATGGCAAACATACTCTGGTGAGATGACCACATTTCCTGGAAAGTCCAGAACAACACAAGGGTCCCTATTAGCATCACTTCTTTCCAACATTACATTTCTTCTTGAAAAGATTTTTATTTTGTAATTTTTTTTTTTACCATTTTATTTTTAAGGAACCTCTACACCCAACGTGGGGCTCGAACTTACAACCCCGAGATCAAGAGCTACACACTCCACCAACTGAGCCAGCCAGGCACCCCTAAAAATTTTTTTTTAATATATCACAAGTGAAATAATAGATAAATTAGAAAATTAAGAATTTCTCCAGCAATTCTATCTCCCTTCAATCCCACTTTGATTCAACTGCCACTTCTCAGCAGAGTAGACACAGAAGAATTGAAAGCACAGACTTGAACAGATATTTGTTCCTAGCAGCATTATTCACAATAGCTGCAAGGTAGAAACCACCCAAGTGTCCACGGACAGATAAACAGATAAACAAGATGTACTCCAGGCAAGACAACGGAATATTATTCAGCCTTAGGAAGGGATGGAATTCTGATACATGCTTACAGCATGAAGCTTGAAGACATTATGCTAAGTGAAATAAACCAGTCACAAAAGGACAAGTATTGTACAATTCCATTCATATGAGGTACCAACAATAGCCAAATTCATAGAGACGGAAAGTAGAACACTGGTTATCAGGGGCTGGGGGAAGAAGGGAATGGGGAGTCATTACTTAATGGATACAGAATTTCAGTTTGGGAAGATGAAAAAAGTTCCGGGGATGGATGGTGGTACTGACAGCACAACAGTGTGAATGTAACTCAAAGCCACTGCGCTGTATACGTAGATATGGTTAAAATGCTACATTTTACTAAAATGAAACAAATTTTAAATAATGAAGAATTTCTGTCCATCAACAGATACTATAAGGCAAGCAAAATGTGAGCAATATTTTGGAAGGATACAGAACATAGAACTGACAAAAGGATAGTATCCAAAATATATCAAGAACTCCTACGGATCAAAAAGGAAAAGTTAGGGGCGCCTGGGGGGCTGAGTCGGTTGAGCGTCCGACTTCGGCTCAGGTCATGATCTCACGGTTTGTGAGTTCGAGCCCCGTGTCGGGCTCTGTGCTCACAGCTCAGAGCCTGGAGCCTGCTTCAGATTCTGTGTGTGTGTGTGTGTGTGTGTGTGTATGTCTCTCTCTCTCTCTCTCTGCCCCTCCCCACTTGTGCTGTGTCTCTCTCCGTCTCTCAAAAATAAATAAAAAAAATTTTTTAAAAATTTTTTATAGACGAAGTATGGAAACAGCCCAAATGTCCATTGATGGGTGAATGGATAAAGAAGATGTGTTTGTATTACTCGGCAATCAAAAAGAATGAAATCTTGCCAT
This sequence comes from Herpailurus yagouaroundi, assembly GCF_014898765.1. NCBI lineage: Eukaryota > Metazoa > Chordata > Mammalia > Carnivora > Felidae > Herpailurus > Herpailurus yagouaroundi. The sequence goes on from NW_024412388.1 coordinate 24,128,537, forward strand.
TTGCAACTACGTGGATGGAACTGTAGGGTATTATGCTAAGTGAAATTAGTCAGTCTGAGAAAGACAAAAATCATATGACTTCACTCATATGAGGACTTTAAGACACAGAACAGATGAACACAAGGGAAGGGAAGCAAAAATAATATAAAAACAGGGAGGGAGACAAAAGAGAAGAGACTCATAAATATGGAGAACAAACAGAGGGTTGTGGGAGGGGGGATGGGCTAAATGGGTCAGGGGCATTAAGGAATCTACTCCTGAAATCATTGTTGCACTATATGCTAATTAATTTGGATGTAAATTCAAAAAATAAAATTAAAATAAAAAAATAGAATCACAGAGATATAAGTACAGAGATTGTATCAGAGAATAAAAAGAGAAGAGGCAAGGAGAATACATTGGAGGCAGTAGTAGAAAGGGGGCAAGTGACTTTTACCAGGTTTCTGATGGGAGTTTGGGATGCTATGGTTCATCCTGATGGAATTATCCAGGGGATCTGTGGCTCTTGGGATCTGTCTGGGCTAGACTTAAAGATTCAGGGGCGATGTATTCTCCCAACTAGAGCACTCGCGTAAAAGTTCTGCCATAATAGAGTTTGACAGAGTTAAGAAGTATAATCCCACCATATGTTACCAAGAAATCTTACTGGGCCTCACTGTTCTATCTTTATTCTTCTTTTCCTTCTTCCTTTTATTTTTTCTTTTAACAAATCACTTTGAGGGGCACCCGAGTGACTCAGTCAGTTAAGCGTTTTAACTTCAGCTCAGGTCACGATCTCACGGGTTGTGGGTTCAAGCCCCGCGTCGGGATCTGTGCTGACAGCTTCGGAGCCTGGAGCCTGCTTCAGATTCTCTGTGTGTCTCTCTCTCCCTCCCCTGCTTGTGCTCTCTATCTCAAAAATAAATAAATATTTAAAAATTTTTTAAAAAATTTTTTTAAGAAACAAAAAAATTTTTGGCAAAGACTTAAGAGGAATGCCCAAAATGTATGTAAAGATTCTCCTTAATATAGGGAAATGAAAATAAAAATTGAAACAACATTGAGACACTAGAGCATATTCCCACGGTGGCAAACATTGAAGTCTGATGATATCAGGTGTTGGTGCAGATTTGGAGCCACTGGAATTTATACACTGCTGGTAGGAGTATAAACCGTTTTAACCACTTTAAAAAACATCTGGCATTGTTTAAGGAAAGTTGAAGACGTGTATACCTTATAACCTAGCAATTCCACTCCCAGGAATATTCCATGGAGATACTCTTTTTTTTTTTTTTTCAACGTTTATTTATTTTTGGGACAGAGAGAGACAGAGCATGAACGGGGGAGGGGCAGAGAGAGAGAGGGAGACACAGAATCGGAAGCAGGCTCCAGGCTCTGAGCCATCAGCCCAGAGCCCGACGCGGGGCTCGAACTCACGGACCGCGAGATCATGACCTGGCTGAAGTCGGACGCTTAACTGACTGCACCACCCAGGCGCCCCTCCACGGAGATACTCTTGCTCGTACGTACCCAGAAACATACACAGAACTGTTCATCATAGCAGCACCAGATGGAACAGCAAAAAAATTCAAACAACCCAAATGTCCATATGGAGTCAATAAATAAGTCATGGCAATATTCATGCAATGGGATACTTGCTGCCAACATCTAGGATCTGTATAATCTCGGGGAAATTGCTTAATCTCTCTGTGGTTCAGTTTTCTTATCAGTAAAACAGGGATAATACCAGTTATCTACTTCACAGGGTTGATGCAAGGTTCTTAGAACAGGGCCTGGAACACAGCACGCTGTCTCTGTCAATGCTGATGTTAAGATTCCCTACGGGCGCCTGGGTGGCTCAGTCGGTTAAGCGTCCGACGTCGGCTCAGGTCACAATCTCGCGGTCGTGAGTTCGAGCCCCGCGTCGGGCTCTGGGCTGATGGCTCAGAGCCTGGAGCCTGTTTCCGATTCTATGTCTCCCTCTCTCTCTGCCCCTCCCCCGTTCATGCTCTGTCTCTCTCTGTCTCAAAAATAAATAAATGTTAAAATAAATAAATAAAGATTCCTTGGCTCATGCCCTGAGAGATCCCTCCCGGGTACTCGACCACACCTAAGCTCCCCACTTCCATTCAAGCAATGCTGTCTTTGCTGATCTCCCCACCTCACTCCTCCCTTCGAGACCCGACCCCATCTACTGCTCCACTCCCGTAACACTCCAAGCTGCCTTCTGCCTGTGTACTTTTTGCCCATGCTCTGCCCTCTTCCTGATATGTCCTTCTTACCCTTCTCTGCCTGCTGAACACTTACTTCCTTTGCCCAGACCCAACTCAGGCAGCCCGGTCCTCCACCCTACCCTACCTCAAACCCTCCCACCCACCATGCCCCAAGGTAGACTCAATTGCCCTCTGGGTATCTAAGGTCTGCCGGGCCTCAGTCCCTACCTCTGGTTACTTGTTCACCACCCCCCATTGGACCATGAGATCCCTGGAGGAGCCCCCCTGCTTGTTAAACAAATTATAATAAAGTCCCATAAAAATCCAAACCCCATAGCCTGGCTCAGAGCACAGGCTCTGGAATCCCACGGGCCTGGATTCAAATACTGGCTCCACCACTTACTTGCTGTGTGACCTTGACTGAGTCACTTAACTTCTCTGAATCCCAAACAGGAGTATTAACACTCATATTTATTTATTGATTGATATTTATTTATCTTTGTTTTTATTTTTTTAAAGGAAACTGGTTTTGGTTTTTTGTTTGTTTTGTTTTAAGGTTTACTTATTTTTGTGAGAGAAAGAGAGAGAGAGAGAGAGAGAGAGAGAGGCAGAGCATGAGGAAGGGAGGGGCAGAGACAGAGAGAGACACAGAATCTGAAGCAGGCTCCAGGCTCTGAGCTATCCGCATAGAGCCTGACGCAGGTCTCGAACCCACAAACTGCAAGATGGTGCCCTGAGCCAAAGTCAGACACTCAGCCGACTGAGCCACCCAGGCACCCCTTAACACTAACTTTTAATGCTGCTGTGAGGATTAAATATGAGATGGTAACATCATGTGAAGTTCCTGGTATGCACGCTCTCACTGGTAAGCACCCAGTAAAAAAAAGAGCTGTTCTTAGGTTACCACCTGCTAGAAAGACAGGCTCCTCTTGCACACATCCTGACACTTGGAAGCTGCAGACAGCGCACCTGAGCCTGGACACCTGGGTGGGACCAGAGGTACCTCCCCGGCTCTGGCGAGCAGAGCAGGGGGGCCCTGGCAAAGCTGCCCTCCCCACATCACCTGCTATTCCATCTGCAAAGCGGCTCCAGACCTCACTGGCCAGGAGCTCAGGACAGAGCCCCAGTATTTCACACCAGAAGAACACAACACAGCCAGCCTCTCATACCTGATTCCCATTTCATAGAGGAAGCCGCTATGACTCAGAGAACAGACATCTCCCATCGCAAGTGACCCTGTAGTGCAAAGCAGAGACTAATCTCGAACCCACCTGTCAGCCCCCAGCGCGAGCCAGGCTGCCTCCAGCAGAAGGTGCTAGGTCACTGCAAGGGTCCCAGACCGGCTGGACTCTCTGCCCACGCTTGCCCGCACCCCACTCAGCCCTGACCTCAGCCACCCATCCGTCCCTGTCACAGCCCCCTCTCAATTCTTGGCCTGAAGCTGGGAACCAGTTGCCATAGCAACGGGTTGTTTGGGAAGCTGTCCGGCTGAGTCAAGGATGGGGCCCAGAGGGGGAGGCAGCTGTGGGCTGCTTCCGGTCAAGGCAGGTGGGCACCTGGCGCCACCACAGAGCTCAAGCAAGCCCCTCAAAACGCTTCAGGCCCCGGAATCCTAATTCTGGGCATGTGGCCCAAATAAATCACCTGAAATGGGGAGAAACCAGATGCACAGGGACGTTCACCCCAGCATGGCTTAGAACAGCACAGCACTGTATATGTCAATGATAGGTAACATTTTGGAGTGTTTGCCTTGTACCAGGCACTGTGCTAAATGCCAAACACGTGTCACCTCATTTGCTCCTCACCGCCACCCTATCAGGTAAGTACTTTTAACACCCCCCCCCCCCCCGCTTTTGCGGATGAGGAAATAATGCTCAGAGAGGTGAAGCCACTTCCCTAGGTCGTTCGGACAGTGGCAAAGCCAGGACGGAACGCCAGCCTGTCAGCATCCAGGCTCCATACTCTTAACTACACGACGGCAGTCGGAAATGAGAAAAGGAAGTCCCAGCCCATCCTCTGGTCACACCAGCGCCTGTGGCTGTGACAAATATGTCTGCAGCCTGCTAGGATACAGGGCTCAGGGAAAGCACAGATTCGACAGAACAATACGTACCGACTTGGAAAGATCTCCAAACGCTATAATGCTTGAAAAATAAACAAAGTACAAATCCCAGAACAATGAAGCATAGTATGAGCTTATTTATATGTGTGTAATAGATAGATGTAGATGTTCATAAAAGGACACTGGGGGGGGGGGGACGACTCCAACCGTTAACAGCGATTATCCTCTTTCTGTGTTAACAAATTAATTGTGAAAAAAAATTTTTTTTCTTTAAGTAAGCTCTACACCCAACGTGGGGCTTGGACTCACGACCCCGAGATCAAGAGTCGCCTGCTCTACCAACCGAGCCAACGAGGCAGCCCCACTGTGAACATTTTTTTAAATACCAAAAAAGCCGAGTTATACATCGGACATGTGATCCCGTTTCTAGGTAAAGACAAGATATGTATGCACAGGAAAAAGACGAGAGGAAGGACATCCCAAAAAGTTGGCATCGTGGTTTTTTTTTTCTTATCTTCTATGATAAACACATGCGTTTTTTTATTAAAAATTGTTTTTTGGGGCGCCTGGGTGGCTCAATCGGTTAAGCGGCCGACTTCACCTCAGGTCATGATCTCACGGTCCGTGAGTTCAAGCCCCATGTCGGGCTCTGTGCTGACAGCTCAGAGCCTGGAGCCTGTTTCAGATTCTGTGTCTCCCTCTCTCTGACCCTACCCCGTTCATGCTCTGTCTCTCTCTGTCCCAAAAATAAATAAACGTTAAAAAAAAAATTGTTTTTGAGCGATGTTTACAAAAACAAGGTAATAGCATTCTAGTGCAATTGTAATACCAAATAGTGGTATATCACACAGCAGCTCATGTGCTCCTATCCCAGTTTTCCTAATTTGCTGTTTGGCCCTGAACTAGTCATTTCACCTCTCCGAGCCTCAGTGTCCACATCAATAAAATGGGTATACATCAACAGCCCCTACCTCATAGCGTTGTTAAGAAGATAAAGTGCTTAGGGGCGCCTGGGTGGCGCAGTCGGTTAAGCGTCCGACTTCAGCCAGGTCATGATCTTGCGGTCCGTGAGTTCGAGCCCCGCGTCGGGCTCTGGGCTGATGGCTCGGAGCCTGGAGCCTGTTTCCGATTCTGTGTCTCCCTCTCTCTCTGCCCCTCCCCCGTTCATGCTCTGTCTCTCTCTGTCCCAAAAATAAATAAACGTTGAAAAAAAAAATTAAAAAAAAAAAAAGACGACGACGACAAAGTGCTTACCAGCACATGGTAAGCAGGCCCGATACCATGATGCCGACAGGGAAGCTGCACAAACAGGCAGTATGGTGAGCTCTCAGGGTTTATACACTGGCTACGTCAATTACCAGAGGGGTGATCTTGGGCCAGTTACCTTACCTCTCTAGGCATCATGGGAATATTAAATCAAAAGTACCTACAACACATAATACATATTCAATGAATGTGATAAAACTTCCACTATGTAAGAAATATACACCAAAACCAGGAGCGTCACCTTCTGCCTTTGGTGTAGAAACATGTTAGCTATGATTATTAATAAAATAACGATTATTCTAATTAAAGAGCAATGGAGACAGAAGCAGTGAATACGAGGGGAAATGGCTGGGCATCGACTCTCTCACTGTGTGAGATTGGAGGAGTTTGTTAACTGCCCCGAGCCTCAGTTTCCCCATCTGGAAACATGTAGCTAATGCCCATCTTTTAGGGTTATCGTTAACACTAAAGCAAACGCAAATTTACTTTGTGCCTTACGCTGTGCTAGGCGCATTATTTTCCACCATCATCTCACGTAATTCTTAGAACAACCCCTATTAAATTGGAACTACTGGGGCACCTGGGTGGCTCAGTCGGTTGAGCATCCGACTTCAACCCAGGTCATGATCTCCTGGTCTGTGAGTTCGAGCCCCGTGTCGGGCTCTGTGCTGACAGCTCAGAGCCTGGAGCCTGCTTCCGATTCTGTGTCTCCCCCTCTCTCTGCCCCTCCACCACTCATGCTCTGTCTGTCTCTCTCAAAAACTAAACATAAAAAAAACACATTTAGGGGGCGCCTGGGTGGCGCAGTCGGTTAAGCGTCCGACTTCAGCCAGGTCACGATCTCGCGGTCCGTGAGTTCGAGCCCCGCGTCGGGCTCTGGGCTGATGGCTCAGAGCCTGGTGCCTGTTTCTGATTCTGTGTCTCCCTCTCTCTCTGCCCCTCCCCCGTTCATGCTCTGTCTCTCTCTGTCCCAAAAATAAATAAATAAATGTTAAAAAAAATTTTTTTTTTAAATACATTTAATTAGAACTACTATCCCCTTTTTACAGACGAGGAATCTTCAGCTAAAAAATATTCCAAGGCTACTCAGCTAGGAAGTGGACAGAGGCAAGATTTAAACCCAGGACTCACCAACTGCAAAAGATGTCAGCAAATGTAGTTCATCTTCTCTTTCCTGACATGGTGGGTCTCAGTTTACTCATATATAAAATGGGCGTGAAGGATAATGTCCATTAAGAACCTCTGTAGCTTACCTCTATTAAACTCCACCGCTAAGCATGGTGTGTTAAGACTGGCCAAGCCCTTCCTATTCCAACCTCTCAGACTCAACTTACCAGTTTGGGGAAGCTTCCTGGGCTGGATTCCTCTGGCTGGTCCCAGCTGGAGTTGTCTGTGCCCTGGTGCTGGGCATGGGGCACTGAGCCCCTCCTCAACCTCCTAGCATACTTGGATCTTCTCTGCCCCACGGATGGGCCTGAGCGAGCTTTGCTGGCTGCAGCCTCCAGGAAGCTGGCGGGGGCATCGGCGGGAGCAGGGAGTCCTCGCCCCAGCCTCCCTCTGGACTCTGGCTGAGCCTTGACATCTAGCTCCTCCTGGTTGTGCGAGACAGCAGGCCCGTCATCACAGCCGGCCCCGACTATGTGCTCAGCTTCTTGCCACTCTGAGAGAGCCTTTCCAGGCACTTCCAGGCATAGCACAGAGCTCTGTGGAGGATCCCGGGCAGCTGGCCCGAGGGACAATCCTCCGTCCAGCAGTGGGACCCCGACAGGGTCGGAGGGGCCCACTGGCTGGGCCCCATTCCCCGCAGTGGGCAAATGTTCAAACTTCTCAGTCCCTGAGACACATCCCACACAACTGCCACCTGGATCTCCAGGCCCAGACCCAGTGTCCTTGGGAGAGAGAGGACTGCAAAGGTCTCCCAGGGACTCCCCGTCAGCACCTGGTGGGAGGCCTCCCACACACTGGGGGTTGTCCCCACCAGGGGACCACAAGAAGCCCCCCTCCCCACCCTCTGAGTGGGCCTCCCACTTCCTGTTTTCCTTTCTTGCCCCCACAGGGGCTGGGCCTGGTGAGGACGGCAGGCTCCTTTTGGGGGGCTCCTCTTTGCTGAGGGTGGGGCTTCTCTCATCACGCCCTGGAGAACTCCCACCTCCTCTGGCCTCTCCTGGCCGGGGGCAGCTTGTCTCCTCCAGCCCCGCCAGCCTCTCCCTGCCAACCAAAGCTCTCTCTGGGAGACCCACAGACGTGCCATGAAGATTCCCGGGCCGACTTTCAGCCAAGATGTCGTGCAGAGAAACCTGGAGCCTCTTGGAGGCCCGAGTCCTCCCCTGAGCAGGCACTATGGGCAGCTGGAAGTGGAGCCCAGGGACAGGCACCAAACCCTGGCTTTGTCTCATGGCTTGCAGCTCCAGGACCATCAAGTGGGCCTCCGCCTCCAGGCTGGCCCCAGGAGCACCCCCAGCCTGGGAGCCGGCACCTCGATGGGTTCTTCCCCTCAGGACCCTTTTCCTGCTGCCAGCCCAGACACGGGCCCCAGAGTTCACCCCTGGCACGCGTGGCCTGGGGCCTGACATGGAGCTGGCTTCTTCCACATCCTCCTGGAAAAGCCCACTGCTGTTGAGACTGAGGGCAGGGTCCTCTGTGCTGGAGCCCTCTGCAGCCCCCTCCTGAGACATGTCTGTCCACCTACAGGGGCCCAAAGCAGAACGCAGACCCTGTGAAGAGACAGAGGAGACCCCATCATGCAGTGTCTGGCCGCCAGCCCATTCAGGACACCAGGCCAGGGGGAACCTGGGGGACAGCCTCCCCTCCAGGTGGAGGCCTCGGGGGCCCTGCCGACTCTGAGGCCTGGCGGCCACAGTGAGACAGCACCCAGCGATATAAGCACCCCAGCAGGGCCTGGAGCCCCAGGTGAGGGAGGGGAGGCCCGCCAGCAAACCGGGTTGAGCGACAGCGACGCTCGCTGCAGGGCTTCCCATCTCCGAGAGTTCACGCTTTTGCTTAACGGGGCTGGAGTGATAAAAGTGCCATTTCTTAATCACCTACTACGTGCCTAATTTCATTTCATGCCGGCAGCCACAGGTGAGGAAACTGAGACACGGGGACGTTTAGCGACTCACCAAAGGTCAGGACACGCAGATAGGGGAGGAAGAGCGGTGCTTCTCCCCTCCCCCCCACCCAAAGCCCAGCTCTAAACCACTGGGCAATGAGCAGTGAGTGGGAATAACTCCCTTCCCACCGATCCCGTTCCAGTAGATACGACTTCCAGATTCCCAGGCCTGACCTGGACGGTCCCCCACGGCCCAACGCGTCCAGAACCTTTCACCTGGGCTCCGCGAGCTTCCCCCTCCCCGGCTTCCACCCCCGGACTGGGCAGGAGCTGGGGTCACGTGAGGCGAGGAGCCCCGGGTGAGGGAGGGAGGCGGGGCCTCTGAAGACGCGACGTGGACGGCACCCCAGGCGTGCTGGCGTCCTGGCACCGGCAGGGGGCGCGCTCTCCCTCTCGAGGGCTTCCCGGCGGAGGCGCCAATCCCTTGGGCTCCTGGGCGGGGACGGGTGGGCGCCTGAACCAGAGATCAGAATCGAAGGACCTTGAATCTGACAGTTTAAACTTGGTCCTAGGGCCATGGGGAGTTACCGAAAGTTCCTGAAGCCTGAGGGAAGTCAGAGTCACATTCCTGCCTAATTCTTTGTTATTTTAATCATCTCAAATGTAAAAATATAATTCATATAGGTGAAAAAGCACCTCCAAGCCCAACTGAAAGGTTAGAAATAAAAAGCTTAAACGTCCTCTCACATCCCGACTCTTGGGAGCCACATTCCTTTCTTGTACTATATTTGTTGTTGTTTTAGTTTTTTATTTATGCGACTTTCGTAACCGTGAATAATATTCTCCTACTCTTTTGCTAGGTTTATTCATGTTAATGGTATCTATTGGACTGGGGCACCTGGGTGGCTCAGTTGGCTGAGCGTCCAACCTCAGCCCTGGTCATGATCTCCTGGGTCACAAGTTCGAGCCCAGCCTTGGGCTCTGTGCTGATAGCTCAGAGACTGAAGCCTGCTTCTGACTCTGTCTCCCTCTGTCCCTCCCCTGCTCACGCTCTCTTTCTCTCTCAAAAATAAGTTTTAAAAAACATTCAAAAAAAAAAAAAAGTATCTATTCACTCCCTGCTGTGGTGATTGTATTACCTGTGTTCCTTTCTCCCCCCGCCCCGCCAGTTTTTCTTTTTTGTATTTATTTTGTTATTGTTTCTATCGAACGCTATCACGGCTTTGAATAATAGTCTTAAATGTCCATCTCTCCCTTAGTTTGCATCGCTTGACTCTCTCTGTGAAATGAATAGCGCCCCCTCCCGGCTGCTGCCCTTCCCCCAGCGTCTCACCTTTTACTTTTGCTTTAAGGTTTGTAGTACGTCTGCCCCAGCCTGTAAAGATAATTCAGTTTGCCATACTTTGCCTGTAGATTGATTCTTAACATTAAACCCATATGACATTTATGACATTACAGCTATGTAAATATTTTCACTGAGGACCTAGGGATTTGATAGACATCACCGAGAGGGAAATGGAATCGGCCAGCCCTAAACCGGCACCACGTGAGGCCAGGAGAAGCTTTCGGGTCAGTGGAATACTCCAGTGCAGTTAGAGTGAGCGCGTTAGGTCTCTATATCAACATGGCTGTATCTCAGACACATAATGTTGAATTTAAAAATCAAGATAATGTTAATAGGAAGGAAACTGAGTGCCAGGCGTATGAGAACTCTCTGTACTAATCTTCAATTTTTTTTTCTATACATCTAAAACTCATAAAAAATAAGGTCTACTATTTTTAGACCTTAAATAAGGGACACCTGGGTGGCTCAGGCTAGACTGGACGTGGGACTTCGGCTCAGGTCATGATCTCACTGTTCATGAGTTCAAGCCCTGCATCGGGCTCTGTGCTGACAGCTCAGAGCCTGGAGCCTGCTTCAGATTCTGTTGTGTCTTCCTCTCTCTCTGCCCCTCCCCCGTTCGTGCTCTGTCTCTCAAAAATGAATGAACATTAAAATTGAAAAAAAATTCAAATGTCAAAAATAAGGTCTACTACAAAAAAGAAAAGAAAAGACAAAAAGAATGTGTCGTGTGATCCATACCGAAAACTGTCATGATCTGGCTGTTAGAGTCACAGACGATGTAGGAGTTGAGACTGGATGTCACTAATTACATCCGACTACCACTCAAAAAGAAATGATTTTTAAGTGAAAAGACCTCCCACTATGGAATGCTCCAGTCCTGATGGTAGAGACTTGACCTTGAAACAATGTAAAGTGTGAGCTTTCCTTTACTATTTACACCTAATGGTGTGAGCTTTCCTTTACTATGTCAGCTTTTACCTCATGTTTTTCAAATCCACGGTGATCCATAATAACTTGAAACTATAGAAATCAGTATTCAGGGCAGAAAACAGAAACCACTCTTGGTATCTGAAGCATAAGGAGGCGTTGGGTGTTTACCAGGTGGCTGGAGGGGTGGCAGGAGTGCACTCTGGGCTGGGCTCAGGGACACCACCACTAGAGCTGGCTAAAAATACAGCATGGTGGTAGCGAGCCAAGACTGGGACAGAGCACGGCAGCTGCTGCCACGGCCCCCCAACATTCGCAACACTAGAGGCCAGACATGGACACAGAAAAACCCAGCGGCTCTCCCACTGAGCTTGTGAGCAGTAATGACCCAAGGAAGACGACAGTGGCCTCTGCCTGTCATCTGCCTTCCGGATCTTGCACAGTGGCAACCAGTGCTGGAAACTAATCCACACTTGGAGCACTTAGCTGTAAGGGATTCTGGGAAATAATTGTCAGCTTTCCTTCCTCTGCAGGATAAGAAGGCACACCGGCAGGTGGGAACAGATGCAGAGTGAATCAGTCCACTTTGTCCTCCACTGTATTTTTAATTATTTTTCACCTACTTGATCTGCTTCTAAGCAGCTACTAAGCACCTGCTTGATCTGCTTCTAAGCGTGTGTTTTTAAATCTCACGCTATTATCGTGGACTTGTAGATTTCTCCTCTACTTCAGTGAGTTCCTGCTTTATATATCGCAAACGCTTAATTAGGTATGTACACGTTCATTTACTTTTACATCTTTTGGTAGATTAGGATTTTCATCAGTGCCAAATGTTCTTTCTTGTGATCGGTGTTCTGTTGCTTTAATTCGTTTATTAGTTCGTTCTTCTATTAGAAGTAATAAATTCTTTATTATCATAATTATTCATTTACTATTTGCTTATATTTATTAGTACCTTGCTTCTTTGTGGTCACTATTTGCTTGGTATAATCTTTCTATCCTTTTCTTTTTCTTTTTTTTAATTTTTTTGAATTTGCATCCAAGTTAGTTAGCATATAGTGCAATAATGATTTCAGGAGTAGTATAACACCCAGTGTTCGTCCCAACAAGTGTCCTCCCTAATGCCTGTTGCCCATTTAGCCCATCCCCCCCCCCACCCAACACCCCTCTGGCAACCCTCAGTTTGTTCTCTGTATTTAAGAGTCTCTTATGTTTTGTCCCCTTCCGTTTTTATATTATTTTTGCTTCCCTTCCCTTGTGTTCATCTGTCTTGCATCTTAAATTCTCTATCCTTTTATTTTCAACCTGTATGCGCAGTTTAGCTTTTCACCACACCTCTTGTGCATGACATAGCTAGTCTTTAGAATTCCAATCAGAGCGTCTCTGTCTTTCATCGATGTGTTTAATCTAATCATATTCTTGGGATTACTAATATAGTTGGTCTTATTTCTGCCGCTGCTTTCTACACTTATTACAAATTCTCTGCTTCCTTTGTGTTCCTCTTCGTCTTATTTAGGATTTTATTTTATTGATTTTTAACGTTTATTTATTTTTGAGAAAGAGACAGAGTGTGAGCAGGGGAGGGGCAGAGAGAGAGGAAGACAGAATCGGAAGCAGGCTCCAGGCTCTGAGCTGTCAGCACAGAGCCTGATGCGGGGCTCGAACCCACAGACCACAAGATCATGACCTGAGCCAAAGTCGGACACTTAACTGACTGAGCCACCCCAGGCGCCCTAGGATTTATCAAATCACATTTACCCCCTTTATTTTCCTCAAAAGAAAAAAAAAAAAAACGCCCTATTTCTAATCTTCAACAGTGATCCTTAAACTTATAACGTGCATACCTTAGTTTCTTCCAGTCCAGTTTGCTAGGCCTCTGCCAGAGCCCTGCCGGGACACCCCTAGATGTGGCTGCACCTCTAAGACCTGGTTGCTGCTGAAGTTACTAGATTTCCCGTGCCCCTGGGCTCCCAGCAGCTCAGGCCACGTCCAGGCCATGTCCTCATTCCCATCCTGCCGGGTTGTGGACGGACAGCCAGGAATGGAGCCGAGCTGTGGCTACTGCAGGCAAGTACGCTTGTGTTTATGAAAAGCAGAATTTTTCCAAGGCTGCCAGGGGCCCCTGGCACCCTGACCAAGGCTGCTGATGGACACACAACAGACTGACCGCTGTTGAGGTTGACTCTGATCATCTGGCTGGGTCATGTTTGCCAGGTTTCTCCTCTGAAAAGGCCACTCTGCCCCCCACCTGTACTCTTAGGAAGGAAGTCACTGTGTGCAGCCCACGCTCAAGCAGTGGGGAGCTGGGCACCATTTCCCTGAGGGTGGAATTTCTACATAAATTATTTGGGATTCCGCATGGGAGATCTGTCTCTTCGCAATCATTTATTTATATCATTTATCCAATCATTTATTTATATCAGTACGGACTCATGGATATTTATTTTATACTTGGGTTACAACCCAATGCTGCCTTTTTTTTTTTTTTTTTTAAGGAGAGAGAGAGCACGAGTGGGGAGAGAAGCAGAGGGAGAGAGAGAATCCCAAGCAGGCTCTACCCTCAACACACAGTCTCACACAGGGCTTGATCCTATGACCCTGGGATCATGACCTGAGCCAAAAATCAAAAGTCGGACACTCAACCGCCTGAGCAACCCAGGTGCCCCCAGTGCTGCTTTATTTATTTTGTTGGTCAAACTGTTCCAGCTGTGGCCACTGGGAGTTCTTTTAGTTGGGTCCTGTGTCTCTTAACATTTTGACATATCTCTATTATTGTGTGTGGTGGGCGGGGGGTGGAGGGAGGTATATTTCCCACCTCTTTGGAGACTCTGCAACCCTACTGATGTCAGATGTCAGATGCAGCTGGGACCCAGACTGACCCCTTCCTTCACTCACCCCTGCCGCTTGCCATAGGGCCTTCGAACCCTGAGCCCTGGCTGCACCTCTGACTGTGCCACTGGACACACTGAACTTGAGACCCTGCCTTTTCTTCCTTCTCCTAGCCACTGCCCTGAGAAACAATGCCCTCTCCCTTGGCTGAGTCTTTCTGCCAGTTCCGGCCCCAGAAAAGCTTTGTAACCTTAGTAACATAAATGCTATCCTCAATGTGTGAGAATAAACTTATTTAAAGGACAAAATAAAACAAAAAAATCTTCGTCTCTGTTATCTTTGAAACCTACCTTCTCGTCTCTGTTCCTGAGACTTCAGACAAATGTCCTTTTGCCTGAGACTGTTACTGTTACACACCCTCCTCTCTGGCCAGTGTAGCACCAGGGTCTCTGGAGATTCCAATCCTAGTGGCCCTGAGCAGTCACTTGACCTCACAAAACCTCTGTTTCCTCTTCTGTAAAAGAGGGATAATGAAAGCCTTCCAATGGCCACCACTGTGTTTATTAGGTGATAACTTAGGAAAAGCACCTACTATGGGGCCCAACACACATAGCAGGTGTTCAGCAAATGGCAGCTATTGTCACTACCAGTAGTGAGAATAGCCATTTGTCTCCCTCTCCCACGTCTCTCAAGTCCACCCCCTGCTCTGAAGCTCAGACATGACAAAGCCACTCTTTCACTCACAATCCCTCCAGGATCCAGAATATCGAAACTTCCCGGGATTGAAGATCTTACGGAATCTTGCCCTGCTCCAAGACTGGCCTCGTCTTCCTTCTCTGCCCAAATCCCACCAGACTGTTCACTGTGCCCTGAACAGGCCTCACTTTATACCTCCTTGCCTTTGCCTCTGCTATTCCTTCTGCCCACAAGGCTCTTCCAGCCTTTCTCCCTCTGGACACGCTCAGGTCGGGTTTCTGTTCTCAGTGACAGAAACCAACCAACCAATTGGAGCTTGTGGCTCCTTCCTGCCTCACAACACCTCCTGGTACCGTGATTGCGGCTGCCGCCTCTGCCCCCCACCCCCAGGGTGGGCAAACAGGGGCCTGTTTTATTGGACCGAGTGGTAAGGAGGAAAGCACGTGGGCTCAGAATCCCACAAACCTGGGTCTGACCTGCATTTGGATCCTGGCTCTGCAGTTTATCAGCTGCGTGGCCTCAAGCAAGTCCCCTAACCTCTTTGCGCCTTACTTTCCTTATTTATAAAATGATCATAATAGTAGTTATTCCACAGGAATGTTGTAAGATTTAAGTAGATAATCCATGTTAAGCACTTTGCATAATGCCCAGCACACAGAAAGCGCTTAATAAATGGTCCCGTTCTCTCATCTTATTAATATCAGGCAGCCAGGAGTCGCCTGCTCTGCCAGGCTCCATTTATTGATGGATTCAAGGCTAAAAATAGAGCTGCAGCTTTGGGGAGTAGGGCCTTCCAGAGCCAGGAATTGATGCCCTTGCTACTGCAGATGGGGAAGGAGCCTGCTTCTCCCTCCAGGGGCTCTCAGAGGAATATACATCTTGATGCCTTTCTCCCATTGATTCCAGGGCAGGCATGCAGAGGTCAGCCCAGCCCAGGCTGACGAGCTCTCCTAGCAGGAGGCTCTGTGATCCAACAGGCCGGCTTCTAACTCCAGCCCTGCCTTTCACTGGCTCTGTGACCTTGGGCAAGCAATGTTTCCTCTCTGAGGGTCATGATTCCTCTGTAGCCCGGAAAATAGACAATGGTAATAACAGAACTTGGAAGAACCAACAGCTTACATGCACAGAGGCCCTGGGACTCTGCCTCATGATGTCCCCCTGCCCCGGGCCTCGGTTTTCCTGTCTCTGAAATAGACACAGTAGCCCTCACCTTAGAAGGCTGTTGTGAGTACCTAGAGAGGTCACGGACAGCAGTCCCTGACAGGAGGAACACCGGATGGGAACCAGAGTTATCTAATGGCCCAACATCTCCCTGTCACAGGGTACGGAGAGCAAAGACAGAAATTTATTACAGCTGTGTGTAGCTATTGATCCACCAGCCTTGGAAAATGCAAAGAAATGCATCCGACAGAAAAACACCTCTCACCTTGCGCTGCTAACAGACTGGACCTGCCAGTGCACGAAGCACTTCCGTGCCACTCACTTCCCCTGCCATCAGTTCAGTGTTGTTGGCGAGTCGTTTTGTCTCCCAGGACAAGACACTGATTTAATTAAAGCAGAGCCTGAATTGTGGGCAGGACCCCCATTTTCCCTTCTGCAGCTAATCTTAACGGTGACGTCAGAGGGCATAAATCTGGCTTCCGGGGACACTGAGCCAGCCTCCATCACATAGATATGCAGGACCTGGAGGGCCCACAACCCCAAGGCCACACATCCTGGATTGTTTCTTTCCTTCTTCCCTTCCTGAGACAGGTCCAGTCAGGCTCTAGCCCCTTGCTTATTTCTGACCACGAGATGGGTACATAATTGTATGACAATACCATTAATCTGGGGCGCCTGGCTGGCTCAGTAGGAAGAGCAGGCGACTCTTGACCTCAGGGTTGTAAGTTCAAGCCCCACACTGGGTGTAGAGATTACATAGAAATAAAATCTTTAACAAAATAAAAAAGCAGATTAAAAATAAAAATACACAATCCCATCCCAGTACATATCATCTCACAGTCCTCACAGAGGAGGACAGTATAGTACTCCCTACAAGAGATCAAGAACCTTTGGCCAGGGCACCAGGTACAAAGGCTCTCATCCCAGTCTCCTATAATCTGTGCGCCTGACAAAGAGGGAGGAGGTCTTAGTTTCTTTAGTGTGTATATTTACTTCTTTGCACATTCACAGTATTCTTGCTTGCACACAGCAGAGTCCATTCTGGCCAGTTTAAGTAGAAAGGGAATTTACTCAGGGATGTTAGCTTATCGGATGGTGAAGAAACAGACTCTAGATGCAGTTTTCGGGAGCGTGTCCAAGAAGCGCACAACCGACGTGGGAGCTGCTACTGTCGTCACTGACTCCAGAGCCATACCGCCTTGGCCACCACCCAGGCTAGCATGCATGCAGCTGGCCCCACACAGAGCTCACTGGCCCCCCCCCCCCCCCCGCGCCCCGCCATTGGTATCTCAGATCGATCGGTGAGTGTGATTGGAGGGAAGTAGGTCACATGCCTGCACCTTCGCTTCAAGAGAGGCAGGCTTCTGCTTTGGGAGGGAGGACCTCAAGATATCCGGAACAATCAAAATGTAGAAAGAAATTTTAAAGGTCATTGGGTGAAGAGCAAATATTCAGTACAGCTTCTTTTTCGTCTATTTCCCCCACCTGGAACATACACTCCATGAGGCAGATGTCTTGAATGTCTCGTTCTCGTTCACCTCTCTGTCCCCAGCCCCTTACATGGAGCCTGTGGGGAATGAACAGACAAATAAAACGTGGGTCAGGAAAGAACCACCTGTACCTTGAGGCTATCGGCCAACTTGCAGTCTCTCAGGGGGCTGTAGCTCCATGCCTGGGGGAAATCTCCTTCTTAAACCATACGATTCATGGATTCAGCAGGCTGCAATGGGATGCCCATTCCTTCACGGCCTCTTGCCTGATGGTGAAATTGTCTTCACCTTTCATTTCTCAGTTTTGACTCACCTCTTCCTGGAGGCTTTCCTCGATGTGCAACTCCATCACTTATCACTGCCGTGGTCAACTACCATCACCACTTTGCCCCAGGGAACGGGTTTGGTATGGAGGTTACAGTCTAAAAGGCTGACTTCAAATGCTGGCTTAGGCTCTTACTAGGTGTCAGAGCTTGAATAAGTCATGTTCGCCTTCTGAGAATTGTTCTCCTCATCTGTGAAGATCCTGAGGATCACTCTCCTTGTCTAAGTCACAGAGTTGTTGTGAGGTTTAAGCGAGATATTGTATGCAAGCTCTTGGGGGGGGCGGTGGCTGGGTGCTAGAGAGCTAGCTCGGTTTGCCATTTCGGCTGCTGCCTTTGCAATCCTTATTATTCTAGCACTTACTGAGGCAACGCTATGGTTGTTTTCATGTCTGCACCCCCAACTTACCTGGAAATCAGGAACTGGGGTGTCCATTACTCCCCCGCTCCCTATCTCCCCATGTACCTGTCCTATGGACAGGGTGCTCACACAGGGCTTGTTGTATAAACAATTAGCTAAGTCAAAGAAATCACAAATGCAGAGACTTATAGACAAAACACCGAAATTCCATATATTAGAAAAATAACTATAATTTAAAGGTCACCCAGGAGTGGGGAAAGTGGCAAGTGGTTAACGTCTACCTTATGTAAGGGTTTCATACACACCGATGAAAAATGCCTGAGTTGCTAAGAGATACATCTGAACAAAGGTCACAAGCAAGTAATTCGAGCAAGGAAATAGAAGCAGTAAGTAAACATGGAAGAATATGCAACCTTCAACAGGAAATAGGAAATAAAAGTGAGATGCAAATGAAAACAACAATAATATGGAATATGTATTTCAATAGGAAATTGTGACCCTGCAAAATGTCCAGTCGCAGAACAGTCACATAAATAATGATACATTGATTCAATGGCATGATGTTCCGCCATTAAATAATTACAAGAACATGAACACAAGTGCTTATAATATAGTAAGTCTACAAGCAGACTGCAAAATTAGATTTTTTTTTAATTTTTTTTTCAACGTTTATTTATTTTTGGGACAGAGAGAGACAGAGCATGAACGGGGGAGGGGCAGAGAGAGAGGGAGACACAGAATCAGAAACAGGCTCCAGGCTCTGAGCCATCAGCCCAGAGCCCGACGCGGGGCTCGAACCCACGGACCGCGAGATCGCGACCTGGCTGAAGTCGGACGCTTAACGGACTGCGCCACCCAGGCGCCCCGGAAAATTAGATTTAAAGCGTGATCACAAGGGTGCAAGATATTCATCTTGACTTGATGAAAACCTGGCAGAAAATACTAGAAAATGAAAACAGTCACCTTGATAAAAAAAAAAAAAAAGAGAGAGAGAGAATGCCCGCCATACACCAGACACTATGCCAAGGGCTTATTTCTACTAAACAAGAGTACAGAAAAGAGATAGAAGACCTCACAGAAACAAAAGAAAACAACCGAAGGAAATACAACAAGCTGTCAGGATTCAGGAAAATGGTATCTCGGAAATAAAAGTCAATGTGAAAGTAGCACCGAAGAAAACAGACTCTTCTGAAATACCACTAGGGACAGAGTGGTTAGAAATGAGGAATGTGAGGGGTGCCTTGGTGGCTCAGTCGGTTGAGCGTCCGACATCGGCTCAGGTCATGATCTCGTGGTTCACGAGTTCGAGCCCTGCATCGGGCTCTGTGCTGACAGCTCGGAGCCTGGAGCCTGCTTCGGATTCTGTGTCTCCTTTCTCCCTCTCTCTCTCCCCCTCCCCTGCTCACACACACACTCTCACTCTCAAAAATAATAAACATTAAGAAAAAACTTAAAAAAAAAAAAAGAAATGAGGAGTGTGAGAAAGACAAAATGGAAAGATTTTTCTTAAGCTTAAATGATGAGAGAACATGACAGAGACCATATACACATAACAGAAAAAAAAAAAAAACCAGCATCAAACAAATATCCTAAGATATAAGAAAATGTTTTTTAAAAAAAGGAGACAGTGAAAAGTTAATGAGACCCAGGAAAATGGATTCATAATGATCAATACCAAGTATGTCCTAATAAGGGTATTATAGATCTCAAAGTTATAAATCATCATCATCATCATCATCATCATCATCATCATCCTTTGGGCAACTTGACAAAAGGCAACTAGTCACTTACAAGTGGGGGCATATCAGGCTGGCCTCTGACTTCTTCATGGCAGCATCCAGCATTAGAACTCAATAGAGCACCACCTACAAAGTCAGCAAGGAAAGAAAGTGTGACTCAAGAATTTTATTTTGAGCCAAACTGCTGATCAAGTATAAAGCAGAAGACAACATTTTTGAACATGTGTGGGAGTTTGGAGGCTGAAGCAAAAGTACAGTCTGGATTTATTGGAAGAACAGGACTTTTTTTTTTTTTCTCTCTCCTTTTGGTGACCTAAAGGCTTAGTCATAGTTTGATTTATTTGTTTATTCAACAGACGCTTACAGACCCTCGTATGTGTTGGGACCTGTGTCCCAGACTATAAACGAATCTCGTATCAAGGGCGAGAGAGGGTGGAAGGAATGTTTCCTTGAAGGGGTGAGTTGGCCTTTGAAAGATAAGTGGGAGTACATAAAGGAAAGGGTATTCCAGGCAAGGAGAAGAGACGGCAGGAATGAGGAATGGAACAGATATTCTAAGACAGACTTTAAGATCTCATCAAAACTGTGTTCTGGAATGTCCAGACATCTGGAATGGGATCAGTGGGTAAATCCTAAAGACTCAGGATTGGGAAAGAGTAAGAGGCCTTGAATGCTAGGCTTTTCAAAGGCTTAAACTTCATCCCATAGGGACTGTGGAATCTTGGAATGGTTGAAGCATGAAAACCACTGTTTAGTCGCAGAAGAAGAAGACCAGAGGTTCCACGAGGATTCAGATTTCACTATTCCCACAGCTGCTTAAGCTAGCATTCATACTTGATGGTACACATTCGAGCCATTCCCTTGAAAGTCAGGAACAAAGCAAGGTTGCCCACTGACACCACTTTTGCTCACTGTCGCATTGGAAGTTCTGGCCGGCACAGAAAGACACAAAAAAAGAAATTAAAAGGGTAAGGATTACTGTACTGTATCTAAATACCGTTCATCGCTGAGTCAAGGAGTGTGCTTGTATATTTCCTTCCTTCTGCATCTTTATGTTTTTCCTGGAGTTTTAAGTGGTCTTTCCTTCGCTCTACACTATTTGCCTTTATTACTGAGGGCAGAATCTTTCCAACAACTTGGTAAGGTCGGTTTTCTTATCCCCATTTTACAGATGGAGAAGGAGGCTGTGAGGAGTTGACAAATACCACACAGCACATAGCACACAGCACACAGTGGAGACGGGACTCTTATCTGTCTGGGCTGGATGACTCTGTCAGCCCTAGGCTGGCCCTATACGAAGAGACACAGTACGTGTCTGGGAGACGGTGGTGTAGGGAGGGTATGTCTCCATTATTTGAACTTCACAAAGTCCAGAAAGGGGAGGACAGTGTAGAAAATCCCAAGAGGCATCTAATTAATGAAAAGTCTATGAAATGATGCTCAGAGGGCTAGTCACTTTTGTCAATATTCAACTCCCCAAAGAGGCTAAGCAACCTGTCCCCTGCAGCAGGACTTTTGCACGTTCCACCCAACATCCAAGCATATTCTAGATACACCTCTTGTGTCTGGCTCTTCCTCACCCTTCAGGTCACCCCATTCTTGCCCCTCCTCAGAAAGCACCCACGCACACACCAGATACTCTTCATCTCTACTTCCCTGGATTGCTCAAGGTTTTTGTTACCAAGTCAGGCTCCTTCCTCCCTGAGTGAGGATGCTTCTTGAAGGCTCCCTCAGGCCTGGGGTGCCCATCCCACCAGATCATCAGATTACCCCATTCCTACCGAGGTCACCATCCCTAGTATCTGTAGAATGAAGGAAAATAAAGCACTTGAGGGGAGGCACGTGGGTGGCTTAGTCGGTTGAGGGTCCAACTCTTAATTTTGGCTCGGGTCGTGGTCCCAGGTTCGTGGGATTGAGCCCCCCATCCAGCTCTGCAGTGAGCATGGAGCCTGCTTAAGATTCTCTGTCTCTCCCTCTGCCTCTCTCCCCTTCTCTCACCCTCTCTAAAATAAAATAAAAGAGAATAAAATAAAATAAAATAAAATAAAATAAAATAAAATGCACCTGGAATATTCCATATTATTTTGCACTTGGAAGCAGAGGACTTCCTTTTGAGCACAAGTGAGAACCCCTCAGAGGCTCCCTCATCTTCTAAGCCCCCACACCTAATCATCTACTTATTCAGTACATTTCTTGAGCACTTCTCATGTGCCAGGCCTGGGCCAAGCACCGGGTATACAGCCCAGACAGGTCGCTCACCACACGAAGTCCCCCCAGCTGACAGACAAGTGGGGCCAAGATCCAGCCCGTGGACCAACCACCAGACTGTGGGCTCACAAAGCTGTGTCTGCTCAACAGGGTGCCTTTTCCTACTTCCTTCAAAAGCAGTGGATGTACCTGAAGCAGCCCTGCACGTCACCGAGTTAGATCGATATGATGCCCGCCCACGTGCAGTTACGGTTCAGGGGTGGGGGACAGACAAATAATTAAACAACTAAATATGTAATTAGAATTCACTCCTATTTTGCTGGTGAGGACACCGGGTTCCTGAGAAGCAAAGTCAGTGGCCCAAGGCCACTCCACTAGTGAATGACAGAGAAGGGTTCAAACGCCTGGCTCCTGGCTCCAGGGCCACAATCTGCCCAGCAGGATGAAAGAGGCATTTGGGATACATCAGCATTCATGGGGAGCATCAGCCCTAACCTTTATCATCTCAGCTTCTCCCTCTTCCTGACCACACAGGTGATAAAACTGGCTTTCTCTGACCCTGAAGGGCCCTCCTCTTGACCTTGCCAGCCTTTTCGGCTCGGCTCACTTGGATACACCTGCTCCCTATTGCAGAAGGTTGTAATGAGAAGACATTTTTTACTTCCTGACTCATGTGTCTTTTGGACCTAGTCATTCATCCCAGGGGCTGGGCTGGGGACAGACCTGAGTGACAGCCCCTGTGCTCTACTCATGATTCCGTTTACAGCGGCAACTAAAGCCATAATATAGCTAGGAATAAGCTGATATGAATAAAATTATAAAACTTTACTGAAGGACATAAAAAAAAAAAAAAGATCTGAATAAATGGAGAGCCACACCATGTTCACGGATGGAAAAGCTCGGGATTATAAAGACGTCGGTTCTCCCCAAAGTAATCTATAAATTGAACGCAATTTCAATCAAAATATCAAAGGTACCTTGTATGGAATTTGACAATCTGATTCTTGAGTCTAACAGGAAGAAAAAAATACACAAGAATAGAATATCCAAACAAAATTTGTTTTAGAATTTTTTATTGTAGTAAAATATACATAACATGAAATTTACCATTTTAACCGTTTGTAAGTATACAGCTCAGTGGCACTGAGTACACTCCGAGCTGCGCCCCCAACACCACCATCCATCTCCACGACTCTTTCATCTTCCCAAACTGAAACTCTGTCCCCATTAACACTAACTCCCTGGGGCACCTGCGTGGCTCAGTCAGTTGAGCGTCCAACTTCCGCTCAGGTCACGGGTCTCATGGTTCGTGAGTTCGAACCCCGCGTCGGGCTCTGTGCTGACAGCTGGGAGCCTGGAACCTGCTTCGGATTCTGTGTGTGTGTCTCTCTCTCTGCCCCTCCCCCTCATGCCCGCGCGTGTTCTCTCTCTCTCTCTCTCTCTCAAAAATAAATAAACATTTAAAAAGCAAACCAAAACCCCACTAACTCCGCATTCCCTCTTTCTCCACAGGAAAAACTAATTTTAATGAATAAAAATGAGGGGGGACTATCAAGCCTGAAATAAAAATACTTATAAAACAAGAGTTTTATTTCTTTATTTCCTTTCTTCTCTCCTTCGTTTATTTCTTTATTTCCTTCCTTCGCTCCTTCGTTATCTATGTATCCATCTATCTATATTATGTGTAGCATTTCAAATCCGCGAAGAAAACATAGGCGATTTAATTAATGGCACTAGGACAAATGACTCTCCGATTTGAAAGATGGAAAATTTGAACTCTGCCTTACACCAGACACACATACAAAGTACCTTTGATTTCAAGAGCTGAATGTAAAAAAACAAAACCCCATAAAAGCTTTAGAAGACATGTAGGAAAGGTGGAAAGATTTGACTACATTTCGCTTCAGAATGACAGAGACTGCATGAGCCAAGTTAAAAGACAAGTATCAGACCCGGGGAAACAAATCTGCCATAGACAGGCAGGAATGCAGCTAGTACATATCTCAAAATAACAATTTTGCTTTTATTTTTTCGACTTCCTTATGTCAATCAAAGGTTCCACTCTACCCCCAGGAGAATTAGTGCTTTCATAGCAGGAACATAAAGAAAGAGAAACAGCCTGCGTTCAGATGTCATTGTTTTTGAACTTCCCCGATCATCAGAAACCACACTTCGGAAGGCAGAGGCTTTCATTTGCAAGAGGCTGCTTTTGCCAAAGAAAAGTGCTTTCGAAAATCAAAAAAGGTAGATCCTGAAGGAAGCTGAAGATAGAGTTTATACCTTAGCTATAGATTGAAAGAGGACAGAAAAGACCCAGACCATGTGCCGCCTGGGGAAGTCAGTGGGGTCACTGGGATGGGAGAAAGGAAGGGAGTGGGATCAGACAGGGCCTCGGAAGAGGTCAAGGGGGACTGAGATGAAGGAACCAGACCTGTGGGGCCACAAGGAGAGGAGGGGAAAACGGTCAGTGCCCAGAGACCGCTAAGCCCTCCGTCATTACTACCAGGGAGCTTCGTGGGGGGGCTGGGCCTTCACCGGCAGATCCTCTGTGGTCGCTTAGGTGGGTGCCCCAGGCCACTTTGGCCACTGGGCTCTTCACTGTCCAGCCAGGGCCTTCACTGACAGTTGTCTGGAGTGCTCAAAAGGAGCGATGCCCAGCCCTGTCCTGAGACTTTGCTGAGGAGCTCCATCCACACTCACCCCTATCAATGTCACCCCTTTCTAAATGGCCTAGGACTCTTGTCAGCCTCCTAAACCAGAGGGTGGGATCTTTGACACCCATAGAAGAGGCGGTACTATGGAAGTGCAGACCCCTTGCAACCTGTACTTGCTAGAACTAGATAACGGTAAAATCTGCTTTGGCTAAAGAGATCCACAAGACATAAAGAACTCTTATAAATCGATAAAAAAATAGACCGATAATGCAATACAAAAAATGGGCAAAGAATATGAAAAATAAAATGCACAGAAGACATACAAACCTCTAACAAAGTGTATGAAAAGAAGAATACGGGGTTGTTTGGTTTTTTTTTTTAAAGTTTATTTATTTATTTTGAGAGAGAGAGCATGGGGGAGAGGAGCAAAGAGAGAGAATCCCACACAGCCTCTGGGCTGGCAGCTGGGAGCCCAGCTCGGGGCTTGAACTCAGCAACTGTGAGATCACAGCCGAAATCAAGAGTGGGATGCTTCACTGACTGAGCCAACCAGGCGCCCCTCGGTAGAAATGTTAAATATGCACACCTTTAAGCCCAGCAATTCTCCTTCAACCAAAATGTCCCTCCAGGCAATGAGAGAATCTTGGGTAAAGGGTGTCGCCCAACAGGAGTGCAGTAGGGTTGTTTCCCAACATTGCGGTTAGAGTGAAAAATTGGGTAATAGACTGGGAGTGCAGCTGGGGGGTGCTGCCTTTTAGGGAAGGCGGACATGATAGGCTTGACTGACACAGCCTTAAAGAAGGTGAGAAGCGATCCATGGGGACTCGGGAGAAGACATTCTAGGCACCAGGAATAGCTGATGTGAAGGCCCCCAAGCTGCATCTGCAGGAAAGGGAAGCTGCCATTGTGGCTGGAGCAGAGAGATGGGCAGACGGGAGAGGTCTCTTGAAGGAGGGCACACCGGGCACCCGTGGGAGGTGGCATGGGTAGACAGGTCATGTAGGGCCTTGTAGGCCGCTGTAAAGGTGCTCTGATACTTGCTCTGAGATTGGAAACCACTGGAGGGATTTGTCATTAAGATAAAAAAAAAAAGAGCAGAATATAAGCTCAAAGTATAGCTTGAGAGGTTTAAAAACTCATTTTAAAATTACTAAAAGGAGGGGCGCCTGGGTGGCTCAGTCGGTTGAGCATCGGACTCTTGATTCGCGGCTCAGGCCGGGATCTCACGGTTGGTGGGGTTGAGCCCGGATGGGGCTTTGCGCTGACAGCACAGAGCCTGCTTGGGATTTTGTCTCCTTCTCTCTCTGCCCCCTCCACAGCCTCCCTTCCCCACCCCCACCCCCACTCTCTATCTCTGTCTCAAAAATAAATAAATAAACATTAAAAACAAAACTGAAAGGAAATAACCAAAATTGACCACAGCTGCTGCTGAGTTAGAGTGACAGGGTTATTCTTTTTTTTTTTGCCCCCATCTCCAACTTTTAATGTCTCCTTATAGCATGTTTGTAAGAAAAAACCTTTTTCTAAGAGCTGTTTTTGTAAACCGGCTCTCGATGGGGAAACTACGAAGGAGGAGGAAGGACACGGAGAGCTGTGAAAGGTTGGCGGTGTTTCCAGGCCAAGATAGAGGCGGACCTGGAGGGAACGGGGGGCTGAGGCTGAAGCGGGAGGGAGACAGCCCCGGGAAGGAGAGAGGGGACACTGAGGCAGATGGAGAGAGGAGAGGTGGCCGCCAGGATGGCCCCGCCAGCCCCCTCCCCGCCAGCAACCCCCCGCCCCCCCCTCCGCGCCTGACCCAGGCAGCTGAGCCTGAGCCGCATTCCAGCATCTCAGGAAGGCCCACGGCTGCCTGGACCGGATGGTCCTCAGCAGGGAAACAACAAGATGGAACTTGAGCGCCCGCGGGGGCCCGCGTCTGGGAGGAGGACCGGCCCAGCACAAACCCGCAGAGAAGCACGGCTGGGGATGCCCGGCGCTTTCACGCCACACTCACGCATCGCACAGCATGTCTGTTACAGCCTGCACGCACAAATTCCGGCGCCTGCCTGCCGAGGGCTGGGGGGGGGGGGGGGTGCCGGGGGCACCCAGGAGGGCAGCAGCCGCACCGGCAGCAGGAATTCTTTGGGAGCTCCTGTAGGAATCCCCCAAAACGCCTTCGGGGACTGGGGTTGCCCCTCCCACTTCCCCTCGCCCCCTCCCCCAACTCGAAGCAGCTGGGGAGACAGTTCGGTGCCCTTCCCCCTCCCCGCAGCAAAGGTTGCCTGTGTTTCGCTGGGTAAAGCCGCTCAGCCCTCCAGCTGGGAACAATTTAGAAATGCAGGAAGCTGATGCCCGTGGGGCAACCCTTAACGGGGGAGGGGAGGGGAGGGGGGCTGGAATCTCGGAAAAACACCTCGGCTGTCAGGCCCCAAGTGGAACAATTCCGAGGCCACGGCTCGTGGGTCCTCAGAGCGGCCCAGACGGAGCCTGGTTGCCCACAGGGGTAACCAACTCCGAGACCATCCTTGTGAAAGAAATCGTTTCTCCTGGAGAAGGTCCCCCCCCCCCCGCCCCTTTCTGGGTTTCTCTAGGTACTCCATTATTTACCTTGTTCCTTGTTACCCCTGATTTTCTAGAAATAGAAGTCAGCCCTAAGTTCAACTCTTCTGGCATGGCACCACCGCGGGGGGTCTTGGTGCTTCACCAAATCCTCTTGGCTAATCCTGATAGCCACCTCCAGACACCCCAGACCAATGCCCTTTTGAGGCTTGCACCCTGAGGGCGTTCTCTGGTCTGGAGAGTGGCTGGGGAGCTCATGCCCCAGGAGCAGTCTTTGACCAGTGCCCGGTGGGAGCTGGTGGCTCCAGCCTCCTTGCCTCTGAGACCGGGGTTCCCGACACCTGTTTTGCAGTCTTTCAGAGGATCCCCAAAGGACCTGGGCCCCCTGGTGTGTGAGTGGTGGCCCCCCCGTTCATCGATTCACTGTTCAGCGGTTTTCTTTCCCTGCCTCGTTTCTCCACTCTCTTAAAGGTACTTTCTGGGATCATCTCTCAAGTGAACCACTGGCACCCAAATCTTTTTCCTAGGGTGTGCTTTTGAGGGAATCCAAACTATGGCAGCCACTTCACGGGTGAGGCTGTGCACGTCATATGACATCACATCAGGAGACACACAGCAATTGCAAAGATGGACCTGTGGGCTCAGGCAGGGACAACCTGATTCCCTCCGTTATAAAATTCCCCATCAACTTTTCATATAATAATTTCATCCATCGGTGATTATTGCCTAAATCCATTATTGTATTAGTGATTGTAAAAAGAAAAAAAAAAGGTAATTTTCTAATCCTATCAATCCCTCTATATTTATTAGTTGGAATTTTGTTTTTAATAAGAAACTACCATTCATAAACGACAGCTTTTAGGTTGAGATGAAATAGAAGAATGACAGAAGAAGGGCCTGATTCTCTCCTTGTCACTGCGAATTCTCAGGATGAGAACTGGCCTGGTTACCGCCAATGGTGTTTAATAATATTTGGGTGATTTGAGGCTTTCTCTCTCTTTTCGCGGAATGTCAATATGGACAGATGATTGTTTATATATTCAGTGTGATCCCATTACTCTGTGACAGTGTCCTTGCTTGCTGGCCCATCAAGATGCCCCAGACTTGTATTGTCTATTTCCTGCCCCAGATCTGGAATCAGCTGCTTTTCCAAGGAGCCCTGATTCTTGGTGGTTGGAAAACACAATCCTGGCACTAGGCATGCTCACTGATGGTGGATTATCACTGCTTCCAAATTTTTCAGTGGACAGAGCTGGAAAATACATACTTTTGAGCAGAAAAATAGAAGGATTATGGGAGTGCCTGGGTGGCTCTCTCGGTTAAGCATCCAGCTTCAGCTCAGGTCATGATCTCACAGGTCATGGGTTTGAATCTCCCATCGGGCTCTGTGCTGACAGCTCAGAGCCTGGAGCCTGCTTCAGATTCTGTGTCTCCCCCTCTCTCTGCCCCTCCCTGCCCATGCTCTCTCTCCCTCTCTCAAAAATAAATAAACATTAAAAAAAAAAAAAAAACAGGATTATGAGTTCCTGCTAATATTTCCAATTCAAATGTACCATTTCAGGGTTTTTACTTAACTTCTTTGGTTTTATCCTCATATCTCGTACTCTGAAGATCTCAGATTCTAGTATTAACATAATTACTTATTTGCATTATGCAATGATTTATATAAAATAGTTACAAAAACAATGCCAATATTTGTACTAAAGTAAGACTTTCAAATGAAGTTTTAAAATTTCTTTGCAGCTCTTTTTATCCTTAGAAAATATTTTTTTAAGCATGTACCATTGATATATTGTGTTGTAAAGCCACTTCAGGTAATTATTTTCATTGAGTGGTTATATCACCAACTTAATATACAGTTAAGGTCCTTCATTTCAGATTGTTTTTCAAATTTTAGACATTGCTTTTATTTCTCTTTTCCTTTTGATTTAATATTATTTTTGAATGTGTGAAATATTAATCTGATTCCAAAGCCAAAACCATATAACAATATGTATTTAGAAAATTTCGCTTCCATCACTGTCCTTCCACCATGTTCTTTCCTCCCTCAGCAATCATTTTTATTGTTGTTGGGTGGTGGGTTGTTTGTTTTTGTTTTGCTTTTTGGTTTATTCTTCCAGTGTCTCTTTTTGCAAATATACACAATTTGTATACATATTTATACCCCTTCCTATCCCATTGTTACACAAAAGATAGCATGCTAGATACTCAGTTCCACACCTTGCATTTTTCACTTAGCAGCGTATCCTGGAGATCATTCCACTGTAGTGCATTTTTCCCATTTCTTTTTACAGCTGGATGGCACCCTTTGGTTCCTTGGTGTGAATGTACCACACTTTATTCAGCCAGTCTCCCTAATGATAGACATTTGGATTGTTTCCCATCTTTTGTTATCTCAAATAATGCCACAACGAATAACCTTGTGCATTAATCATTTTAACCTTTTTTCCAGGGTATCATTAGGCTAGAGTCCTGGAAGTGGCAACGTTGGGCCAAAGGGGAAATGCATAAGTCATCAGGGATTTTTTTTTTTCTTTCGGTATTGCCAAGGTCACCGCCCAAAGAGTTGTACTATTTCGCATTCTCCCTGATAACTATTTTTCAGTCATTCATTCAATAAGAAGATATTGAAACAGTGATAAAGATCAATACAGTCCCTGAGCTCAGGAGCTTCTGGACTGGTAAGGAACGAGAAGGAACAGATCATCACACAAAGAATCGTTCTAATGTGTGTCAGAAGTATCAACTCTGCAAGAGTTTACAGCTAAAAGCCCTAACCTGATTGGGAGGGTCAGGAAGCCTTCCCTGAGGAATAACATCTAAGCTGAAAATGGATGAACAAGTAGGAATTTGCCAGGAAGAGTGGGTGGAGGAAAATACCTGAGAAAAGAGGAAATAAAAATAGAAATCACAATGATCAAACTAGGGAAAATTTGTATCACAATCTATGGAGTCCAGTAATCTTCATTCACAAGATAATTTATCATTTAAAATTACGTAGTTAAAAAAAATGCTGGGGTGCCTGAGTGGCTCAGTTGATTAAACGTCCTGCTCTTGATTTTGGCTCAGGTCATGATCTCACAGTTCTTGGGACCAAGCCCTGAGCCGCACTGACAGCATGGAACCTGCTTAGGATTTTCCCTCTTTGCCCCTCCCCTACTCCCCCCCCCCCCCCCCCCAAAATAAATAAACATTTTTAAATTTTTTTATTAAAATTTTTTTTTAAATGTTTATTTATTTTTGAAAGAGAGAGAGTCAGCACGGAGCCCGACGCGGGGCTCGAACTCAGGCACTGCGAGATCATGACCTGAGCCGAAGCTGGACGCTTAACCAACCGAGCCACCCAGGTGCCCCAATAAATATTTTCTTTAAATGCTGAAAAAGGGGTGGCTGGGTGGCTCAGTCTGACTCTAATCTCAGCTTAGGTCGTGGTCTCCTCATTCTTGGATTCGAGCCCCACGTCAGGCTCTGCGCTCACAGCAGAGAGCCTGCTTGGGATTCTCTCTCTCCTTCTCTCTCTCTGCCCCTCTCCCACTCATGCACGTGCACTCTCTCTTTTAAAATAAATATATATATTTTTTTAATTAAAATAAGGGGCGCCTGGGTGGCGCAGTCGTTTAAGCGTCCGACTTCGGCTCAGGTCATGATCTTGCGGTCTGTGAGTTCGAGCCCCGCGTCGGGCTCTGGGCTGACCGCTCAGAGCCTGGAGCCTGTTTCAGATTCTGTGCCTCCCTCTCTCTCTGACCCTCCCCCGTTCATGCTCTGTCTCTCTCTGTCTCAAAAATAAATAAAAACGTTAAAAAAATTTTTTTAAATTAAAATAAAAAAGGCTGGAAAGGAATGAACTCAATGTGTATGCAGCTTAAGACCTAGAAAAAGGACAAAATAAAGAAAAGTAAAAGAAAATTAATAAAAAGAAGGCAAATTCATGAAATAGAAAAGAAATAAAAAGCAGCGAAGGGAGCGAATTAAAACTGGCTCTTTGCAAATATTTTGTAAAGTCCAAAATCACTAGCGAGCCTAATTAAGAAAAACAGGTGTGGCGCTTTTAGACACAGATACAGATCGTGAGAAAGGAGATTTAACTGTAGGTGCAGATGGGGCTAAAGGAATTTAAAGATGAGATTATGACAGCAAACCCACGGGAGGATGACACTCTATCAAAAATAGAAATTACCAAAATTGACTCAAGAAGTAGAAAAGCTGCGCAGACTAATAAACAAAGAAAAGATTTAAAAGGCTATTAAAGAGCGACCAGTGAAACAAGGCATAGGTCCCTCTCCCTCCCTCTCAACTTTCTACCTTTATTTGTATGTTGGCCCCACACCCTCGTGTTACACGGTGTCTTTGTGACCAATGAGAGACCCACTGGCAATTTCACTGACAGCCTATACCTCATCCCCTTGTGACACCAGAAAGAGTACCAGCCATGCTGTGAAGTATAATAGTGACAATAATAACAGTAATAAAACCTCCTGTCTGATCGCCCAGCTTGAACTACAGCATCGATCAATCACAGGACTGGCCTGTGAATCACGACCCCCCTCCCCCCCCATGGCTGTGGTGTTGGGGCACCATGACAGCTCCACCCAGCTCACACGGGCCTGGGGGGGGGGGCAGTTCCCAAGAAGCCATAGCCAGTGGAGGACCACAGTCCACTGTAGCAGTCTAGCACTTTCAGACAATGAAACAGGAAGCAACCAAGTAGAGCATGCAATAGATCGGAGACTGGCGTAACGAATGGTGACCTCGAGTCAGACAAAGCCACGTGATGTGGCTAAAATTTAACTAGGTGCTACCCCAGATAGTATTCACTCCACAGTTAACATCTGTGGGGCACCAGCCTTGCTCCAGACACTGCTCTACGAATCAGTAAAGAACAAAAGAGACAGAGTATCTGAGAACACCTGTCCTCGTGGAGCTTGGGTTCTGTCCTTCGAGCTGGGTGACCCTAAAAGCACGACGGAATTTAAGAGCCTATCCGGCTCAAAAGTCTTTACTGTAAAATGGAGAAACATGTTTACGTATCTTAAGAGATAAAGAAATGCAAAATCCATCCCCCCCTTGGGTGGGAGTGCAGCCTTCTCTGAAAGAGAATTAGATAATATGAGTAACTGGAACCCAGAGCATAGCCTACAGGTTCTAGGTTACAGAGAGGCAGTCTAGAAGAGTGATTAAGCACATGCATTCTCAGTCCAAATCCCAGTTCCACCACTCACTGGCGAGGTGATCCGAGACAAGTTCCTTATCTTCCCTGTGCCTCAGCCTCCTCATCTGTTGGACGGAAATGAAAATTGTGTTGGGGCACCTGGGTGGCTCAGTAGGTTAAGCATCTGACTCTTGGTTTTGGCTCAGGTCATGATCTCAAGGCTGGTGAGTTCAAGCCCCGAGATGGGCTCTGTGCTGACAGGGCAGAGCCTGCTTGGGATTCTCTCTCTCTCCCTCTCTCTCTCTCTGTCCCTTCCTCACTGCTTTCTCTCACTCTCAGAATAAATAAATAAACTTAAATTTTTTAAAATAACTAAATAAATAAACTTTTAAAAAAATTGTACTCTTCTGATGTGACTGCTCATATAAAAAATATTTAATGGGGGGCCTACCAAATGCCAGGCATTATTGTAGGCATTTAGGAGAGAGACGTCAGGGAATAAAACCAAAGTCCTGGCCTCTAGCAGGAGAGATAAACAATAAACACAATAGGTAAGTAAATGATACGTCTTTTCTCCAGAGATGGTTAAGTGCTGTGGGAATAAAAAGCAGAGTACGGGGAAGGGAACAGAGGAGGTGGGGGGGGGGGGTGGCTGGCTGCCATATTGGTAGGGTGGTTGGAGTTGGCCTCCTAGAAATGGTGAGATTCAAGCGAGGACCTGAAGGAGGCGAAAGAGTGAGGGGAAGCAGGTATCCGGGGAAAGAGCTTTCCAGGCCCAGGGAGTAACTGCTATAAGGAACTTGCATGGGATGTTGGGGGAACAGGAGGCCAGTGTGGCTGGAGCTGACGAGGAGGGAAAGGAGTAGGACAAGGAATCAGATCGCAAAGCCCTGGAGGCCACGGCAAGGATTTTGGCTTTTATTCTCAATGAAATGGGAGTCATTGAAGGTTTTGAACAGCACAAAGACAAGATCTGATCCACATTTTAAAAAGTTCCCTCTTGGGGCGCCTGGGTGGCTCAGTCGGTTAAGTGTCCAACTCTTGATTTTGGCTCAGGTCATGATCTCACGGTTCGTGAGCTGGACCGGGCTCTTTGCTGACAGCATTGAGCCTGCTTGGGATTCTCTCTCCCTCTGTCTCTGCCCCTCCCTATCTCTCTCTCTCTCTCTCTCTCTCTCTCTCTCTCTCAAAACAAATAAATAAGCTTAAAAAAAAAATAAAAGGATCCCTTTGGATACTATGCTGAGAGTAGATGTAAATGGACAAGGCAGAAGGGACATCAGTTAGGAAGCTACCGTAATAATCCAAGTAAGACTCAGACAAGGGTGATAGCCGCTGAGGTGGTAACAAAAGCCAAATTCTGGATGCAGCTTTACGGCAGAGCCAACGGAATTTTGCACTTGGAATATGAGATGTAAGACAGAGAAAAACCCACAGATTTTGGTCTGAGCACCTGGAAGGATGCTCATCAACTGAGGTGCAGACTTGGTGAGCAGGTGATTCAACCCCCCGGTGAGCAGACTTGGGGGTGGGTGGAAGATCGGGGATTCCGCTGTGAATATGTTTGACTTGAGATGTCTACGCGACATGCCAATGGAGATGTTGAGCAGGTGGTTGGATACGTGAGCATGGAATTGAAAAGAGAGTTTTGGACTGATGATGTAAACTTGGGAAGGAGGGGCGCACAGATAAGTGTATAAAGACCACGGGATGGGACGAGAGTGGAGCGCCAAGGGGGTGAGGGGGCATAGGGAGGAGACAAGCAGCATGTCCAACATGAAGAGAGAACACAGAAGAGCAGAGAGAAGAACCACAGAGCAGTCAGAGGTGGGATGGCAGGGAGTTAGGAGGAAACCCCAGAAGGAATTACATCCTGGCCCCGGACATGGTTTCTCCAGGAAGAGAGTCATTAGCGGTCAGGCACTGCTGATGATCAGGTAAGATGAACCAAGGTGACTTAGTGGGCGTGCTGGGGGTGGAGGGGGGCAGGGGAGAGGGACAACAATGCCTTTGAGGAGTTTTGCGGCAAAGGTGAGCGTTTAAAAAAAAAATACACTTATTTATTTACTTATTTTTGAGAGAGAGGGAGATCACGAGTGAGGGAGGGACAGAGACAGAGAGAGAGGGGGAGAGAGAGAGAACCCCAAGCACTGTCAGTGCGGAGCCTGACTCGGGGCTTGAACTCACAAACCATGAGATCATGCGTGACCCGAGCCAAAATCAAGAGCTGGACGTTTAACTGAGTCACCCAGGTGCCCCAAGCTGAGCCTTTTTTTTAACGGGCTGATAGCTAGCAAGGAAAATCTAGCAAAAAAAAAAAAAAAAAAAAAAAAAGTGGGAGAGACCACGTGTTTGCTGTGTAACAGGTCACTGGCTGAGATAGGGAGGTGTTGGGAGGTTGAGAAGTGGGCAGCATGTAGAAAATATAGTCACTTAAAAACATGTGAGCTTGAAGGGTCTCATGGCATACAGTGTGGCTGCCAGGCAGCCCTCAGGGCTCACTTGAAGTTTGTGGTCAAGAGTTGGGACAATTAAATAAGCTAATACATAATATCTGAAAAAGCACTTAGAACAGAGTCTGGCATATAGAAAATGCTCTCTTAGTGTTAGCTATTATTATTTTAAATTAAGTATAGAAAGGCCCAAGAGAATCAAAACTTCAGCATTAGAAATGTTGTGATAAGAAGTCTGGGGCGCCTGGGTGGCTCAGGCATTTTAGCGTCTGACTCGTGATTTGGGCTCAGGTCATGATCTCATGGTTTGTGCCTGTGTCCGGGCTCTGCACTGACGGCATGGAGCCTGCTTGGAATCCCTGCTCTCCCTCCCTTTCTCTGTCCTTCCCCTTCTCGTACTCTGTCTCTCTCCCCCTCCTTCTCAAAAGAAATAAATAAGCTTAAAAAAAAGAGAAGTCTCCTAATATTTGGTATCTTATGTAGTTGTAATATTTAAGAGCATTTGGTCGATTAGAATGACTACTGTGTGACTCCAATTTCAATGTGTAATTGAAAAAAATTAAATGAAGTAATTAGAAAAATATTATTTTAATGTAAAAGAGGGGACACCTGGGTGGCTCAGTCAGTTAAGCATCCAACACCGGGAAAGGTCATGATCTCACAGCTCGAGGGTCCAAGCCCCCCATCAGGCTCTGCACTGACAGTGCGAACCTACTTTGGATTCTCTGTCTCCCTCTCTCTCTCTGCCCCTCCCCCACGCACACTCATTCTCTCTCTCTCCCCCAAATAAATAAATAAACATTAAAAAAAAAAAGATTCTCTCTCTCTCCCTCTGACCCCTCCCCCTCTCTCAAAAAAATAAATTAAAAAAAATGTGTAATTGAGACTTCTGATTGCAAGTTGAAATCTTACTAAAGTAATGCATAATATTGGAACATCTAAGTGAGTTTTGGGCTCACTGTGTTTATTAATTTCTTATATTGATAGGAATTATGTTGTTCTTAGCAAGATTCTGTTTAAGTGAGAAAATCTAAATACTTAAAAAGAAATCAAATATATTTAAATGTATTCGTGCAGGTTTACAATGTGAAGGTGTTTAACTGAGTTTGGAAATAGGACCAAACATTTAAAGTCTCCTTAAAAATTACTCTGAAGATGCATTAGGCTTATAAATAGAACAACAAGATTTGTAAGTTGAACATAAAAGCCTAAGAAGAACTAAGGTTTTGGGATTTGTAATTTTAATAAATTGACTCCATTTTTAAAACCGAAAATAAACCTTAATAGTCTTCTCTGCAGACAGAAAGAATCCTCAAGGGCACCAAAGGACAGAACCAAAGAACTCCAGGGACAGCTGCTTCTTGTGGGAGAAGCAATCAGAACCCGGAACAAGCTATGTTGCTGGGAGGGGCATGTTGGGGGCTGGGCGCCGGGAGTGGGCACAGTGTGAGGCTGGGGGAGTAGTGTTGGGAATGGTGACTGGATAGAGGGAGGAGGTGGTCAGCCAGCTGGGGTGGGACTTGAGAGTGAAAGACTGTGTCTTCAAAGCAGCTGGAAGGTGTGGGTAAGACACGACAGAGGAAAAGGAGGCAGCTTCAGTCGGGAGTGCCCTTCACTGAACTGCCTTTCACGCTGTTCAGGACCCACCAGGGAAAATGTGAATTGCTTTTTACTTTGGTCACTGAACAGTCTTTCTTCCAACACAATCCCAAGCCAGAGGGACCATGTGAGGCCTTGGTTTAGGAGAATGTGGGGTGTCCAGGAGGCAAGCTGACAGTTGAGAAGGTCCCTGCAGCTCTGTCCTGGCAAAGGGCAGGAAATCTGGAAGGCATATGGAGTGTGGGTGGTAGGAAGGGGGTGCTGCTCTGGGCAGAGATCATTTCTGAGGCTTTTCCTCAGCGTGAAAGGAGCCACCCTCAGGACTGCTCTTCTCTTTCTGCCTGATTCCTGTCCACCAAGTAGCCTGTGGTTTGTTTTGTTACATTCTGTTTTTCAACTCCTGTCTATTTAGTGTTTACTCTGTGCCAGGCATTGTTCTCCGTTCTATACACAATCATTCTGTTAAATTCTCCTAAGAACTCAAGGTGGGGGTGGGTGTCCAGGGTCAGTCGGCTGGTTACTCCAGCCCTAGAGTCCAACTCAACCACGATTCTACACTGCCTTTCACTGGCAAAGTTTGCTTCCCAGAGACCTTGCTATCAGGCTTAACGATTTCAGTCCTAGCAGATTTCAGTCTCCTCAGGTATAACATGAGAATAATGCAGCCTACATATTGGGCAGTTACATCAAGTGACAGGAACAACTTGATAAAGAAGGAAATAGTTTCTTTAGGAAGACCCTGTTCCCTAAACCCAAGGGTAGTGCAGGAAAGGAAAAGAAGAGACCAACCTCACTCATTCTATTGATGCAAAACTCCTGAATAAAATCATGGCAGAATATGAAACGTGATATTTCTTGTGCAACTGGGTTTAGTTATAGACTGAGTTCATACTCTTTAAAAAATATTGGCAAAACAGGTCATGATCCCAGGGTCATGGAATCGAACCCTGGGTCAGGCTCCATGCTGAGCATGAAGCCTGCTTAAGATTCTTTCTCTCTCCCTCTGCCCTTCTCCCCTACTCTCTCTCTCTGTCTCAAATAAAAACAACATTTTTTAAAGATAAGCAAAGTGAGCCTAATAGTGTTTTAGGAAAGAAAGATGCCTTGATCAAGTGGTATTTATTATAGGAATGTTAAAACAGTTCAATATTAATAAATCTATTAATATAATTTATTATAGGAAATAGACTACAATAATCATTTAAAAGAAAAATATACCATGACCAAGTGTATTCTTTACAGAAGTAAAAACATAGATCAATATGAGAAAATCTATTACTATAATTTATCTTATAATAAGGAGAAAAAGAAAGCCATACAATATTATTAAAAGATAGTGAAATTGCATTTCATAAATTTAATATCTATAACTAAATTTTACAAATCTTAGTAAAGTAAAAGTGATACTTTCATATGATTATTGCTTTCAAATGTCTTAAACCAACTTTAAGCTCATGCTTCACAATAAAACTCTAGAAATAGTTTCATTAGTAAAGAACAATCTTGGGGCACCTGGGTGGTTCAGTTAGTTAAGTACCCAACTCTCGGTTTCTGCCCAGGCACAGTTCGTGAGATCAAGCCCTGTATCAGGCTCTACACTGAGTGTGGACCCTGCTTGAGATTCTCTCTCACTGTCTGTCTCTCCCTCTGCCCCTCTTTCCTGCTCTTGTGCTCTAAGGTAAATTTGTTTTTAATTTTTACTTATTTTTGAGAGAGAGATACAGAGTGTGAGTGGGGGGGGGGGGGTAGAAAGAGAGAGGGGGACATAGGATTTGAAACAGGCTCCAGGCTCTGAGCTGTCAGCACAGACCCTGATGCGGGGCTTGGACTTGGGAACGGCAAGATCATGACCTGAGCCAAAGTCGGAGGCTTAACCAACTGAGCCACCCAGGTGCCCCATCTAAGATAAATGCTTTTAATTAAAAAAAAAGAAAAAGAAGGGGCGCCTGGGTGGCGCAGTCGATTAAGCGTCCGACTTCAGCCAGGTCACGATCTCGCGGTCCGTGAGTTCGAGCCCCGCGTCGGGCTCTGGGCTGATGGCTCAGAGCCTGGAGCCTGTTTCCGATTCTGTGTCTCCCTCTCTCTCTGCCCTTCCCCCGTTCATGCTCTGTCTCTCTCTGTCCCAAAAATAAATAAACGTTCAAAAAAAAAAGAAAATTTTAAAAAAATAAATTAATTAAAAATTAAAAATTAAAAAAAAAGAAAAAGAACAATCAAGGATCCCTACTACAGTGTTTAATTAACAGTTCTGAACATTCTAGTTGATGTAATTAGAGAAACACATTAAAGGGGTATAAATATTACAAAGAATGAGGCAAAATAATCATTATTTAAAGCTAATATGATTCTATATCTGGAAATCCTCCCCCAAATCCATTAACAATGTAAAGTGGGTCCAAGAACGTGGCCAATTACAAAATCAATAGACAAAAATCAATAGCATTCCCATCAAACAATAAAAAGCAGAGGGATCTAGATTGGATATTGTGCTTGCGTAGAAAATATGAGTATTTGCTCAACCGGCTTGATGAGCTGATGAACATTCCAGAGAAGCGTTTCAGTTAGGAACCAATTCAAACAGCAGTTAGGACAGCTAACAGGGGCCTGAGTAAGGGGATTTTATTTTGGCTCCGGGGTCCTTATGGTGGCTTCTTGTGTCTCCCACTCTGCCATTCTGCTCCTCTGACGTCACAGTCACAATAAGGAAGATGGGGGAATGCATATAGAAAATGCCACTGGGGACACCTGGGTGGCTCAGTCGGTTAAGCGCCCGACTTCGGCTCAGGTCATGATTTTGTGGGTTCGTGAGTTCAAGCCCCACGTCCGGCTCTGTGCTGACGGCTCGGAGCCTGGAGCCCGCTTCGGATTCTGGGTCTCCCTCTCTCTCTCTCTGCCCCTCCCCCGCTCATGCTCTGTCTTTGTCTGTCTCAACAATAAATGAACACTAAAAAAAAAATGTTTTTTTGAGAAAATGCAACTGGCAGAGTCTTCCACACGGGGGATAAAGTCGCCAAGCCACACTTCGGCACCACCACCATGGAGCCTTGATTTAAAAGAAAGAAAAAGACTTAAGAGCTTTGAAAGCCAGCTGATTAGAGGAGAAGCAGAGGGAAGTTTGGAGAAACCCTGTATCTTCAAGGTTCCACTCCATGTCTGGATCTATGGGTGGGCAGCCCTCAACTTCACCCTTGGCTCCCAGAGAGTATAGGAACATTGGCCTTCGCCGGATGAGCAGGGCCAGTGGACAGGATTTTCCAAGAGCCTTCACAGTGGAGCCTCATTCGGAGGGGAGACAATGCCCCCTAGAAACAGGAGTTTACTTGTTAGTTTGGGGACCCTTGTACTGGTAAACTGGCTCTAAATTTTTTTTAATTAAAAAGAAAAAAAAAAAAAACGTTCTGATAGGTAGCATTCACTGATTTCCATTGTATAAATACTCCCAGTGTGGCCAATTTCAAGCCTCCACGGTATAGCAACCAGCTCACAGAATTCCGGAATATTTAACAATCAGCTCTTAGCAGCCGGCACGTGCTAACTCTAGCATGCCATTCCTGGGAGCCCTTCTCTGGGGACTCCCAGAAATAACTGGGGTCCCCTTGAGGAGAGGCTGAGGATTTGCCATCATGTGGATGGGGTGTTAAATCATCATAAGTTGTGGGGCGCCTGGGTGGCACAGTCGGTTGAGCGTCCGACTTCAGCCAGGTCACGATCTCGCGGTCCGTGAGTTCGAGCCCCGCGTCGGGCTCTGGGCTGATGGCTCAGAGCCTGGAGCCTGTTTCCGATTCTGTGTCTCCCTCTCTCTCTGCCCCTCCCCCGTTCATGCTCTGTCTCTCTCTGTCCCAAAAAAATAAATAAACGTTAAATCATCATAAGTTGAGTATGAAAAGGTAATCAGGCAATTAAACCCAACCTTGTAGTAACAAGCTGATGAAGTTAGATACTTGGGCTACATTTGCATTAAAAGCTTTCGAGGCGCCTGGGTGGCTCCATCAGTTAAGTGTCCTGACTCTTGATTTTTGGCTCAGGTCACGATCTCACGTTTGTGGGCTCCAGCTCCTCGTTGGGCTCTATGCTGACACCATGGAGCCTGCTTGTGATTCTCTCTCTCCCTCTCTCTCTGCCCCTGCCCTGGTCGTGCGTGCATGCACACTCTCTCCCTCTCTCTCAAAATAAATACATAAATAAGTAAACCTTAAGAGAAAAATCTTTTAATGCGCATCTCATTGCACAATAGATAACCTTGCGGGTCCATCCATTCGACGGGTATTTGTGGAAAACCTCCTCTTTGCTTGGGACGGTTTGAGACACTTAGGGATGAATAAAGTAAATAAAATAAAATCCTTGTCCGGGGCGCCTGGGTGGCTCAGTCAGTTAAGCGGCCGACTTCAGCTCAGGTCATGATCTCGCGGTCCGTGAGGGCTGTGAGTTCGAGCCCCGCGTCGGGCTCTGTGCTGACAGCTCAGAGCCTGGAGCCTGTTTCAGATTCTGTGTCTCCCTCTCTCTGACCCTCCCCTGTTCATGCTCTGTCTCTCTCTGTCTCAAAAATAAATAAATGTTAAAAAAAAAAATTAAAAAAAAAAATAAAGTCCTTGTCCTCCTGGAGCTTACACTCTAGTACGTAGGACATGATGGCAGGTGGTTAACAGTTGTTACGAAGAACATTAGAGAAGGGAGTAGAGTGAGACGATCTTATTTTAGAAAAGGCTTTCGGGGAAGCCCTTGCTGATTAATTAGTGTTTGAGCAGAGGTAGGAGTGAAGTGAGGGAGGGAGTGAAGGGAGGGAGCCAGCCTCGGTCTAGGGGGAGCACCCCGGCAGAAGGAGCAGGGAGGCCCTGGGATGGAGGAGCAGGATCCCAGGGCAGCAGGTGGACAGGGTGGGGTGAAGTTAGACACACACAGAGAAGCCCCGTCGCATACACTGTGTGTGAAGTTTGCCCTACGAGGAAGACATTGGAGGGCTCTTAGCAGGGAAATAACCATATCTCCTTCGCGTTATAAAAGGATATTGTGTCACCATCATGTGGGTGGTAAGAGAGGAAGCAGAGGGCCCAATTAGGAAGTTATTGCTACAGTTTGGCGGGGAGATGATGGTGGTTTGAGCTAAATTAGTAGAAGTGGCGGAAGTAAGAAGCGGTTAGATCGAAACAGAGTTTACGAGGCTGCACACAGAACAGGATTTGAGATGATGGAAAAAAGAGATAAATCTCAGATAGCGCCAATATTTTGGTACTCCCTGTCCAAATTTGGGGTTTGCTAGGGAACAGCAGGTTTGGGGTAGGAAGAACTAAGAGTTCAGTGGATGACGATATGTCTTTATTGAGTCTTTGTTTTCGAAGGATATTTTTGATGGATGAGTTCTGAATTGACGGGGTTTTTTTCATCATTTTAGACATGTGGGAGAAAAACAACCATAAAGGTGACATTTTCAGACAGAGAAAAGCTGAAACCGTTGCCCCTAGCAGATCTAAAGACTCTAAAGACATTCTAAATATTGTATTTCAGGCAGGAAACGATCCCAAGTAGAAAGTCTACGTGGATATTGAATGTAAATAATAATAACAGTATAATAGTAGTCATAATAATAATAATAGCACATTGAAGTTTAACAACTAAATATTTCAGTCAAAAGGCAAATATTGCCAATTGGATAATAAAAATGCGATTATATATTTATTGTCTACAGAAAATACCTTTCAAGTATAAACATACAAAAAAAGATTG
Organism: Herpailurus yagouaroundi; assembly: GCF_014898765.1. Lineage (NCBI taxonomy): Eukaryota > Metazoa > Chordata > Mammalia > Carnivora > Felidae > Herpailurus > Herpailurus yagouaroundi. Next base: position 24,170,299 of record NW_024412388.1, read on the forward strand.
AAAGCGAGAAGGTAGAAGAATCATGTCATGCAAACACTAAACAAAAGAAAGCAGATATAGCTAGATTAGTTGCAGAATTAAATAGACTGTAAAGCCAAAACCATTTCACAATGGGAAGGTAGAGGTCATCTCATAACGATAAAAATTCCCTTTAAGAAGATAGAACAATTCTGTGGGGCGCCTGAGTGGCTCAGGCAGTTGAGTGTCTGACTCTCGCTCTTGGCTCAGGTCATGATCTCATGGTTCATGAGATCGAGCCCCGAGTCAGGCTCTGGGCTGACAGCCCAGAGCCTGCTTGAGATTCTCTCTCTCCCTTTCCCTCTGCCCCTCTCCCGACCCCCCCCAAAATAAATAAACGTAAAAAAAAAAGAAAACATAATAATTCTGAATTTGTATGTACCTAATAAGATGCCTTTAAAAGGTATAAAGCCGGGGAGCCTGGGTGGCTCAGTCGGTTAAGCGTCCGACTTCAGCTCAGGTCACGATCTCGAGGTCCGTGAGCTCGAGCCCCGCGTCGGGCTCTGGGCTGATGGCTCAGAGCCTGGAGCCTGCTTCCAATTCTGTGTCTCCCTCTCTCTCTGCCCCTCCCCCATTCATGCTCTGTCTCTCTCTGTCTCAAAAATAAACGTTAAAAAAAAAAAAGGTATAAAGCCAAAAAATGGTAGCAATGACAAGGAAAAACAGACAAATCAACCATCATAGCAGGAGATCTCAACATATCTCTTCCAGGGATTGCTCGGACAAGCAGACAGAAAACAGTAAGAACATAGGAGATTTAATGATTAACAAGTCTGACCTCGCAGGCACCTGTAGAACAGGGTATCCAACAACTGTTGATTTCGTGTTCTTTCTCAGGACATGTGGAACGTTCAGGACACGTCAGAAATCAATCATATCCTAGGCTATTAAGTAAGTCTGAACAAGTGTCAAAGTATTGAAATCATATAGATTATGTTTTCAGGCCAGAGTGCATTTGTTGCAAATTAATGAGGGAAAGGTAACCAGAAAATCCCTATATACTTGAAAATTAAGAAATTATGCTTCTGGGGGCACCTTGGCTGGCTCAGGCAGAGGAAGCATGCAACTCTTGATCTCGAGGTTGTGAGGTCAAGCCCCACGTTGGGTGTAGAGATTACTTAAATTCTAAAAAAAAAAAAAAAAAAAAAAAAAAAAGAAATAATGATGCTTTTAAATAATTCATGTTATCCATTGACAGCATACAATCATAATAAAAATGTCTTCTGGGGGTGACGAAGAAAAATAAGACTATAGAGGCTCGTTATTGGAGTGAGGGTGTTTTAAGGTTGTTGTGTCCGGTCCAGGGGGAAAAAAGACATCGATTAATTTTAGACGTTGGTGAGACGTTGACGGCAAGTTGAAAGTTACTAGGGTAACTACTATAAGAATAGGATCAGAACGTATTTCTTCCGGACTGATGGAAGGGGGGAGAAAAAGAAGAAGATGAAATAACAGACCTCTCGTAATCGATAGAAGAAGCAAACAAAAGTATAAGTAACAACACGTCAGATTTGAATCCATCTGGAATCCCACGTAGGTGGCAAAATGTTTCCAGCTGTTTCCGGGGACTGGGTGGGAAGGTGGCGTGGTGTGGGAAGATTTCGTTGCCAACAGAGCCCTGGCCCTGGGAGTACTGGCACCAGGATGTAGCAGACATCCTGATTCCCCCTCCCACACCGCTCAGCGGGATTTCTTCAGACGGCTCCAGCCAGCTTCCGGTTTCTGCGTCTCGTTATCTGAAGGCTTTTTCCAAAGCTGCAGAAGACCCCTGTGCCCTGAGAGTGACCGGCAGGGTAGGTATATAAATACCCCAGCTCCCTCGCCCCTCTGATGAGCTCGCTTAGCTCTGGTTGCCCAGTGTGGTAGCTGGTGATAACATACCCTTCACTGGCGGCCTTCCCATCCCCGTGGTGGGATTTCCCCCACTCTTCTGTTGGTGTTTCTTGCACTTTCTGAAAAACTGTGTACACTTTTAATTTTTTTTTTTAACGTTTATTTATTTTTGAGACAGAGAGAGACACAGCATGAACGGGGGAGGGGCAGAGAGAGAAGGAGACACAGAATCTGAAACAGGCTCCAGGCTCTGAGCTGTCAGCACAGAGCCCGACGCGGGGCTCGAACTCACGACCGCCAGATCGTGACCTGAGCCGAAGTCGGACGCTTAACCGACTGCACCACCCAGGCGCCCCAACTGTGTACACTTAAATCCATGTTTCAGGGTCTGCTTCTGGGGGAAGCAGGTACTGTGTTAGAGAGAGGCTACTGGACCCAAGTGGCTTTTGGACGCAAGAGCCGCCTCTTAGTGGCCGCTGTTCCCAAGGAAACCATGGACCGGGACCCATGGGAGGACCTTGTCTTTTTGACTGGGAAGGGCAAGACTCAGGGTTGGGCTGGTCAGCGTCTAGGCCTCAGCTGGCAAGAAAACCTGGAGGGTTCAGGGCGCTTCTCCTGGGGGCAGAGAGGACAACAGGTGAATCTGCTTCTGAAGAGCGCATGGCCTCAGGCAGCCTGGGCCTGCTCGATGACAGGGATGGTCCAGATCAAAGACTTTCTGGACACAGTCCCCAGGGAAGACTGAGTGTCTTTGTTGGCAAGTACATAAACTTTCTTAAGGGGAAATGGGTCCAGGACTGTGGGGCCTCCATTTATGTTTCAAAAGAGCTAGATGGGGGACCTTCCAGGCTCCTTTCCTCCTAGGGCTGCAAGAAAAGGATTTTTTTTTTTTTAATTTTTACTTATTTTTGAGAGAGAGACAGAGTGCGAGTGGGGGAGGGACAGAGAGAGAGGGAGACACGGAATGCGACGCAGGCTCCAGGCTGTCAGCACAGAGCCCAGTGCAGGGCTTGAACCCACGAACTGTGAGATCATGGTCTGAGCTGAAGTCCAGCACTTAACCGACTGAGCCATCCAGGCACCCCTGGAAGAAAGGGACTATAAGCAGTCTTATTTTAGTAGTTGGGACACAACACAACTGAGAGGAAAGAGAGTGGGCTATAGAACTAGCAGAGCTCCACTCCAATCCCTGTGTTGTCACTTGCTGGATGATGTAGACAGGTGACTTAACCTCTCTGAACTGCAGTTCGCTCACCTGTGATACCGGGATGACAACTGTATTACCTTATAGGATTCTTATAAAGATTAAATTAAATATTGCTTACAAAGTGCTTGGTGTAGGGACCCCTGGGTGGCTCAGGCGGTTAAGCGTCTGACTTGGGCTCTGGGCATGATTTCAGTTTGTGAGTTCGAGCTCCATGTCAGGCTCTGTGCTGACAGCTCAGAGACTGGATCCCACTTCCTATGCTGTCTTTCCCTCTCTCCCTGTCCCTTCCTCCACTTGCACTCTGTCACTGTCTCTCTCTCTCAAAAATAAATAAACATTTAAAAAAAATTTTAAGTGCTTGGCATAGTACCTGGTACATAAGTAATAATCAATAGATCGTACCATAATTATTATATTTGCCACAAGCTTGCTTATAATAACGAAGAAGAATGGAAACAGCCTAAATGTCTACCAGGAGGGGATTGGTTAAATAAAGATATTACATCCATATATACAGCGGGTTTCTGTGCAGCCATTAAAAATTATGACGCAGATCTGTACTTGTTAATGTGGAAAACTGTTCCTGTACAGAGGGTCCCCAACTTGCAACGGCTCGACTTTACGAGGCTGGGAAAGTGATATGCATTCAGTGGACAGCGTATTTCAGGTTTGAAATTTTGATCTCTTCCTAGGCTAGGGATATGCCATACCATCCTTTCCTGTGACGCTGGGCGGTGGCAGCACAGCTTCCAGCCACGCAATCAGGAAAGGGAATAACCAGCCCATTTACAACCATGCTGCGTCCGTACATCCATTCTGGTCTTCACCTTCAGCACACCATTCAATAAATTACATGAGATAGTCCACGCTTCGTTATAAAATAGGCCTTGTGTCAGAGGATGCCGCCCGACTGTAGGCTAAGTATGTGTTCTGAGCACGTGTCAGGCGGACCAAGCTAGGCTATGATGATCGTAGGTCAGGTACATTCAGTGCGTTTTCAACTGTACAATATTTTCAACTAACAGTGGGTTTTTTGGGATGTAGC
>NW_024412388.1:24174501-24179829 GCF_014898765.1 Herpailurus yagouaroundi
CCCTTCCCCCGTTCATGCTCTGTCTCTCTCTGTCTCAAAAATAAATAAAACGTTGAAAAAAGAAAAAAAATTTAAAAAAATAATTTTATTTGTGGGGGGGCGTGCCTAGATGGTTCAGTTGGTTGAGCATCTGACTTCTGCTCAGGTCATGATCTCACAGATCATGAGTTCAAGCCCTGCTTCAGGCTCTGTGCTGACAGCGCAGAGCCTGGAGCCTGCTTTGGATTCTGTGTCTCCCTCTCTCTCTCTGCCCCTCCCCCACTCACGCTCTCTTTCTCTCTCTCTGTCTCTGTCTCTGTCTCTCTCTTTCTCAAAAATAAATAAACATTGGGGTGCTTGGGTGGCTCAGTAGGTTACACGTGCGACTTCGGCTCAGGTCATGATCTCATGGTTCGTGGGTTTGAGCCCCGCGTTGGGCTCTGTGCTGACTAGCTCAGAGCCTGGAGCCTGCTTTGGATTCTGTGTCTCCCTCTCTCTCTGACCCTCCCCTGTTCATGCTCTGTCTCTCTGTCTCAAAAATAGATAAACGTTAAAAAAAATTTTTTTAATAAATAAATAAATAAATAAATAAATAAAAATTAACATTTAAAAAATGTTTAGGATATTATTTTTAAGTAATCTCTACAACCCAACGTGGGACTCAAACCCACAACCCCAAGATCAAGAGTCACAATGCTCCGCTGACCGAGTCAGCCAGGCGCCCTGAAGATGTAACCCCGTCTTAAGTCAAGGAAGATCTGTACTTACCTGATTTTATGTTTATACCCAGCTTTGTATAACTGTGTATGGATGAACACGGAATGCTAGGTAGACGTACTTGGAAGGATGTTAGAAAAGAGATACACCAGGGGCGCCTGGGTGGCGCAGTCGGTTAAGCGTCCGACTTCAGCCAGGTCACGATCTCGCGGTCCGTGAGTTCGAGCCCCGCGTCGGGCTCTGGGCTGATGGCTCAGACCCTGGAGCCTGTTTCCGATTCTGTGTCTCCCTCTCTCTCTGCCCCTCCCCCGTTCATGCTCTGTCTCTCTCTGTCCCAAAAATAAATAAACGTTGAAAAAAAAAATTAAAAAAAAAAAAAAGAAAAGAGATACACCAAATGGTTAACACTGGTTATCAGTGCAGGCTGAGTACCTGAGTAGATTTAATTCTTCCTTCTGCTTATCTGTACTTCCATCCTTTAAATAACTACCGTGTGTGACGTATGTAATAAAAATAATAAGAAAGGAAAAGATAAAAAATTTCTGGTCCAGACTAAGGGCTCCAAATGAGGTCTGCCCGACACAAAGCAGAGCCAAAATGGAATGAGTTTTTTGGGTTTTTTCCAAATGAAAGGGAAGCTTTATCCAGCTTTTTTTTTTTTATTTATTTATCTTTGAGAGAGAGTGACAGAGGCAGAGTAGGAGCTGGGGAGGGACAGAGAGAGAGGGAGACAGAGGCTCCAGGCTCCGAGCTGTCAGCACAGAGCCCGACGCGGGGCTCGAACCCACGGACCGCGAGATCATGCCCTGAGCTGAAGTTAGACACTTAACCAACTGAGCCACCCAGACGCCCCAACCCAGCTTGATTTTAATTGTGACAACGCATACATAACGCATACAGTTTGCCATGTTAACCATTTAAAATGTACGGCTCAGTGACATTAACCGTCTTCACACTGTTGTGTAACTACCACCACCATCCATTTCCAGAGCCTTTTCATCGTCTCGAGTCGAAACTGAGCCCCCACTAACTTCATTCCCTCCTCCCTTCAGCCCCTGCGACCCCCATTCTAATTTCTGTCTCCAAGAATCCGACTGCTGTAGATACCTCATATAAGTAGAATCATACATTATTCGTCCTTTTGTGGCTAGCGTATTTCACTTAGCATTCCTTATTTTTGGAGACTAAATAATATTCCATTGTGTGTCTGTACAGTTCGTTTATCCACCCACCTGTGGATGGACATTTGGGTTGTTTCCACCTTTTGACTGCTGTGAATGGCACTGCTACGGACAGCAGTGTTTTACCAGCTTTTAAATAAAAGGTCACCGTCCATCAGTCTCTGGCTGGCCTCTCTCCAATTGCTGATGAGGTTGAGACTCAGCTAACATTTAACAAGTAGCTCTGAGCTCCAGGAACGAGGCTAAGTGCTTTCAATCCATTGCTTTATGTAAATCCGCAAAACAGCCCTGTGAGGGAGGTAAGCCACAATTATTCCCATTTTATAGAAAAGGATACTCAGGCTCAGAGAGGTCCAAGCGTCATGTCCAAGGCCACCGTATCAGGATGGGCTAGGTTATGCTGTAAATACCAGATGCCTCTCCCCGCCCAGTTCTCAGAGACAATTTTTCTTCTTTGACAAATATTTATTTCTCACTCGCGTCACATGTCCTCATAGGTCAGCTTGTCTGTCCTCCACGTGACCTTCAGTCCAGGCCTCTCAGGGCCATTGCTGGATTTACGGCAGAAAGAAAAGGAAAAGATGGCAATCCACAAGCTAGCTCTTAGCGTGGCTTAGCTGAGAAGCAGCATGGCCATTTACACCTGCAGTTCATTCACCAAATCAGCTAATAATGTGTAACAAATATATATAATGTATATGTAAATGTATACATACAATTGTATATATATTTATAGATGTATATAGTGTGTGTGCATGTAATGATCTTGCCTGCCTACATTGTACATATATATACACGTTATATGCTATATATGTTATATATTCTACATAACATATACTATGTGCATATTACGTATATATAATATACGGGTGTGTATATAAAATGTAGGCAGACAAGACCCGTGGGAGAAGGTCAAGAAGGTTGTTTGTTGGTGACGTAATTATGGATATTTTGATTTTATGGATATATAGATATTTAGAAAAAAAATATTTCTGATGTGCCTTGACATGGCATGAACTCCTAGGGCTCTTGCAGTGAAAAAGGATGAATGAACAAGTGATTTCCATAAAGTGTTACGGAGTCCCAAGAACCTGAGAGTAGTTAAGAGTTTTCCCAAAATCGCCCAGTGACTCAGTGGTTAAGGACACTTAAACAGAGTGTTTAAGGCCACTAGCCTTAGGTCTGAATTCAAAATCTTGGTTCCATCACCTTAGCCATGTGAGCCACCCCTCCACTCCAGGCAAATTACTAAACCTCCCTCTCAGCCTCGGTTTTGCGCTCCGTAAAATGGGTGTTTGTAAGATTCGCTGAGATAACGCTTATAAAATCCTGAGTTCTGTGCCTGGCGCACAGTGAGTCGCTGATATTTAAGAAGACGTTCGACCCAGGACTTCCAAATCCAAGCTTGTTGCCCTTCCCAGACCAGGGCCCTGCCTCTAACTGGGGACTGGGCCTACTTCCCCAGTCACCACGGTGCTCCCTGCCTTGCGGTAGGGGCTTCATGTCTCTTCAAAGGTAATGACTGACAAGAAGCTGTTGTCTCTAGAGAGAGAGGGAGCTGGGAGGCAGGAGAGAGGATGCTACGTATCCTTCTGAACTGTTCCAAAAGACCATTTACTTGTTCCCGAATTCCTTTCAGATTTAAAAATATGAGAATGAAGTTATTTTAATGATTTGAATTCATGAACTATTCAGTGACTCCTTCAGCGGAAAGCGCTTTTCCCTCTGCAGAACACGGTTTTCCTCAAAGTTTAGAGTCTGAGGACCCGCTTGTGTTAGAATTCTGTGCTCCCCCCACCGCAGGCTCCAGTGAAACAGAGTTTCTGGGGCGGTGAAGGAGAAGGAAGCCTCCTTAGCCTCACTTTTAATTAGCTCCCCTGGTAATTCTTAAAGACACCAAAGTTGAAGAACCACTACTTTATGAATCGTCTGGCATATCAAGTGCTTAGAAATGTTACCTCCCCTTTAGTCTGCCCTCACTGAGATTATGTTACAGTTTGCTGGGCCGAGAGAATCCACCTGTAACTTTGTCGTTACCTGCTGTGCAAACTAAAATTATCCACTTCCTCATCCCATGGTCCTACCAATACCAGTGGTCAAATGCTGCTGGACTGGTTAAATAATGGAATATTATGTAAATATTAAAAAAAAAAAAAAAGGATAGGCAGGCCCTTTCCACTGTAGTGTGGACGAAGCCCTAAGATATGTACAGGGGAAAAAAATCAAAGTGTACCACAGGGTGCTTAGCCTGCTAGCACTCGTGTAAAAAGTGCTACACGCGCACACACACACATACAAGATATACACACGTCTGTGCTCATACATGCAAATCTTTGTACCTGCAGATCTCTGGAAGAACACACAAGGGACTGGGCGTGGGGAGGCTGTGGTTGTCTCTGGGGACGGGAACTCAGTGGCTAGGGATGTGGGTAAGAGAAAGGCTTTTCTTTTTCTTTACATTTATTTATTATTTATTTTTGAGAAAGAGTGCGGGCAGAGGAGGGGCAGAGACGGAGAGAGAATCCCGAGCAGGCTCCGTGCTGCCAGCACAGAGCCCCCACGGCGGGGCTCGAACCCACGAACCGTGAGATCGTGACCTGAGCCGAAATCGAGTCGGACGCTTAACCGACGGAGCCACCCAGGCGCCCCGAGAAAGGCTTTTCACAGCACTGTGTACCCACCCTCGCTCTTGGATTTTGAACCATCTGAGCGCATTCCTTTTTCAGAAATAAATTAAACGCCAGTGTAAAAACGTGCTGCCCAGGCGGTGCCGTCTTTAAGCTCTGAATGTTCGAGACTCGTTCTCAGCTCATCCTATGGCTCCCTGTCCCTCAGACCACCCTTTCATCCCAGGCTGTCCTTGCCTGGAGTCCATCACTGTCGTCGTCTGTCCACAGACAGATGCTGATCGCACTGTTATGCCAGACGACTCTGCCGGCACTTAACATTCCAGTCCGGTGGCAGCGAGAGCGCACTTGAAAAAGATTCCCTGCTGTTAGATTTTGGCAAAGAGCAAGAGGTCAGTGTGCTTATGTAAGCCAACATTGCTCTCAGATGTGACGTGCCCAGGAAGCCAAGGTGTTTGCTCAGCCCAGTGCGACAGCAGGGCTTGCACAGGACCAGAGGCAGCGCAGGGGGAGGCGGGAGGGAGGGGACTGAGTCCCAGTCCTGCTGAGGGACCTTGACCAGTCCTAACCGACTGGCTTCAGCAAAAAGAGAAATATATTATTAAGAATAACCTAAGGATGGGGCTTACATAAGGATGTAAGGCAAGGATGGGGCTGACATCCTTACCTAAGGATGAGCCTGGGTGGCTCAGTCAGTTAAGCATCTGAGCATCTCTTTCATTTCGGCTCAGGTCGTGATCTCGCGGTTCTTGGTGGGGCCGAGCCCCGCATCCAGCTCTGCGCTGTCAGCTTGGGACTCTCTTTCTTGGGATTCTCCTTCTCTC
>NW_024412388.1:24180229-24255047 GCF_014898765.1 Herpailurus yagouaroundi
ATACACCTCAACAAAGCTGTTTTTAAAAAAAGAATCTTGGGGTTATCATGTGAACTCCAGAAACAGGTTATGCATTTTGGGTTGAAGGAAATGTTCTATATCTTCACGGAGGACTTTACATTTGTGGGGTTTTGTTTTGTTTTGTTCCGTTTTGAATTTTATTTTTAGGCCATCTCTGTCCCTGCCATGGGGTTTGAAACCCCGAGATCAAGAGTCGCACGGTACTTGACTGAGCCAGCCAGGCGCCCCTGTGTATTTGCGAAAGCCCTTTGAATTGGGTACTTAAAAATCAGGGTTTCGTCACGTACACATTTTACCTCCACGAAAGTGATTTTTAACCAACAGGACATACACATGAGCATGTGCACACACCCACCTAGAGAACAGGTTAGCAGCTGGACCCCAGGAACACCTGATGCCCACCTCCCACTCCAGCAAACATACTCTCCCTCTGTCTTTCTCTCCTGTGTCTGGTTCTCCATATGCCCACAGCTTTCTTCTCTCTCTCTCTAATCGTCTCACCCATCGATTCTTTTCCCGTTGTCTGGCCTAAAAGGTAGAACCTTTAGCTGCCAATACGTTCCGAGCTTTCTATGCTAAGGCCCAGGCATTTAAAAAAAAAAAAAAAGCTACAAAATTCTTGGGGAACGATTTGAGGTTGTATGTTGGGCTTTAATTCACTTATTCAAAAAAATATGGAGCAGGGACGCCTGGGTGGCTCAGTTGGTTAAGTTTCTGACTCTTGATCTCAGCTCAGGTCATGATCTCACAGTTTGTGAGTTCGAGCCCCATGTTGGGCTCTGTGCAGACAGTGTGGAGCCTGCTTAGGATTCTCTGTCTCCCTCTCTCTCTCTGCCCTTCCCCTGCTTGCACATGTTCTCTCTCTCTCTCACTCACTCCCTCCCAAAATAAATAAACTAAAAAAAAAAAAAAAAAAAAAAAAAAACAGAGTGGGGCGCCTGGGTGGCTCAGTGGGTTGAGCGTCTTACTTCGGTTCAGGTCATGATCTCAGGGTTTGTGAGTTCAAGCCCCACATTGGGCTCTGTGCTGTCAGCTCAGAGCCCACTTCGGCTCCTCTGTCCCCCACCCCTCTCTCTGCCCCTCTCCTGCTCATGCTTTCTCTCTCTCTCTCTCTCTCTCTCTCAAAAACAAATAAACATTTACAAAAATATGGAGGGGCGCTTGGGTGGCTCATTCAGTTGGGCGTCCGACCTCAGCTCAGGTCATGATCTCGCGGTCCATGGGTTCGAGCCCCACTTTGGTCTCTGTGCTGACAGCTCGGAGCCTGGAGCCTGCTTCGGATTCTGTGTCTCCCTCTCTCTCTGCCCCTCCCCCACTCACACTCTGTCTCTGTCTCTCAAAAAATGAATAAAGGTTAAAAAAAAATTTTTTTTAAATACAGAGCATCTCTTGCTGGCATTGTGTTGAGTCCTGGGGTCCCCTGGCGAATGACACTAATGAAGTCTCCGCCCCCGTGTGGCTTCCAGTCTAGTGAGGAGACGAAGCAAACTTCAAACCAGGATCAGCACTTTAAAGAACAAAAATGAGGGTAAGGGCATAGGGAGTGATGGGGCATGGGGTAATTCTAGATAAGGTCGCCAAGGATGGTCTCTAAGGAGGTGACATCTGAATAGACATGGAGGATGAGCACTCAGTTCTCCGAAGATCTGGCTGAAGAGAAGTTAGGTCCGGGCAGAAGGAACAGCAGGTGTGAAGCTCCCGAGACAGGTGTGTGAGTCAAGAGAATGGAAGGGGATGAGGGCAGATCCCTGAGGGCCTTGAGGGCAGCGAGAGGAATTCGCATTTCATTCTCCGTGTGTCAGAAAGCCTCTGGAGCCACTAAAGCAGAGGGCTGGATTGATGTGATTTTTTTTTTTTTTTTTGTCATGGGTCAAGAGAGGAAGCAGGGTAACCGTAGTGGCAGGTGCTGGAGGTTTGGCGAAGGGACTTGTGGATGGGTTGGGTGTCGGGGATGGGATGGGATGGGTTGGGATACGTTGGGAGGGAGAGGGGAGAAAGGTGGTGTGTAGGCAAAGGCAGGAATAAAGTGACTTAATGTGGCCAGGGCGGAGTCCCGCTTGCCAACAAGGCCCTTCCCACGGTGATCATGTGGCTGAAGACGGAGAGATGGGGCGAGCAAGCAGTCAAAGGAATATGTGCTTGTTTTAGATTCTCTCTCTGAGTCCCAGTAACTAGGTCTGGAAAAGGAGATGGTTGGAATAGCTTCAGCGGTTCTCAGCGGGGGTGGAAACACTGGCATTTAGAGGAGGGGGCTGGGGATTCTACACATCCAGAAATATGTAGGACATCCCACACGACAACGAATGGTCCCATGTCCCACTTTCGAATATATGTCCCACTGCAAATTTATGAAGATGAGAAGCCTGTAAAGCTATCTGAGCCTAGAATCGAACTCCATTTTACATACTAGGATGGTATAATTTTTTTTTAATGTTTTTATTTATTTTTGAGACCGAGAGAGACAAAGGATGAGCAGGGGAGGGGCAGAGAGAGAGAGAGAGAGATGCAGAATCTGAATGAAGCAGGCTCCAGGTTCTGAGCTGTCAGCACAGAGCCCGATGAGGGGCTCGAACTCACAGACTGTGAGGTCATGACCTGAGCTGAAGTCGGGCGCTTAACTGACTGAGCCACCGAGGCGCCCCAATACTAGGATGGTTTAAAAAAATATTTCCCAAGGGGGCACCTGGGTGGCTCAGCCAGTTAAGCGTCCGACTCTTGATTTTGGCCCAGGTCAGAATTTCACAGTCATGAGAGCGAGCCCCTCGTGGGATTCAATGTGGAGCCTGCTTGGGATTCTCTCTCTCTCCCTCTGTCTCTGCCCCTCCCCTGCTCGTAATCTCTCTCTCTCTCTCCCAAAATAAATAAATAAACTTTAAAAAATAAAACAAAATACATTTTATAAATTACTTGCCTTTTATTTCTCTCTCTTTTTTTTTTTACTGTTGAGATTGCACTCCTGAACACGTTATATATGTCAACTCACTTACTCTTCAACACGCTAGTATGAAGTAGACCCTGTCATTGCCCCATTTTATGGATAAAGAAACTGAGGCACAGAGTAAGACCCCCAGCTCACACAGCTAATAAGCAGCTGAGCAGGGATTCAAACCCAGGAAGTTTACTCCAAATGTTATATGCTCTAAAGCACAAGCACTATATCATATAGACTTTAGGTAGGTTTTCTGTGGATCTTAGTTCAGGATAGTAAGGTCGTTACTAAATATTGATAAGGATGAAACCCAGAGGGCATCTGGGCCCCTCCCAGCTCTAAAATCTGTTCACTCTGGCTGTGCTGCTACAGAAGTTCTCGTTCAACTGAACCTTAGGCTTGGAAGCTTGAGGAACTTCCTGAAGAGGAACAGTGTTATGTCAAATTAGTGAAGCTGGCTGGTGACCCGGCAGTGAGTGACCCCTTCTCAACAGAAGTTCGGTGCTATACTACGTCCTGTGACTCAGGAAAATCTTTCCTTGGGAAGTATTTTTTATTGTGGTAAAACACACATGACATAAAATTTGGCATCTTAACCATTTTAGTTTTTAATGTTTATTTGTCTATTTTGAGAGAGTGAGAGCACGCAGGGTAGGGGGAGGAGCGGGGGGGAGGAGAGAGAGAGAGAGAGAGAGAGAGAGAGAGAGAGAGAATCCCAAGTAGGCTCCACACTGTCAAGGCAGAGTCCCACACGGGACTCGATCCCATGATCCTGGGATCACAACCGGAGCCGAAACCAAGAGGCAGACACCCAACCGACTGAGCCACCCAGGCACCCTGCTCCTCCCTCACTCATGCGCACTCTCGCTCTCTCCCTCTCTCTCAAAAATAAAAAATAATAACAATAAAAATAAAGGGTACACTGCAGTAACGTTTAGTACCTTTGCGATGTTGTGCAAGCAGCACCACTGCCTTGTTCCAGAACATTTCATCACCCCACAGGGAAACCTTACATCCCTTACACAGAGCCACTCCCCCATCCCCCTCTGCCCCAGTCTCTGGCAACCACGAATCCGCTTTCTGTCTCTGAGGACTTATCTATTCTGGATATCTCCTAAAAGTGGAATCACGCAACACGTGACCGTCTGCGTCTGGATTTTTCACTCGGAATAATGTTTTCAGGGTCCGTCACGTGTTGCAGCACGTGTCGATAGTTCATGCGTTTCACAGATCTTTCCGTTGAGGTAAAGTTCACATAGCAGAAAATGGCACATTTTAAAGTGTACAATTCCGTGTCGTGTAGTACATTCGCCATGTTGTGCAACGACCACTCCACCTAGTTCCAAAGCGTTTCATCGCCCCCAGATGAAACTTGTACCCATTAAGCGGCTGACTCCCTTTCTCTCCTCCTCCACTAGCCCCAGGCAACCACCCGTCTGCGTTCTGCATCTACGGATTTATCTCTTCTGGATATTTCTTATGAATGCGATCACATAGTATGGGACCTTTTGTGTCTGGCTTCTTTCACTAAACATGATGTTTTCAAGGTTCATCCACCCTGCAGCATACATCGGTACCTCGTGCCTTTTTGTGGTTGAGCAACATTTCCTGGGATGCACAGACCACATTTTGTGTATCGTCTTCGTCCATTGATGGACACCTGGGTCGTCTCCACCTTTCGGGCATTGTCAATAGTGCTGCTACAGAAAGACATTCGTGTACACGTTCTTGTCCGAACACCTGCTTTCCACTCTTTGGGGCCGATACCAAAGAGTGGGATTTCTGTGTCATGCAGGAATTCTATGTGAGTTGCTAAGGAGCCTCCATCCGGTCCACCATATTGCACATTCCCAACAGCAATGTTCCGCCTTCTTTCTCCATCTCCACACAACCCCCCTCCCCCCGCCCCCGCCTAACAATTTTTCAAAAAAATTACTATGGCTATCCTGGTGGGCAGGAGGTGGTGTCTCATTATGGTTTGGATCTACATTTTCCTAATGACTGGTGACATTGAGCATCTTTTCATGTGCTTATTAGCCATTCGTACATTTTCTTCGGGGAAATGTCTATTCAAGTCTTTGGTCCGTTTTTAAAAACTGGGCTGTGTGTCTTTTTGTTGCTGAGCTGTGCCTAAGGAAATCATTTTAAATTTGCCAAAGCATCTAAACGTAAAGATACTCACCACAGTATTATTTGCGCTAGGGAAAAGATTGAAAGTGACACTAATGTCTGACAATGGGGGATACGAAGACAATCCCTGTCCTCCAGGGGCACACTGTCCTGTCAGCAGACACACACACAAAAAACGATAAATTCAGCAAGTCCCATATTCAGGGTGTGCACCGGGTACCGAAGGAACTCGGGAGAGGGGTGGAGGGTGTCAGACAGGGGAAGAAATGTGAGGGTAAGTGAGTACAAGGCAGAAAAAAGGTACCCGTGCAGAGCTGTGAAAGAGAAGGATACAACTAGAGAAACACAAACAATCTGGGGGCTTGTGGTGTAAGTTTCAGAGCAGAGAGGCAGGAAGGAGCAAGTAGGTCTTTTGTGCTAAACATTTACCTGAAAACTCAGGGAGCTTCCAAAGGGGGTGAATTCCAAACATCAGCTTCATGTTTTGGAAAGATCATTCTGGGGCGCCTGGGTGGCGCAGTCGATTGAGCGTCCGACTTCAGCCAGGTCACGATCTCGCGGTCCGTGAGTTCGAGCCCCGCGTCAGGCTCTGGGCTGATGGCTCAGAGCCTGGAGCCTGTTTCTGATTCTGTGTCTCCCTCTCTCTCTGCCCCTCCCCCGTTCATGCTCTGTCTCTCTCTGTCCCAAAAATAAATAAACGTTGGAAAAAAAAAATTTAAAAAAAAAAAAAAAGAAAGATCATTCTGACAGCCACATGGAGGATGTGCGATGGTGGGGCCAGACTAGGGTCTCGTCAGGAGGGGTGTCACAAGACAGAATGAACCAAGCAGTGGCTATCGGGAGAGAGGAGGTGAGAAGGCTGGGGATCAGACAGGATTCCTAGATCATCGTTCCTGCCTGATACGGGTTTGATCAGGGCTTCCCCAACCCCCCCCCAAAAAAAATCCAGATATGTTGAAATCCTAGCTCCCAGAACCCTAGGATGTGACCTTATTAGGAAGTAGGGCCATTGCAGATGGAATCGTTAAGATGAGGTCATCCTGTACTAGGGTGGACCCTCATCCAATATGACTAGTGTCCTGATAAGAAGACAGCATGTGAAGACAGAGACACACAGCGAGAAAGCGACGTGGTGACGAAGGCACAGACCAGGATGTGCAGCTGTTAAGCCAGGGAACACCAAAGATTGCCAGCAAACCACTGGAAGCTAGGAAGAGGCGAAGAGAGAGTCTCCCATAGGTTTCCGAGGGAACATGGCCCTGCTGACACCTTGATCTCGAACTTCCAGCATCCAGAACTGCGTGACAATAAATTTCTGTTGTTTAAGCCACCCAGCCTGTGGGACTTTGTCACAACAACCCTAGCAAACGAATACATTCCCACCTGTTCAGGATACCATCCTGGCATAGTTACTTAGCTCAATAAATACCAACAGCTAGCATTTCTTGAGTGCTTACTCTGTCAGGGTACGTTTTAAGTGTTCTGCTCAGAGCAACCCATTCCATCGCCTTAGTTCCCCGTGAGGAAGAGTCCATTACTATTGTCACTTTCTTTTTTTTTTTTAATATTTTTTTCAACGTTTATTTATTTTTGGGACAGAGAGAGACAGAGCATGAACGGGGGAGGGGCAGAGAGAGAGGGAGACACAGAATCAGAAACAGGCTCCAGGCTCTGAGCCATCAGCCCAGAGCCCGACGCGGGGCTCGAACTCACGGACCGCGAGATCGTGACCTGGCTGAAGTCGGACGCTTAACCGACTGCGCCACCCAGGCGCCCCACTATTGTCACTTTCTATTTAAGGAAACGGAAACACAGAACGGTCGGACAAGTTTCCCAAGGTTACCAAGCTAGGTAAGTGGCAGAGCCAGGATTTGATGCTTGGTAGGCTGACACCAAGCTCTAGCGTTCTTGCACAGTATGCTACACAGCCGTTCTAATAAATATTTGCTGAAAGGTTCAATGGATGGATAAATGAATGAATGAATGAATAAATCTGGATATAGTGCCAGCGTGAAAGACGGGGATGATGAAGAAACGAGAGGGATCGAAGATAACTCCCTGGTGTCTGGCTCAGATGACTTAGTAAATAAGGCATCTCTGTTGTAGAGGAAGGAAAAAAAAGGGGGGCAACGTCAGATTTGAGGGGTGGAGGCTGAACACTGAAGAAGCAATGAATAAATACACTCTTAAAATGCTGAGTTTGAATTGCTGTGAGACCAGCGAGTCCAATAGGCTGCTGGACAAAAGGCTCCGGCGCTCCAGACAGAGATGTGGTTAGGAATTACAGATTCAGGAGCC
The DNA here is from genome assembly GCF_014898765.1 of Herpailurus yagouaroundi. Classification (NCBI taxonomy): domain Eukaryota; kingdom Metazoa; phylum Chordata; class Mammalia; order Carnivora; family Felidae; genus Herpailurus; species Herpailurus yagouaroundi. The sequence goes on from NW_024412388.1 coordinate 24,187,608, forward strand.
CTCGGGGCTCGTCGTGTCAGGGAGTTGGATGAGATCACCCAAGCAAGCTGTGTGGGAAGAGACAAGCAGACCACCCACCACGGAGCCCTGGGGAAAACTGGAATTCAGGAGGCCAGCGCAGGAAAAGGAGGCTTCACCTATTAGCACAGGGTCCATCACAGAAGGGACAGAAGTCAGCTCGTGGTGGATTGAGGGTTGAATAGAAAATAAACCAGAGGGTAAACAGATGAGCTGCAAGTGAGAGAACGCCATGGCTTTGTGGTCTGGAGTTCGCGAGTAGATGCAGAAATGACTTTCCACAGTGCCGTGCTGGAGTAGCTCCTACCCCGTGACTGGTAAATTTCAGAATTGGGCCATTATTTAAAATTAAGTTGCAGGGGCGCCTGGGTGGCTCAGTCGGATGAGCGTCTGACCCCGGATTTCAGCTCAGGTCAGGATCCCAGGGTTTGAGCCTCACATTGGGCTCCGTGCTGAGCGTGGAGCCTGCTTAAGATTCTCTCACTCTCCCTTGGCCCCTCTCCCCTGCACACGCACACGCACTCTCTCTCCCGCTCTAAAATAAAAAAAATTTGTAATAGTTTAAAAAATGTTTAAGAATAAGTTGCAAAAACTTACAATTAAATAAATCATATTGAAAGACAAAGGTCATAAACTCTTAACTCATCTCTTCCTAATTAGTGCATTTTACATCTATCTGTGCTATTTTGTTGTCTTTGTATGGTGGAAATACTGTAACAGTGTGCCTGCCCCCGCACCTCTCTTTCCAGCTCTATGTTCAGTGACACCTATCAATAGCTTGAAAGTGGCCGTGGTGGGTGTATTTATACTGTGGAAACCAGCAAGTGCTACTGATCAGAGCTTGATTAATTTTTTGTCAATTGTCTACACTTAAGAAAGTAATAGAGGGATGTTTGGTGGCTCAGTCAGTTAAGTGTCAGACTCTTGATCTCGGTTCAAGTCATGGTCTCATGGTTTATGAGATCGAGCCCTGCATCAGGCTCTGCAAAGAACCTGCTTGGGATTCTCTCTCTCTCTCTCTCTCTCTCTCTCTCTCTCTCTTTGCCCCTCCCCAACTTGTGCTGTCACTCTCAAAGTAAATAAATAAACTTTAAAAAAAAAGAGAGTTTGGGGCACCTGGGTGGCTCAGTCGGTTAAGCATCCAACTTTGGCTCAGGTCATGGTCTCGTGGTTTGCGAGTTCAAGCCCTGTGTTGGGCTCTGTGCTGACAGCTCAGAACCTGGAGCCTGCTTCGAATTCTGTGTCTCCTTCTCTCTCTGCACTGCCCCTGCTCATGCTCTGTCTCTCTCAAAAATAAATAAACATTAAGAAATTAAATAAAAAGAGTTTGGCAAAAGTCAACAAATCATTCTGTGAGAACCAGTTGGCTCCATGGAATTTACAATAAAGAGCAAAGCACATTTTATCATTTTTAAGTTATATGTTACATCCTTTATATCAGTAAAATTTACAGTAAATTATTGTACGTGGGGGTATACACACACACACACACACACACACACACACACACACACACACGTTGTTCAACCTCCTGACTCCACAAGGGGCAGAGAAGTCTCACCCCGCTAGGAACGGATCATTGGAATTAAGGTAGCAAAAGCCTTCAATGCTGAGGGGCTAGAAGATGCACTGAATTTTCCCAGGAGGAGCAGACTAGGGGTGGCCTTTAAGGCCCAAAGAACTCCATGCACTGAGTGATGGGGAGGGTGACAGAAGTCAGTAGCAATGAGGGGTAGTGGTTGTAACAGCCTGATGGTAAACGGTCTCAAGCTGGTATTACCCAAGGGCAGAAGAGCAATGGTCTGAACATGGCCATGGATTGCCAAGCCCTCATCTCCCACTGGCCTTTGTAACACAAGGGTCATGGGAGAATGAGTAGCCTCCATTTTTGAGGTCCCAGGGAAAGCAGTATTCTCAGGGGATAACTTGGTTTCAGTTAATAACAGCTTTCTCTTACTGAGTGCAAGGGGAGTATAGTGTGGTGATATGATCAGGGTTTCTGAGTTAGACATTTCAGGTTAGAGTTCTGGGTCTGCCACTTCCTAGACACGTGATACGGGGCCAGCTACATACCCTCTGAGCCTTCATGTCCTAATCCATAAAATGGAGATAATACAACCTCCCAGTCAAAAGATAATATCCCTAAAACACTATAAGCATAGCGCCTGGCACATGATAAAGTTTCAATAAATTGCAAATATTTTTGTGGCTATGCAAGTGAAAAAGCAAAATAGTCATAAAATTACAATTACACATGGCAGGAGGCGGGGAAGTGACAGGAATACATCGTGATATTAACAACAGTTGTCCCTGAATGGCAGGACCATGGGGTTTATTTCTTTACCTCCTCTGTATTTCCCAAAACTTCTACAACAACCCTACTTTGGCTTTCATTCGGAAAAAAATATTTTTAAGTTTATTTATTTATTTTTGAGAGACAGAGAGCAAGAGAGCGCACCCAAGCAGGAGAGGAGCAGGGCGGGGGGTGGAGGGGAGAGAATCCCAAGCAGCTTCCATGCCCCCATCAGCACAGAGCCCAGTGTGGGGTTCCATCTCACAAATCCATGAGATCCTGACCTGAGCCAAAACGAAGAATCTGTCGCTTAACCGACCAAGCCATCCAGGAGCCCCAGAAAAAAAAACTTTTTAAGCAAGCAAGGACAGTGTATAGGAAGGAAAATCTTCATTTAAAAAACAAAACAAAACAAAAAAAAGACCAGTGTTGTCTCAGGGCATGAGAAAAATTTTTTAAAGTCTTCTGTGGTATACACAGGCCTATCACCCTAGCAAATTATTGCAAAGGGCAGAAAAAATATTTGCAGAGTTTAGCATTCCCAAATCATCTTTTTTCACCAGTAAAGAAATGAGTAAGTTCAAAGACTGTCTCCTCTTCTCTATTTTCTGTCTCATCCTATGATTTTTACATTTTAGGAGGACTTTTCATGAATAAAAGTGCTATAAATTAAGCTAAACATGATTCAAATCTTTAATTTATGTATTCATTAAAATTTTACCTGTTATCAATCTTAGGGTTCCAGGTGTTAATGGCAACTCTAAATGAAAGTCAAATATAATCATTTGCATAAAAGCATTAGAAGATGATTAATTGGTATTTTCATACAGCTGTGATCCATTCGGCACTTCAAGAGCTGAAAAAAATTTCCCCTAAAAACATTTACCTACACTAATCCTCATGAAATTGCAGAACACCTTCCAGTTTTTCATGCACTCAGCTACATTTATAGCATGTTCATTACTGGAGTCACATTTCATATTTCCTGATTTTAAAAGACATTACAATTGTGCACCCTTGAAAATTAGGCTGATTTCCACACCATTCCTTGAATATTTATGTGTTCCATTCCTACAGGAAGATAAAGATTAAACCTACTTGTATGAACACATCCTCATTTGTGTGTTTTAGCATGATCTGGGGAATATATTCCAATTTCAAGGGGCCTAAACTTGAGGGACCCTAAAAAAATAAGTCACAGGGCTTAGGTAGAAAAGTGTTTTCAGAAAAGTGATTTATCTCTGCTGAATAAAAGCTGTGGCCCTGGCAGCTCAGATCCGGTTACGATCGCTAAGGCATGTCCAGGCTGGTTATCTAATGCCTCTGCAAGAATTTAGGCCACGCATTAACGCACTGAAGATAAAATCAATTTGAAAATTTCTTAAATCAAATACCAATCCTGGAGTACGACTCTATGTGCAGGGGAAGCAGCCAACAGTAATAGGAAGCCAATTATAAACTATAAACCACTCTGCTCAAACATCCTGGTTTGTCACTGGTAGGGCCCATTACACAGTTTGCACAAGTTAAATCCATTGACTAGACAGAATGGCTTGCTAGACACACACATACGTGTGCTACACACACACACACACACACACACACACACACGCACGCACACAAAGGTGCAGCTCAATTAACAGGGACTCATTGAGTGCAAAAACCCACAGCAACATCCTGAACATAAATATCGTCCCATTCTGCTATGGCAATATAGGCAAGCATTTTAGAAATCAAGCCCTAATTCAAATACTGGCCTAGCCAATTATTTAGTATTTCCCTCCTCAGTTTCCTCATCTACAAAATGGGGTTAGCAATGAGGAGAAGCCCATGGAGATTACATGAGAAAATGCATGTGAGATTCTGAGCACAGCTGTACTCGGCCGATGTTGGCTAGGATTCACCCCGTGTTCCTTCATCATCCTGACTGCCCTGACCCCAGAACAGCAAAGGCATGGCACTGTGGTCACACGGGCCAGCGAGTCTTCCAGGGCGGTTGACCAGGCTGCAGGCAGTGAGGTGTTCTGATTGCTTCCATTGCATGTGTGATCTGCAGAGAAAACAAGAGGTGGGGGCCATCTTACAAATCTTTCCCCAAGGCCAGATATCACAGCTGATGAAATTACTCCCTTGAAATGTGAATGCAGATACACCAGTCATCGTTTTGTGTAATCCAGGCAGGTGGCTGACAGAAAAGATAGTTTTCTACCCTATTCCTCTGCGGCTCCCTTAGATGAGGCCCCAAAACCTCTGTCCTGGCCTCCTGCAAGCCATCGTCAACTCACCGTCCATAAACGGTCAACTTCTACTCTCTGCAATTCATTTTCCTTCATTCAGCTGGTATTGGTTGCATGAATAATACGAATCAGGCACTGGGTCTACAGGTACGGTCTCTGAAGAGTTTCTTGGGGGCATGGGGTGGCTCAGGATGTTAAGCTTCTATTAATTTTGGCTGAGGTCATGGTCTCATGGTTCATGGGATCAAGCCCCACATTGGACTCCATGTTTGGGGTTCTCTCTCTCCTTCTCTCTCTGTTCCTCCCCTACCGGCACACTCTCTCTCAAAGTAAAACATTTATTTATTTATTTATTTTAATGAATGTTTATTTACTTATTTTAATAAATGTTTATTTAAAACTTTTTTTTTTAATTTTTTTTCAACGTTTATTTATTTTTGGGACAGAGAGAGACAGAGCATGAACGGGGGAGGGGCAGAGAGAGAGGGAGACGCAGAATCGGAAACAGGCTCCAGGCTCCGAGCCGTCAGCCCAGAGCCCGACGCGGGGCTCGAACTCCCGGACCGCGAGATCGTGACCTGGCTGAAGTCGCACGCTTAACCGACTGCGCCACCCAGGCGCCCCAACTTTTTTTAATGTTTATTTTATTTTTGAGAGAGAGAGAGAGAGACAGAGCACAAGCAGGGGAGGGGCAGAGAGAGAGGGAGACACAGAATCTGAAGCAGGCTCCAGGCTCTGAGCTGTCAGCACAGAGCCTGACGTGGGGCTCGAACTCCCAAACAGCAAGATCATGACCCTTTCAAGTTTACACATGCTATTATGGCCACTACTTGAAAAGTGCCTCCAGCACCTTCACAGAGCATTGCACATAGTAGGCTCCTTTACCTTCCTCAGAGACCTTCCCTGACCGTCCCATCTAACTCCATACATAACCCCAGTCACTAACCCCTTACCTGCCTTACTTTCTTCCAACTTTCAGAGCGTTAATCATTATCTAAACATGTATTACTTGGTGGCGTACCTGTTTATCCTTTCATCTCAGCTAGAATTTAAGCCCTGTCAGGGCAGAGCATTTCCTGCCATATCCTCAGTGCCTAGAACAGTGTGTAGTATGTGGTGGGTACTCAGATACTTAGTGACTAGATCATCTCTCCTCCTATGGGTGCTTCGGTCACAGCACTTAACACGCCGTTTGTATCATCAAAGTCTAGGCTCTGTTGGTTATGAAGCAACAGACACAAACTAGGGACAAGGGACACGAGGGACAAGGGAAGGGGCAGGAATCACCAAGAAGGCCTCATGTCAAAGTGGAACTTGGCTGGGGCCGAGGCATTTCTACCCAGCTCCCGGGCCATCGTCTTTATGTTTTGCTCCCTAAGCTGCAACTCCATCCTCCTCCTTGTCCTGTGTTTACTCAGCTCACCTATGACCCAACATATGCACCGGCCCTGCTGGCTTCTCAACATCCAAGAGTCTCCCTCAGTTAAAAGTAAGAATTCGTGGGCCGCTGGTTAGCTTTGGGCCAGCTGTCTATCTCTTGACCCAAATAGTTGTAGCCTTGGGGATGGAGAGGGAGGCACAAGGGAGGAGTGTCTAGCACGCTTCCTAGAATCTCAGGACAACCAAAGCTGCCTGGCATAAACCATCCCCTCCAGAGATATCAAATCATGCCACTTCTCCCGAACATACCTTCCTCTTTATCCACTCCCTTGTATTGTTTTTCCTGCCTGAAATGTATTTTCTTCAAAGCCCAGCTTCGGTACATTCACAGTGTTGTGCAGCCATCACCATTGATTCCAGAACATTTCGTCTCTACAGAAAGAAACTCCATACCCATCAGCAGCCACTCCACATCCTCACCCCCGCCCCAGCCCCAAGCAACCACTCATGTTTTCCATTCTCTTTTCCATTCTCTCGGGTACGTATCTAGAACTGGATATTGGATACATTGCAATTGCCGGGTTATACGGCAACTCTATGTCTAACTTTTTGAGGACCTGCCAGACTGTTTTCAAAAGAGGCTGCACCACACTGTCCATCCCCATCAGCAAGGGATGAGGGCTCCAGTTTCTCCACACTCTTGCCAGGACTTGTCACTGTCCACCGTTTTTTTTTTTTTTTTTTTTTTTAGCCATCCTAATGGACGTCAAGTGCTACCTCATGCAACAGCCTTTTCTACCTCACATGTCAAAGCCCAGTTCAAATGTGACCACCATGGAACTTCCTAACCTGCTCCAGGCCAGACTGTCACTCATTCTCCATAATACCATCATTTATCTATTGATCTATTACCATTCCTGAGCACCCGGTACATGCCAAGCACTGTTCTAGGTGAAGGTACAGTGAATGAAACCAAAAATCCCTGTGCCCTGTGGAGCTGGCAGAAAGAGACAAAGTTTGGGGCGCCTGGGTGGCGCAGTCGGTTAAGCGTCCGACTTCAGCCAGGTCACGATCTCACGGTCTGTGAGTTCGAGCCCCACGTCCGGCTCTGGGCTGATGGCTCAGAGCCTGGAGCCTGTTTCCGATTCTGTGTCTCCCTCTCTCTCTGCCCCTCCCCCGTTCATGTTCCGTCTCTCTCTGTCCCAAAAATAAATAAAAAACGTTGAAAAAAATTAAAAAAAAAAAAGAAAGAAAGAGACAAAGTTTGTGAAATGGTTGTTAAGGGCTAAAGCATAGCCACACAGTAGAACATGCCAATGGTGGGGGGGGGGGGGGGGCAATTCTAAAGTGAAAGTCATGGAAGTTCTCACTGAAGTTAAGTTGAGCAGGAATTGAAATTGTCTGAACTATGAACATCCATGAGAGATGTCAAGTAGGTTTTGAATAATGGGTCTGGAGTCCAGAGAATAGAGTCCAGGTAGATAAAGCAGAGGTGGAGATCATGAAGAACCAGAACCTCAGACTAAGGTGTGGCTGCTAAACTAGGTGAAACCTCAGAGTATGAGATCTGTCCTAGAAAGCAAAACTCTGTGTTCATTTTCTATTGCAGTTGTTAACAAATTAACACAAACTTAGTGGCTTAAAACAACATAAATCTATCATCCTACATTCTGTAGGATGTCCCACATGGGCCTAAATCCTGGGCAGGCTGAGTTCCTTTTTGAAGACTCTAAAAGAGAACGTTGCCTTGCTTTTTCCAGATTCTGGAGGCCCCCTTCCTCTATCTTCCAAGACAGCAACACTGAATCTCTCAGACCATTCTTCCTTAGTCCCATCTCCTTCTGATCTCAGCCAGGGAAGATTCTCTGCTTTTAAGGCCTCACGCAATTAGACTGGACTCATCTAGATAATCCAAGACAATCTCCCCATCTCAAGATCCTTAACCACAGCCAGAAGTCCCTTTTACCATGCAACATATTTACAGGTTCCAGGGATTTAGAGTATGAACATGGGGTAGTGGGTTGGGAGGCATTACTCCTCCTACCACAGTAAATGAAAGCATTTCAAAGAGTGATTATGTCATATGCTAACATGTCAAAAAAAAAGTTAAGGGGCGCCTGGGTGGCGCAGTCGGTTAAGCGTCCGACTTCAGCCAGGTCACGATCTCGCGGTCCGTGAGTTTGAGCCCCGCGTCAGGCTCTGGGCTGATGGCTCGGAGCCTGGAGCCTGTTTCCGATTCTGTGTCTCCCTCTCTCTCTGCCCCTCCCCCGTTCATGCTCTGTCTCTCTCTGTCCCCAAAATAAATAAACGTTGAAAAAAAAAAAAGTTAAGGATTAAGAACTGACCATTGGACTGGGGCACCTGGGTGACTTGGTCAGTTAAGCGTACGACGTCAGCTCAAGTCATGATCTCACCGTTCTTGAGTTCGAGCCCTGCGTTGGGCTCTGTGTGGACAGCTCAGAGCCTGGAGCCTGCTTCGGATTCTGTGCCTCTCTCAAAAATAAACATTAAAAAAAAAAATTTGACCACTGGATTAAGTACCACAGAGGTTCTAGTGATCTTTACATGGGCAGTTTCAGTGGAATCAAAATCTTCATTGGAATGGGTTCAAAAGACAAAAGTAGAGTGTACAGTTACATAACTCTTTTGAGTTTTGCTATAAAGAGCAAAGGGGATGAGTGTGGGTCAAACAGGATTTTAACATGGAAGAAATAATAGTACATTCAAAGGCTGACGGGAGTGATCTAGCAGAGGTAAGTTAACGAACAGAAGGAAGAATGGCTGGATCTGGGCCCTTTGAACAGTGATGGAATCTAGTACACAAGTGTTAGAGCTTGCCTGAAGAAGGGCCAGGACAATCTGTCCATACAACCAAAGGAAAGACTGAGCATACAAGCAGAGATGCATGTAGGTAAGTAGAGATGCCATCAGGCAGGAGCCTGCGGAAATTTCCTTGTTTCTATTTTCTTAGTCTGGGCGGGGGAGGCCGCAGAGAAGGGGGAAAGAATTAACATTTAAGTGTTCTCGGGGAAAGTCAAGGAGTAAATAAATCAAAGAGAGAAATGAAGCAGGATTGTCAGACGGTACTAAGGTCTATCTAAGGTCACGACTTTAAACACAGACACGGAGTCAGCGTGTCCAGTTGCACAAGTGCACATGTGCAAATAAGGGGGCGGACTGAACTTCACCAAAAATGGAGGTTAGCCAGGCAAGTAAAATGAAGCAAGAGATGCGGCAGGGCAATTTGCCATCTAGCCAAGTGAATGGAACAACAGCCCACTGAATGGAAGCTAGATAATGAAGACCAGAAGGTGGGAACTTTAAAACAGGGAGGAGGCTCAATGAACTGTAAGTCACACAGTACTGTATCTGCTTACTCTGTTCTTAACATCTACAGATCTAACTCCTCTCCTAAACTAAGGTCCTCACAGTGCGAACAGTGTCTTGTCTTCTCGTCCTTAGTACCCTAGCAGATAAGCTTGTTTTCTGAATGAATGGATGGATGCTGACCCATGGTTTGAAGGAAATTCCCCACCCCAGACCTAGGATATATAATGTTCCTCCTTCCTTACTGTTCTTTAAGAGTTCAAGTAAAAAGTTGCAATGCTTCACCAAAACCTATGGTATAAACAAATCCTTTGGTCCTAAAAGCCAGCAAGTTATTGGGAACCCACCTCTTCCCGAGTAGCTTAAAAAAAAAAAAAAAAAAAAAATCCCGTGGAATAAGATGCTGAATTCCTACAATGTTGTGTCCAAGAAGTGAACCCTGAAATGTACCAGATGTATCCCAACTGCAGTTAAGTTCGCCGTATTGAACACCTGGGTGGCATGAAATCTTTGGACTTCCCAGCCTCTAATTATTTCACCTCCTTGCAGTAATTAGCAGGATCCAAAACAGACCTTGAGAATACTAAGTTTTCTAAGGAGACATAAATGAAATTCAACCTGGGGTGGAGAACAATACACAGACAAAGAGCATGTAAAATATGTTTTATTGTTCTTTAAAAGGGTTCAGGGTTTGGTTTTAAATCAGGCTGCACACCTTTCATCAGTCTGACATCTCTCTCACCATGTCAAACTGGCTTCAGCTAGCAAGACTTCATTAAATCCAAAAGAAAAAAAAAACTTTTAATTTTGAGGAAGAAAATCCAGTTCTGAGAACAATTAACATTAGTATGTAATTTAAAACAAAATGAGGGATAATGTTTCTTGTCGCTTTATACACCCTTCTCCTCATACAGAACCAGGAATGTAATTTTCCTAACTCAGGCAGGCACTGATACTGCTGGACACTGCACACACATACACACCCGACACATGCGCGCGCGCACACACACACACACACTCCCCACAAACAACAAAAATCAGAGCATGTCAAAGGGAAAAAGTTTGTTATTGTATTGATCAAAACCCTTGGAGTCAACAGACAGTCTGAGTTTAGATGGTATGCTGTTTTGATCTTGAACCTACGTTAATGGAATCTATTGTAATGTTCTGAAATAAAGAATTTTGGAGAGTACCATCATTTTTCACTTTAAAATTCTAGAAACAATTTCAAAAAGCATTATTTTGTTTTGTTTTCAGGGATGGGGGAGGAGAGAACCTACATACTTTCATTTAGTTAAAAATCAGAACAACTCCGGCACAGGAAATAGGCAGTTCACATAGCCAGCCAACGTCTGAGGTATCATCAGTGTGAGACAAGGTCCCGGTCCATTCCTACTGGCCTAGCTGATCCTAAAAAAAATGGGAAGTTTATGGCTCTGCATAGCAAATTCCAGCAAGACAAGATGACCCTAAGCCTTTATTCAAATCCTTAGCAGCAGAGCACTATTAAGTAATGTTCAGATGAAGGGTGCAAGAGCCCCGGATGGTGTCCTTCAACTTGCTTTGTGAGTGCAGCCCGGTCACGACTGCTTTCTGCAGAAGAGCAGAAAAACAGCTTCTCTAGATCAGCACAACGAACCCAGCAAAGAATCTGTAAAACTGATACTATACCACTTCATCAACAACACAGTCCCTTTGCTATTCACTGGGTTGCTTTAGGTCTCTCTGCCACCCTGGATGGCCTGTGGACACATACTCACTAGGCATTGTTGGTTTTGAACCAGCAATTTTTTTTTAATCTCATAAAGAACCTAGTAAGAAAATAACAAGGCAATCAGTGGTTAAACTTAACTGTACATAGAGGGGGCAGTTTGGAAAATATGCATCACAGGCATTTCTCGAGTCCAAAATACCCCATCTTTGCTGTTAACTCCTTCCACCATTCTCAAAAATTCATAGTACGAGTAAATCCTGAATAAAAACTTCAAACTATCGGCATTCTCTGATAACATGAGACAGAAAATCAGAGTAATGCTACGACCCACAATTTTCGGTGATGTACAAAGTATGCTAACTCTCCGCCTGGACACACCTTTAGTGATGGCCTGGAGCGCTCCCCTTCAGAAAGCAAAAGTTTCTGGGATACCTACTTAGCTTCATTGGTTGGAAAAGAGAAGAATTCGACTCTCAGCTAAGTTCTCTGAGAAGAAAGACTCTTTTTAAAATGCCATTTCCCCACTAATTTACCAAAACAAAACCAAAACAAAAGGCTCTTGGCTACGTTGCCTAATGTTGAATAGGGTTTTCAAGAAAAGAAACTAACATGAACACCCCATCATCAGTAAAGACTAAAAACCACCTGGATCATATAATATATATGCCACTGCTTTTGTGTGTGTGTGTGTGTGTGTGTGTGTGTGTGTGTGTGTGTGTGTGTGTGTGTTTTGTTTCTTTTTTTTTGTTGGTTTTTTTGTTTGTTTGTTTGTTTTTTCTAAAAGTGCCCAGGTGGGCTTAAGGCTGCCAGACTGCACACACGTCTACAGCAACAAGGGCTTCTCCTATTCCATCTACAACTTGTGTCGGGGGTGGGGGGTGGGGGGGATGGGGAAAGAAGAGAAGAGAAAAATATACGCCCACCACCACCAAAAAGAAAAAGAAAGAAAGAAAGTCCCACAACAGGGAGACCTATGTGCCAAGCATAATGGAAAAGTGTGCTCCCCAAACAGATGGTTCTGCACAGGCTAATGTTCTGCTGGTTTTCCTTAGAGACCTAGTTTGAAAAGTTAAAAAAGACAGGGGATTTTGATATAATTCAATTCTGACAGAAATTCAAACTCCAACAATTAGGAGCAAACTCATCCTTCACTGAATTAATCCCTTTTTTCTTTCTTTTTTTTCTTTTCTTAAACATTTTATTCATGTTATAGAGGGATTTCTTTTTTGCTTTTTTCCAATCATTAGGAGAGTGGTTGAGGAGTACTGAATCCATCGCTACTTTGGTGACACAGTTAAGATTCCAGATTCACATTTCCAGGTACCAAGAGTTCCCTCTAAATGCACAATCAAGTCAGCCTTCGTTTACACTTCTTTCTACTGAACACAGCAGTGCCCATTGGTGTCTCTGACACGCAATCGCATCTTAGGTCGGTATTTCTCCAGGTAAAGCAGCTGTTTGGAATTGAATGCTCCCCTTCTTTTTCTGAAAATACAAGAATGACAAACTTTATCATGTAAAAAAACTATCTGATTCACTGAAATGCATTATTTATGGCCTAAGGCTTTTCTAACTTCACGCTGTGAAAACCAGAATATTCCTTGTACAGTATCACTTCTTAAGAGAAGGGGCTGATGAATGACCAAGTATTAAATGAAGCAGCAGGCACAGATGGCATTCCTTGAAATATGCCACCTTCCTAGAGCTGCTACCATACATTTCATGACCTCTTGTCACAGTCTTTTCTTTTCTTTTTCTTTTTCTTTTCTTTTTTTTTTTTTTAAGAAAAGGCTGAAAGGGAAAGGACAAGGTATTAACTGCCAAAGAATTCTGGACAACAAAATAACATGGCCCATTATTCCAGACTGATGCCAAGATTCTGTCTGGGCACTACCATCCCGATTTTGTGCCTGAACAGGTCACTTAAGATTCTTAAGTGATTAACTGCTCCTCTATAGATTCTTCCTTGCCTCTTGGTCATAGTTGCAATTGGAAGGTGTTTTGGACATCCACTAAAAGAGTCACTCGATCTCTGAGGCTCTACTACCTATTCATTTTAAAGATTCCTAGATATTCAAGTCATATTGGACAGATTCTTTAGCATCCAAATTTGCCACCTAACTTAAAAAAATCTTTAAATGTGGGAGCCAACAGTACTATTACAAGTTTATCACTTTTGATTTCTTCGATCAAACAGTATTTTAAACCAACAAGTTACTCCATACTACAAAAGGGTACTTTCCGTAATTCCTTCTTCTTGTATGGTCTTGCTTTATGTGTTTCTGAACATAAAACTTCCTACTCACTGTCTTATAAACTGAACTGCATCTTCATACTTCATTCCACATTCAATCAAAGCAAGTGCAACCAGCACGGGTGCCCTATAGAGAGAAACGCATCTGTAAATATCCACAAGTCTTTGGAATTGAAGGATTTTTTTTTTTAACCCAGGATTACATATTACCAAAACAACATGAAGTTTGAGCTTCCCTTTTTTTCCGTGTACTAAAATAGCTGCTATTTTCCTTATACAAATGTCTGTATCATGATAAGGTCTATGGTGTTACCCACTTTTAGTAAAGCACTAAATTCTACACCTCGTTAAGAGATCTTTATTTAAAGCACCATCACATTAGATCTCAAATTTTCACATTATATGTCATCAAAAATTCTTCATTGGCCTTTAACCAGTACTGTAGCAAAATAAGTGAACAAGTGTGTCATCCATACTAAGCATCTCAGAATTTTCATTACAAATCCATTTTAATATCATTTCCTCAACAAATACTAAAAAGGTGCTACATTTCTTCAACAAAATCCTTTCTGTGAGCTACGAGAGTGTCAGAAAATTGGTATTTACAAACAGTTTTCTATATAAGTATCTTTTTTTTTTTTTTTTTTTTTTTTTTTTTTTTTAACATCTAACAAGGGACGTTGAGGCCTGAGCAGGTCCCAACCTGTCCTTGGTTTGGAGATGCTATCTGCCTCATAAAGCAAAGGAGAGGGTTAGTCTTCTGGGAAGACAAAGTTGTCTCCTCTGAAAAAGCCTCCTACATAGTTGGATTTGGCATCTTCCAGGAATGGGAAGGCAGGGATTGGGGCCTAGGGAGTCTGTGTTTTCAGCTGAGGGAGAGACAGAAGACTGGATCCTGATCAGAGAGTCCAGAGTGAGATATAGTTACCTCCAGGACTCGTTACTGTGAACCCAGCTTGGGCTTCATGACAGTCACAGAAGCAGACTCCTTAACAATAAAATAATACACACAAAAAAAATCTAACAAGGGAAATGATGTTTGAAAATGTCTACTACCTGGGACCGCAAGCTGGTACAGCCACTCGGGAAAACAGCATGGAGATTCCTCAAAAAACTAAAAATAGAACTACCCTACAACCCAGCAATTGCACTACTAGGCATTTATCCACGGGATACAGGTGTGCTGTTTCGAAGGGACACATGCACCCCCTATGTTTATAGGCGCACTATCAACAATAGCCAAAGTATGGAAAGAGCCCAAATGTCCATCGATGGATGAATGGATAAAGAAGATGTGGTATATATAGACAATGGAGTATTACTCAGCAATCAAAAAGAATGAAATCTTGCCATTTGCAACTACGTGGCTGGAACCGGAGGGTATTATGCTAAGTGAAATTAGCCAGTCAGAGAAAGACAAATATCATATGACTCCACTCATGAAGACTTTAAGAGACAAAAGAGATGAACATAAGGCAAGGGAAACAAAAATAATATAAAAACAGGGAGGGGGACAAAACAGAAGAGACTCATAAATATGGAGAACAAACAAAGGGTTACTGGAGGGGCGTGGGGGGGGTGGGCTAAATGGGTAAGGGGCACTAAGGAAATCTACTCCTGAAATCACTGTTGCACTATATGCTAACTAATGTGGATGTAAATTTGAAAAAATAAAATTAAAAAAAAATTAAAAACTATATATATACAAAATTGCAACAAGAAAAAAAAAATCTACTACCTGGCACCAACTTTGGACTACCTGCTAGAATAGGTACTAGTTACAAAACTGCCAAGTCCAGTTAGAACACTACCTTCACCCTCAGAATAAAGACTGAAGCTTCTGACCCTGAAGAAGAAACTGTAAGACACTGATATGAAAAAAAAGGAAAACAGCAAACAAAAGGGCTAAGCAGAGGTAACAGCCTGAGTCACCACCACCTTGAGGCAACAGCAGCCTGCACTAATGTTCTGAGTCAAAGTGCACGTCATAAACTGGCATTTAATCTGCTGCCGATGAGAGTGTTGCGGCACCATTCCACACAGTGCTCCAGGAAAAAGGCTTTGACATCAACATCATTTTCATTCTCTCTACATCTCCTTTCAGGAGTTTGAAGTTCAGCCATCTTCTCTCCACCTATTAACTTCCCATTCATCTCAATCCAAAATTAACCCCATGTAGATTCTTCAAAATCTAAAATTATTTTCATTTTGTTGCCTATTTCAAAGACCTAAACCTTTGAATATGTGAAATAAGGGGGCGCCTGGGTGGCTCAGTCAGTTAGGCATCCGACTTCAGCTCAGGTCATCATTTCACGGTCCATGAGTTCGAGCCCAGCATCAGGCTCTGTGCTGGCAGCTCATGGAGCCTGCTTCAGATTCTGTGTCTCCCTCTCTCTCTGCTACTCACCACTCACACTCTCTCAAAAACGAATAAATATTTTTTTAAAAATTGAATATGTGAGGGGCGCCTGGGTGGCGCAGTCGGTTAAGCGTCCGACTTCAGCCAGGTCACGATCTCGCGGTCCGTGAGTTCGAGCCCCGCGTCAGGCTCTGGGCTGATGGCTCGGAGCCTGGAGCCTGTTTCCAATTCTGTGTCTCCCTCTCTCTCTGCCCCTCCCCCGTTCATGCTCTGTTTCTCTCTGTCCCAAAAATAAATAAAAAACGTTGAAAAAAAAAAATTAAAAAAAAAATTGAATATGTGAAATAAGGAGAAGGAAAAAAAATACTGAATTAAGACCATATTTTTTTTTTTAATTTTTTTTTTTCAACGTTTATTTATTTTTGGGACAGAGAGAGACAGAGCATGAACGGGGAAGGGGCAGAGAGAGAGGGAGACACAGAATTGGAAACAGGCTCCAGGCTCTGAGCCATCAGCCCAGAGCCTGACGCGGGGCTCGAACTCACGGACCGCGAGATCGTGACCTGAGCTGAAGTCGGACGCTTAACAGACTGCGCCTCCCAGGCGCCCCAAGACCATATTTTTTTTAACTCAAATAAGATAATTACATTGAATCAGTTTCAAAACAATTTCTGAGTGATCATCTACTAAACCTATTATGGCATTAGAATCAGACAACCAATGAAACACAAAAAGCTGTCTCAAGAAATCTACACCAGTTTTTGCTCTCATTTCCTTTTCTTTCAGGCAATTTAATATTTAGTGTCATAAATACAAATTTCTACCAAAGTGAAGTTTTTGATAATGAATTCACAGACAAAAAGGAAGAGCTTACCTTCCCAATCCTGCAACACAATGCACTGCAACACAGCAACCTGGCTCTTCACGAAATTTGGTTTTTAACAGGTTCAGCCAATCGTCTACTATCTGATTAGGGGGTGGTGCTCCATCATCAAATGGCCAATCCTGGAAAGGAAAGATCTTTTACATTAAATTGTTATTTTCTCCAGGATAATATCTAATGCAGAATAGCTGCATAGTACACAGCGGGGATTTAAGTGAACTAACTGTACTTTATATACCTATTCTTTTTTTTTTTTTTTTTAATTTTTTTTTTTTCAACATTTATTTATTTTTGGGACAGAGAGAGACAGAGCATGAACGGGGGAGGGGCAGAGAGAGAGGGAGACACAGAATCGGAAACAGGCTCCAGGCTCCGAGCCATCAGCCCAGAGCCCGACGCGGGGCTCGAACTCATGGACTGCGAGATCGTGACCTGGCTGAAGTCGGACGCTTAACCGACTGCGCCACCCAGGCACCCCATTATATACCTATTCTTAATACTGCAATTCTGATCACTATTGAAAAATGATCCAAGACCAAAATTCCTTCTCAAATACATGAAGTCAGCACTGTAAACATCTAATTTTATCTTATGGAGATCTTTTATCAGAGTGATGAGAAACCAGTGTTCCTCAAATATTTTATCTGAATAAAGCAGTAATTAGACATAATAGAGAAAACTATAAAACCGAGACAAAGTAAGAGAGGATAAACACCTGTCAGTATGATGTAAATGTCCACTCTGGCAAAGAATACCATCTGACCTGTACAAATATTTTGAGGATTATCCCCTGAAATAGCTCTAAGTTATGATGTCTTTCCTTTAGAGGAAGACTCTCAAGAAATCACCAGTAGTTGGCATATCGTAACAGAAATATACTACCATCTTTGTGCTTATATATTAAAAAAAAAAAAAAGCCAAGTAGCAAATATTTTTAAAAGTTCTGCCTAAATTATACATATCCCATTTAACAAGCACAGTACCAGATGATAGGGTCCTGAGCAAATGGAGAACTTTTTCTTAAGTATCCCTTTCTCTTTATATTCGCCAATTTGTGCATTTTTAGTTTTTTGTTTTTTAAGTAATCTCTACACCCAAAGTGAGCTGAAACTCACAATCTCAAGATCAAGAATTGCATGCTCTACTGACTGAGGCAGCCAGGTGCCCTTTAGGTTGCTTTTTAATTAAGACCAACCCCATGTGCATTTATCATACAGGCAGAGGTTTATCTTCCTTTCTACCTAGCAAAAGACCTAAGAAACCAACATAAATCAGCTTTAAAGAAAGAGGGGAGGGGTGCCAGGGTGGTTCAGCTGGTTAAGTGTCCAACTCTTGATTTCGGCTCAAGTCGTGATCTCGAGGTACATGAGACCGAGCCCAGCAATGGGCTCTGCTTGGACAGCGAGGAGCCTGCTTGGAATTCTCTCTCTCTCTGCCTCTGTCCAGTTCACGTGCATGGTGCACACTCTCTCTCTCAAAATAAATAAACTTTATTAAAAAAGAAAAAAAGGGGGGAAGGGAATTCACATTTTGCAGTCTCTCTCTTCCATCTAGCTTCAAGGACAGAAATGCAAAAACACTGGGAATTTTTTTTAAACATAAGATTATCCTAATGAGATTGGATAAGGACACTTTAAGACACTAGAGAAAGAAAAAGAGAAAAGTGACAAAACACTAAATTGATTCTACACTCATGGGCACCACTAGAACATTTCATGTAGCCCATTAGCAATGACAACACATTATGTTTGATTTGTCAACTACACCCCATTATTAAATGGCTGTCAGTGTTGCCATTAAAAATGTCACCATAGAGTTTAACTGTAAATAGCAGTAAAACAAGTTAGTGCCTTAGTTGAGAGCTTATTTCCTCTAATACTTCCTAAAATGTGCCTAGTTAAGTAACAGTAATATGAAATATGCTTCACTTACTCATATAAGCAGTCTCTACCAAAAAAATCATTAAAATAATTTAGAATGGTCTGAACTTCAAACTGATGGACATAAATGAAACTACCATTATTAGTCTTTTCCAATATGCCTCTGATTTGTAAGAACATTAGTCAAGGATTTGAAAAGTCTTATTTTGGGGATATGCCCTTATAAAGTGTTCCAAAGTCTCCTCACCTACCAAAAGTAGATTAACGATCCACTTAAAATCTCTGTCTGGGAAAAGGAAAGAAATTCCAAGCTTAATTCTAAATGTTCTGGTTTTTTATAAGCTTAAATTAGACCTTTAATTTTATCTGATCACAGCTATTTGAAACAAAAACAAAACAATAGCCTAGATTTAAGGGCCTAACATAAATCCCAGCCCTACCATTATCTTCTACAAACTAGTTCAAGTTCTTTAGTTCATTTCTCTTTCATAAAGGTGTTTACCAACATTACTGATTCAAACAGACTATGGTCAACCCACAGTTCATTTTCTGACCCATGCCATCTGTCAAAACGGATTTCTCATCTGGCCACTGGAGATCATACTCACAACATAGAAAAAAGAACTTGTATTCAGCCTAGTTTCAGAAAAAAAAAATTTTTTTTTTTTAACACAGGGCTACATTTTATACAAGTTTCTACTTATTCCGCAGTGATTTACAGCCAGAGGACCTTAAAATCACTTAGAAATGGGAATGCAAGGAAATTATTACCATGCCATACTATTAAAATACATTTTTTTTTATAACATAATGCTTGGGGGCACCTGGGTGGCTCAGCTGGTTAAGCACCTGAATTTTGATTTCAGCTCCGGTCTTGATCTCATGGTTTGTGGGACTGAGCCTCAGGTGGGGCTCTGTGCTGGCAGCGCGGAGCCTGCATGGGATATTCTCTCTCTCTCTCTCTCTCTCTCTCTCTCTCTCTGCCCCTCCCCAGCTTGTGCTCAAGTGCACATATACTTCTCCCTTCTCCCTCTCTCTCAAAATAAATAAGCATTAAAAAAACAGGGCGCCTGCATGGCTCAGTTGGTTAAGCGTCCAACTTCAGTTCAGGAGTTCGAGCCCCACGCTGGGCTCTGTGCTGACAGTTCAGAGCCTGGAGCCTGCTTCAGATTCTGTGTCTCCGTCTCTGTGTGCCCCTCCTCCACTTGCACTCTGTCTTTCTCTCAAAAATAAATAAACATTGGGGCGCCTGGGTGGCGCAGTCGGTTAAGCGTCCGACTTCAGCCAGGTCACGATCTCGTGGTCCGTGAGTTCGAGCCCCGCATCGGGCTCTGGGCTGATGGCTCAGAGCCTGGAGCCTGTTTCCGATTCTGTGTCTCCCTCTCTCTCTGCTCCTCCCCCGTTCAAGCTCTGTCTCTCTCTGTCCCAAAAATAAATAAACATTGAAAAAAAAAATTTTTTTTAATTAAAAAAATAAATAAATAAACATTAAAAAAAATTTTTTAAACAAAATAAAAAATAAATAAATGTTAAAAAAAAAAAAAACCTAATGCTTGGTTGTTTTGTTTTTATGTTTTCACCAAAATGAAGGCGAGGAAACTTTACAGATCAGATATGAGACAGCTGACTTACCAAGAAGGCATTTATTTCCTTTGCAACTGACTTTCCAACCACGGATGACCAATGCATTAAGACTACAAAAGTACCTCTCAATAAATAACCTTGTACCAATATCTTCTTTATTACTTTTTTCCTAACCAAATACTTACAACACCACAGTGTCTTCCGACAATCAAATCAAATAGCTCTAAGACACCTAAGACTACAAGGTCATTTCATTACATGCTCTTGCAATTTAGACAACTATTTAGGGGAAAATAGCCTAATGCTCCTGTTTCTGATACATGAAATAGTGTATTTAGGGGCTAAGGAAGAACTTAAAATAATTCCAAGCACTTTATGCTCAAACTGAGCATAAATAAATCTAATCACACATGAGCTTGTTAGAAACCCACCAAAACGTGTCAGAACCTATGCTGATTACTCTAGAGCAAGATGCCTTCTCCCTCTCCCTTCTTAACCTCTTCTCCAACCTTTTTTTCCCCTAAGTTATCCACAAAACATTAAATAACAAATAGTATTTGCAAAGTGAGACAGAATACAGCTGACCCTCAAACAACATGCATTTGAACTGTACAGATCCACTTACATGCAGATTTGTTTTCAATAAACAGAGTACGGTACTTTAACGTATTTTCTCTTATTTTTTCTTAATGAAATTTTCTTTTCTCTAGCTAGCTTTATTGTAAGAATATAGTACATGATACCTATAACATACAAAAATACGTGTTAATGGACTGTTGATGTTATTAGTAAGGCTTCTGGTCAACAGTAGGCTTATTAGTAAAGTTTTGGGGAAGTCAAAAGTCGTATGTGGATTGGTGTCTCTAACCCCACATTCAAAGGTCAACTGTATTTCCATGTGACTTAATTCCTGATGGAAATTACTTTCAGCTAGATTCACAACAGTAGCCTAGAAACAAAAACTAAATATTGCAATAATTTCCTAGAGAAAACAAAATCAAATTTCCATTTTCTTGAAATAAGTGTACATTAAATTTTGCTTTTCATTTGTTGAAAATACTTTGCATATATAGACTTTAAGGGCACAAATGAACAAAACTGCCAATCTAAAAAGTTTAAAAGACTGCTATCAACGTTGTACCTCCTATAAGCTTAAAAAGCATACTGAATGTCCAGTTTTCAAAACAGCTATGTTTAAAAGGTACTACTAGTAGTTCGTAATGAAAAATGAAAACACTACACACTCACTAGAACGTGGATTCCTTCTTTTTCAACTGGAGCTTTATCATATGTAGCATCACAAACTCGAACCAAAGTTGTCACTCCATACTTCTTAAGTTCCTTTGAAGAAAAACAAATATAAGGGAACTTACTTTTAGAATCTGCAACCAAAACTTTAAAAGCATACAATTACGAATTGAAGCAATGAGACATCATTCTCAAAGATCAAAATCATTCTCATTGTGGCAACATATAGAATGGACACTCAAGTTCTTAACGGAAGCATCACTATGATTCACCTTTATAAAGGGCAGTTTGGTAACCTGTCACAAAACCTTTGAAAGCAGACACACACTATGACCTAGAAATTCTACCTCTGAGAATTTATAGTAACAAAGTAATTAAATATACACCCAAGACTTAGGTACCAACACGTGCAGCATGGGCTGTTTGGAATGGTAAAAAGGTAGAAACATTAATGGTCCAAAAACAGGGGAACAGTTAAAGAAAGTATGGCATGGGGCGCCTGCGTGGCTCAATCAGTTAAGCGTCCGACTTTAGCTCAGGTCATGATCTCGCGGTCCACGAGTTCGAGCCCCGCGTCAGGCTCTGTGCTGACAGCTCAGAGCCCGGAGCCTGCTTCGGATTCTGTGTCTCCCTCTCTCTCTGACCCTCCCCCTGTTCATACTCTGTCTCTCTCTGTCTCAAAAATAAATAATAAAACATTAAAAAAAAATTAAAAAAAAAAAAAAGAAAGTATGGTACATCCATACAGAATACTGTGACAGCTATAAAAATAATACTAAGAAGGCTGGGGGGATGATAAAATATAATGTGATCCTATCTATATGAATGTAAGCGAATATATACATATATGTAGAGAAAAACATCCAGAAGATAGGTATTAAGAAGAGTTAAGTATTTTTAAACTGTCTTTTAAAAAATTTTTTAATGTTGATTTTTGAGAGAGAGAAAGAACCTGAGCAAGGGAGGGGCAGAGAGAGGGGAGACAGAGGATCCGAAGCGGGGCTCCGTGCCAACAGCAGACAGCCCAATGTGGGGCTCAAACTCATGAACTAAGAGATCATGGCCTGAGCCGAAGCCAAAGGCTTAACCAATGGAGCCACCCAGGCAACCCTAAACTGTCTTTTGCTTATATGTATCTTCTGATTTTTACATACTAAGTACCACTGCTTTTTTAATTTAAAGAAACAAAAAGTGGGATGCCTGGCTGGCTCAGCTGGCAGAGCATACAACTCCATCTTGAGGTTGTACATTCAAGCACCATGTTGGGTACAGAAATTACTTAAAAATAAAATCTTTAAAGGGGCTTCTGGGTGGCTCAGTCAGTTGAGTATCCAACTCTTGGTTTCAGCTCAGGTCATGACCTCACAGTTTCAGGATTCGAGCCCCACATCTGGCTCTACGCTGGCAGCACAGAGGCTGTTTGGGATTCTCTCTCTTCTTCTACCCCTCCCTTGCTTGCATTTTCTCTTTCGCTCAAAATAAATAAACCTAAAAACATTTTTTTTTATTTAAAAAAAATTTTTTTTTTTTTTTTTTTTACATTTATTCATTTTTGAGAGACAGAGAGAGACAGAGCACAAGCGGGGGAGGTGCAGAGAGAGAGAGAGGAAGATACAGAATCCAAAGCAGGCTCCAGGCCCCGAGCTGTCAGCACAGAGCCTGATGCGGGGCTTGAACTCACAAACTGCGAGACCATGACCTGAGCCGAAGTCAGACGCTTAACCGACTGAGCCACCCAGCGCGCCAAAAACATTTTTTTTAATGATTAATAAATAATAAAATATTTTAAAAAATAAAAGGAAACAAAAGTAATTTTGAAATTAAGATTAAAAAGTGGTATCATGTTACAAAGCCAACAAACATACAATTATAGCCAGAAGCCTTGCTCCTTTAAAAATTTTCCTCCAGGGCGCCTGGGTGGCTCAGGCAGTTGAGTGTCTGACTTCAGCTCAGGTCATGATCTCACAGCTCATGAGTTCGAGCTCCACGTCAGGCTTTGCACTGATAGCGTGGAGCCTGCTTCAACCCTGTGTCTCCCTCTCTCCACCCCTCCCCTGCTCTCTCTCCCTCTCAAAAATAAACATTTAAAAAAATTTTTTTAACAAATAAAAAATGAAAATTTTCTCCAGTAATGCCTAATCCAGTGACTACCTATCTTCAATGGGTCACCAACATCTTTTTATAGTTGCAGGACAGTGGCTTCTGCCACTCTTGGAGTCTATGGCCAAGGAATCCACAGGCTGAAAATAGTATCACATAATTCAACCAGGCTTAAAGGTGACTGAACAAGCTAAGGGCACACAGGCCTGGAATCAACTTACACACTGTGTACACACAGTTAAGAAGCTCAGGGAATTGTAAGTATAAATATGCAGGAACAGTGATATCCTACAAGTGTCCATCATTTGGTTAACTAAAGGGTAAAAGTTATTCTAATTGCTAAAGGACTTTATTTTTCAGAGAATGGCCTTCTTCTAAAACAGACTCAGGAAAGTTGTTGCTATTACATGGAGTCAGTAATTTTAAAACACTTCAAAATACAAATAAAATCCTATTAAAATGAACTCCATAGTAGCCATTCATTGAAAGGTTATGGTACAGTTTTTTATAGTAAATATTTGTGTCCTTATGAAAGTCAAAACCTCTTCTGAACTCCATTTTGCTATCTGTAAAATGAGAGGGGTAGATTTAGAATCCCTAGGAGTTCATCCAGCTAAGTTTACTCTATAAATACAGCAGAGAAAATGAAAGATCTGACATAAAAATGTTACCTATAATACCTTTCCTCCCCATAAGGTTTTGATCCTTGTAGATGATAGTTACGACTGATAAGTAGTTCTGGAGTAGCTTTTTATCAAAAGTGGCTAGAATATTTGAGGCAGACCTGGATTTCAGGGTCAGAGACAGTTCTACTATATGTTGTGTACCTCTAGCCAAATTACTAAATTACCAAATTGCCTTGAACCTCAATTTCCTCATCTGTAAGAGGAAGAAAATAACAGTACCTATACCTCATAGGGCTATTCTGAGTAGTAAATAATATAACGCCTAAAACTGCGCTTTTTTTTTTTTATAAGACTGATTATAACGTTGGGTACATACTAAGTATTCAATAAATATTATTTTTATTATTAAAAATCTGACAAAAGAACTGCTAATTATGTAGAAAGGATATTAAAAAAACCAGCACTAGACAATCTCCCCAAACTCTGTAAGTGTTCTTTTAAAAAACTGTTGTAGGGGCGCCTGGGTGATTCAGCTGGTTAAGTGCCCAACTCTGGATTTCGGCTCAGACCATGTTCTCAAGGTTCGTGAGATCGAGCCCTGCCCTGGGCTCTGCGCTGACAGCACAGAGCCTGCTTGAGATATTCACACTCTCCGCCCCACCCCCCTCTTTCTCTCTGTCAGCCCCTCCCCTGCTCACTCTCTCTCTAAATAAATAAACTCTAAAAAAAAAATTGTTATAATTAATTCAACCCAATTTAAACAGAGACTGGGAAGGATGACCACCCACATTCCAATCACAGAAATAAATGGCTTTGTGGTAAGAGATTTCTTTACTAATGGTGTTCACTTATAATGGAACTTTACCCATAAATCAATCCAAAAAGTAGACCATACTACAATCTTACCTCTGTGAACTTGTTGAGGGTAGCATTGGTAGGGTTGTGAGTTATCAGAAAACGCATGTTCTCATAGGAAATCTCCACAGGGGCTGGACGGTTCATTATGGCAAATAAAAAGTGTGAGAGTGCGTGTGTAGGTGTGATGGGGAAAATGAAAAAAAAAATCAATAAATCTTGAAATGTTTCACAGCAGAAAACATTAAAAAGACCACTAAAATGCCTAGTATCAATCAGTGTTTTCTCTATTCAACTTGTTTATTCTTTAAGAAGCTTCTCTCTTCAAGGTAAGCAGAAGTATTTAGAATCCACTTGAATCCAAATTCAACTTGGGCCTCAATGTCTGCAGATGGATACCTTCGGACTCCAAAAATTCCAACTACATACAAAACTGAAGTAGCCTTTACTACATTTAGGCACTAGTGAGACAAGTTAAAAGTGTAGGTTGCTTTCCACTTTTGTTTACTTGATGCTTAATTTTACTGGAGTCATTAAAAGAAATATGCTTGCAATAAAAAAAAAAAAAAAAAAAAAGCCAACTGTTTCTGAGGCCAGTCTCGGTGTCCAGAGTCTTCAAGGCAATGTTAATTATGGCACATAGAAGCCCCAAGCTCACTTGTCAGCGAAAACGCTGTGCTGAGCCTGGCAGAAGTCTGCCCTCACGCTCAGAATCGCCATAAATGTGCAACGTATATTCCAACGAAAAACCTAGAGGAGAAAAGCAGAAGTAAAATGAAGTGGAGGTTGACAGCATAGTAAACATGATGCTCAAAGTCATGAATACATTCTCTGTGAGCCCAAAGAGCTCTGAAATGCTGAAATGCCACCAAGTTTTAATTACTGTCATCTATGAAGACTAGGATAAAAATGTATACCAAGAGTTTTAAAAGTCCAAAATTCAAAAGTGTGTTTTTTCTTTTCCAAAACGGGATTCAGCAAAATTTCTGTGTCAATAAGATTATTTGTAACTCAAGTCATTTTTTAAATGACTGAATTTTTAAATTCACTTAAAATAGTTATTAAAAGATCCTTAAAGAACCTTCCATCCATAGGCTCTTTGTAAAGTTCACAGCAATCTTATTCTTCTGCTTTGATGGTTAAGTCTTTCATATACACACTTTGCTTAAAATAAGATACATCTGTAAATGGATGAAGGATATTTACCAAAATTTCACTCTGAGGACCGAATTCTTTCTATCCAAAGGATATGCAATGGCCCCCAATTATAACACTAGTCCATAAAGTACTTTTTGAAAAATTAGCTTATTTTCCTCACAACTCTGAGTACTTATTGCTACCTAGAAGGAATGAGGAAAGAGCATCAGAAAAGTGAAATAACTTGTCTAGGTAAATGTCTTCTGTTAATCCAATGTTTTTCCAATGTACCACACATAATGCCTGCTACCTCAACTAATGCATGAATCCCATCATCTCATTTCTAGCCCAGTTTACTTCTTTACTATTTCTCACATCACATCTCTATCTCAAGAGTACAAAGCATCTAAAGGTCATTGATTCACACAGCATTCTTCTGCCCAAGTATTAATCCATCCCCAAGACAAGGCAAAAAAGTGGCAGAATTTTTTAATATTATTTTGGGCCTGCTGCTTTGAAACACAGTAACCTTTATAGTCAGCTCAGTCAGAGTATCAAGATAATCATCAATTGCTCTGAGGATGCCTGGCTGGCTCAGTCCGTAAGGGTTTGGAAGTGAGGATTTGGGAGTTGGAGCCCCACCTTGGGGGTAGAGATTACTCAAATAAATAAATAAATCTAAATAAATGAATAGCTCTGGAAATAGGGACAGGGTCTAAGTTCTTTCACTTGCCTCTTCTCAGCCACCAGTAAACGCTTATTTAGTAGTCTCTGAAAAGATGATTTGACCAGATAGAAAAAGACATGGAAGATAATGGCTACAGAACCATTTTCAGGAAGAAACTAAAATGCATCTAAGAAAGAACCTAAGCTTACAAACTTTCAAGCCTATTCTATTCACAAGTCATCTTTTTATGATATTCTTATGGCACTGTATTTTGTTGTCACTGACATACTTGTGACTATATTAACCATGGACACAAGCACAAAACACATAAGAAATCCAAAATGGCATTCTAAGAACTTCAATACCTCAGCAGAAGTTATACACTACAGTAAAAACATGAAACTTCTATACTCAAACTAAGAAAAACAAGAATATACACCACCACTTTCCCAACTCCTAATTCTAACTCTAACCACAAAACACAGCCACCTTAGATTACACATTTCATAGAGTACTACTCCCTGTGCAGTCAAGGAATTTTAAAGCTACAAGAAATTTAGAGAGCAACTACTCTGACCTTGGGGGGGCGCGGCCCCCCCCAGGAGATGATGTTTGGGAGGCAGATTAAAATGACTTAACTAAGACCACATCCCTAATAAGTAGCAGATCAAGGACAAGAACCCAGATCTCCTAATTCCATTCATGTTTCCAATTTTGACTAGGAGGAACCCACATATTTTTCAAGTCATAATTTTTTTCATGCAACTGTAACTTTTATTCAAATATCTGCTTGGATGTTGATCTGCAACTCTGTGACCTTAAATAAGGGGAGAAAAGATTATTAAAGTAACCACTCAACAATGGTTTGCATGCAGTGAAAAGCAAAACACAAGGAAATTCTAACCTATTGGAATCCCTTTGGTTTAACGATGTTATCACAGCTAATATGTGTGTCAGCTGAGGAAAAGCACTGAAAGGCCTGCTTTGTAGGGATGGCCAGGCTTAAAAGGTTACAGCTCTAGCATTAAGTTTTCTACCTAGTCTCCAGTGTTTGTCTGCTCAGCAAACAAAACAAATGTTATCCCATCTTACTCCTCCAACTTCATTTTAGAAGGACCAGTTCCAAGGATAAGGATAATTCATTATTAGATTTTCAATTCTTAACACCATACTGAGATCCCCAGCAAAGGAATTTCTGCCAAATGAAACAGTATGTTCTATCAATGTTAACAGATACATGATAAAAACAAGCTTCTGCTCCTTCTTCAGCCCCCCTCCCCAGTTCAACTACACATCAACAGTTAAATGCTCTTGCACCTGTCAATTCAGATAAACTAATGTTAATTCCTGTAACAGACATAAGAACACAAAACAAGCAGTTTGAAAAAAAATCATAAACAACTCACCACAGCTGGAAAATACTCAAAAGTTACAAAGGCCTGTTATTTCAGCATAAACTTAGCACCTGCACATCTTACAGGAAAACTTTCTTCTAAAACTGTCTCACTGGCATTAATTAAGTAATGTTATCTTTTAGAGAACTTAACTTTTAAAATGTTGAATTTGGGACATTTCCTATACAACATTTCCATTTTTAACAAAAGATGGTAACTTCACTGCAGGATTAGAAGGAATGGTCTGTGACAGAAAAATCCATTTGAATTTTTTTTTTTTTTTTTTTTTTTTTTTTTTTAAGAGACAGAGACAGAGCAGGAGCAGGGCAGGGTCAGAGAGAGAAGGAGACACAGAATCCGAAGCAAGCTCCAGGCTCTGAGCTGTCAGCACAGAGCCTGACCAAGGGCTCAAACTCACGAACTGTGAGATCATGACCTGAGCTGAAGTTAGAAGTTTAACTGAGCCACCCAGGTGCCCTGCAACCGTTTTTTTTTTTTTTTTTTAATGTTTATTTATTTTTGAGACAGAGAAAGACACAGCATGAGCAGGGAAGGGGCAGAGAGAGAGGGAGACACAGAAAGTGAAGCAGGCTCCAGGCTCTGAGCTGTCAGCACAGAGCCCGATGCGGGGCTTGAACTCACGAACTGTGAGATCATGACCTGAGCCACCCAGGTACCCCCCTGCAACTGTTTTAAATTAAGGAGACGAAGAGAGGAAAGAGGGAAAGAGAAAACAGAATAAAGAGGAGACTGGAAACAAGCAAGCAGAGGCCTACCAAGCTACGATAGTGTACTGCCAGAAAGACTAAGTCAGTAACACAACAGAGACTACTTAAAGCTTTGAAAAGCGGTGTATTAGAGTTTAAATGTCCTGTGTCAAGTCTAGTCCTAACATCTGCTTAGATGAGAATCAAAAACCAAAATACATGAAATTATACACTAACCATCAGTTAATCATGGTATATTCTTAAAAAGGAAAACCATGCCGAGGTTAAAAAGAATAAAACACATCTATGTGAAATATGGAAAGATGGCTAAGAGACTAATAAGTGAAAAGAGCACATGATAGTATGAACAGTATATACAGAAATACCTGTGAGTGCTGTATAGCTTTCATACCCATCAATTATCTGGAGAGTTACAAAGAGGTAACAGTGGTTGTCTAGGGGGTGGAAGGGACTGGAGCTGGAGGCCAGAACTCTGAATTACTCTACCATAATACATACCTTTTGAAATGTTTTGTTTTTCATATATATATATATATATTCATATATATATATATATATTACTTTTATAAAATTCTAGGGTACGGGATGCCTGGGTGGCTCAGTCGGTTAAGCATCTGACTTTGGCTTAGGCCATGATCTCTCCATTCATGAGTTCGAGCCCCACGTCAGGTTCTCTGCTGTCAGCACAGAGTCCACTTCAGATCCTCTGTCCCCTTCTCTCTGCCCCTCCCTTGCTTGTGCATACACGAGTCCCTCTCTCGCTCTCAAAAATAAATATACTTTTTAATTAAAATAAAATTCTAGGACGATAAAGATCCCTACAATGATTTACAATTTACGTTCTCAGGGCACCTGGGTAGCTCAGCCCATTAAGCGACTAACTTGATTTCAGCTCAGATCATGATCTCACAGTCGTGAAATGGAGCCCCACATCAGGCTCCACGCTGGACTGTGAAGCCTGTTTAAGATTCTCTCTCTCCCTCTCTCTCTCTCTCTCTCTCTCCCCCTCTCCCCTTGCCCCTCCCACACGTGCATACTCTCTCTTCCCTCCAGCCCCCCAAAAACTAAAAACTACAATTTACATTCTCAACAGTGCTATAACCATAGGATTACAAAGAGCCTTAAGAGAGAGCTAGTCACTCTGTCCCAGGCAGGCCTGTACCTACACAATTCCAGACAGTTTTCTTCTTTGTTAAAGATATGAAATTATTGGGGCAACTGGGTGGCTCAGTTGGTTAGGCATCTGACTCCTGATTTCAGCTCAGGTCATGATCTTAGTGTTTGTGAGATTGAGCCCCAAGATGGACCCACGCTAACAGCCTGCTTGGGATTCTCTTTCTCCCTCTCTGCCGCTTCTCCCACTCACACATGCATGTGCACTCTCTCTCAAAATAAACAAACTTTAAAAAAAGTATTAAATTATTGAGTAACATTCAGGTTCCTCTTTGGCAACTGTAATTCTAAGTTCAAACATAAATGAACAGAATTTGAGGGCAACCCAAACTTACTAGGCATCCTTTTAAAAATGCTGTCAATCCACGCACATCAAGTTTTCCACTGAGAAATTACCCCCATTTCCAAATTAAATAATACAATAAACCCTCTAATTTGATGGGTCACACCAGTATTCACCAAATTAAAACAGTAAATTATAACATAAATGCACAATAAAGAATTCTAGACCTAAGAAAAAATCTAAGAGCAAAGGTCTAGAAAAACAAGCAAGCATACATTTACTGTTGCTTTTCTTACCAGAAATTCTACAGGAAGTCATGCAAATTTGAGTCAGCTTGCTTTGTACAAACAGGCAACATGAAAGCATTATACTGCATATAAGGCTAAAACCTTGCAACAATCTCTTCCTAAAACAAATTCATCTCACTTCAACAAAGACACCAGCACTTCTCTTAAACTAGAAATGAATAATCTGTCAACAGTAAAGAATTCCTTCTTCTGAAGAGTTAAGACATCCTCCTTGCAATTTGGCTAATTAACAATTTATTAATAATTCAAGTGTATATTAGACATTTCCGATGCGTCATATACTTTTACAGATGCAGCAAGAGCAGTAAACAAAAATTCCTGTCAGGGTGGATCTTATATTTTAGTAGGCAGAAAAAGACAAACTATGCCACTGTTACAGAGGAAAATGCAAAGTAGGGGAATCTACAGTGCCAGAAAAGAGAGGGATTCCAATTTTAAATAAGGCTATCAGAAAAGGCCTCACTGAAAAAAGTGACATTTTATCCAAGACCTGGGGATGTGAGCCAAATAGATATTTGAGGGAGCATTCTAGGCAAAAGGGATTAGCTGTTGCAAAGGTTATGAGGTGGGGCCATGCTTGGAGTGTTCTAGGAACAGCAAGGGGGCTAGTGCCACCAGAGCAGAGAAGGCAATGGAATGAATAGGGTCAGAGAAATAAGAGAGCCTTAAAGGTCAATGTAAGTATTTCGGTCTTGTTCCAAGAAAAATGATAAGGTTTCAAGGAAGATTGACAACTTATGTTTAAAAAGACCACTCTAGCTGCTATGTGGAGACAGATAATACGAGTAGTGAGGGCAGAAACACGGAGATCTGGTAGGAACCACTGCTAGCCGTATCAGGAGAGAAATAGCTTGGACCATGGTAATAGCAGTAGAGGATAAGGAGGGATCAGCTTCAAGATATACTTTGAGGTAGATCTGTCCAGACTGGATGTGGGGTCTGTGAAAAAAGAAGGCCCTGAGTAACTCCAAGAACTCAGAGAAGCCTAACTTAATATTCTGAGTCTATTCAAACAATGGACCATAAAATCACCACAACACCATGCAAGAAGAGTAGGGAAACTCTTCTGTATCGACTGCATCCTGACCATTTGTGGGAAAATGTATCTTAAAGACTTGTTAATTAAGGAGAACGCAACTTCGCTAATGAATCTTCTAGTTACCTGTCTCAAACTGAAATCGTACTCTTCTTTCATACCCTACCAACTCATCAGAGCCTTGCAGAAACAAGTTCTACTCTCTCTGCTACTTTGTTCATCCCTCGATGGTTGCCATTTATCAAGCTAAAATTGTATACATCTGGATCCGTGAACTTAGACAATTCAAATTAATGTTAGTTCCCCTCCCCTACTACAGTGGCAGGGAGTTGATAAGAGGTATCATTAAATTCTACACAAATTAGGATCCAAAATATCTGTAAACAAGCTAAAAATACCAGGATGCTTCTTTACTGCTAAAAAAAAAAAAAAAAAGTTTCATAGTTACTGTCTTGGTTATTCCCACTTTTCCACTTCCTCATTTAAGGAGGGAACTTGAGAATCAAGTTCCAGTACAGAAATCAATAATCACTTATATAAAAAGAAATCATGACCTTGATGGTGGGAAAGTATCTTAACATTTCAGAACCAGCCTGAGATACATGGCCTGCCACTCAGAAAGGAAAGTCATTAACCAACAATCGCACCTGCTTCTGAGAACAGTGACCGTTATTTACTGAAGTCCTGTGGGCTCTGTTCCCACTCAAATGAAAAGGGAGTGGTTTTCAAATTTGTATGTGCCCTAGTGATTAGAAGTACTTGTCATTTTCTAGTAATTCTTACCTCTACAAATAACTATAAGATGAAAACTGCATTAAATATCTTCAATACCACACTTGAAAATATTTACTTTTCAATTTTGTACTTTACTGTTTCTCTAAAAATTAGCAATTCTCCAGCTGAATTTCTTTTCCCAAAAATGTTATTTTTCCTTTAAATTTAAATAAAATTTTAACGGTGGTAACAGGACTATGGCCAGTTTTCAGTTTTTCCAAAATAGTCATTTGAGGGGCGTCTGGGTGGCTCAGTCGGTTAAGCGACAGACTTCAGCTCAGATCATGATCTCACAGTTCGTGGGTTCAAGCCCCAGGTTGAGCTCTGTGCTGACAGCTCAGAGCTTGGAGCCTGCTTCAGGTTCTGTGTCTCCCTCTCTCTGTGCCTCTCCCACTCATCTGTCTCTCTCTCTCTCTCAAAAATAAACAAACATTAAAAAAAAATTTTTAGGGGCACTTAGGTGGCTCAGTCGGTTAAGGGTCCGACTTCGGCTCAGGTCATGATCTCACGGTTCGTGAGTTCGAGCCCCACATGGGGTGAGCTCAAGCCCCACTGTGGCCTCTGCACTCCACACTCTCTGTCTCTCTCCCTCTGCTCCTTGCTCACTCGCGCTCTCTCTCTCTCTCAAAAAAAAATTTTTTTTAATTTTAATAGTTATTTGAATACTGGTAATAACATTAAAAATCCTAACAGCACAATTCTAATATTGGGCTTAATCTTACTGATTTCAGTAAATCTTTTGTTATTTTTTATTATTATTTTAGAGAGAGTGTATGAGCAGGGGAGAGGGAGAGAGAGAAAATCCCAAGCAGGCTCCATACTCAGCTGAGAGCCCAACGTGGGGCTTGATCTCACAACCCTGGGATCACGACCTGAGCCGAAATCAAGAGTTGGGACGCTTAACCAACTTGAGCCATCTAGGCAACCTTTTAAATCTTTTAAAAGTTAAGTTAAATAGCTCTATTAAATTGATTCTATTTATTCACACTTTTCCTTTCTAGGCAAAGATATTACGGCTATCATCTTCACGGGCTTTGCGTTTAAAGACTTTGGTTTACGTGTACTTTAAGACTCCCAATGTTATAAACTTTAAGTTCACTGTTTTCCTAAATAACTGTGGTAACCTCTTTTATATAAAAATAACTATCTCATGGGGCGCCTGGGTGGCTCAGTCGGTTAACCAGCCAACTTCGGCTCAGGTCATGATTTCGCAGTCCGTGGGTTCGAGCCCTGCGTCAGGCTCTGTGCTGACAGCTCAGAGCCTGGAGCCTGTTTCAGATTCTGTGTCTCCCTCTCTCTCTGACCCTCCCCTGTTCATGCTGTCTCTGTCTCAAAAATAAATAAACGTTAAAAAAAAATTAACAAAAAATAATAACTATCTCAAATTCAGCAGCACTCCCGTATAATTAAATTCTAATATTTGTTTTTTTCCTTTCTTACCTCCTTTAACCTCAAAAGACTAAGTAATTTTCCTGGAAAACAATTTAATAAGTTTTAATCATTTTAATTTAGTTTCCAACATCACTATATGTACATTAACCCAGAGCCACTGAATTGATTATTTCATTAATAAAGAAATACATTTGAGGTTCTGAACTTCAACTGTAATAATGCAAATTCAGTAGTGAAAATCCAGAAAAAAAGAAGAAAGAAAGAAGAAAGAAAATCCACAAGGACACCTGGATTCATCCTGTCAACACCACTTTGAAATATTTTCTGAGCTATATCAGGACAGTTAGAATGACTGTAACAGCTGTGAGTTCCCTGAGGTTGCAAAATAGATACTTGGGAAAAGGTTATTTGAATCACCTTTCAAAATAACCTACAGCACAGGAGCAGCATGCAAAGTAAGAACTTCCAGGCTATTGTTAGCATTATTTAAAATATATGTTTCAGAGCTGAGCAGTTTATGGGTCAGCTTAACTCTTTCATTTCCCCATTTTGTCAAATATATTGAACATTATTTAAAGGTCCTGTTTAAATATCCACCACTGACAGGGAGGGAAGGAAGCTATGCACAGGATACAGAATAAAAAACATTCCAAATTACATCTTGTCAGCATAAATTCTTTTGTTTGAGCCCCAGAAATTTTTCTGCTGTTAGGGCATTTTGGTCCAAGTTTCCCCTAAAACCGGTTAAGTTACACTTCACTTCCTCTCCTAAACTTGCTTTTTATAAATTACATTGTACTTCACAGCCATCTCTCTCTGTGTACTCACTGTAATACAAGATAGGCAAGAACCCAAATCATTCTATTTGGAGCTGCCAGTGGCCTTTTAAAATATACTGTCCTCTGTCCCAAAAAAAATAAATAAAAACGTTGAAAAAAAAATAAAAAAGGGGCGCCTGGGTGGCGCAGTCGGTTAAGCGTCCGACTTCAGCCAGGTCACGATCTCGCGGTCCGTGAGTTCGAGCCCCGCGTCGGGCTCTGGGCTGATGGCTCAGAGCCTGCAGCCTGTTTCCGATTCTGTGTCTCCCTCTCTCTCTGCCCCTCCCCCGTTCATGCTCTGTCTCTCTCTGTCCCAAAAAAAAATAAATAAAAACGTTGAAAAAATAAAATATACTGTCTACCCACCAATTGTCCATTAATGGCTTGATGTTTATTTTCATAAAACACAACATTCACAATCTTTAAAAACCATACGGTGAAAGCAGTTGTTTCACATTAAAACACGAGAGTGAAGTAAAAATGGTGAAATACCTCTATAACACCATGTCAAGGGATTATTATTCTTTGCTCACCAGTTTAGGTCAACATGGATTCACCTTCCTTCTCTTCCAACTTAAAGAATGCAAAACGTACTTTCTCGTCCTCTTCCTCCAAATGCTTACTGAGATGGGGGACAGTATGCCACCTCTGAATGATACTAAAGTGCAGCATATCCAATATAACAACGAGCCTTTGTGGAGCTCTTTGTGCACACCATACAAACACTATCCAGGATCAAGAGCCTAAAAGAATCCACGTGGGTGAAAATATTTGATGAGGGACATTAAAATTTCATATTAATGCCACATACTTTGAAGACACAAAGTAAGTATGAGTAGAATGGAGGAAGATTACGACTTCTGAGGAAAGGTAAAACTTTTCTGACAAGACTGTAGAAACAGTGAAGGGCCATGGTAGCATGCCTTGAGAAAGGAAAGGAGTCTTTGGTTAAATAACTCCAGGAGGCCTTGACCATGCTGAGAATTTCAAACCAATCTGAATGCAATAAAAGCTTTTAAGAATTTAAAAGTAGGAGTAGTAGTCAGGGAGTGACTCTTTACTCAATGACAGAAAACAAATACGTCACATTGGTGGACATCTTCTGATCTACCGAGCACGTCCATAGTTACAAGCTTCACCAAAACAGACTCTCAACTTACTAACTCCTACCTCATAGGTGAATTATTTTTCCTAGTAAACAGAGAGAGGAGTTTAACTAAATTCTACTTGTTGACGACCTCCAAATGAAGATCTCATTTCACTAGAAAAACAATTCAGGGCATAGTCTATGACTTAAATTTGGACTGCTTCTCATCTTGGAAGATCTAAATTATTTGAGTAACTTAAACCAATCACCAAAGGAAACTTGTTTGCATCCACACGTGTGGAATGAAGAATAATGTCACTAGAATCTATTGTTTCTCCATCATATCCTTCTCAATTTGCTGACAAACCCTGCCGATGACTCATATCCTTCTGCACTAACCAGTCATTCTGCTCCCTCATGAGAGGCTTTTCATAAATAATGGAAAGTAAAAAACATCAATTTGTTTTGCTGCTAAAAACAGTAAATATCAGCATATGTCTATAAATCCAATTTACGGATACTGTGTTGATACAACCTAGTGAACGTCTCCTATAAGACTGCTCAAATCTCAACTAAAACTAAAAGAGGACTACAAGAAAGCAGACTGAATTTGAATTCTTGTCAAAGGATACATTAGTTAAGAGCCAACATTTTTGACCACTGCAGAAATAAAAACACAAAGTAATTTATCTGATCTGCTAAAGCAAATATATCATGTGTGCATTTTATGCCAAAAGAATTAACATTTTCTGAGAAGAATGAAATTTCAACCCAAAAATACTATGAAAGGAATTAAATATCTCTAAAGGTAAAGACCATTCTAATGGTCAAAATATTTTTTCAAAACAGGCTCAACTAGAAAAGAGTCACAGAAAAGCTTAAAATCCTCTATCGTTTAAAAAGGCAATGTTGTGCAACGTAAATTTATATTCAAATGATGAAATTTAGTTTCTAGGCCCCTTAAAATGAAGTAGATGCTGTATTACAGAATGTATGGGTAAGAAATCCATGCAGGCAAACAAAAAACATTTGTATTCAAGTAACAAAAAACTGTTGGTATAATCTGTCAACTCCTCACAGTCATTTTGTCAGGAAAGATTTTGTGCCCTGTCAATCTATGCTGATTGAACAGATAGTTCAGGGAAAACCACCGTAAGACGTGCAGAAGGGTCATTTTCTGACCCAGGTCCTGTTAACTCCACAGGGTAACTGTGGAAAGTGGACAGAGCCCACAGTGCTGTGCAGCTTCTTTCTTAGAGGTGCTAGACTAGTGACAATTTCCATTCAGCCCACATAGATCTCCACTACTCCAAGGAGAGAAAACATACATACAATACCTACTTGGGCTCTACATCAAGCAGTCCTATAGGGCTCCAAGTCCCAAGACAGTGGCCAGATGTCAAAGGAGCTAGAGAATGTGGTTCAGTCAGTAAAACAAAGGGTAACTAGAGAAAGCGACCCGACACCTCTATACATATATACTAGCCCTAAGGATGAAAATGGATAAAAGGCTCTTCTAACATTCCAGATTAACAGACTCAAATCACCATTTCCCCCCAAAATTTGTAACTGGTGGTATCCATTGTTCACTAACAAACCCAAGGTACAAAATTATGTGAACTGTAACATCACAGACTCTTGCTTTATCTTAGAAAATAGTCATCAGTCTCTACATAACCCAACTAGTGTCTTAAGAAAACTCTCAAAGCAGCAATATCACCAAAAGAGCAAACAAAAAATATGCAGGTAACTGAAGTATCCTTAAAAAAAAAAAAAAACAAGAAAAAAAGAAACCCTAAAAACTACATTTCAAACAAAAGGCCATCTGCTTATGTATTTAAATTTAAGTTCATCTGCTTATGTACGTATGTATGTATGTATGTAAGTAATCTCTCTACCCAATGTGGGGCTCAAACTCATGACCTTGAGATCAAGAATCACATGCTTCTCCGACTGATCCAGCCAGGTGCCCCAAGGCCAACTTCTTTAACATCTACTTAACTCCTATATACCTCCCTATAAAATGACCAGAGTTAACTCAAAAATCAAGTTTAGCCAGAGATTTAAGTACCTTAAGCCTCAAGGGGAATTTTTTTTTTATCCACTGCCATCTATTTACTGATACTCTTTAACTTGGATTCCAAAACCTGGGATTCAACAACTGATTCTATAAATCAATTTCTTTATCTGTACAATTTAAAGAATGCCACTTACTCAAAGGATTATTATGAATTTTAAGTAAGATTTATGATTCAGCATACGTAAGATTCTCAAGAAGGGAATGTTAAATTTATTTTTTTTTTCAATGTTTACTTATTTTTGGGACAGAGAGAGACAGAGCATGAACGGGGGAGGGGCAGAGAGAGAGGGAGACACAGCATCGGAAACAGGCTCCAGGCTCTGAGCCATCAGCCCAGAGCCTGACGCGGGGCTCGAACTCCCGGACCGCGAGATTGTGACCTGGCTGAAGTCGGACGCCCAACTGACTGCACCACCCAGGCGCCCCGGGAATGTTGAAATTTAAAGTGTAATAATGTTGGACATCACAAGTATCCTATGACCTCAAAATCTCTACCACTGCCCTACTCAATAAACATAACTAAATCTACCACGTTAAAATGATGGATCTTGATATTCAGTTGCTCAAAACGTTTAAAGATCCCCAACTTCTATAAGTAGTATAGCTGATTATACAGTACTTGAAGAAATCAATCTA
Source organism: Herpailurus yagouaroundi (assembly GCF_014898765.1). Lineage (NCBI taxonomy): Eukaryota > Metazoa > Chordata > Mammalia > Carnivora > Felidae > Herpailurus > Herpailurus yagouaroundi. The sequence continues at coordinate 24,225,879 of NW_024412388.1, forward strand.
ACTTGGGTTTCACTCGTTAACTTAAGTTTCGCTCTTCCAAGAGCAACAGCTAAAAATTTATGTACTGCCCCTCTGCATCTTATCTGTAAATGTTTTTTCTAGAGGCTTCACTGGTTAACAATCCCATATTCCAACAAAAAGGTACAGTATAAAACCCTGTTAAATGAACCTTTACTAAATTTCAACTTTGTCTCAAAATCATAAAAAGTTCTATAACTATTACATACAAAACTTCTACCTTTGAAAGAAAAAATGTTAAGGGGCACCTGTGTGGTTGTCAGTTAAGCCTCCAACTTCAGCTCAGGTCATGATCTCGTGGGGTCTGTGGGTTCGAGCCCCACGTCCAGCTCTGTGCTGACAGCTCAGAGCCTGGAGCCTGCTTCCAATTCTGTGTCCCCCTCTCTCTCTCTGCCCCTCCCCCTGCTCACACTGTCTCTCTGTCTCTCTCTCTCTCAAAAATAAATAAACATTAAAAAAAAGTTAAGACAAATTGTTAAACAAAGAGCTAAATCTTAAGAAAAACAAATCTATTTTACCTCATTTCACACAAATATCTTTTCAAGGAAATATGAGACTTTCAAACTTTTTAAGAAAGTTATACACAAAAGCATTCAAACATTTACTCTTCCTAGTGCCACCAAAGTTCAATGATGTTGTAAATGATTTCTGCCTATAAATTTGGTTCGTTCAAATTAAATATTACTAGACTGACTCATGGAGGGAGTGGTTTGACTTTTGCTGTTCTGAGTCAGAATATACCCAGTTCAGCAGTTCTAAACAATTTTTCATTTGTATAGGTGTCCTAAATGCTAGCTTTTTCCAGTTACTAAATATGACAAACTGTTGCCTTAGAAAGGTCTTAATGGTGATAATATTTTGAATCTATATAGTTCAATTTATAATTAACAAAGTGCTTCCACATGTATTTTCTCACTTGCCTTCACAATCTGAGTTAAATATCTCATACAGCTGAACAGAAAAGACTTTCACAGAGGAATGACAACTTCTAGTTGACTCTTAACCCCAGTAACTCTTTCTCTTTCCCCCAAAATAAAAAAACATAAAAGGCTGGTGGGTTTCTTTAATCAGACTTTCCTCTCCCAGACATATCCCAGGTGCCTCATAAAAACTATGTCTCAAAGCACACACCCTGGGGCCCCAAGAGTTTCAAGGCAGAATCTCCACCCACATAAAAGCCTAGCTTAGGCCCCAAAGAGCCTCAAGTCAGCATCTCCTAAATGATCCCTTTGCCTCTGGCCATCTAGTCTTCTGCATTAAATTCAACATTTCTCATCTGTAGAAGCTGCTGGGTCACTGTGTGGTTGAGAAACCTCAAAGTGAGACAACCTACTGCGAGGGTGGTGATGGTGTAGTGGAAAAACCAAGGACTCGAATCAGACAGACCTGGGTTTTTAATCCAGCTCCAATTCTTATTATCTTGTGACCTGGGACAAGTTACTTAACCTCTTTGCGTCTCTATTATCTCTTCATCTCATCACTGTAAGTCATTGAGGGCTCAGCACTGAATCCCAAGTGCCTGGCAAACAAAAACCACTCAGTATGTGCCAAATAAACGTAAATGAGGATCCCTACAACCTTCACAGTAGCTGTGAGATTTAAATGAGAGTGTATAAAAAGTACCTGGTGCACAACAGGCACTTAATACTAATTAGTCCAGTCCCCCACTGAATATTAGTTAACAATACTATTCACTACTTCTGAAAGCAGAGAGCATGGCATGCTAGTGAATGAGAAGGACACTCTAGAAAAAATATAATTTCAGACTTCTAATTACACGTAGATGCTTTGGTCTATAATTCGATTATGTCTACTATCAAAAGGACTACCTTCCTCTTTGCTTATCATATTGAAAGACTCCCAACTTCTAAGAAACTTATCATTAAAGTGTAAAATCCATACCAAATACTCTTTATCAAAAACCCCTACTTCCACAACACAAGAATCTGGCAAAGTCCATTAACAATGTCTATTCGAGGGGCGCTTGGGTGGCTCAGTCAGCTGAGTGACTGACTTCAGCTCAGGTCATGACAGCTCAGAGCCTGGAGCCTGCTTCAGATTCTATGTCTCCCTCTCTCTCTGCCACTCGCCCGTTCACACTCGATCTCTCTCTCAAAAATAAATAATCATTTAAAAAAAAAAAAAAAGTCTTTTCACTATCCAATATGAAACAATTTTTAAAATTTCAGATCAAAATACAGGCAAACAACTTCTCACCATCTTCACCAACACAAGTGATTCTGGAGCCTTAATAATGTTCCGCAGCCTTAATTTCCCTTTGCACATTGAACAAGGCATAACTTCACTCACTTCCTGTCTGAAACTACTGTAAATAACTACCATATTCTAATCCAGCACCAGTTGTAGTTTGGTGATTCCAAACAGACAAGCAGGTCTGTGGTGATGCTAGAACTGCTGAGCACTTTATATATTTGTTTCTTGACAAACTCCAGGGAATAATAAACTAGCCTGTGGGTCTTCATCATCATCATCATCATATTATTATTTTTTCTCAAGAGTTCTTCTCCAGAAGGGTAGAAAAGAGCCAAAACCTAACAAAAATTCTTTCCACTTACCTAACAATAAAATACCTTTCACCTGAAAAACCAGCAGTACTTGTACAAAAGCGTCTATGCCTCTGAACACTCTAAAGACAAGAGTCGAGGATCCTGGGCAATAGACAAGTTAGCGTTCAGAGGGCCAGACTAGGTTGGGATGAAGACCATGTCCTTGACAAATTTAGAAATTTATATGGATGTCATAAGACATGGGGGAAAACATTCACCCTCCCCCCCCCTTCTGAAAAAACACGACCGTTCTTTTAGAAATCGCAGAACCAGAAGATTATAGTGCCATTGGAATAGACTCCTATACCGTTTCCTCATACTGGAACCCAGGAACAAGACGCTCTTGGAAAGAACTCTCTAACCGAGGACACGCGGGTTCACTATCGCCATACACAGCGATCACGATCACGGAGAGTCTCCAGGATGCCCGCTCACACGCTGGACAATCGCAGGCACACCCTTCCACGCTCCCTCCTCTGCCATTCACCCTCTCCCCGTCCTCCCTCTCACGCACCACTCATATTCCCCCCCACTCTACCCCATACACTGACCGCTCTCTCCCTCTCCCGCTTCCTCACTCTCCCCCATTTACCCCTGTCGCCTACGCACACTCCCCCAACACACCCCCACTGCCCTCTACACTCCGCCCGCACTCACACACACACACTGACCCCGGACACGGCCCCCAACTCTCCCATCCACACCCCCCACTCCGTCTTCCTCACCCCATATGCACACCCAGCCCTCTCCCCAACTCACACTGTCCCCCTCATGCACGCACATTCCCCACACACACACTCCACATTCTTGCACACGCACAGTCCCCCCTTCCTCACCCACCCTCGTTCTCCACGCTTCCCGGCTGCGTTCCCCCCGCCCCCGGCCCGGCCCGGCCCTCCTTCCGGGGACGTGTCTCGGGCCTGCACTAATGGCTGCGGCGCCTCCCGCCCTCCCCTTCCCCGAGGCCCCGGGAGCCGGCGCGGGGGCCGCCCGGGAGGAGCGCACTCACGCTGGCGAGCTGGGGACTGGGCATTGAAGTCCGGCGGCGGCGGGAGCGAGGAGGCGCCTCTCTCCTCAGTCACCTCGGCGGCGGCGGCGGCGGCGGTAGCGGTGGCGGCGGCGGCGACGACTCCCCCCCAGCCTCGGCGCGCGACACCCGGCCCGGCCCGGCGGCGGCGGCGGCGCGTGTCCACGAGTCCGTCTTGCTGCTGCTGCTGCGGCCGCCGCTGCGTCTCCTGCTGCCGCCGCTGGCCCCGCTCCCGCCGCTGCCCTGTGGCGTCACCTCGCGCCTTGCCCGGCCGCCGCTGCCGCTCCAGCCGCTACCGGACGGACGACGGTTACAGCCCGGCCGATCGCGCCGCCGCCACCACCACTGCGCGCGCAGCCGGAACCAGCTCCTGCCGCCGCCCCTCAGGGGGCGCTGCGGGGCGCGGCGCGCGCGCCCACTGGCCCGCCCCCCGCACCCGCTGACTGGCTGACCGGCCGGCTCGCGGGGCGGTTGAGCCCGCCCACCTACCCAGCGGGGCGCTGACCCACTGCCCTCGGAGCCTCCCCCGCTCCTCCTCGTGGTTCGTTCCGCTCCGCGCTCCCGGCTGCGGAAGGCGCGTCCATGTGACCGGGGAGGGGGGGGGCGGAACGTGGCCTGGGGAGTCGTTCGCCCACACCGCGGCCCCCTCAACCCGCACCTGGGCGGAGGCGAGGGCTGGTGGCTGCTGTGTAACGTGCAAGGTCGAAGGGCTTTTTCCCGCATCCCGAGCCGCGAAGCCTGGGGCCAGATCCTGATGGGACGGGGCGGCGACCGAGCCCTTTGCCCGGGGATTTCCAGCTCAGAAGTGACAACCAGGGCAGCTCAGTACTTGGCTGCCCTTCCTCGAGGCCCCAAATAAATAGCGTGTGCGTCTGCAATTGTGAAGGATGTTTCTGCCTCTCTCCCCGCCCAACTCCGCGCGACACACACACACACGCACACGCACGCAAACACACATCCTACGAACCCTCCTTGACAGACCAAAATTCAAACTTCCGGGACGGAATATCTTGGGCAAGTTATTTCCTCTCTCTGAGTATTCTCAACTATTAAGTGGAAATAGTTAGCTACCTCATAGGGCTCTTTTCACATACCAGTGATATAATGTATGAAAAATGCCTGGGTTTCCAACCCAATGTCCCCTTTAACGACAGAGATTATCCTGGAGAATCTACTATTCTCTCTTGTGTTTGGAAGGTGACCATAAATTCTTTAATTCTTTGCCAGACCACGAGTTCTGAGTTTGGGTTTGGAAAATGTGGTCACTGGTGAGTTGGGAGAGTGGTCTGGGCCACTACTGGATGACAGCCAAAAAGAGGAATTCCAAACTGGCTTGGGAGGAAGAGGGGAGGCTCACCCATTAGGGTTGGGGAGGGGGGCTTGACCTCCCCTGTCCACCCTAAAATGTCTCACCTGCCCAGAAATGTCACCTGTCCAGAAGGGGCTCCTGCCCCTTAGGCTGCTTCCCCTCCACCACACACATGATCATCTGGCCCTGTGCGGAGAAGCAGTGGTCAGCAGTCATCATTAGGCCATCCCCACAAGGTAGACCTGGGGCATTGCTCCTGACCAGAAGGCTTCCATTAGAGCTTAGCAGTAAAAAGAAAGGTCTTATGACTCAGCCACATTAAGCCACAGAACAGAACCCAAGATGTTCACCACCAGCAGGTGGCCCAGGAGAGGGTATTCCAGGCCAAGGCTGGCTGGCAGGACTGTGTGGGAGTTGAGAGGCCCTCAAGGCCCTTGGATGAGGAGCACAGGCTCAGCTGCCATTTGCACTCTGTCTGCCTCCAGCAGGCAGCATTCTCTACTTCCCGGAAGCACAGACTTGAAACAGAGAACTGCCTCCTCCACAAAACTTGCGCTGAGTTTCCCGGCCATTGATTCTTCCGCTAAAGTCTCAAAACACCTTACGCAGTCCCCTGTCATAGCACTTATCATGTGTATTGTAAATGCCTATTTTCATGATTCTCCCCTCCTTCAATTGACCTACCTTGGGCAATCTAGTACATGGTTGAACAAACGAATGAATCTTCCCTCATCTAGCTCTCAGCCTGGCCCTAAGATGTCAGTAAATAATACAATATCAACTAAGGAAAACAATAATGGCTATGATAGTAGCTACCAATTATTAAGTATCTACACTATTCTTTTTTCTTTTTTTTAATTTTATTCATTTTCAGAGGCAGAGACAGAGCCCGAGCAGGGGCCGGGGCAGAGAGAGAAGGAGACACAGAATCTGAAGCAGGCTCCAGGCTCTGAGCTGTCAGCACAGAGCCTGACGTGGGGCTCGAACCCACAAACCCTGAGATCATAACCTGGACCGAAGCCAGGTGCTTAGCCCACTGAGCCACCCAGGTGCCCCACGTGTACAGTATTCTAAGCCCCAGGTAAATTGTTTTTAAATATATTATCAAGTTTACTCTTCAAAATAATACTATAAGGAAGGTATCATTCTTATTTTGTCTTTTTTTTAATTTTTTTAATGTTTATTTTTATTTTTGACAGAGAGAGAGAGACAGAGCATGAGCGGGGGAGGGGCAGAGAGAGAGGGAGACAGAATCTGAAGCAGTCTCCAGGCTCTGAGCTGTCACCACAGAGTCTGACACGGGGCTCGAACCCACAGACCGCGAGATCATGACCTGAGCTGAAGTTGGACACTCAACCTACTGAGCCACCCAGGCGCCCCTTTTTTTTAATTTTTTTTAAGTTTATTTATCTATTTGGAGAGAGAGAGAGAGAGAGAGCGGGGGAGGGGCAGAGAGAGAGAGGAGAGAGAGAAAATCCCAAACAGGCTCTTCACTGAGCGCCAGGCCCGACTTGGGGTTCAATCTCACAAACCATGAGATCATGACCTGAGCTGAAATCAAAAAGCCAGATGCTTAACCAGCTGAGCCACCCCAGCACCCCTATTATTCTCATTTTAAAAGGGATTAGGGGTGCCTGGGTGGTTCAGTCGGTTGAACATCGGACTTCAGCTCAGGTGATGACCTCATGGTTTGCGGGTTCGAGTCCCACGTTGGGCTCTGTGCTGACAGCTCAGAGCCTGCAGCCTGCTTCGGATTCTGTGTCTCCCTTTCTCTCTGCCCTTCCCCTGCGCACGTCTGACTCTCTGTCCCCCTCCCCCTCAAAAATAAATAAACATTTAAAGAATATTTTTTTTAAGGGGCAATTGGAATTTCAGAGAGATGAAGTGGCAGAACCAGGACTCAACCCAGGCGTCTGCCTCTGAAGCCCAAGTAAGCATATTAGTCTCTGACTCCAATCAATAATGGGTGTCCCTCAGAGTAAGCTGGAAACCCTTCTGAAGTGTTAGAAACACTGGCCTCCGAGAGTGAAAGGCCTGAGACCATGATGCCACCATACCCCCAGGACAGCAGGGGAATGCTCTAACCCCTGACATGAATGACCTTGTCCAAATGGTTTCCCAAGGAAGGCTGCACACCTCAAACAGATCAGGAACTGGGCTGCAGGCGCCTTATTATAGTTATAAACCACCCTTGGCAGTGAGTTTCACACATAATGAGTGCCCTGACTTCATCCACTGCCTTTGCTGAAACCTTCCAAGTGCCATTAGCTTATTAATCTACCCAGTGCCCCTGTGAGGCAAAGCTGGCATTATTCTTGGCTGATTTTATGGAGTGTTAGCTTCTGAAGAGCAGAAGCTGTGTGGGCCTGCCACACACAGGAGTTAGACGTAATGGCGATGTGGCAAAGAAACTGAGACCCTTGGAGAAGTGGTTTCAGATGGAGGTGGGGACACAACCCAGGTGCCTGGTTCCCACCCCAGGACTCTAGGCTGTTTCCTGTGGCATCTTTGCATTGCCATATAGTTCCTGGGTGGCCTTGGGAAGTTACTTCATCTAGTCTCAATCTCCTCATCTGTAAAATTGAAATGGTAACAGTGCTTACCTCCAAAGGTAGTTTTGAGCGTCACGGGAACCAGCGTATATAACTCAGGTAGAACCACACCCGACACATAGTGAGTGCTCGATAGGGGCGCCTGGCTGGCTCAGCCAGTAGAGTGAGCAGCTCTTGGTCTTGGGGTCATGAGCTCGTGCCTCACATTGAGTCCAAAAATCACTTAGATAAATAAAACTCAAAAAAAAAAGTGTTCGATAAATGTTAGCTACTATAACAACTATGAGAATGGTACTGGGCACTGTGGAATGAATAAATGGAATAAGTTTTGTTACCCCTGGTTCTCAGAGTCTATTTCAAAATTGCAGGCTCTGTTCCTTATTACTAGCTTTGCGACCTTGGACACGGGGCTTCACTTCATGAATGAACCGCTGTCTTCATCTGTGAAATGAGACAGTTCTGAAATGAAGGTCCTGAAGGTGCTTTGTAAACGGTCAAGCACCGTGTAGACACGAACCGTGGTTTTGCGCTATGACGGTACAGGAATCCCAGTTCTGCCCCTGAAATCCCTGACCTGTAAAGTTCCTTCATGTGTAATATGGGATGGGGATCACATCGCTCTCAGGGGGTCGTGGCGAAAAACATTAAATGATTAAAGGCGATATATTCTAGTGCCTAGCACGGTGGAGGTGGGCCATACGTGTTACTTCCCTAACCGCCAACGAGTGTTGCTTTTCAACGTCCTAAAGTAAAGGAAGCTGCAGGATGTGGTGGGAAATGTATAAAACCAATAATAGAGCTGGGATTATTCTTGCCACCGTGTGGCCTTGGGCAAGTTATCTAACCTCTCTGAGCTTTCAGATTCCTTGCCTCTAATAAGAGATAAGGTATGTCTACGTTGCAGTTTTAGGAAAACAAGACTGATGGACCAAGCACAGACCTTGCCTCAGAGGAGGGGCTTGCTCAATAAATGGGAACTACTAACCAATGTACTGGCAGACCTATGAACCACTCTTACGAAAAGGACCCAGTTGGAAGCAACGACCAAAATTCCCCAACCCGACACCAGACGCGGTCATGAGCTGCAAAATAAACGATCCAGCCTCTACAAAGTTCAGCTGAGCTTGGGAGGTGCCCGCCCAGCACGGCTTAGCATGTCTGGACCCCAAGGACCGGTCAGGAGAAGGCCAAGAGAGGACCCACCCCCTCCCAAAGTGATAACCGGGGAGGAGGAGGCAGGGGGAGGAAGGAATGTACTGATTCACCGCCCCACCCATCCCCTGCTTCTAATCTCTCTTCCGGAATTTTACAGCCCTCTTGTACTGGGGCGGAGGCGGAGGGGGCAGGGCCCCAGTTAAGGCCGGCAGCAGGAACCCCCTTCCCCCCTCCCCTCCGCGCGCGCACACACACACACTGCCAATCAGCTGCTGCGGGAAGCCTGGGGATTCAAGCACGGACCCGTGCAGTTTGCTCCCTGCGGTGCGTGCTGTTGGAGGGGAGCCCCGCGGTGGGGGAGAGGAACTGTGAATTGCGACCGACGGCCAGGCTCGCTCCGGGTGGGTCCCCGAGTGGAGAGAGTTCCCTCGCCTCTAGCCGGTAGCAGCTGGAGAGCTGGAGCTGAATCCCGGCTGAGGCCTGAGTGCGCTGGAAGGCCGCGGCCTCCTTCAGGAACCTTCCCGAGGCCAGTCAGCTCTCCGGAGCCCCATCTCCACCGCAGTCAGGTGTAGCTGGATTTCAGCCAGGAAACCAAAGAGAAAACGACTTCAGGACCTGGCGGCGAAGGAGTGGGAAAAGTTTAGAAATTTTGTAGAAAAGGTAGCTCAGCCACCTTATTGGACCCTCCTAAGGATAGGGGCAACTGCTCCCGAACAAGGTGGGGATCTGCTCCAGGCGGTACGGAGAGTCAGCGGTGGACTCCCCAGAACTTGAACCTCTGGAGCTGCCCTGCCTTCTGGGTTCCGTTCGCAGCATTCTCTGATAACCTCGAGACTTAGTTTCCCCATTTGGCAGTCGGGAAATAAAAAAGAATTTGTAACTGAAACAAGAGCTGTTGGAAATGTAACTCATCTCCTGACACAGCAAAGGGTTTTGGAGGTAATGATGTTCACAACTAACACGTACTGAGCCAAGTACTGTTCTAAGCATTTTATATGTATTAACTAACTTAAATTTCTCAATATGCTAGGAGATGGAACATTTTATTATCCCCACATAGAATATGGGGAAAGTGTGATAACAGCAAAGCCACTTGACCAAAGTCTCCCAGCCAGTATATGATGGAGGCAGGATTTGAACCCAGGGAGTATTTTTCCAGGGCCCCACACCCGCAACCACAATGCCATCTGCCTCTCCTAATGAGAATGTGGTTACAGCCTACCCACCTGCACATTGGTTTAACAGTGTAAGCTCTTTTCATCATGGCAACCTCTTTCAGAGTGACTTAGATGATCTGTGTGAGCATAAATGTTTAATATGTGCTCTCTGTGATAATGTTGCTACACACTGAGACATCAAAGCACTAGGTTAAATGGGGCAGTCAAGGTCACATTGTGAAATTGAGAAGATGCATTTCCCAATGGTACACAGTTGTCTTAATTCTGTCCAGTGCTATGGCCAGAATGTTGACTTCCCCCCCCCCCCTTGCATGTTGACACCAGAGCAACTCTAGTGGGCCCCATCATACCTACTAGTAACCTGGAGTACCCATCTCCCCACCAGTGATCCTAATTTGACTACTGGTATGTTTTCAAAGGTGCTGAAAATGTTACCCTGCCCCCCACCCAAAATATATCCCCTATGCTATCCTTAGCTTGTGTGCCTATAAACTACAGAATTGGAGGTTTATTTCTTGGTTTCAAGCCAAAATAGAGTTCATCTTTTGTTAAAATGCAAACATTACAAGGGAAAAAAAATTAACTGGATTTCACCAGCCATTTTCATGTAATGAGAACAAGATTATGAGAGCCTCCCTCAAAATGAGTTTTGGTGGGAGAGCTGGACTATGAACCTCCCTGAATTAATGTCTGAAAGAATGGCAGAAGTCACCCAGTGCAATGCCTCCTTTTATGAGCCCAGCTAAAGAAAAAGAATGTCCCAGCCACTCAGAGATATTGAGAGCCTGAGAAGGGGTAAGAGGACCCACTGTGGGGAAGGGAACAGACCTATAGGCAAAGGGACAAAAGACTAGATTAGCCTCAATGTTAGAAGCCTTCCCTTCCAGGGGCGCCTGGGTGGCTCAGTTGGCTGAGTGGCCGACTTCAGCTCAGGTCATGATCTCACAGTCCATGAGTTCGAGCCCCGCGTCGGGCTCTGTGCTGACAGCTCGGAGCCTGGAGCCTGTTTCAGATTCTGTGCCTCCTTCTCTCTCTGACCCTCCCCTGTTCATGCTTTGTCTCTGTCTCAAAAATAAATAAACATTAAAAAAAAATTAAAAAAAAAAAAAAGAAGCCTTTCCTTCCAGTGGTGGGTGTTTTGTTTTTTTTTTTTCAAGCAAGCTCCATGCCCAGTGTGAGGCTTGAACTCACAACCAAGAGACCAAGAGTCACGTGCTTCACCGACTAAGCCAGCCAGGTGCCCCTCCAGTGGTGTTTTAAAAAATCTGTTCTCGGGGCACCTGGGTGGCGCAGTCGGTTAAGCGTCCGACTTCAGCCAGGTCACGATCTCGCGGTCCGTGAGTTCGAGCCCCGCGTCGGGCTCTGGGCTGATGGCTCAGAGCCTGGAGCCTGTTTCCGATTCTGTGTCTCCCTCTCTCTCTGCCCCTCCTCCGTTCATGCTCTGTCTCTCTCTGTCCCAAAAATAAATAAACATTGGGAAAAAAAATGTTTAAAAATAAATAAATAAATAAAAAATCTGTTCTCAAAAAAAAAATAAATAATAATAATAATAAATAAATAAATAAATAAATAATCTGTTCTCCCAGGGCACCTGGGTAACTCAGTTGGTTAAGCATCTGACTCTTGATTTCGACTCAGGTCATGATCTCAAGGGTAGTAAGATCTAGCCCCACCACATCTGTGTGGAGCCTGCTTAGGATTTTTTTTCTCTCTCTCTCTCTCTGCCCCTCCCCCACTTGCTCTCTCTCACTCTCACTCTCTCTTTCAAAAAATAAATAAAAAATAAAATAAAAAATCTGTTCTCCTAGCCTTAAAAATAATATATGCATTTTATGGTATGTAAATTATGCTTTAATAAAGCTGTTAAAAAATAAGACATGCTTCTTAAAAATATTTTTTAATTATAGGGATGAATATTTAATAAAGTAAAATCCTCCACAATCATTCCCAGGAAAGGAACCACTATTAACATTTTGTATTAGGGGCGCCTGGGTGGCTCAGTCAGTTAAGCGTCTGACTCTTGATTTGGGCTCAGGTCGTGATCTCAGGGTTGGGCTCAGATTCTCTCTCTCACTCCCTCTCCCTCTCTGAAAAAAAAGTTGTATTATAGTGTTTCTCTAGACTTTTCTCTCTGTACATTCAGATTTTTTTCTGTGTATTCATTTATGCATGCATGCACACACTCCCGCGCATGTGTATGTTTAACAAAAATGGGATTGTTTCTCTTAACAATATGTCTCGGACAGTTTTCCATGTCAGTGCATATAGATCTACTTTATTCTTTGAAAGGCTGCCTACGTAGTATGGATAAACTATAGTTTACTTAACCGGTTCCCTAGTGATAGATATTTGGATTGCTTCCAATATTTTGCTATTACAAACAGTACTGCAAGGGACATTTTTGCACATAGATCTTGGAGCCCTTTTAGGGGAATTCTGAATGATAAATTCCCAGAGAAACTATTCCTTTTAAAACACCACGCTTCATAAAGTATCGTTTTCGTCTAATTCCAAACGCCTTGACATAAAAGCCTGTTCCTGATCAAAATCACATCAACTGCTTAGGATATAGTACACATTGAATACATTTTAGTTGTTTTCATGATTATTCTTACCTTTATGTCACAAAACCATCGGTCTGGTGCCAAGAAATTCATTCCTTCAGTCAACAATTATTGACGAACTTCTGCCATGGGATGGGCCTGAGGAGCCAACCGTGAACAGAGGTGGATCCTGCCCTCCAGAAGTTGACAATCTCTTGTGGAGGAATGTGTCAACTGGCAATTACAACACCTCTGAGATAAGTACCACAAAAGTGGTAACCTCAGGGGAGATAAGGGAGCATGTAGGAGGGACACTAAATAGGCAAGAAGGGCAGGAATGATGAGAAAGAAGTCATAGCTTCAATTATCCAAAGAAGTAAGGCAGTCAGTGCCCCAGCCACCAGAGGTATCCAAGCAAAGGCCAAGAAATACTGGTAGGAACCGTAAACCAAATTTGGTTCTCAAACGGCCATCCTCAGACTCGCTCATGGGGAAAGGAGGAAAATAAAGTGGTGAATTTTGGGGGCGTCTGGGTGGCTCAGTCGTTAAGCGTCCAACTACAGCTCAGGTCATGATCTCGCGGTTCGTGAGTTCGAGCCCCGTGTGGGACTCTGTGGTGACAGCTCAGAGCCTGGAACCTACTTCGGATTCTGGTCTCCCTCTCTGCCCCTTCCCTGCTCATGCTCTCTCTCTCTCTCTCTCTCTCTCAAAGAATAAATAAACACTAAAATTTTTTTAATAAATAAGTAAAATAAAGTGGTGAATTTTTATATGTTACACTTGTTCAGTTTAAAGGACAGTCTTTCATTCTGAGAGTATAGCTTTTCTACTTTTTTTTGGTATTAAAATGTCCTTTTTTTTTTTTTTAATTTTTTTTTTCAACATTTATTTATTTTTGGGACAGAGAGAGACAGAGCATGAACGGGGGGAGGGGCAGAGAGAGAGGGAGACACAGAATTGGAAACAGGCTCCAGGCTCTGAGCCATCAGCCCAGAGCCCGACGCGGGGCTCGAACTCACGGAGCGCGAGATCGTGACCTGGCTGAAGTCGGACGCTTAACCGACTGTGCCACCCAGGCGCCCCTAAAATGTCCTTTTATGAAGCAGTGGTTGTAGTCCATGGGAGTTACCTTTCTTTAATGTTCTTGTCTGGCCAAACCAAAAGCTGGCAACCAATTCTAGGTCCCCCTCCTCATTTTTTAAACTTTTGACTATAACTGACATCTAAAAGTCTGCGGACCTCTGAGCCAGGTGATTTATTTATTTATTTTTTCAAGTGATTTATTTTTTAAAAATTATTATTATTGAACTATAATTAACATACAGTGTTATATCTGAGCCAAGTGACTCCTAAGGTTCTTTCCGTCCCTGTATAAGATTCTCTGCTCAATACTGGTTAAGTCCCAAAGCTAATTTAAGTTTGGAATCTGTGAATCAAATCTTTTTCAACAGACCCAAGGTAAAAATAAATACATAAATACCTGAATAAGTAAAAGAAAGAAAAACAATTTGGTCTTCTCTCACACACCTTTAATTTTTGGTTCCCAAACCACATAAGAGTGCCTCAAGTTTTCATATAGACTTGCTCTCCTGTTCCCAGGAAATACAGCACTCGAGAAGAAAACCCGCAGAAATAACAGATAGGGGTGATATGGGAAAAATCAATTTGATGCAGTTTTCACAAACCTTTAAAATAGAGCAATTTAGGTGATGATGGGGTTTTGTGACCAGTGGCGACAGAGCCTCGGATGGGGATGCAGGTGTTTTTTTGGCATTTCTCTGAGTGGCTTGGGAGGAGAGGAAAGTATTTGTTGTTGGGTTTTTTCCCCCTCCCCTTCCACGTATAAGAAAATGGAAGCAATGCAAAGCAAAAGTCTCCTGTAACGTCCCATTAAGAGGAACAAATGAAATGCAGCTCCCCTGTAGCCAGAAAATGCAAACCCTCAGACAGACAGGCACTGGGCAGGCCTTCCTCGGTGATGCTGCAGGAACTGAGTAAGTATTCACCACCACACCGGGCACTGCTGTTTCCATGGCGACTCCTCACCTTTTGCATTCCTTGACTTGGGGGTTGAGACTGGTTCAGGGCACATTTAAGCTTTCATGTTTCTCCTTGGCTTCTGGAGAAGGAAAGGGGAGGCAAGGGAAGGATTCTAAGCTAGCTTGTCTGCTGCCTTAGCTATTTGCTTTGGAGCTTGTGTAACTAAAGGCCTCCCTGGGTAAGAGGGGTCTGCAGCAAGGGCACAGAAATGGCTCTGGCGGAGCCCAAAAGGCCCAGGTTCAAATCCCAGCTTCTCGGCGAATCCATTCATTCAAATAAGCCCTCGTCTGGGCCAGCACTAGCAGGTACAAAGAGAAGACTTAACAGCCAGAGTTGACTCTCAGACAGGTGGTAGTCCAGAGGGAAAGCTGGGTCAGCAGAGCCAGTATAAGTGACTTTGCAGAGGCAGGTGCCGGTTCTATCACTGCCCAGAGAGGTGACCTTCCAGGGAGGAAAGAAACTATATGAAACCCACACTGCACTGAGAAGGACTCTTAGAAATGCTGGAGCAAGGATTCCTTCCCCCATTCCTTTTTTTTTTTTTTTTTTTTTCATGTTTATTTATTTGGGGGGGTTGGCGCAGAGAGAGAGGGAGGCACAGAATCCAAAGCAGGCTCCAAGCTCTGAGCTATTAGCACAGAGCCTGACATAGGACTCGGACTAACAAAACATGAGATCGTGACCTGAGCCAAAGTCAGACGTTTAACCGACTGAGGCACCCAGGCGCCCCAGGATTCCTTCCCCTTGAGCATGAAGGCATCAGATTAAGGGTGACAAGAATTGAGACTTGCACTATGACCCCAGGCAAATTAATTCACTCTCCTGTGCCTCACTTTCCCCATCTGTAAACCAAAGCTAATGATAACTACCTTACCTCTTGCTGAGAAAAGTTACATTCATTAATATATAATGATGAAGCAAAAAACAGGCCCAGATTCAAAACTCAACTCTTCAATGCTCAACTGAGTGACTCTGGAGAACATTAGCCCTGCTGAGCCAATTTCCTCACCTTAGAAGGGTAATCACGACAGGGGCACCTGGGTGGCTCAGTCAGTTAAGCGTCAAACTTCAGCTCAGGTCGTGATCTCACAACTCCTGAGTTCGAACCCTACGTCAGGCTCTGTGCTAATAGCTCCGAGCCTGAAGCCTGCTTCAGAAGATTCTGTGTCTCCCTCACTCTCTCCCCCACTCCCGCTCTGTCTCTCTCTCCTTCAAAAATAAACACTAAAAAAACATTTTAGTGTTGGTTAAGCGTACAACCTCCGCTCAGGTCATGATCCCACAGTTCATGAGTTTGAACCCCACATTGGGCTCTGTGCTGACAGCTCGGAGCCTGGAGCCTGCTTCGGATTCTGTGTCTCCCTCTCTCTCTGCCCCTCCCTTGCTCATGCTCTCTCTTTCTCTCTCTCTCTCTCAGAAATAAACAACATTAAAAAAATTAGTAATCATAATCATAATAACCCATAAGAGTAGCGCTAGAATTCCATAAGATAATGTGCGTAAACCACATAGCACCAGCCGATAGCAAAATTCTAGTTACTTATTACAGAAGTAGAGCTCCTGTTCCTGATGTGTCCTAAGTCAGATATTATTGCTATTGTCACATAGCATCTGGTTCACATTCTGTAAACATTACTTTCCCAGCCTTTCTGGAGCCTTTCCTCTAGCCACCCTCCCTCTGTGCCTTCTCTAGATTTCAACAGTGTTGGCTATTTCTCTCCAGGCCAAGGAAGGTGCAGCTTGAGGTCTACAACCCTCCCTCCCCAGCATCCCCTTTATCACCTTGGCCTTGTTAGCCTCTCTCCCAGGCTGAATGAAGGGGAGAGGGCCTGGGCCTGGCCCCATTGGCTTCCCTGCGAGCGAGGTGGGGAGAGGCAGGGAGTGCGTCAGTCCTGATGCAATCACAGGCTCATTGCTTGGCCCACTTCCTCCTCTTTGGGTGTTTACCGGAGGCTGGATTCCACAGGAACCCTCGCAAGTGTGCGCTGACAACAGGGCCACACAGCACATGAAATTGTGTGACAGAGCTACACTGTGCCCACCTGGGCCTCGTGTGCCCTGGCTCCGGGACACCAGAAAAAGATACCAGGTGTGAGGCCAGAGGGAGGGGCAGGGAAGGCAGGCTCCGGGAGGGAGGGACTAATCCCTGGCCGATGCCAGGGCCAACTTCCAGACCCAGCTCTCTGAGTCCCGATGAATAGGCCTTTTATCCCTGAACCTGGAAGCTTGTGGGGAGGGAGCCATGGGAAGGGGTCTCAGGTGACATGGAGCCTCTGAACAAGCTCAGGGGATCCTGTCCCTTCCTCCCCAATAGAAATCCTAGCTGCAAAGAAGTTTGTTTTCCTATCACTTGTGCAGGATCTTCCTGGGGGGGGGGGGGCGCCTCACCAAACCCTCAGCCTTGCTGGGTCACCTAGAGACACCCTAAGAAGGGCAGTGGTGCCTAGTGGTAAAGAACATGGCTTTTGGCAGTCAATTCTCAGCTCTTGCAGCTACTGGCTGGATGCCCCAGGCCAGCCACTTCCTGTCTCTCACTCTCAACTTCCTCTTGTCAAACAGGATAATGAGAGTAGTCGACCTCAGAGATAAAGCCTATAGGCCCACAGACAGTGCAGGGCCCTGTGAGTAAAAGCACTCAATGACTGTTAGATATTGTTATTTTTATTCAGACCTGGAGAGGGTGGGGAGGCAGAGAGGAAAAGCATCTCAGCATCAGCTGTTTGCTCCCAGATCCAAGCACTAGAATTCTCTAGTGCTTAGAGGACATTTTTTTTCTCTGAAGCTGGGGCCCAATTGTCCTTCTTTCAATATCTAATGACTGTTTCCCAGTTATCAGGAAAGAATCTGACCTCCCCTCCCCCAGAGCTGTGAAACCGAGTAGCAAAGCTTGCTCAAACTCCTGAGTCATTCAGCAAAACCAGCCCAAGACAATCGGTGGGGTCAAGGAAACCAGATGCAGAATGGGGAAAACCCAGCCACAAAGTCGGGTTGCTCTCCTCTCAGGGCAGTTCCCTCTGTTGGCTGAACTTTCACGAGGGTGCCACAAACAAGCCAGCACCTGACCCCAGGCCCTCCCAGGTGGGTGCCGGGAACAAGACATTAGCAGCCTGCCGCCAGGCCTTCCCATGGAATCTTGTTTGACACGAGCTCTTGGACAAACTTTCTCCGTCCCTCCACACCCCAGTCCTAGGGAGAGTGGACACCCTGCCTCCCAGCCTCCCCACCCACTAATTTCTCAGCCTCCAGCAACTTAACCCAGCCACTCCAACACCATCACGCTCATCGATGACCTCTTAATTGACAAAGACTGCCTCCAGGCCTTTCCTTTCTGCCCTCTCTAAACACCCAGCACTACTGACCCCACCTTAGTCTTTAAAGTCTCCTTCCTGGGTTTCTCTGAGGCCACAGCCATCTGGTTGTCCTCCTCCCTCTGCAGCCAGCACTTTTTGGTATGGGATATGGGTTTCTCTCCCTTCCTTAAAGGTTGCTCCCTGGTTCTGCTCTTACTTAGCCCTTTCCCCTCCCGGTCTGCATTCCCCTTGCAGGGTTAACCTGTGTCCGAGTCTTTAACTTCACCTCTTTGCTGGCGACTTCCCACACTGTATCTCCAGCCCCGATCTCTCCTCCAAATGTCACCTGCCTACCAACACCACCTTTTCACCCTGTTACCCAAGCCAGAGGCTCAAACGTCACCCTGCCTCCCCCCACCGCCCTCGCCCTGCATACAAAACCACCATGCTCTTCACATCTTCTCAGTCTCCCCTTTTCCCTCCCATCCCCCTGGTTTCTGCCTTCATCATGACCTGAAGCCTAGATCACCACGCAGCTTATTATAAGTGGGCTCTAGGCCTTCAGTCTTCCCCCCGCTTTGACTGGACCTGTCTTCGAGTGTCTGCCCAGCTACAGTCCTCTTCCTGAGGACCCACTGTTACCCACAGACCTTGCTGAAGACTTTCCCCTAGATGCCCACGTTGACCTCACCGAAGCCTGCCCTGCTATCCCCAGGATGTCTTGAACCAGAGGTGCACATCCGACCCACGCTGAGCTGAATTCTATCTCCTGGGACTATGAAACTGGGATACGGCCACTCTAGTCCAAATGCCCCCCAAGGGTTACGTCAGTAATAAAAACGCGTGAAAGAGCCCAAGCAAACGGAGAGTATGTGCCTCGTCTAAAGACAGATGGTTGCCATGGGAATATAAGCCCAGGCTTGTCGCATATTCTGATTTTCCAGGTTTTTTTTTTTTTTTAATGTGAAATTTACCAATTTTCAAATTTTGGGCACTAACCCATTCTTTTAAATGCCACCAGCTAAGCATATCTTGTGCATCATATCTGGCGTACAGGGCTGTCAGTTTGTAGTCAGCACCAGGGGGTAGGGTTTAAGCACCGGACCCAAAGCTGGGGACGGCCACTTTCTGCCGTGTGTACGGAGAAGCGGAGGGAGCCCTCTGCACAGAGAGAACAAAGCCTGATCCTGCTGGCTCCTTGCCCCCCCAGGGATATGTGGTCCTTGCCCACATCTGCTGGCCCAGCATCTCATCTCCTGTTCTTCCTCCCAGGCCCAGGGTTTTTTGATAAAGTTACGGGCCCTGAAGTCAGACAGACCTGGGTTCAAGGGCGGAGTCTACGACTCCTCAGCTGAGTGAGCAAGTCACTTCACCTCTCTGAGCCTCAGTTGCTTCCTCTGCAACATGGGGTACATTTTTAATAGGGTTGTTACTGGCATTAAAGGAGATATTGCTCAGAAGGCTCTTAGACTGACACCCAGCAACGCACTGAATGAACATTAGCCAATGCTGTCATTTCTGTCATCGGTAGTAGCGTTCGGTCTCAGCCCAGCCTTCTCTCTCAGAACACTTTCTTGTTCGTGTAACTCTCTGGGCATTTACCATTTGCTCTTCTGACGGATCGCTATTTTATCTGCTTTGGTATATCGTAAAACCACATTTTATCACTCTTTAGAAAGGAAGTGTGTGCTTTGTACCTGGTAGGCGCTCAAGAAACATCTATTTGTTGGTACACTACTGGAATTTAGTCTCCGTGAAAATAAGGACCTTGTCTATCTGACTCGCTCGTGTATCCCGAGCCTCATACGGTGCTGAGCACAGGTAGTAAGACCCTCAACTCACGGATACTGAATAAAAAAATGAGAGGCATCTCTTTGCCTTCCACCGGGATTCTTTTTTTTTTTTTTTTTTTTTTTTAATGTTTATTTATTTCTGAAGGAGAGAGACAGAGACAGAGTGCCAGCAGGGGAGGTGCAGAGAGAGAGAGAGGGAGACACAGAATCCCAAGCAGGCTCCGAGCTCTGAGCTGTCAGCACAGAGCCCAACTCGCTCTAACCCACCGAACCCCGCGAGGTGGAGATCATGACCTGAGCTGAAGTCGGACGCTCAACCGACTGAGCCACCCAGGCACCCCCAGGATTCTTTAACATACCCTTGGAGGTTACTGGTACAAATCTCAATCCACTGTTTTAAAACAGTAGGTTCTGGAATGTCTGTTAATAACCCTATTTTTCCTTTAGAGAACTGTCCTCCCCCACCCCCCCCACCTTGTCCCTTGTGGTTGACCCCCCCTCAGCTGTAGGGATGGTCATGTGACTCTCGGGGCTAGCCAATCAGAGATAGCTACCCCCTGAGTATTGTGATTGGCTCAGGATGGGCTTATAACTCAATCAAAGCCAATCAGAGCTGATCTGCCGAAGGACAAGAATGAGGCTGCCGCACACAGGGAAGCAGAGGCTGGAGGCCATGTTTTCCCAGAGAGACAGAGAGTAGGAAGAGAGCGAGCGAGTACAGGCGGCCTCCTCGTCCCTCCTGAGACTAATTACTTCTCCTCTTGGGTTCCATGAGATTTCTCAGGATTCACATAATGCTCTCCCCTGCCATCACCCTCCCCTGTTTTGTTTTTTGGTTGTTTGTTTTTTTTTTATAACTTAAAATAGCTCGAGTGGTGTTTTTTTTTGCATTGTTTTTACGTGTAACTAAATGGCTTTTAGACAACCGGCCCAGGAACAAGTCTGCTGCTAAGTGTCCTGTTCTCTACGCTGACAAAGACCCTGGCTTCCTGAATCAGGACACCCTCACATCCCTGTACTAACTGTAATCGTGGCCAAAACCCCTGGATTCATTGAACTGGCTTCCTCCTCTGGAAAATGGGAATACTAATGCCTACCCAACTGGGTTATGGTGAAGACTGAGATAAGACGGAAAGACGAGCTTAGCACACTTGGGGGCCCCCAAGAACCCATTATAATCGGTGTGAGCTGAATGCAGGAGAGAGACTGGGTACCAGCCTAGAACCAGTCCGTTGGTGGGTCCCACACAGGACGAGCAAAGGAAGCTTAAAGCTACAAGCTCTGTCCCTATCGGCACCCTTTTCATCTCATGTGCACCGATTTTTCAAAAGCATTGAGGAGGAAAGGAATATCTTTATTTTTATTTGTATTTTTTTAGTTTTTGTTTCGAGAGAGAAAGCGCGAGCAGGGGGAGGGGCAGAGAGAGAGAGGAGAGAGAGAGAATCCCAAGCAGACTCCACGCTGTCATGAACCGTGAGGTCATGGCCTGGGCAGAAATCAAGAATCTGATGCTTAACTGACTGAGCCACCCAGGCACCCCTATCGTTATTTTTAAACGTGCCCATTCTGGAACTGTGTTCTAATAATATAGTCAAACAAAAGAAAATATATATGCATAAGTGCAGTAGTGTTTATGTTAGAGAAAAACTAGAAGTGACTTAAATGTCCATCACTGTGCTTTGTTTAATAGATGATGCTACGTATATACACACAATAGAATATTATGAAGATTGGGGAGCGAAAAAAACCCACAATATTTATAAATAAAAAATAAACAAGGGGGCGGGATGAAGGATGTTATGGGATTTAATGCGACATTTGTCTGAGTTTTAAGGTAGGAGCCCAATATTTCAAAGACGTTCCTCTCGCTTTCTTACATTCCAGCACCTCACACCGTTTCACACACCAACCACCCAGCAACGCGTTCATTCATCTTCTCTGCCTTTGGGGTAACTTGGGTGGAAAATTTTAAGAAGCATTTATGTAAGTACAAGTCCTGAGGCCTCTAACATTAAAGGTATTGACAAAGATAGATGTCCACAACATTTTCCAAGTTACAGGAAAGACAGGTTACAGGGTGCCTGGGTGACTCAGTCTGTTAAGCGTCTGACTTCGGTTCAGGTCATGATCTCAGAGTCTGTGAGTTTGAGCCCCGCATTGGGCTCTGCTCTGGGAGTGTGGAGCCTGCCTGGGATTCACTGTCTCTCCCTCTCTCTCCCTCTGCACCTTCCCCACTGTGTTCTCTCTCTCAAAATAAATAAACTTAAAAAAAAAAATCCTAAAAGAATAGTGGTTACTTCATGCCATGGGATTTCAGGCAGTTTTTTTTTTTCTTCTTTATACTCATATATTGTTTGAAGTTTTTATAATGTGTGTGTATTATATTTATGAGAAAAAATAAAACGGGGGTGCCTGGGTGGCTCAGTCAAACGTCTGACTACAGCTCAGGTCATGATCTCATGGTTCGTGAGTTCGAGCCCCACGTCAGGCTCCGGGCCGTGGAGGCTGCTTCGGATTCTGTGTCTCCCTCTTTCTCTCTCTGCCCCTTCTCGCCCACCCCCCTCTCTCAGAAAATGAATAAAACATTTAAACAAAGAAAAGAAAAGAAAAGAAAAAACTATTTTCATGGGGCAGGGGAGGTTAGCTTGATTTTATTTTGTCTTCTATTGTCCAAGATGCATGTTCTACCAGATTTCCTCTAACACATCTTCCTCCGTCAAGAATAGAGAGGCTTACCTGGTCAGTCCTCTGTGGAGCTGCGGGAGACAAAAGTGACTTGTATAGAGAAGACAGCCTTCGGTGCTAGGCAGCTCACTACTGCCCTCTCCTGGTGAAAACAGGTCAGAGCCTGATGTAGCTAAACTGCACCCAGTGCACCCTCCAAGGTCATCTCCAGAGGTGTGATTTCCGGCTACCCCTGCAGTCCTCGGTGTGCTGCACCCCAGTATCAGTAGCTCGGCACCTCTCCCCAGAACAGACCAAGACCCAGGCTTAACCATGCCTGCAAACCCATCTGGACAGTGCTGTCCACTCCACGCCGGAGAATCCTGGGAGATGCTCTATTCCAACTGCTAGAGCAAGTGGTGGAGAGCTTTCCTGTCAACTAGAAAGCGCTGGCGGTCAGGACTTGGGCCTCGAGAGAGTAGAAGACTGTGTTGCAGGAAGACAACTGCAATCACCCCTATCACGAAAGCCCTTGTCTTTGTATGGTTCCTTTCACGTTTTAAGGTCTTTCCAAAGTAGTTTGACATGTACAAATAAATTCATATAAAGATGTCTGCTGCAGAATTGCTTGTATCAGCAAAAGACTAGAACAATCTAAATATCCCTCTGTGTGGGAACATTTGGACAAAATGGAATAGTATATAGCTGTTTCGAAAACGAGGTGGATCGGGGGGCACCTGATTGGCTCAGTTGGAAGAACATGCGACTCTTTTTTTTTTTTTTTAATTTTTACTTATTTTTGAGAGACAGACAGACAGACAGAGAATGAGCCGGGGAGGGGCAGAGAGAGAGAGGGAGATACAGAACTCAAAGCACACTCCAGGCTCCATGCTGTCAGCACAGAGCCCAATGCAGGGCTCGAACTCACAAACCTCAAGATCATGACCTGAGCCGGAGTCAGACGCTTAACCAACCGAGCCACCCAGGTGCCCCCAGAAGAGCATGCGACTCTTGATGTCAGGGTTTGAGTTTGAGCCCCACTTTGGATGTAGAGATTACTTAAAAATAAACAAATGAATAAACTTAAACAAATAAGGTGGATCAGTATGTGCTGTTATAGAATGATTTCCAAGATTCATTAAGTTAAAAAAAAAAAAGAAAGATGTGTAAGAGTCAAGAAGTGTGAGTGTATGTGTCTTAAGTAAGGATCTGTATAACTGGAGAAATAAGTTTCTAGATATACAATCAGAAGGAAACAGCAGAAACAAATAATGACTGCCTCTAGGGAAGGAAGGACTGAGGATCATGGCAATAAGAAAGAGAACTACTTTCGCTATATCTTTGTATAATGTTAAATTCTTCACCATGTACATGTATGGCTTTTTCAATTAATTTTTAAATTTTCAAATAATATTTCCCAAAAAGACAGTTTGATATAATGGCATCAGAAAGGCTTGGGTTCAAAGCTAGACTCTGAGATTTACCAATTACATGACCTTGAGTAAACCACTTAGCTACTCTGAACCCCAATTTTCTTACATCTACAATGGTATTAGTAACATCAGTCTCATGGCATTGTTGTGAGGATTAAAGATAAGCATTTAGTATCAGGACAATCTTGTCACACACCTCCAGGGGGCATTATTCACGTTACCTTTTATATGATGGGCACCCTCTAGAGATGAACATTATGATGGCCCTGCTGAATATGGGGCCTGGTATGTGGTAGATACAGGGAGAAAAACTTATAATTTTCATGTGTAATTTCAGTTTAATTTGTCATTTCTTCAAAGAATTTTGTACCTACAGAAACAGGAATAGATGAGCAGCCAGAGCTGGCTCAGAACATAGGTCTCCAAATTCCTACTCCAAATTAAAAGCAAAACACGAGGAGGATTAGCTAAAGGCTATGTGTGAGAAGAAAGACATAAGGATAAGGATAAGAGTTGGAGATCAGGCACCTAGATTCGAAGGTAAGAAGTAACACTCTTTCCATTTGCAGATAACATGATCTTACATATAGAACATCCTACGGAATACACACACACACACACACACACACGCGCACAATTAGACCTAATAAATAAGTTGACCAAGTTTTCAGGACACAAGATCAACACGCAAAAATCAGTTGAATTTCTATGTGCTAGTGTCTTAGTCCATCCAGGCTGCTGTTGTAGAATACCATAGACTGGGTGACACAAAAACCAAAAATTTATTCCTCACGGTTCTGGAGGTGGGAAATCTGAAATCAGGGTTGGGGCACCATATTTGGGGTCTGGTAAAAGCCCTCTTCCAAGCTGCAGTTGGCGATTTTCTCTGGGGTCCCTTTCATAGGAGCTCTAATCCCATTCATGAGGGTGGGACTTAATCATGCTCTGAAAGGGCCCCCTCCCTTCCTAATACCGTCGCAGTGGGTTTTAGGATTTCAACATGAATTTAGTAGGGACATAAGCATTCAGCCCATAATCACTAGCAATGAACAATCTAGAAATTGAGAACATAATTTCATTTAAAACAGCAACAAGAAGAATATTATATTTAGGAATAAATTTAACAAAAGAGGTACAAAACGTGTACACTCAAAACTATAAAACACTGAAGAAATTTAAAGAAAAACTGAATACAGGTAAATCGAGGCAGGGGTGTGGAATCTTAGGTTCATGGATGGAAATAAACAGAGCATTGTGAGGAGTAAGATGATAACGGCTCCCAAACTGATCGACATCTCCAATGCGATCAATGCTCGTCAAAATCTCAGTTGGCTTTTTTTGTAGAAATTGACAATTTTGTAGAAATTGACCCTAAAATTTGTATGGAAATGCAAGCGACACAGAATAGCCAAAACAAATTTTCAAAACGTATTATATAGCCTATTACATAGCTGAAGTAATGTGTGATACTGATATAAAAATAAACATACAGGGGCACCTGGGTGGCTCAGACGGTTAGCATCAGACTTCAGCTCAGGTCATGATCTCACAATCTGTGAGTTCGAGCCCCACGTCGGGCTCTGTGCTGACAGCTCAGAGCCTGGAGCCTGCTTCAGATTCTGTGTCTCCCTCTCTCTCTGCCCCTCCCTGCTCATGCTCTGTCTCTCTCTGTCTCAAAAATAAATAAAAACATTTAAAAATTTTTTTAAATAAACATACAGATTAATGGAATAGAAATGAGAGTCTAGAAATAAACTTATATTTATGCAGGCAGAGAGAAGCCAAGGTATGACACTAACGGATGCCTTTTTCCATGGTAGGGAAACATCAGGAGGAGGCTATGAGTATTTCACATGTAACAATCCCCATATTAAAAAAAAATAATAGTAGTTTTATTGATATACAATTCACATACTATCCAATTCACTCTTCTAAAGTATACAAGTCAGTCTTTTTTTTATATTTATGGTCAATGAATTTTAGACAAAAATATGAAGACAACAACTGGACATCCATATGTAAAAGAATGAAGTTGGGCCCCTATTCGTGCCATACAAACAAATTAATTCAAAATGCATCATAGGAAAAAAAATGCATCATAGACCTAAATGTAAGAGCTAAAACCAAAAACTCTTAAAAAAAAAAAAAAAAGGAGTAAACCCTCATGACATTGGGTCAGGTAATCATTTCTTAGATATGAAACCAAAAGAATGAGCAACAAAAGAAAAAATTAGATAAATCGAACTTTCTAAACACTAAAAGTTTTTGTGTTTCAATGGACACCATCTCTTGATGGTGAAAAGACACCCCGCAGAATGGGAGAAAACACTTGCAAATCATGTACCAAATAAGGGAACTTGTGTTTAGAATGCATAAAGAACTCTTAAAACTCAACAGTAAGAATAGTTCAATTTAAAAACGAGCAAATAATTTGAAAAAAAACATTTCTCCAAAAGAGATACACAAATGGCCAATAAGCGCGTGAAAAGATGCGCAAAATCAAAATTACAATGAGATAGATACCACTTCACGCCCACTAAGATGGCTAAAATTAAAAAAAAAAAAAAGATGATAATAAGTGTTGGTGAAGATGTGGAGAAATTAGAGCCTTCATAATCCTGTACACTGTTGGCGAGAATGTAAAATAGTGCAGCCACTTTGGAAAATAATTTGGCATCTCCTCAAAATGTTACACATAGAGTTACACCCCTAGGCATATAACCAGGAGAAATGAAAACATAGCCACACAAAAAATGTGTATATGAATGTTAATAGCAACAGTATTCACAATGGTCAAGAAGTGGAAACAACCCAAATGTCCATCAGCTAGTGAATAGATAAACAAAATGTGGCGTGTCCATACAATAGAATATTATTTGCAATAAAAAGGAACGAAATACTGACACATGCTACAAAATGAATGAACCTCGAAGACATTATGCTAAATGAAAGAAACCAATCACAAAAGTCACATCTTTTCTGATTCCATGTACAGAAAACACCCATAGAAACAGAAAGTAGATTAGCGGCTGCCAAGGGTTGGTGGGGGTTGGGGAGTGACTGCTAGTAAGTATGGGGTTTCTTTGGGAGCCATGAAAATATTCTGGAATCAGAGGGTGGTGATGGTTGCACAACTGTGAATATGCTAAACACCACTGACTTACATACTTTAGAAGAGTGAATTGTACAGTGTGTGAATTGTATACCGATAAAGCTACTATTATTTTTTTTAATTGGGGATTGTTACATGTGAAATACTCATAGCCTCCTTCTGAGGTTTCCCTTCCACGGGAAAGGCAGCCATTAGTGTGGTCCTCTTGGCTTCTTTCTGCCTGCGACTCACTCCTCCCCTAAAAGAAAGAAGCTATTTAATTGATCCGTGTGTTTGGAATAAAGAACTGGTGCGTGCAGTTCTGCACACTCCTCTCTTCCTGGAGGAGGCATTCTCCCTCTTTCTGTATGCCTTAAATTCTGCAATATCAGCCATTGCCTGTGAGTGGGTGGTTAAGGTGGTCCAATTCTGGGGTCACTATTAGGAAGCACCTATCCACAAACTCCAATATCAGCTTTACCGATACTGCTGCTTTGGTTTTCATACGCCTCACTCCCTCATCTTATTTCTCAAGTGGCTCAGAACATTTTGAAGCATGGAGGGTGCTATTTAATTGACTCCCCAAGAACCCCAGCCTAGTATGAATTCCATCCAATAACTACTTGTATATCACAGAGCCATTGAGTTTGGAGAGGTAGCATGGAGCGATGGAATAAGTCAACAGCCCTCATCTCTCCCTCTAATTCCATTCATTCATACATTTATTCAACAGATATTTAAGCACCCAGTATGTGCCAGGCATTGCTAAAGGAGCTGGGGGTTCAACAGTGAAAAAAAAGTGACCAAAACCCTGGTATAATGGAGCATATATTTTAATGGGAAGACTGACAATAAACCAGGATATATGTTATCTTAGATGATGGTAAGTCCTAAGGAGAAAAATATATACAACACAGGGAAAGAGAACAGGAAATATTATTGGAGGGTGTGACATTTTGGATAGAGTGACCAGGACAAGCCCCGCCAGGAAGATGGCATTGGAGGAAAGACCTAAAAGAGATCCGGAAGCAAGTCATGTTGAGAATTTTGGGGAAGAGATTCCCCCAGGCAGGGTGACCAGTGCGTGCAAAAGCTGTCAAGTAAGAATGCATGGAAAAGCACAGGTAGCAGAGTGATGGTGGGGAGGGGAGACCGGAAATGAGGTAAGAGAAGTCTCAGGAAACCAGCTCAGATAATCCCCCATAGCTCAGAGTAAGGACTTTGACTTTTACTCATCAACTTACCCACTGAAGGGTTTTGAGCAGAAGGGTGACATCTGACTCTGCTGAGAACAGATTAAAGAAGGCAAAGGCAGAAAGAAGCAGGGAAACCAGCGGCTTGTGATGATAGGTTGGACCAGACAGAGAGCAGTAGAGAGAGTGAGAAGTGGTCAATTCCGTCGGGATTTTGAAGGAGGAGCTGGCAGAATGTGTTGATGGATTAGAGCTACGACGTATGAGAAAGAAGTTAAAGATAACTCAAAGTTTTTGTCCTGAGCAATTGAAAGATGTAGTTGCAATTAGCTGAGCGGATAGGAGGGAGGGGACATCAGGAACTCAGTCTTGGGCATGTTCATTCTCAGATGCCCATTGGACATTCAAGAGGATGTGTCGAATAGGCAGTTAGGACACGTGAGTCTGGAGTTCAAGAGAGAGGCCCAAACTACTCACTAGCTTACCATTCAGCTACTTGCTAGCCTTGTGACCCTAGACAAGTCACCTAACTTCCCAGAGCTGCACTTGACCCTTCTGTCAAATAGGAATAAAAACAGTAGCAACTGGGGCACCTGGGTGGCTCAGTCGGTTAAGCATCTGATTCTTGGTTTCGGCTCAAGTTATGATCTCACAGTTTGTGAGTTCGATCGAGCCCCACGTCGGGCTCCACACTGACAGTGCGGAGCCTGCTTGGGATTCTCTGTCTCCTTCTCTCTGCCCCTCACCCCTCTCAAAATGAATAAACTTTTTTAAAAAAGCAGTAGCTATAACACAAGGTCGTTGTGAGGATCAAATTTGACAGTAAAGTAACTGGTTCATGGGAGGCTTTGAATAAATCATCACTATGATTAAGTTCAATTCCTCGGTGGCTAGAAACAGAAAAAAGAAAGATACAGCCTCTACCCTCAACCCCGAATGGAGAAAACTCAACCAAAGTTCTCAACAAACAATCTCTCCGGTAACAACAGTCCTCTGGGGGAAACACCAAGGCCTGGCACCTGACTGGACAGAGAGAATAGAGGAAGAGTCAAAGATAATGGACAACCAGCCTCAGAAAGAAGCAATGTGGGGGATTGGAGAGCAAACCAGAATGTATATCTGTCTTCACACCAGCTAGCTGGGAAACCTTGAACTCATCAGGCCTCTGCCTCTCACTTCCCCAATAGGGGTAAACCCCAGTCCTCCAGAGAAGTGTCCAAAGCTGCTCAGGGGGAAAACACTGATGCGGTGACGTTACATCACATCGCATCGCATCGCATCGCATCGCATCGCATCGCATCGCATCGCATCGCATC
>NW_024412388.1:24255057-24262742 GCF_014898765.1 Herpailurus yagouaroundi
TCGCATCGCATCGCATCGCATCGCATCGCATCGCATCGCATCGCATCACATCACATCACATCCCTATATCCCTTTTCCCTCCTGCTCTCCTCTGGTTGGGTCCTGTCCCCCTATCAGGACTTCTCCAATATCTTGAGGCCCTGAACCTGGTTCTTCTCAGCTTCTGGGCAACCGGGGAAATGGCCCAGAGACCCTGTGCAACATCAAAGAACCAAGAACGGTCAACGCTGCAGAGATACTTGAACCAACGTGAAAAGAAAAGGCAGGCAGGAGGAGGAGAGAGAAGCCACTCTGAGTTCCTACCGGGCCAGGGGCTGTGCCAGGTGCTTTCAGGGCTGAGAGAGCTGTGGCAGGGAATATGAATATGAATCCATGTAGAGCCCAGTAAGAGTACAATAAATGTTAGATACCCCTGCAAGCTGGGCTCCAAAATGAGAGGCAGTCTGTTATAATGGTGCGTGCTCTTGGGTCAGACAAATCTGGGTTCAAATTCTAGCTACATCTAGGCTTTTGTGATCCCGGAAACACGACTTTACTTTTCCGAGACTCTTGGTTTGCTCATCGATAAAGTGGGGGAAATAATGGTACCTACCAAACAAAAATTCATTTAAAACCCTTAGCCTAGGGCCTTGTGTACACTAGCTGCTCAATATTCATTAGCTATTTTTAGTGCTCTCGGAGGAGAGGACACCAAAGTTCCAGAGGGTGGGTCATGTATCGGAATTCACACAGCCAGGCGTTACATAGACTCTTGTAGTTTTGCTTCCTGGGCAGCCATCCTACTCTTTTGGTTAGAGTACCTTCACTGTCTTTTGGCAACAGCCCTCCCCCACTCTCAGGCCGCGTGATTTGGGTGGGGTTGACACCTCTATTTCAAGCTCCAGGGGCGGATATGTGACTCAGGTCTGGCAAGTTCCTTACTCTATCCCTCTGGTCACAGGGAATGGTTTGAGATTAGACTTGTAACTCATGCCGAGGCAATGAGAACCCTGGAACTTTGTTGAGTCCATTGGGAAACAGATGAACCTGCCTTTGGACTTGACATCAGGTGGAGAGAAGCTTGGGACTGCTGGGGGTTGTCAGGGGGGGAACATGCCTGTGTGCAAAGCAAATCCAAAAGAAATAGAGCGGAAGGGTGGAATGGGGCTGAGCGTGTACACTCGGAGCTCTTGCCTAAAAGCTTGGACAGATATGTCTCAAGTCTATACTTCAGGCTTTAGGCACACAAGACAATGATTCACATTCTCTCTCTCTCTCCTGAAGTCCACCCAAAGAATCGTTATTTGGCAAATGTCTCCATCAGGGTCCCAAGTGAAAACAGATGGAATGCTCAAATTAGAGTAATTTGAATTTTTTTAATGTTTGTCTATTTACTTTGAGAGAGAGAGAGAGAGAGAGAGCGCAAGCAGGGGAGGGGCGAAGAGAGACGGAGACACAGAATCCGAAGCAGGCTCCAGGCTCTGAGCTGTCAGCACAGAGCCCAGTGCGGAACTTGAACTCACGAACTATCAGATCATGACCTGAGCCGAAGTCGGATGCTTAACCGACTGAGCCCCCGAGATGCCCCAAATTAGAGTAATTTGAAGAGGGTTTCTATCTAATGGTATAGGTGGTGTAGGAGAACCACAGGAGACAGCATGGGGACCAGGGGCTACTAACAACTGAGGAGCTATCACCACCCCTAGGCCTGAATGGACAGAGAAGATAGTCATCTGAACCAGGAGAGAGAGAGCTTTGGAAAAGGGACCTCCTCAAGAAGAGCAGGGACTCTCAATCATATTACTGGTCTGTGGAGGGAGCCAGGGGAATAAATACCCCGACTTCTCTCTCTGCTGGTCTCTCATCCACAGACTACCATTGGCTGAGCCCAGCCAGAAGCCAGAAGGTAAAGGAGTCTGCCAATGCATCAAAACAAGTCAGACCCAGAACAGAGTGAAGCGTGGAGCTGGAGGGACAGACAGAAAATAGGGGGCCCAACAAGAAAGCAGCACAGCCTGGTCTGGCTGTCTTTCCCACAATCCCACGATCATCTTTTGGAAGCTCAGACCGGTTTTAAAACTCTCATGGTTTGCTTTGGTCTTTCCTGCATAGCGCTCTCCGTCCTTCCACGGAGGCAACCCCAAAAGATGGCATATAGGGGACGAGTACTTTGAACAGCTGGGAAGAAGTCACTGAACTAGCCCTGCTAACTTGGGAGCAAAAAGCCTCCAGCTCAGCTTCCCACATGGCCAGAGAGTCCTGAGCTGACCCTCAAGCCATTACCCTGCCAGCTCCCTTGACCCCTTAGAAATCTGTCTGCTGGCTGGTTTGGCCCCAATCTCAGGCACCACCAGACAGCGGCTCTGCGATTTCCCTTTCTCTCCATGGGAGATGTCTGTTTCCTTCTGCAGCCAAGCCTGAGAAGCTTCTGGGATTCCCCACTACGGGCAGGGGCCCAACAGTGCCCTGAGGACAGGCCTGAGCTGCGTCCAAGTATCTCATTTTGGTCACACAGACACCTGTTCCCTCTTCTTCCTTCCCAAAACATTCACCCCCGTCTTCTTTGCCGAAATAGATTCCTCTCTACCTCTCAAATCCGGTTAAAACCTCTGAATCTCCTCAGAAAGCTTTTCTCATTAATTTGCCTGACTGTGCACTCTTCTGCTATTAGGATGGCTATCAGAAGTACTTCTGCACGTAATATAACTAAGAAGATCAACTCATATTTACTGAGTGCGTTCTGTGTGCCCACTGAGCTAACTGCCATACAGAAACCAGCTCGTGTAATCCTCACGACCACCTTATACAGCAGGTGCTATCAGTATAGGCTATGTTGTGATAGGCACCCCCCCGGGATTGTGCCATGAGGCAATCTGAGGAGCAATTACTTTATTCATTTCTACAGAAGAGACCACTGAGGCTCAGGGCAGATAAATTACTACTTTAAGTTCACACAAGCAAGCAAGAGGCAGAGGTGGGACCGAAACCCAGGGATGGCCGACCACAGAGCCCATCGTCTTCAAATTGCGCTGTTTGACGGTGTCCCAGAGGTAGGCAGTGGCTGAAGGAGTTCCCGAGGTTCTCTGTAACACGGATGCACGTGTGTGCTGGAATCACAGTGACCCCCGTTTGTTATGCACAGGAAATACATCCCTGTTCAGTGTAAACGATGCAATCTCCCCAGATTTTGCAACAAACACCACGATCATCTTGTTATGGTTAGCCCACTTGGCCTCCACTCTGACTCTCGAGCCCCAGTGAGACGCCAAACACTTGAAATAATTTCATTAGTAATGTCAGTGTGAGATCAAGAACACGTTACAGACAAAATACAGAAAACAAAGGAACTCTCTAGAAGTTACTGGTTAGACACTCGGGCTGCATTTCCCACCTATTTATAGATAAAGCCGTCTATAGTCACTTGGAAACCTGGCCTTGCTTTCACTTCCTTTGTGAAATGTCCCGTGTGGTATTTCCCCCCACCCAGCGTAAACAAGTGTTTTTATGTTAATCAACTCATTTAATGCTCACAGCAATAGTATAAAGTGAGTGCCACTCCCATGTTCATTTTACATAGGAGGAAAGTGAGGCACGAAGAGGTTAAGTAACTTCCTGAAAGTCACACAGCTGGTAAGTGGAAGTGCTGGGATTTGAACCCTTGAGTTCGGCCTCCCGAACTTGTGCTTTCAGCAGCTGCGACTCTTTAGTTTGACATAAAGCTAAATGAAGATAATTAGAAAATCCATCAAAGTACTAAACATGCAAAAAGGACTGTGGAGGAGTCCTTTTTTTGTAGAATCTATGTGTTCCAGTAACGTGGAAGACAGATCTCCTACCTAGAACACGTGGCTGGTTGGACTGACCAAGAAAGAAACTCCGGGGCACAGTGAGCTAAAAATAACCATCCATCGGAGCCTTTGGTGGGAGAGGCAGGTGAGCTTAACAAGGAATCAGGGAGCAGAGATCCATGGCTGAGAATGTGTGAACAACCCTTAGACCAGCAAGGGCGCACCTGAGGAGGGTGGGCTGGAGGGAGGACTGGCAGGGAGAGTCAGAAGGAAGGACCCAGCAAAGGGAAGAGGAGGAACCCTTCTGTCTTTCCTTCCTTAAACTCCTATTGCTGAATTCCTGTGACGTGCCAGTCCCTCCTGCCTTCACAAAGTTTGCAGTCTAGTGAGGGAGTATATTATTTGGCACATTTCTGGTTGCAAGTGATTGAAACCAATTCAAATGGGCTTAAACAAAGGAGAATTTACTTGAAAAGGCAAGTGGCAGGATGGGCTTCAGGCTGGTTGTTCCCGGGCTCAAAATTGTCAGTGGGAGTCCGTCTCTTCCCACCCTGACCTTGCTCTCCGCTGGGCTTCCTCCATTCTCAGGCAGGCTTTCTCCTTGGCTCTTTCCTCTTGGCTCTTTTCTTTCTCACTGGCTCTTTTCCTCTTGGCCTGTGAGTAACCCCCTCAGGAAAAGAATGTTTCTTTCCCAGTTGTTCCAGTAAGAATCTAAGATTGGCTCCCATCAACTACTTTGATTCCCTGTTAAGAGCAAGTAATGGGGCTGAAGGATGGAACGTGCGGACTAGCCAGGCCTGGGTGATATACACACCCCTCTGTGCAGCCCCAGCTGGACCACACGGATTGAGAATGCAGGCACGGCCCCCAGGCCACTTGGCGTATCAAGAAGCAGGGAAGTTCTGCTTTGTAAGCAAAACAGCAGATGTCTGATCCAGAGATTCAGGCAATGATATTTACAACCCAGTGTGGTAAATGACACAAAGGGGAGGAACTGGCGCTAGTAACCCTGAGGAAGTGCATGCAAGCTGAGACTTGAGAGGAGGTCTTGGGGGCAGGAGGAGGGGCAGGGGGTGAGAAAAGGAAACAGGTCATGCAAATTTCTTGAGATTGTGGCCTGAACATTTTTTTTTTTTTTTTTGAGAGAGAGAACAAGAGAGGGAGAAGGGCAGAGAGAGAGAGAGAGAGAGACAGAAAGAGAATCTTAAGCAGACTCTACACTCAGAGCGAGCCCAACACAAAGCTCAATCCCATGACCCTGGGATCATGACCTGAGCTGAAATCGAGTCGGACACTCTGGGCATCTGGGTGGCTCAGCTGCTTAAGCATCGGACTTTGGCTCAGATCTTGATCTCAGGGTTTATGAGTTCAAGCCCCACATTTGGCTCTCTGCTCTCAGCACTTCCCATCCCCTGTCCCCCTCTCTTTCTGCCCCTGCCCCACTCACGCTCTCTCTCAAAAATAAACATTAAAAAAAAAAAAAAAAAAAAGAGTCGGATGCTCAACCTGAGCCACCCAGGTGCCCCTTGGCCCGAACCTTAACAGGGACAGTTAGAATGAAGATGATGGACCAGATTATGAGTGGGCCTGAGCAGAAAGGACGAAAAATGGATTTGGGACTAAAGAGGAGATTCAGTTTGGGATTTTGATCTTGAGGGGCATGTGGGTCATCCTGTTAGAGGTTATCAAAGAGCCAGCAAGATATGTGGGTGTGGAGTTTAGGAACAGGAACTCCGGGGGCAGCGCATGAGTGACCCACACAAGGATGGTCATTAACCCCCCGGGGGGACATCTCTGGGTGAGAGGATCAAGATTGAACAGAATCTTGGAAAAGAACAGCCAACTGGCCAATAAACATATGAAAAGGCCAAAAACACATGAAATAAGCATATGAAAACAACATCATTACTCATTAGGGTACAGATAGGAAAAGAGTGAGAGGTCCCTACCCATCAAGCAGAAGGGCTGAAATGAAGAGGATTGACACCATCAAGTGTTAGCAAGGATGTAGAACAAATGGAACTCCCATACACCACTGACAGGAGGGTAAATGACAAACTACTTTGGGAAACTGGCAGTATTCACTGAAACGAAACAAATGTATCCTCCACGACCTAGCAATTCTACTCGCCTATACTATATAGCCAAGAGAAATTTGCGCTTCCTTCCACCAAAAGATGTGTAAACAATGTCTGTAACAGCACTTTTTAGAAGAGACAAAAGCAGGAAACCAACCCAAGTCCATTGTTATATGTTCATTCAATACAACACTACACCATTCTTACAAAAGGAATGAAGTACTGATGTGGATGAATCTTACAGGTATAATGTTGAATAAGAAAAGCCGGACCTAAAAGAATCATACTGTGTGATTCCGTTCATGATAAAGCTCAAAAACAGATGTGACTGGTTAATGGTGATACAGGTCAAAAATAGTGGTTTCTCTTATGGGAGGGGGTATACCTGAAAGGGAGCCAAGAGAGTCTGCTAGGGTGCTGGAAATGCTTTTTTGTATCTTGATCTGAGCGGTGGCTATAAAGCCAAATACATGTATAAAAATTTATGCAGTTGCTCACTTAAGATTTGTGCACATTACTGTGTCTATTTTGTGTCTAAAGAGCGGGGGGGGGGGGGAGGGGGGGAAGCTTATCCCCTCCCCCACAAAAGGCAAAAACAAAAAAACAAAAAACAAAGCTCCAATCCAGGGACTATCGATATTTTAGTTTCATGATATGTTATGACAGTTCAAGAGGCCCAGCTGGATAGTGAAGTTTCCAAGGGCCAGAAGTCTTGTTTTGATTTTTAGCTCTCCTGTTCTAAAGCATACTGGGGTTAAGATCACAGCAGGCTCACAGCAGCCATGAACCAGTGTCTGTTCAGAGCAGCACACTCTAGCCCTTGTTCAACTCAACACTCGTTTCCTGCATATCTGCCCTGTGCCAGGCCCTGTGCTGAGAGCAGGGAGAATGAAAAACATCATCCCTGCCCTTCAAGCCTGCCAGCCAAGAGGTGGGTGCCGCAGGATGAAGGAAGGGTTCCTGCAGCAGCCAGTTCATCCATCAGCACCTATAAAATAATAATAGTAACAAACAACTACCATTTCTGAACTGCCGGGTGCTTTACGTGCAGAACAGATTTTTTCCCCTCTTAATTGCTATTTAAAACCACAACTGCCTGCGGCTACTTTTGCCTGTTAGGGGAATGGCATAATTTTTCTCTAGGTAGATGGCTCTTTGTTTAGGAAAATACTTAATAAGTTGCTTCGGCTTGAAGAATGAATCTCCCCAGGGCGAGGGCAAGACAAAGGGAGTTGAATTGCTTTGCACATTAGGAACTCTGCTCCTCAGGGAACCACTACTCACTCATTCTCCAGGTTGTACTTTTCAAAAAATCACTTCCTCGTACCACACCCAGCCTTCAAAAAGAATGAGGCAAAGCTCTCTCTACTGACATGAAAAAAAGCACTGGATAGATTGTGAAGCGAAAAAAAGTAACCAGCAGAGTAAGTGCATAATACAGTCCCATTTTTTATGAGATCATGATGTGAGCTGAAGTTGGTTGCTCAACCGACTGAGCCACCCAGGAGCCTCAGACAGTCCCATTTTTTAAAAGGAGCGCTATTTTTTAAAAGGGCACCTGGGTGGCTCAGTCGGTTAAGCGTCCAACTTCGGCTCAGGTCATGATCTCACAGTTCATGAGTTCAAGCCCCGTGTCAGGCTCTATGCTGACAGCTCGGAGCCTGGAGCCTGCTTCAGATTCTGTGTCTCCCTCTCTCTCTGCCCCTCCCCTGCTCATGCTCTGTCTCTCTCTGTCTCAAAAATAAATAAAACATTTGGGGCGCCTGGGTGGCGCAGTCGGTTAAGCGTCCGACTTCAGCCAGGTCACGATCTCGCGGTCTGTGAGTTCGAGCCCCACGTC
>NW_024412388.1:24263142-24278953 GCF_014898765.1 Herpailurus yagouaroundi
GGGGGGGGGGGGGGGGGAAGCTTATCCCCTCCCCCACAAAAGGCAAAAACAAAAAAACAAAAAACAAAGCTCCAATCCAGGGACTATCGATATTTTAGTTTCATGATATGTTATGACAGTTCAAGAGGCCCAGCTGGATAGTGAAGTTTCCCAGGGCCAGAAGTCTTGTTTTGATTTTTAGCTCTCCTGTTCTAAAGCATACTGGGGTTAAGATCACAGCAGGCTCACAGCAGCCATGACCCAGTGTCTGTTCAGAGCAGCACACCCTAGCCCTTGTTCAACTCAACACTCGTTTCCTGCATATCTGCCCTGTGCCAGGCCCTGTGCTGAGAGCAGGGAGAATGAAAAACATCATCCCTGCCCTTCAAGCCTGCCAGCCAAGAGGTGGGTGCCGCAGGATGAAGGAAGGGTTCCTGCAGCAGCCAGTTCATCCATCAGCACCTATAAAATAATAATAGTAACAAACAACTACCATTTCTGAACTGCCGGGTGCTTTACGTGCAGAACAGATTTTTTCCCCTCTTAATTGCTATTTAAAACCACAACTGCCTGCGGCTACTTTTGCCTGTTAGGGGAATGGCATAATTTTTCTCTAGGTAGATGGCTCTTTGTTTAGGAAAATACTTAATAAGTTGCTTCGGCTTGAAGAATGAATCTCCCCAGGGCGAGGGCAAGACAAAGGGAGTTGAATTGCTTTGCACATTAGGAACTCTGCTCCTCAGGGAACCACTACTCACTCATTCTCCAGGTTGTACTTTTCAAAAAATCACTTCCTCGTACCACACCCAGCCTTCAAAAAGAATGAGGCAAAGCTCTCTCTACTGACATGAAAAAAAGCACTGGATAGATTGTGAAGCGAAAAAAAGTAACCAGCAGAGTAAGTGCATAATACAGTCCCATTTTTTATGAGATCATGATGTGAGCTGAAGTTGGTTGCTCAACTGACTGAGCCACCCAGGAGCCTCAGACAGTCCCATTTTTTAAAAGGAGCGCTATTTTTTAAAAGGGCACCTGGGTGGCTCAGTCGGTTAAGCGTCCAACTTCGGCTCAGGTCATGATCTCACAGTTCATGAGTTCAAGCCCCGTGTCAGGCTCTATGCTGACAGCTCGGAGCCTGGAGCCTGCTTCAGATTCTGTGTCTCCCTCTCTCTCTGCCCCTCCCCTGCTCATGCTCTGTCTCTCTCTGTCTCAAAAATAAATAAAACATTTGGGGCGCCTGGGTGGCGCAGTCGGTTAAGCGTCCGACTTCAGCCAGGTCACGATCTCGCGGTCTGTGAGTTCGAGCCCCACGTCGGGCTCTGGGCTGATGGCTCAGAGCCTGGAGCCTGTTTCTGATTCTCTGTCTCCCTCTCTCTCTGCCCCTCCCCCGTTCATGCTCTGTCTCTCTCTGTCCCAAAAATAAATAAACGTTGAAAAAAAAATTTAAAATAAAAAAAAATAATAAAACATTAAAAACATTAAAAAAAAAGAAAAGGAGCACTACGTATATGCATTGACACTTGGCTACATACGGAAAATTCCTTAAAAAGTATATAACACCAAACTAGCAGCTGTTACCCCTATGGAGGGTGGTAGGGGATCATCAGAAGCATCTTTTTTCAGTTTTTACCTTTCATCTTTAAGCACTTTTATCTTTACACACTTTATTATTATTATTATTATTATTATTATTATTCAGTAGGCTCCATGCCCAATGTGGGGCTTGAACTCAGGACCCTGAGATCAAGAGTCGCATGCTCTACTAACTGAACCAGCC
This sequence comes from Herpailurus yagouaroundi, assembly GCF_014898765.1. Classification (NCBI taxonomy): domain Eukaryota; kingdom Metazoa; phylum Chordata; class Mammalia; order Carnivora; family Felidae; genus Herpailurus; species Herpailurus yagouaroundi. Next base: position 24,264,899 of record NW_024412388.1, read on the forward strand.
AGGTGCCCCTTAACCTTTAAACATTTTATCAGGGGATTGTATCCCTTTTTCAAAAGTCTCTTCCTCAAGCAGTCTTCCCTGACTCCTATTGTAGATCAGGTAGATCCTCAGGGTATCCTCCCCTCCTCCACTGTGACATTTAGCGCCTTTCTACTTGCTTCTTCACAACCTCTCCTAGCCCCGCCCCTCCTCCCCCCTCCCCCCCCCCCCCCCAGGCTCACAGAGACCAGAAACTCCTAGCAGAGAGCTTGCTATAGTTGCTAATCAGAATGAATGAATTCTTCTTCCAAAGAGTTCTCTCCTACGGTGCCTGGAGGCTCAGTCGGTTAAGCATCTGACTTCCACTCGAGTCATGATCTCACTGCTCGTGAGCTCGAGCCCCACGACGGGCTTTGTGCTGACAGCTCGGAGCCTGGAGCCTGCTTCAGATTCTGTCTCCATCTGTCTCTGCACCTCCCCTGCTCGCTCTCTGTATGTGTGTGTGTGTCTCTCTCTCGAATATAAAATAAAACATTTAATAAAAAAAATTAAAAAAAAAAAAAAGAGTTCTCTCCTGCCTGGCTTTGAATCTCTCAGAGAGAAGAGTGAACAGCTCAACCCCACCCGTGAGTGCCGCCCAGTCCGGGCTCATTCCCTGCCTAGGGCAGGGTGAGATGCCCAGTCTCTTGTTCCTGAAGGGAAGCGAAGAAGCAGCTCCAGCCCTCTTCTGCTGCCTCAGCCCTCAGGGACAACAGGATGCCTGAGACCACGACAACTTGTGACAGGTGGGACTAGGTGGGGTAGCCAATTACTGGAACAGGCCAGGGCACCCTGGCTGACCTTGGTGGAAGCAGGGACAGCTTCCCTTCCGTGTTCCTTTTCTTTCCAGCAGTAGGGGGAGGAGGGGACGAAGGCCTAATTGTTTTCACCTTGAGAAAAATCTGCTGCTGATTATGTACAGAGAGGATCACTCAGTTATACAGCAGGGGGGCCGAAATTAGATCAGATCAGGAAGGCTGACATTTTCCCCGAGGCCCTCTGACTAACGACCAAGGGGAAGAGAGGCACTTGGCCTAATATTCCCTCCCTGCTCTGGCCTACCAACCAGTGTCAGGGGAGCTCCTGCTCATTTCTGCCCAGAACCCCGCAGGCAAATCTCTGTGCCCCCTCCCCATCCAGGCTGCTGTCACTAAGACCAAGCCTTCAGCAGGTCTTGGCCAGGCCACAGGTAATGTTGCCGAGAGAGCATTGGAGCTCTGGCTCACAGGCCCCCCGACTGCCAGGCGGATGCCTCCATTGACCCAGCCAGTCTCTTCCTGCCGAGTTCAGACAGGAAAAGTGATGCCGGCCACCGGAACTGCAGGGGGAGGCACCGGCCAGCCACAAGTGCCTGATTCTGCCCCAACACTTCTGACAATTAAGGCAGCGATGAACTCTCATGCTTTCTCCATCCCTGATGGAAAGCAAGTTCAAAAGCCACATACTGTCCGCAACCCCTGGGGTGAGGAAAGAATGTGATAAAGAGAAAGCATTGTAACTCAATAGAACCGCCTTGAGTGATGCCGATGCCACACGGGGAGTCGGCCACCAGAGAAGCTCAGCATTCCAGCCACTGAAAATCACCCAGGAAGTATGTGATACTGGCTTTATCCAATTAATGACTTCTAAAGCTTCTGAGCACCATTGGGCCCCAAGAAGAAATTTTCTTTAAGAAATTCGTGAGGGGCGCCTGGGTGGCTCAGTTGGTTAAGTGTCTAACTTCAGCTCAGGTCACGATCTCGCGGTCCGTGAGTTCGAGCCCCGCGTCGGGCTCTGGGCTGATGGTTCAGAGCCTGGAGCCTGCTTCCGATTCTGTATCTCCCTCTCTCTCTGCCCCTCCCCCGTTCATGCTCTGTCTCTCTCTGTCTCAAAAATAAATAAAACGTTAAAAAAAAAAAAAAGAAATTCTTGAAAGGCAGGGGCGCCTGGGTGGCTCAGTCGGTTAAGCATCTGACTTCGGCTCAGGTCATGATCTCAGGGTTTGTGGGTTCGAGCCCCGCACTGGGCTCTGTGCTGACAGCTCAGAGCCTGGAGCCTGCTTCGGATTCTGTCTGTCTCTCTCAAAAATAAACAAACATTAAAAAAATTTTTTTTTTAATTTCTAGCTGTGTAACTTTGGTCATATCACTTCACCTCTCTGAGCTTCATTTTCCCCATCTGCAAAATAGAATTAAGTATACCTACTTCAAAGGGTGTCATAAAATAAAATAAATGTATATAAACTACTTAGCACAGTACTTAGTGCCCAGGAAGTGCTCATTCAATGGTAGACGATCATACTATTACAATTATGGAGCCATCAGCGCTCACTCCAGCACAGACACTGTGGTGAGGCAGAAAGGGTGGGACCTTTAGGACCACGCAGACCTGATTTGAGATCCTAGTTCAATTACTTCCATTACGTGGCCTTGGGAGAGTTAATTAACTGCTTTGAGCTTCGGTCTCCCGCTCTAAGAAGACACTGATAATACTGGCCTGATCCACGGGATAGAGTCAGCCAACCCCCGAGCCTGAGCACGTAGAAGGTGCTCAGGAAATATTAGCTGCATTGGTATAGACTCATCACCCTCTTCCAGCATCCTTCACCTTGTCTGGTAGTTTTTACTGAGAGGAAAGTCTGCTCAAAGTGATTTACTTTGGGAGAGCGTATTGATTTTCTCAAAGCCAGTGGTCTCTTGCCTGTTGTGATTCTTCTTGCCATCTGTGTACTACTTGACCCTGGTCTTCACCTCTGCCTTTTTTTGAGACCTCCTCCCTCTCCCCAGTGGTCTTCTTGACTCTTTGATCCCCTGATTGATAGATCACTCGGCCTCTCTCTCTCCCCACCATCTGACCTTCCCTCCCTCTCTCCCCCCTCTTTCCCAGGCTTTTCATCCTCCTCAGATTATTTCTCTGTCCTTTGCTCTCCACATTCTACCTGCTTGTCCCCAGAGAAAGGCCACAACACAGTCACCAAAAGCAAACTCAGTCTGTTCTGGCTCCCGATCTCAAAGCTCCTGGCCACCCACACACCAAATTCTAGATGCTGGTCTATTTCTTTCCCTCTCTTTCTGAGTCCAATCAATTGCCAAGCATCTCTATTTTTTTCTTCAAAACATTTCTCACTTCCGCCTCCTTCTTCTTTCCCATCTTTCCTCTTGTCACTCTAGACCAGGTCTGATCCAGGTTTAATGGCTAATTCCAATCCATCGTGAATACTGCAGCCCATGTAAAAAAAGATCACTTTTTAAGCATGCCAGATGTGCTCCTTCCACCCGCTCCCATCTCCTTCAAAGTCCCTTTAAGGCCTGTTCTGTGAGATGCTGAGGACATTCAAAGCCTCCCATCTCATTTTATTATTTATTTATTTATTTATTTACTTATTTATTTATTTATTTTGCAGTTAACCCTCTGACTCTTTTTTTTTTTTTCAACGTTTATTTATTTTTGGGACAGAGAGAGACAGAGCATGAACGGGGGAGGGGCAGAGAGAGAGGGAGACACAGAATCGGAAACAGGCTCCAGGCTCTGAGCCATCAGCCCAGAGCCCGACGCGGGGCTCGAACTCACGGACCGCGAGATCGTGACCTGGCTGAAGTCGGACGCTTAACCGACTGCGCCACCCAGGCACCCCGCTTTATTTATTTATTTTTAAAGTTTATTTATCTTCGAGAGAGACGGACAGAGTGTAAGCGAGGGGGGGCAGAGAGAGAGGGAGACACAGAATCCGAGGCAGCCTCCAGGCTCCGAGCTGTCAGCACAGAGCCCGACGTGAGCTGTCAGCACAGAGCCCAACGTGGGGCTCAAACCCACGAACCATAAGATCATGACCTGAGCCGAAGTCAGATGCTTAACTGACTGAGCCACCCAGGCGCCACCCCCCCCCCCATATCTCATTTTCTAGATTTGACTTTCACTCCGTGCATGCCTCACCCACACCCATCTCCTCTTTGCCTTTTCTGCTACCTCCCCCTGGAACACCATTTCTTCCGTTCCCTCCTCTATTCAGATTCAATCCATCCTCTAAGGTCTGGCTCAAAACTCAACTCATTCCTGAGGCCAGCCCCGCCCACTCCGGTCCAAGGTTATCGCTTCCTCCAAGTTTCTTTGGATGATGATGTGGTGGTGGGCATGGAGGGCCGCGGGTGGGAGGAGCTGGTCAATTGCCTGCCACACTCCTGCCTATACCTTCTTCACCTTGTACCTAAGGGCAGATTTGCTATCTCCCACATCCTCCTGAATAACACAGCATAGTGTCACCGTGTCACAGTGGTTTGGAGCTGGACGGGCTTGTGTTCAAATCCTAATCTTTCCCACTGGTTGCAAGGCCTTAGCAGGTGACCCAACCTCTTCAAGTCTTGCTTTCCTCATCTGAAAAGCAGAGGTCACAGTGGCCTCATAGAGTTATCGGAGAGATTAAATGAGAATGTGTGCACATGGCTTTGCACAGTGCCTGGCACCCAGTCTACATTCAATAAAAGGTAGAGATTATTATAGTCCCTGGCACCCTGCAGTCCCAACATTACTTATGCAGCCCTGCTCATTTGCATAGCCAAACAGGAATTTCCATAGACTGTGATATTTTACTATAGGTATATCTGCTTTCAAAACAGCTCTCTTTTTCCAACTTTCCATTTTTATAAATGGCACCACTCTTCCAAAGTCTCTCCCAGACTCCAACGTTGGCAGTGGACTCAGCTTTTTCTGTGCTTTCATGGGCCAAACCCGTTGGCACTTAACCATGAGCTGTCTCTAGAATGTCTTAACTCCCCACCGGGACTGTAAATGCTCTGAGAACAGAAACTCTCTCCTGCTGCCTTGATATCTAGTACACTGGCAAAGAGCAAGGATTAGATATATATTTGCTTTCTGACAAGATGCTATCAATGAGTTAATTTACAGGCGCAGGTGTGAAGGAAGAACTACAACAATCTGAAACAAGGATGAGCTAGTCTGTGATTATGTTTTTTTAAACGTTTATTTATTTTTGAGAGACAGAGCGTGAGAGGAGCAGAGAGAGAGGGAGACACAGAATCTAAAGCAGGGTCCAGGCTCTGAGCTGTCAGCACAGAGCCCGATGAGGGGCTCAAAGCCACGAACCTGAGATCATGACCTGAGCCGAAGTCGGAGGCTTAACCGACTGAGCCACCCAGGCGCCCCTGTGATTATGTTTTATTCTCTCTCTCCTCTTTCTCTACTCCATGAATTCCTCCTACTCATTCCTTAAGACCCAAATCAATATCCTCTTTTCTGAGATCTGCCATAAGCATTATTTCCTCTCTTTCTTTCACTTATACTACGTATTTAATTGCATAGAGTTTTACCAATTTTTTAATCTAATGTTTAATTGAAAAAAAAATGTAAATGACATAGAAAGGAATAAAGTGACGACGAAATTTTATTCTCCTATTCCTATTTCCCAGAGGTAACAACTGGGAACACTTTGTTGGGTATCCCTCCAGATCTTTTCCTGTTGCACTGAGAATTAATATCCTAGCCTAAGACAGAATATGAAAATAAACTTTTAAAAATAAGTGTGTTTCGGGGCGCCTCTCATCTCCCATCCTTCTAATTGTGTTTTTTGGCTTGATTTTTTTTGTGTTTTTTTTTTTTCAAAAATTTTAAATGTTTATTTACATTTGAGAGACAGAGAGAGACAGAGCGCAAGTTGGTGGGCAGGGACAGAGAGAGAGAGGGAGACACAGAATCGGAAGCAGGCTCCAGGCTCTGAGCTGTCAGCACAGAGCCCGACACACACGGGGCTCAAACTCACAAGCCATGAGATCATGACCTGAGCCGAAGTTGGGCTCTTAACCAACTGAGCCATCCAGGTGCCCCTGGCCTGATTTGCTTTAAGAAAAAAATTTTTTAAATTAATTTATTTATTTGGAGAGAGAGAGAGAGAGAGAGAGAGAGAGAGAGAGAGAGACAGCACAAGTGGGGAAGGGGCACAGAGAGAGGAAGACAGAAATCCCAAGCAGTCTCCGCACTGCCAGCATAGGGCCCCATGCCGGGCTCAATCCCACAAACTGCGAGATCATGACCTGAGCCGAAACCAAGAGTTGGAAACTTAACCGACTGAGCCATCCAGGCGCCCTTGATTTATTGTTCAATAATAAACTGGTTTACTTTGAAAAGTCTGCATCTCACCTTTAAATGGTTGATCTACCAGTCAGGGCCTCAGCAGAAAACTGAAACTCAGTTTCAGATGATTCAAGAAACTTCAATGAAGGGACTATTCATGAGATGTGGGCACAGTTGGGGGAAATGAAGAGGGGGGTTGAGGTCATCGGAAACTGCCAACAGAAGCAAGTTATTATCATGCTTGCTTGAAAAGACAAGGGAGGGCGTGCGGAAAAAGAGAAGAAAAGACAAGGGGAAGGAAATGGGAGTTTTGTGAACCCAGTGAGACCCTGCGCCATGGCAAAGGAGCTGCAGACAGGAGCTGTTGTCTTGGAAGGAAGAAGTCACTGCCAGAAAATAAGAAAATAGAGCACAGAGCGGAGGAAAACCTCAAACTCTCTCTCCCCCTGCATGCCAGTCTCTTGCCAGTGCCTCCCACTGGCAGAACCCAAGAGGGCAATGAGTCCAGGTGATACGGTCCACGGAGCTTACCTTCCCAGGGCACAGAGCAAGCAAGGGCAGGGAATGAATGAGCGTGAGCCACACAGGCAAGGCACCAAGTCCATCAGTTACCAACCACCTTGTAGTCAAGCCATGTCACCTCAGCTATCTCTCCAACTGGAACCTCCACTGTGACGTTAGCCACCACCAGTGTTTTTCAGGCGAGATGGTAAGGAAGTAGGGGAGAAGGAGAAACCATGAATGTAAGATATCCATGGTAGCTACAGACCCTGCCTCAGCAGGTGGCCAGGAGGGCTGAATGGTACTCACGGCTGCCTTCTTCCATTATCTATTCCATGTTCCTTACTTCTGCAAGCACATTGGCTGGAGGAGATTCTCTGCTTGATGGCATGACATACACCTTCATTTCCACAGGATTCAAGCGTTTAGTGTTCCTGTCTTTACCGCTTTGCTATCATTTTACATTGATGGTTATTAGGAATGGAAGTACTAAGAGGTATTCTGGTGAATCCCCTGGGAGTGGACAGAGTTCGCCTTGCCCCTGTTGGTAGCAGCAACCTAATTCCCACTAGATAATCAGGACCAATCACCCTAGCCAATACCCCTTTTCTGCCATTGGCTGAATAGATGAGGAACCCAAAATGAACAGGGGGAAGTCTCAGCTTCCAATTTAACGCAACCAGATTAATGTCTGTTCCCTGACAGAAGCATTCCTTGGGAAATAGGACCTCCAAACCCAGTGAATCCAAGTTGCAGGAACAAAAAGTAAAACTTCTTTTTTTTTTTTTATGTTTATTTATTTTTGAGAGCGAAAGAGAGAGAGCACAAGCGGGGCGAGGGCAGGGAGAGAGGGAGACACAGAATCTCAAGCAGGCTCCAGGCTCCGAGCTGTCAGCGCAGAGCCCGACGCGGGGCTCGAACCCACAAACTGTGGGATCGTGACCTAAGCCAAAGTCAGAGGCTTAACCGACTGAGCCACTCAGGCACCCCCAAAAAACAAAACTTCTATGGGTGAGTTGTTAAGTATAAATGTGAGAAAGCTCACTCCCATTTCCACTTTGGACCCCTGGATTCTGACCATAAAGAAGATGGCACCATATATTGGTTGCTTATTTAAGGCATATACCATTTCTTTTTTTTTTTTTTAATTTTTTTTAACGTTTTATTTATTTTTGAGACAGAGAGAGACAGAGCATGAACAGGGGAGGGTCAGCGAGAGGGAGACACAGAATCTGAAACAGGCTCCAGGCTCTGAGCTGTCAGCACAGAGCCCGACACGGGGCTCGAACTCACGGACCGCGAGATCATGACCTGAGCCGAAGTCGGCCACTTAACCGACTGAGCCACCCAGGCGCCCCATATACCATTTCCTTTGACATCACCTTAACTTCGCAGGTTACTATTTCCTAGATGGCATTCCCAGAAATCACCTGGCTGTGGTTTGCTAAGCTATTTCTATGCCATCCAGAATTTGTCTTAAGGTGTGACATCTGCATTGGACATTTTTGCTGGTGGGTGGTCTTACCATCTCTTGATGAAAAGGATATTTGGGTTATTTGAGAACACCTTGTATCTTCCTTACCCAAACAAACAAAGCCAAGAAAATAAAAAATGCTCTTGTTCTATAAGGATCTTTTTAGATTCTCCACGCAGCTCCCACCTAAGATACTCGGCTTTTGCCACACTCTTTAGTGCCTAATTGTCACTTATATCTCAGCTCTCATTGTCTCACCCCATCTACTAGAGAACATGTCCACTATGCCTATATCAGCCATTTTCACAGAGATGTTTTAGATATGACAACCTGGTAATTCTGTGACATTCATAAAGTGTGATATGCTCTGTAACACATCAAGAAGGTGTCAAGCAGGCCCGGGGTTGAAGTCAAGGAAGAAAGCTAATGACCCCCCGTGCTTCCCATTTCATATTTTGATCTGATAACTTAGATTAAACTGAGAAGCAGTTTGGGATGAAAGGAAGAGTTGGATTTGTTCAAAATTGTAGGAGAAACGCCCGCATTATAATAATCATTTCATACATTTAAGTAAGTATCTGTTTCTTGGAGTCAGTCTCTACACCTAGTTTATAAGTCTAAGAGCTTGGACTCCAAAATCAGACAACCCCAAGTTCCAAACTTTAACTCACCACTTATGTAATCTGGACAAATTATTTAAACTCTCTAACCTCAGTTTCTTCCTCTCTGTAAAGTGAGCATAACTATACAGTCCTTTCTCTTAGACTTAAAGGCTTACACAGAGCCTGGCATATATTAAGTTATTCAATAATTGTGATTTGTAGTAGGAATGTACTAGGTATTATATGCTGGGCCCTAGGGTGAATGAAATATTTGAGAAGTCTCTGTGTGTAACAGGGAGATTTACCAAGAGGAAAAGACTCCAACCTAAGTTTCCTTTCGATTGGTTTTTTAGAAGATTAGGTCATTTCCCCTCCTTCCTCCTGCTATCCCCACTCCCAAAGACTCAATAAGCTTTAAGAAAGCAAGCACAGGGGTACCTGGGTGGCTCAGTTGGTTGAGCATCTGACTCTTGATTCTGGCTCAGGTCATGATTCCAGGGCCGTGGGATTGAGCCCCGTGTCTGGCTGGCATTGGGCTGAGGCGTGGAGCCCTCTCCCCCATGCACACTCTGTCTCTTTCTCAAAAGAAAAAAAAAAAAAAAGCAAGCACAATTGCTTAACGTGAGAGTTATCATGGCAACTTAATATCATAGCAATTTAAAATTAAAATTAGGGGCGCCTGGGTGGCTCAGTTGGTTAAGCCTCCAACTTCAGCTCAGGTCATGATCTCGCGGTCTGTGAGTTCAAGCCCGCTGTCAGGCTCTGTGCTGACAGCTCAGAGCCTGGAGCCTGCTTCTGATTCTGTGTCTTCCTCTCTCTCTGCCCCACTCTTGCTCATTCTCTCTCCCGGTCTCTCAAAAAAAAAAAAAAAAAAACATTTAAAACATTAAATTTTTCAAATTATAAATTTTTTTTTTCAACGTTTATTTATTTTTGGGACAGAGAGAGACAGAGCATGAACGGGGGAGGAGCAGAGAGAGAGGGAGACACAGAATCGGAAACAGGCTCCAGGCTCTGAGCCATCAGCCCAGAGCCTGATGCGGGGCTCGAACTCACGGACCGCGAGATCGTGACCTGGCTGAAGTCGGACGCTTAACCGACTGCGCCACCCAGGCGCCCCTAAATTTTTCAAATTAAATTAAAATTAAAACTTAAACAATATAATCGTTTAAAAACGAATTAACTCATTTAGGTCAACTTAATGACAGAAATAAATTCTGTTTTTATGGGTTGTAGATGTTTTTGTAGCCGTTGATATATGATGGCTAATACCATCATATAATTACTGAATTAAATATAATTACGCCCAGGTCACCTGGCTGGCACAGTAGGTGGAGCGTGCGACTCTTGATCTCAGAGTCCTGAGTTCAAGCCCCACGTTGGGGGTAGGGATTCCTTTAAAACAAATAAAAACTTCAAAACATAAGTATTCAATATAATCATGCCCAAGTTTATAGAACTAGAGGACAAAATATAATTTTAGGGGCTTATGATCATATCCTTGTATTTTATTCCTAAATTAGTCCCACTTATGGTGTAGTGCTTAAAAATTTGAATCTAATTACCTGGGTTCAAATCCCTGAGAACCTTGAGGAAGTGGCATAACCTCCCTGTGCTTTTATTTTTTCAACTTTAACACAGGAATGACAACACCGGCTTCGTAGGACTGCTGTGAGAATAAACTGAACACATGTATTGTTGGCTATCATGGCTTTTTTTCTGTGATTCTGAGTTCCTAGTAAGAAGTTAATCGTGGAGAGAAGTAAAACAGTTTCTCCTATCAAAAAAGGTATTTGAAAGTCATAAGTGCTCTAGTGAGCTTGTGTCAAGGGAAAAATCTGATCCCACAGGTAGTAAACCACTACCCAAAGAAACAGACCAACTGTGCCACTCAGGAATCCATTTTATTCACGACTACCCTAGAGGTTAGGGACAAACCTAGCAAGTCAGCTTATTGGAGCAGAGAGTCAACTGACTGACTGGTCCCATCCTTCGACTAATAGAATTTTTCAGGACTCCATACAAAAGCTTAAGGTAGGGGCGCCTGCCTGGCTCAGTTGGTGGAGCATATGACTCTTGATCTTGGGGTTGTAAATTCAAGCCCCACGTTGGGTGTGGAGCCTACAAAAAAAAAAAAAATGCTTAAAGCAGTCACCAAGCTTCTTTAGCACACTGTCCCCCTGGGCTGTGGCCTCATGGATGGTTGGATCTAAGTTGTCTCAAACAGTTTCCCAAGTAGGTCTTTTCCATTACTCAGGGAGTAGCAATTTTTTCCTCCACTGTGCCTTCTCATCCAGTTAGAGGAGAACAGAGGTGTTCAACCAGCATGCTTTGTGCTTTTCGACACTGAATATATTATCAGGTTCAGAGTTACAGCTCAACAGATTATTATTAAGACGGATCCAAGGAGATTAGGGAGAGGCAGTTGAGAGTTGGACAGGCCCCTGAATTATGTTATTCTGTGCCGAAAAACCTTGAATATCTTACCCACACAAATTCAAAAAGCTTGTATTACAAAAAACAAAAACAAAACAAAAAACTTATTTCTTTTTTACAGGACACATACCTCTAAGATCCAGCCATGCTGAACTCACTAAATTTTCCCTCTCCTCTAAGCCTCTCAGTGCCTGGGATGCCCTTCCATAGCCCTTCACCTAGTTGACTCCTAAGGTCCTTCAAGATCAACTTAAATGACATCTCCTCCAGGAAGCATTCTTAACCCCTCAGACTGGGGACTGTCCTCTGCGTTCTCATGGCATCTTGTACTTACCCCATTCTACCATTTACCACACTGATAGGCAATCACCAGTTTTCTTGTCTGTCCCCCACTATCATCAGCAACCTGAGGACAGGAACCCAAATCTTATTCACCATTATATCCCTAACATCTAGCACAGTTCTTGACATATAGCAGATACTCAAAAACTATTTGTTGAATATTTAGGGTGATAGCCTCTTTGTCTTGCACTTCTGTTCTTCCCCCAGTTTTTCATTTTTTTTTTCATTTTTTTAAATGTTTATTCATGTTTTGAGAGAGAGAGAGAGAGAGACAGAGCACAAACAGGGGAGTGGCAGAGAGAGAGGGAGACACACAGTCAGAAGCAGGCTCCAGGCTCCGATCTGTCAGCACAGAGCCCGACGCGGGGCTCGAACCCACGTACTACGAGATCGTGACCTGGTCGAAGTCAGCAGCTCAACCGACTACGCCACCCAGGCGCCCCGACCCCCAGTTTTTCCACAACAGCCAGGGAAAATTTGGCTCCACAGCCTGCACAGCTATACAGGATTCTGATCCCACCCACCTCACCCCATCTCACTTCTATAACTACTCTCTGTGCCCACTTTATTCTCCAGCCATATGGCCTTTCTTCTGTTCCTAGAATTCACTCAACCAGTTCCTGACTCAGGGCCCCTGCACCTGCTGCTCCTTTTTTCCAGAGTGTTCTTCCTCCAGTACTTGCTATGGCCAGCTTCTTCTCTCTCATCAGGACCCTCTCAGAGAGACCTTCCTGAACTATCCCCACATAAAGTGTCCAACTCCACCCCTTCTCAATCACTCTTTCACAGTATCTGGTGCCATTGTCTTTCTAAAATGTATTTTGGGGTGTCTGGGTGGCTCAGTCAGTCAAGTATCTGACTCTTGATTTCAACTGAGGTCATGATCTCACGGTTCATGAGATCAAGCCCTGCATCGGGCTCTACACTGACAGCACAGAGCCTGCTTGGGATTCTCGCTCCCTCCCTCTCTCTCTGCCCCTCCCGTGCTGGTGCTCTCTCTCTCTCTCTCTCTCAAAATAAATAAATAAAATTTTTTTTTTAAAAAACCCTTATTTTGACCTGGTTAGTGTACTTGGTGATTATCTGCCTCCCCACTTTAGAAAGTACTACCGGGGGTCCCTGGGTGCCTCAGTAGGTTAAGTGTCTGAATCTTGATCTCAGCTCGTCATGGTCTCAGGGTCGTGAGTTCAAGCCTCACATTGAGCTCTGTGCTGGGCGTGAAGCCTACTAAAAAAAAATAAATAAATAAGTACCACCAAAGCAGGGATCTGTCTATTTTGTTCACCACTTACCTCAACACAATGCTTGGCATCTATTAGGTAGGTATTTAATAAATATTTATTGAATGGATGAATGCATTTATGCACAAATTCCATACTTGAAGGAGTTGCTTTGGGTGGGTGTGTCTACCCTTGTTCTGACAGAGCCATCATTACTCAAAAATATTGCAGGTGTCATCTTTTAGAATTGACTTCAGGATCACTTTAAAAGTTATACAAGAAAATCATATTCACTACTCTGTCTTTACACCTTTTTCTTTAAAAATCTTTCTCCCCAACTCAATTTCTTTTTTCTTTTCTTTTTTTTTTTAGAGTTTAATTTATTTTTGAGAGAGACAGAGACAGAGTATGAGCGGGGGAGGGATGGAGAAAGAGGGAGACACAGAATCCACAAAGTAGGCTTCAGGCTTTGTGAGCTGTTAGCACAGAGCCCAATGCAGGGCTCGAACTCAGGAACTGTGCAATCATGACCTGAGCCGAAATCAGACACTTAACCGACTGAGCCACCCAGTTGCCCCTCTTTTCTTTTTTTTAAAGTAGGCTCCATGCCCAAAGTGGGCTTGAACTCATGACCCTGAGATCAAGAGTCACATGCTCTACTGACTGAGCCAGCCAGGGGTCCCTCCCCAACTTGATTTCTATCTTATTCAGTAACTTTGGCTCTGAATTATTTGTTTCCCCAAATTACAGTCATCCGCAAGAATAAAAAGTTGTCACCTTTGAAAATATTCCGAAGAATGGACTTTAGGCTCTGAAGACAAATTTGAAAAGAGGAATTCAAAACTTCTCATTTCAATGTGTAAGTTCTAGAATGTTGTGTTGGTTTCAAGCGACGACCTTATTTTACATTGAAACTCTTTACACTGGGACAATAGTATTTTCACCCCTGGATTGGTTTTGCATTTTAGTTGTTTCTGAAACAGTTCCATTTTAAAGAATGCCTTTCTAGGGGAAAAAAAAAATCCAATGGGTTTTAGGTTATAAGGCAGCCTAGGGTCTAAAACAAATTACTTCTTTCTTTCCTACAAAAATCTCTCCAACCCAATATTTCACTATTCCTCAAACATCTCACACCTTCTCACCAGTGCTTCCTGTTTTTTCTTCTGACTAGAATGGACCTTTCGTGCCCCAAGCCACGCCCTAGCAAAAAAATGTTTAATGTTTATTTTTTGAGAGAGACAGAGTGGGAGCAGGGGAGGGGCAGAGAGAGAGGAAGACACAGAATCCAAAGCAGGCTCCAGGCTCTGAGCCATCAGCACAGAGCCCAATGTGGGACTCGAACTTGCAGACCATGAGATCATGACCTGAGCCAAAGTCAGCCGCTCAACTGACTGAGCCA
>NW_024412388.1:24278963-24289429 GCF_014898765.1 Herpailurus yagouaroundi
TGAGATCATGACCTGAGCCAAAGTCAGCCGCTCAACTGACTGAGCCACTCAGGCACCCCAGCCCTAGCAAAATTTTATTCTTTCTGGGCCCAACTCAAACGATTCTCTTCCAGATGTAAGACTCCTGTCAGATTTAATCCCATCATCCTCTGCTCTCCCAAACCACCTAGGTATAAGCTGAGTCAGAGCTTCTCCATAATTCTAACTTAGCACCTAGCACGGTGTCTGACACATGGTAGGTGCTCAAAATATATTAATTGAATGAGTGCTTCTCTATTATCTAGCACATAATATCTAGTTATTTCTCTCCCACAAGACTGTCAATTTCTTCAACAGTAAGGATCTTACTCTCCTTCGTCTTTTATCTCTTTGTTGACAGGAACAGGGCAAAGGTGAGCCCTGAAGAAGTTATCATTTATCTTGCTAAAATTCCAAAGTTTCCATTCACTTACTCCCAGCGCAGCCAGGATCAAGGTAGATTTCCTGCTTTGTTTTTATCTTCCCTTTGGTCCGGCGGAAGAGAGTCTCTAGGTTCTGAAGCTTATTCCCCTCCCCCACCCCAAGCCTGGGCCAGACTGACTGGATCCGGACGTAATGTCCCTTAGGTCTAGGTGTCTCCAACTCCCACGTGAACTTCCTTCTCTCCCTCCTGTTCTTTCCCCACCTGTTTCAACCAATCAGTCCCTCTAGAACTGGGTCACGAACTCCAATGTTTAGTCTGGTGGGGAGCAAAAATGCCCAGGAAGTTAGAGGCAGTGCCCTCTAAAGGCAGAACCTAATTATTGCTTGAAGAAATACGAACCCAAGGTTCCCAGAACATCTGATGTTTCAAGAAAAACTAGAAACCCAGAAATTTTTTTAAAAATGTGAACTCTCCCAATGTTTAAGTACCGGCATCTCTTTCATTTGTCGTGGTGGTGGTGGTGGTGGTGCCGGAGCCGGAACCCGGGATCAAATTTCATTTTTTAAAATTAGGCAGGCCAATTAAAATATACGCACAGGCCAAATGTAACCTGTGAGTCACTGGTTTCCTTCTGGACTCTAGATCTGTGGCCACGTCACCTCACTGCTCTCTGTAGGCATTCTATTTCCTCACTTGAGCGTCAAGACACCTTTTGAGCCTCATCTGACATTTTTCATGCACGCTTCCCCTCCCCCGCTCAGTCTAGGTCATAGGACGTGACTTAACTAAACCAGGGACCCATGCCAAGGTTTGTAATGCTTTAATGTCTCTGTACGTGCTGTTGCTATTTCTATTTATCGAGCCAACAAATCTTCATTGATCGGCCAGTCCAGCCCAGCACTCCGCTGGGTGCTAGGGACATAACCTTAAACACCACAGGCAAAATTCTTGCCGTCATGGGGCTTACATTCAAGCGGCAGAGGTAGACGTTACTCAAACAATCACACAAAGTAAATTTAAAATGTGACAGGTTTTAGGAATGAGCCATGAGAACATGTAACAACAAGGGCTAATCTGACCTGCCATGGGGATCTGGAAAGGCTTTCTTAAAGAAGTGATATTTTCATATATCTGAAATTATAGCACCCAAGGAAAAGAGGTAGTAGGGAAGGGAGGGGCTGGGTTGGGGGCAGGAGAGCAGTGATTGAAGTTTTAAGATAAGGAACCAGAAAGAGTGCATTCTGGGGAAGGCAGGAACTGAGGAACTGAAAAAGGCCAGGGTCACTGAGCACAGGAACTGAGGAGAAAGGCATGAGGCAAGAAAGCCAGGCAGCGTTAGCCATGTGGGCAGCGTGGAGCCAGGCGTGTTAAGGGTTCTGGTCTTTAATCCTGAGGGCAATGGGAAGTCGCTGAAAAGATTTTACAAAGGGGGGCAGGGGAGAGAGACAGACAGGCAGGCAGGCAGACATGATCAGATCCGCATTTCGAAAATATTATGCTGGCTTCTGGGTAGAGAATAGAGACAGGATCTAGAAGTTCAAATGAGGGGGGCGCTGGGTGGCTCAGTTGGTTGAGCGTCCGACTTTGGCTCAGGTCATGATCTCACGGCTGGCTCGTGAGTTCGAGCCTGGTTCAAATGAGGCATTACAGCATCTCAGATGGAGACAGAGGTGGTGGAGATAGAGAAAAAAGGATGGGATTTGCAATATTTTTTGAGGTAATATTTAGGCATGTGTATGGTGGGGGTGAGGCAGTGGAGAGCAGTTATGGATGGCTCCCGGATTTCCAGCTGTGCAGTAAGTTAGGGGCGCTGTTCTCAAAGATGGGGGGCACTGGAGGAGGAGCAGTTTGGTGGTAAAGAAAGGCAACGGGGAGAATGGCAGTTTAATTATTTTGCAGATATTTACTTTGTCAACATACATTTATCCAATGCCTGCTCTGTTCCAGCCTCTGTCTGTGTAAACAAAGACAGAAATGTTTCCTGCCCATAAGCTGCTAGCCTTCTAGTTGGGGGGACAGGTAGGAAAAAAAAAAGATGATTATAATTCAAATATCATATAGGCCTCACAAGCCTGTGGACTCCAACAAAGCCACAGGAACAGCATCATCATTCTGAGTTCCCGTTGTTGGCCCTGCAAAGTCCCCTTTAAGTATTGTTGGGACACTTCTAGGGACTTTTCACAAGTGGCTGTCAGATAAAGCAGTGGGTTAAGTTATGGGGCACACTAACCCTGCTCTGATCCCCCACTGTCCTTACCAAATGAGGCACCGTCTGTGGGAATGCCAAGAGCACCCTGGGACTAGAACGAGGCAAGCAAGGAGGAGCATGGCCTTGAGAAGGAATGCCTCCTTAAGATTTTCTGGCCCTGGGCTTCCAAGGTGCTGGATCAGGCCTGGTCCTGGAAAAAGGAGCTTATTAACGTTAAGTCATCTGGGCCCTGAAGCAGAGCTGCTAGGAGCTTCGGTTTGAATTCTGTTGGGAACACGTGGGGTTGGAGGGGGTCTCTGACACAGCCAGACAAGGACGTGCCAGGGGTGCAACTGGCTATCTAGATTTGGAACTCAGACGTTTGCGCTAGAGATCTACATTCCAGAACCATGAACATGAAAAAAGGGAGAACAGGCACAGGGACCAAGCTCTCCTAAACAACCAACATTTAAATGCCCTGCCCCCACTCCACCTGGCAACTTCCCAAAGATCCAACTTCCTTAATTCATGTCTGTAGTTGGTCAATCACCCTTTCCTGTGCATTCCTACAGCTCTTTGTAGTCCTCTACTGTAACACTTCTCACTCTACACAGTAACCCTGGTTTTATTTGTCTCCTTCACTCGGCAGCGAGCTCCTGGAGGGCATGGAATTCTCTTATTCCATGTTCAATCCCATGCCATTTTCATCTACCACAGGCAAAGGCCAAAAATATGGGGGGATGATACTCAGAATTGATTGAGGAGAAGGGAGAAGAGAATGCTGCCTCCCCTGCTGCTTGGTACAGTCTTTTTAGGCCATTTCTAGAAATATTAGTATTTCTAGATATATTGATACTAGTGCACAAAAATGCTGTCCAATGATGCTCGTTGCATTATGATTTGCCATACTGAAAAGGTGGAATCACCTTTCCACATTTCCAAATACAGGCACCAGACTTATATTTCTATCAGAAGGGAACTGGTTAAGGGCGCCAGGGTGGCTAAGTCAGTTAAGCGTCCAACTCTTGATTTCGACTGAGGTCATGATCTCATGGTTGTGAGATTGAACCCCACGTCATGCTCTGCACTGACAGCATGGAGCCTGCTTGGGATTCTCTCCCTCCCTCTCTCTCTTTCTGCGCCCCCCTCCTGCTTTCTCTCTCTCAAAATAAATAACACTTAACCAGTTCCTTTCTTCTTCTTCTTTTTTAAAGAGGTAATCAATGGTATACGAAACAGCCATGAAAAGTGAAACAGATTTATATATGCTGAGAAGGGAAGATGACCAGAATATTTAAAATCAAGTACAAAACTGTTCGTGTAGAATGCTGTAATTTGTGTTTAAAACAAACAATAGGGGTGCCTGGATGGCTCAGTCGGTTGAGTGTCTGACTTCGGCTCAGGTCATGATCTCACAATTCGTGAGTTCGAGCCCCGCGTCGGGCTCCGTGCTGACAGCTCGGGGCCTGGAGCCTGCTTCAGATTCTGTGTCTACCTCTCTCTCTGCCCCTCCCCTGCTCATGGTCTGTCTGTCTGTCTCTCTCTCTCTCAAAAATAAGTGAACATTTTTTTTAAATTAAAAAAAAAAACAAAAAATATAGACTTGCATATAGCTGTATTAAAATGTCTAGAATGCTACACAAGCAACCATTGGACAATGCCCTTTGGAGACAGGGAGTCAAGGCAATGGGCAAGGTTATGGGGGGAATTTTACTTTTCACTATGCCTATCTTACGGTTGGATTTTTCTTAAAACTAGAAATATATAGATTTAAATACATAAATTTAAATCTATATATTTCTATAAATACATATTTAAAAAATATATTTTTAAGATTTTAAGTAATCTCTACACCCATCATGGGGCTTCAACTCACAACCCTGAGATCAAGAGTCACATGCCCTAGCAACCGAGGCAACCAGGTGCTCCGAGCATGTATTTTTGTAGCAAAGAAAAAAAAAAAATCTTAGAAAAAAAGTTTTTTAATGTATCTTGGTCTTTCTTTCTCTTCCACTCTCCACATATTAGGCACCAAGTAAGGTGCTTAAGATTGAACAAATGAACTACACTCTTGGAAGAGAAACTCTCCTGTTCCGGGCTGGAGTCCTTCCCCCAGGCACTGGCTGCAAAGCAGGGGAGGTAGGCAGGGCTTGCGGATCACCCATTGGTGGAGATCACACAGCAGGCAGCTACAGGCAAATTTCCATCTTTCCCAGCCCATCTCCATTAGAGACTCACACAAAAGTGAAAGTCATCAATAAGGTACTCAATAAATGTGTGTAGTAATAATAACAATGGTCGCTATCACCTCTCAAGCACCTACTAATCGCCAGCAGGGGCTGAGTGCTTTAATCCTCACAGCCTGGAGGTAGGCATTGTTCAGACTCCCGTTTTATCAAAGAGGAGGGAGCAGAGGCTGAGGAAAGGTAAGTAATGTGCTCAAGCATCTAGCAGTCAAGAAGAGCCTAAATCCATCTGAATCACTATGCTGTCAATTACTCCTGCATCCTACACCACAGTAACTGGATCAGGGGAGGAAATAGGGTAAAAGTTACTTGGTCTTTTTGGAAACTCCCCCTCCAAAACACAGTCTAGTTATACTCAGTGAAAATGAGACGAGATTCTAGAAAGCAGGCCTTTCAGATCCAGAACCAACATGAAGCACCCCAAACTCTTCACTGGGCACTAAATGGCCATTAATTATTTCTTTCGCTCGTAAGTTCTGCTGTCAGGAGGTTTACACTGGTATCTGTCCCCAACAATTCTGCAAGGTAGATATCCTTACCTCCACTTTATAGAGGAGGAAACTAAGACACAGACAGGTTGTGCTTTTCCTAATGACATACAGTGAGGACAAGGCATTGCTAGGTTTGAATCTGTCTGCTTCACTCCAAAGTCAGTTCTTTCCACAAGGCTATACTGTTAGTACCTTCAGGTGAACCCGGGGGGGACGATGTGATATTGTGGTCAACACAAAATCAGCTCCAGACCTCTGGGCTTTCAGGACAGGAATTACCCTTCTGGACCCCGGAGAACCCCACCCCCACCCCCCAAAGCTCCTGCCACCAGCCCTACCCCCCACCCCAGGAGAAGGCTGCTGTATCACTTACTTTGTAAGTACATCACAGCCTCACAACCTATTGCCTCAGAGATTACCTTTTGTGTGTCTCACCTGGAAGAAGAGTTCAAATCTCCCTTCAACCCCACCCTTTTCAAGTTAAGTAAAGGTTTGGCAGCCATCTGGAAAAACTGGTGATTCTCGTCTTAGAAACCCACAGATACCACTACCCAGCTCCTTCTCAGACACTTCTTTATCAAAGTTTTATTAGCCTCAGCTCAAGGTACCTCCATCTGGGCATCTCATTACAGAGCAAGGACACTTCAGCCATTTGTAACACCACCCCCACCCAAGCAGGATTTTCAAGGACAGCAGCAGAAATGACTTGCAAGAGAGCTATAAATCCATCTTGCCCCTCTCCCCTCCTCCATGCATTTGCTCTCTCAACCTATTTCTTCAGTCTGCAACTGGTTTACTCCTATTCCTTAAACACATCTCTGACATTTTCATCTTGAATGTTCCATTTGTTCATACTTCCCTTTGCCTGGAACTCATTCTCTCCTGGCCGAAATCTATCTCCTGCCTTGAAGTCCAATCTCATTTAATAGTCACGTATCTTTTGGCACTGGTCACATTACATTCTTTATTACAATTACTCAAAAACATTTTTCCTCCTACCTATAAACTATACCTACGCGAATTCAAAGTAAAATACTGCCGGTAGAGGGAAATACAGAATACATACGTGATGGTTTATGGAGATATTTGTGTTTGTTCTCATTTCTGTGGATAATTTCTTTTCCCCACCCCCAAGAAAGTAGTCAGGCCTTAAATGCTCCCTACTTGAAGGCTTCTAAGTTTCAGATCCAAAAATCAACAGTTTTGAGCAACACAGAAGACAATGTTCAGAAATGGTTTTGAAAAGCACAGTCTTACTAGGGGAACTGATCCAAAAGGAAAAGGGAGGAGAGTCCTTTGAATGGGGGAAGCAAAAACTTGTGGAGGGAAAGAAAGGTTAGAGAAAGCACCAGGTTTTGAACCAGTTCATGTTAGAGACCTATGCTCATTTGCATATAGCATCCAAAGATGAGAAGACTGCTGTGGGAGACTGTGCACTACACACACACACACACACACACACACACACACACACACACTGGACTCGAGAACAGTGGCAAGGGTCTTTCTGAGCAAAGCTGGAACGATCCACTGTGAAGGGTCCAACAGAAGCAAGGGCATTAGCACTCATATCAATAGAAGGAGCCATCCTAGTGATACAACCATCACGGATTAAGAACCTGGCCTCTTGCTCACTTTTTTGCGGAAGAAACACTGAACTCAGCAGAAAGCAGCCTTATATGTAAAGAGTTAAAATGCTTCGTCTTTTAAGGCGACTTCTCAGACCAACAATGGCTAACGTTTTAGAGCCTACTATACTGGAAAACGGGACATGACTTCTGGGGTTCCCTGTTTCGGTCGGGCGCCCTTTTCCTTGCTAGATTTCAGTTTTCCAATCTAGTTCAAGGTCTCCAGTCTTCCCACTGGCCCGTCCTTCCTGCAAGCCCCTCATCTCTGAGTCAGGACTCTCCCTGAATCGTCCCTTCTTCACCCCTAGTTTCCCCCGTGCCCTGTCTCTTCCCTTCCCTGTCCCCGTTCCGGCAGTCTCTCCCCTCTCTTCCTGCCCAGACCGCCTCCATTCCCTCTCCTTTCCCTCCCGCGACCCCCCCACTCGGGTCTCCTTACATTTCAGTGAGCCTCCCTCTCCGCCCCACTTTTCCCCCCACTCCACCGCCACGGAGCACAACCCCCCCCCCCCGCCCCCCAGCTCAGCCGTTGGCGGGGGCGTGGCCCCGCGAGTAACAGGTCTCCCGCCCCACACTCCGCGGGCCCGCGCGCAGACAAAGACATTCCACAGCCCCCGCCCCTCCGCGCACTCGGCCAGAGGGGGAGGAGACACGTGTCCCGCTAGCGCCGAGTCACGTGGAAAAGAAAACGAACGAAGCCCGCGGCCACTTGCGCACGCGCACAAGGCTCTGGCCTGGCGGGCTCTGAGGGAAAAGGGGAGCGGGGAGGCGACTTCTTCGGGCTCCGCGGCGGTGCGCAGGCGCCGTGGCCCGACTGGAGACTTTGTTCTCCGCGGAGAGACCCAAGGGCGGTGCCGGTGGCTGACTGCGCACGCGCGCCGCCTCATTTCCGGTGCTCTCTTTCGCTGGGTCGCTCGGGTCGGCTTCGGTCGCTGTCGCTCCCGCTCTCCCACCCCCGCCAACCGCCGCTTGGGCCTCTGCCGCTGCCGCGTTGCTTCCTCGATTCCTCGATCGTACATCCGCCCCAATGCAGCGCCGGGACGACCCCGCCGCGCGCATGAGCCGGTCCTCAGGCCGCAGCGGCTCCATGGACCCCTCCGGTGCCCACCCCTCGGTGCGTCAGGCGCCGTCTCGGCAGCCACCGCTGCCTCACCGATCCCGGGGAGGCGGAGGGGGATCCCGGGGGGGCGCCCGGGCCTCGCCCGCCACGCAGCCACCACCGCTGCTGCCGCCCTCGGCCACCGGTCCCGACGCGACAGTGGGCGGTCCAGCGCCGACCCCGCTGCTGCCCCCCTCAGCCACTGCCTCCGTCAAGATGGAGCCGGAGAACAAGTACCTGCCCGAACTCATGGCCGAGAAGGATTCGCTCGACCCGTCCTTCACTCACGCCATGCAGCTACTGACGGCAGGTAAGCCGGGTCCCTCTGGGTCGCCTGGCCACTCGGGGGCATGGGTGGCAGTGGCTTTGTTCCTCCCGCTTCCCGCCCCCTCGGGGCCAAGGCAGTCGTGAACTCCTCTTCTCTTATCCTCATCCTGGGGGGATGATGGGGATCCTGGATTCCGCACCTGTCCCGGCCCACGGTGTGAGGGAGAATTTCTAGGCTGCAGTGGAGGCCCGAAGGGGACTTGGCGATCTCTTAGCGCAAAGATCTTGATGGATAGCGCTGCGCTCCCCGCCCCTTTGCCGACCCTTCCCCCTCCCACTTCTTGCAGCTGCCCTGCCCTCCGAGTGTTCAGATTCTTCCAGAAATGAACCTTTACCTCCCCCTACCCTAAAGGGAAAGATTTCTTAATTGCGGGTGGAGGTAGACGCCTCTACTCAGGGTGTAGGAGGCGAAGCCGGCCCGAGCGGGGAGGGACCGTGGGAGGGAGGGCCGAGGTGAAACGGGGTGAGGCCGGAGTGCCCTGTCCAGCGCGCCGCGGTCGCTGGGGCCGGGTGGGACTTAGCGGTAACAGGAGCTTAAGTTGCTCGGAGGCAGAAGCAACCTGTGGGAATCGGAGCTTGAGGTTTTCCGAATCAGATTTCCCACTTCGGCCGGTAAAGTGGTGATTGCTACAGAGCCGGAAGGTTGGACCCCTTTATTTTACAACGTGGTGTCCACCAGAAGGGGGAAAAAATAACTCTAGTGAAATGGGATAGGAGGAGGTAAAGGGTGGTGTGCAGGACTTTCTCCAACAAGATGGACAAAATTGAGAGAAATGGCAGGATGCTCGTACCTGAAAGACTTGGGTCTTTTGTTTTATTTTTTATTTTTTGCTTCAGTAGTGAAATAGATTAGAAATAATAGTCTTTGTTCGCTGTCTGTAGACCCACGCTCCTTTCCTGCCCTGGCCAATCACCTGGTCCCTCTGGTTTCTCCTGAAAGCCGTCTGTTTCGCCCTCACTTCTAGTTACAACGTTGTTTTAATAAGTATTTCTTATGATAACTGAATTTTATTAATCAAGTAGAAAGTTGCAGTCTTCAACACTAAATGAGTAGGTGGACTCTTTGGCAAGGCTGATAGAATGAACAGATAGTTATGAAAAGATCATTTCCCTCCCCTTTGTTCTCTAGCACCCTACATTGGTGAGGGGTCCTTACTTTTTAACTCAATGAACAAAGCTGGCTGTGGTCAGGAATAACATTTAGATGAACTGCTTACATTTTCAACTTGATGCTTTGCTGTTTTTGTAACATAGATTGTTTGAAACATTACTGCTCATTGTGTGCCTCTAGCAATCTTTTTGAAGGCCAGGAATGCTTTTTTTATCCTTATATTTTTCATGCTGTCTTGCATATAACAAACACCAGGTGTTTGAATCGGAAAGCAAGCACATGGGCAGATTTAGGAATGTCAGGCTAAATTCTGAAAGGTTGACTGGTAGTCTAATTTTTATTTTCTCTAATCTTTAAGCAGCCCATATTAAATGCAAGAGAATAACAAACTTTAGAACTTTTAGGTGTTGGCTTGGGTTTGAAATTCTGACCCTTAACTAGTTACCTACTCTTGGGAAGCTTTCTGAACCTCGGTAACTTTATCTGTAAAGTGGGATGGTGAGTTGAGAGAATTACATGACATGTAAAAGCACTAGCACCATTCCCTTTGGTCTGTAATCAGGTAATGACTTGTCACCACAGTTTTCTTCTAGTTGTAAATCCAGGGTACTGAATATGGTATGAAAGCAAGATTTTTTTTGCTTAACCACACCAAATGTCTAGTACAATGTTTGTCTTTTAAGTAAAAGATGGTTTCTTAGGTTGATCATCAAAAACTGTTGATCATTAAAAGTTACTTACAGGGGTGCCTGGCTGGCTCAGTCGGTAGAGCATGGGAATCTGGATCTTGGGATTGTAAATTGGGTGTAGAGATTCCTTAAAAATAAAAATATTTTTAGAAAGTTACAGTTTTCACTCTTCTCTCACTGCTTAAATTCTGTTATAAGAGAGTGCTCTTCAATCTTATTTTTCACTTGGACATTTTGGTGTCTTTCTTTCTTTCTTTCTTTCTTTCTTTCTTTCTTTCTTTCTTTCT
>NW_024412388.1:24289439-24473937 GCF_014898765.1 Herpailurus yagouaroundi
TCTTTCTTTCTTTCTTTCTTTCTTTCTTTCTTTCTTTCTTTCTTTCTTTCTTTTTCTTTGTGTTTTAAAATCGATTTGAAATTTTAATTGGAGAATTGGGGTTGAGGTAATGCCGGCTCATTGAAAGAACAGTCTTAGAAGGGTATATGGATGCTTCTTAGCATGGGTAAGTCTTGATATATGTTGGACCTGGATCTTTTTTTTTTTTTTTTTTTTTTTTCACGCGGAACCTGGATCATTTTTGAATGATCTGGGAAAGGGAGTGTGAAGTCCACCAACTATGAGGAAGTGAGACTCTGAGAAGACAGAATAGTAGTATTTAAAGTCTGATAAGGATACATGTAAGAAAAATGATACTTAACACTTACTGTGCTAGGCACTGGTCTGAGCACTTTTTATATCAAATATTTAGTTTTTGTGACAATACTATGAGGAAGTTACTCTTATCCTCACTTTTACCAATGAGGAAATGAAGGCACACAGAGATTAATTTGCCTACAGCAACAAGATTTGTAAGCAGCATAAGTAGGATTTGAAGTCAATCTGAATCTGGATCCACACACCTAACCATCCCCACCCACCCCACCCCTTACTGTATATAGTACCTGCAAAAAATTGTACTTTGAAAATATTTTGTACTACTTGCACAAAATACTGTAATGTATTTGAACGCATTGGAGTGGTAGCTAACATGACAGTAAAGATAATAAGGCCAGAAGAAAAAGAAGGAAACCCAGAGAGCAGAGCCTAGCTCTTGGGATTAACACTCCTCCAGGCACCTCTGCTCATTTCCGAGGAGGTGCCTCAAGATGCAGCCCACTCTTCCTTCAGCAGTCACATACCTCTTCCTGTCCCTTTCCCAGCTTTACTTTATTTTGCACTCACCAGCATCTGATGCACCATTTATTGTAGTTCTGTATTTAACCACACCTCTTTCACAGCTAGAATGTTAGCTCTACCAGGGCAGGGATCTTTTGTCTGCTTTGTTCACTGCTGTATCTCTTGTTCCTTGAAGACTGCCTCACAGAATGGCCTCTTACTAAATATTTGATGAATGAGTATTCATCTTCATTGCATAATGGAAAAATATCAACGTAGTTCTGAGGAATTTACAGTTTGAATATATAGACTTCTGTGTTAGCCTAGTTGATATTCAAGCTGTGATGACAGTTAAACGCATTAGCAGACATGCAAGGAATCAGTTTACCCATGCTTGTTTTCTAAAACAAAAATAATTTATTTTGTGTTATATATTTATATAATAAACAAAATGCTTTTATGTGTCTCAGTGTTTTTTATTCTACTTTGTACAATTAGGAAAATATAAGTTAGTGTAAATGACTCAGAAGTAAGTAAACATCTTGAAGAGATTAACAGTCCCCAGAAGACCTTGAACGTATACTTAGAAATCCATCTTTCAAAAGCACCCAGTGGACATTTAAAGACAAAGTCTGTTGAAACTTCGAAATACTTAATTCCTTTATTTCATTCACAATATGTCATAGAAATATATCCATTTCATTCTACAAGGCTAGCAAAACCTATTAAAATCAGAAAGTGGAATTGCAAAGGAATTCTAGACTGAATATGGGTGTAAGTATCAATAGTAGGATAAAAAGGCAGAGGTTACAACTGTTTGCAACAACATTGTTGTTTACTTAGGAAAGTGGTCAGTGATGTGGCTGATTACAATATAGAGATGTACAAATCAGTAGGTTTCTGATACATGAGCAGGACCCAATTAGAAAAGAATTGACAAAATCTCATTTTTAGAATAGTACCAAAAAATTAAAAATTAAGAAAAATTTAAAAGAATATATCAATTGCCTTGAAATTAGCAAGAAAACACTCAAAATGTGTGAATAATCATAAACAATAACATTAAATAATATTTAGAGCATGTAATATGTGCCATGAGATATGCTACTCATTAATTCTGTCTCCTGGCCATTCTGTAAGGCAAGAAGAATTTTTTTTCTCAATATTACAGAAGAAGAATATTGTGATCACTTATTGTCAACTTAAAATTTTACTGAAGGTGATAAAGGAAGATCTGAATGAAAAGACAAATACGCCTTATGTCCTGGGAAGCTTGCGTGAATGGGGGAACTAGTGTTATGATAGGACTTTTAAGTGGACATGTTGATTTTTAACTAGGTCAAACAAGACTTAGGGCTTGAGAGGATGAGAATTAAAAGGAACTCTTTTTTTTTTGTTTGTTTAAATGTTTGTTTATTTTTGAGAGAGACAGAGAAAGAATGCGAGTGGGTTAGGGGCAGAGAGAGAGGGAGACACAGAAGCAGGGTCCAGGCTCTGAGCTGTCAGCACAGAGCTCGAACTCACGAGCTGTGACCTGAGCCGAAGTCGGATGCTCAACCGACTGAGCCATGCAGGCGCCCCTAATTAGAAGGAACTCTTAAACATTGTTGGTGGAAGTGTGAATTGATACAGACACTCTGGATAACAGTTTAGCATTTCATCTGAAAGTTGAACTTTTAAATTTCTTAAAATTCAGTAACACCATTCCTAGGAATATGCCCATAGAAACTTTTGCACATGAATGCCTCATTCATAAAATGGTGCACCTTGTTCACAGAATGGTGCAACTTGTTTCACCATTGATTGAATACTGTGAGATTTTCAAAATGAGATCATTACAAGGCAGTGAAAATGAAAACTTACAGCTACAAGCAACAACATGGAGAAATGTTGGAAATCTAATGTTAGAAAAGTAAGTCCCATAAGGCTAGATACATACAGTACAATACCATTTTTACAGAACATAATACTAGCAAGATTAAGCAAAATATTGTTAGCATACATTTTTTTCTGATAAAGCAACTTTCTGCAAAACTAAGCATATGTTTACCATACTAAGCAGTTGCAGTTTCTTGGGCATTTATCCCAGAAAAATTAAAACTTAGTTTCACACAGACCTGTGCCTGAATGTTCATAGCAGCTCTATTCATAATAGCCAAAAACTGAAAACAAACCGTATGCCTCCAATAGGTGAATAAACTGGTGCATTCCTACCATGGACTACTACTCAGCAGTAAAAAGAGATAAATGTTAACTTGAGTGGCTCTCAAGAGAATTAGGCTGAGTAAAAAGAGCTAATCTCTAAAGGAAACATAATATATAATTCCATTAATTAAACATTCTTGAAAATACAAAACAATAGAGATGGAGAACAGACAAGTGGTTGCCAGTGGTGAGAGACAGTTGGCTACAAAAGGGTGGCATGAGGAATCCCTGTGATAGACATGTTTTGCATCTTGACTGTGGTGGTGTTCACGTGACTGATTAAAATTCATAGAACTAAACACACAAAAGTAGGTGTAAAACTGATGACCTGAACAAAGTCAGTAGATTGTATTAATGTTAATTTTCTAATTATGATGCTGTATTGTGTATATGCAGAGTATTATCATGGAGAAAACTGGGTGAAGGGTATATGAGATCTTTTATTTCTCACAACTGTTTATAAATCTGTAATTATCTCAAAAAGCTTTTTTAAAAAAGAATTTAGAAATTCTAAAATGTATCCTAAGAAAGAGATTCAGGAGACCATGGTCAATATACCATAATAGGGTTTGCCACTATCTTGGAGTGTGAGAATTGAGCCCCTTAGAGGGCTCTTAACTCAGGCTTTGGGGGATTTTTCTGAACCAGTACCCACCCTCAGTCTGTACTGTATGTGAAATACTGTGTTATCTTTTCCTAGGGAGATAATCTGTAGCTTTCATCAGATTCTCAAAGGGGCCCATGACCCCAAAAAAGATTAAGAACCTATTGGTCTGTGCTCTTGCTTAATATAGTAAGTAATTTGATAAATAAAAAGAACAGATTTTTTTTTTTTAATACAAAGATAGTAAGCATATACTGGAATTGGGATTCCAAAAGGTGGTACCAACAAAAAAGGTATAGGGCAGAGAATTATAAAGTTGGGAATAATAAATTCATGAATCTCTAAGGAAGGTTGAGGGTGTTAACATGTTTCTTTCAGTAAATATTTATAGATGCCTATTGTGTATTAAGTGATTTATAAAAATGGCAGGTACACAGTTTAGTGATGGAAGCGGTCTGGAAATCATTAACAAGAGAAGGAGTAGTGTGGTTAGAAGAGCAGAAATTGAGAGCAGTGTATGACCCCTGACCTTTTGGAGCAGATATTCTATGAATCTTGCCCTCTTAAAAACACTATCATTGGATGCCTTAGAAAATGTTGACCATTGTCGTTGCTTATGCAGCCTTTATCAAATGTTCAGTTAATGAAATGTACATGGTAATCTGTTTTTAGTTAAGCCAATCCAGATGATAAAGTTTGTATATAATTTCCCCAAACTTCTCTAGTATTAACATTTTTGCATTTATTAAATCTTTTTTTTTTTCTTTTTTTATTTTCCTCCTTTTTAAAAGTAAGTAGGGAAGACTAAGAGAGAGGTTGGCTTTTTAAAAAATTTTTTAATGTTTATTTATTTTTGAGAGAGATAGAGACAGAGTGCGAGAGGGGAAGGGCCAGAGAGAGAGGGAGACACATAATCTGAAGCAGGCTGCAGGCTGTTAGGACAAAGCCCAATGCAGGGCTCGAACTCACAGACTGTGAGATCATGACCTGAGCCGAAGTCAGACGCTGAACTGACTGAGCCACCCAGGTGCCCTCAAGAGAGAGGTTTAATGACTTGCTCAAGGTCACATTCCAAGCGTGTAGCAGAACTGGGAATCAAACCCAGTTCTGTCTGGCTTTAAAACTCTTGCTCTTTCCTCTGAGGCATACGTTTACGAAACAGTTCTCATCCTTTAGAGTTTACAATCTGATTGTGGTAAGATCTACCAAAAAAGGAATGGTTAAGTTAGAGTAAGAGAAATGCCACAAGATTTTGAATTTGCTTCAAGTGTTGGAAGGGAGTAACCTGGATTTAAGTACCTGCTCTGTCCCTAACTAGTTTTGTGATCTTGGACAAGTTACATAACTTTTCTGAGCCCAGGTTCTTTTCACCTGCTAAATAGGCGTAGTCCTGGCTGAAAGACAGTGAAACAGTACAGAATTTCTGACGTGTAGAAGCACTAGGTGGAATGTGATTATTGGAAGCACCTGGCTAAAAAACAAGTGGGTCACCTCTCTGTATTGTTTACATTTTCACTTTTCTCTCTTTGGCTCTGGGGACATCCAAGGTCTCCAGAGGCACAAGTGAAGATCACTTAAAGGAGTTAGTTTCAGAAAGGTTGTCTAGAAAGTACTTATGCCTGAGGGTTAAACCATTTTTAGGAAGCTTCTTGACTTTTTTTTTCCTTCCCAATACGGCCTACTCCCAGCTCTCCAAGAGAAGTGAAGCCAAGGAGAGAAATACAGAATTGGAAAAGAAAAGCAAGATCAGGCTACTGTACATCTGAAGCACCCACAGAGTCCTTTCATTGCCTTTAACCTCATGACCGTCTCTGAGGGTAGAACTGTACTTCCCAACATTTTACACAATCAACTCTTCTTGTGGAAAAAAAGTGCCCCGCTCCCTCCAGAAACTCCTCATTGAGAGGCAGTAATAAAAGCATGAGGTTTGAAGTTAGACAAAGCCTGGGTTTTGAACTATATTCTGATACTTTAATAGCTTTGTGACTTAGAGACTCTTCTCTGAGTTTGTTTCCTCATTTGTAAAATGGGGATAGTACCAGCTACATCACTGAGTTATTTTGTAGGATAAATGAGATAATATTTGTACAGTATTTGATACATAGTAGACACTGAACTAATATTCAGTCCTTCCCCTTCTAAACATGGAAGATGGCCCCTCTTAAAGACATAAAGTTGCCTCTTTGTGTTTTTCTTTCAAGGCTAAACTTCCCTGACTCTTTTTTCAATTCTCAGTTTTATGTAAATAACTTATATTCTCTTATAAAGAATTCTTAGAATTCTCTAAAAATGCCTTAATATTCTTTTAAAAATTGTGAGATAAATTGGACAAAGAGATTCTAATTAAGATATGGCTAGTACAAAATAAAACAGAAAGATCCTGTTAGAAATTCTCAGGGTGCATTACATTGCATAAGAACAAATCTTTCTACTGGTTTCAATTTTTTCAACCTTGCTTCCTATAGGAATACAACAGATCAACAGGCTTTGAGTCTTACCTTCTTGCACTGGCCAAGTAAAGTTTCTGGAAAGTAGTATAAAATACAGCAGAAGGGCCTTACTAGAGGGTAGCAATTAGGACATAGATAAAATGAGGCGTGTAATTTGTTCCACATTTTTAGAAGCTTCTCAGTGATGTTTTCAGATCACAAATGTGGCATCTTTGTTCCTAGGACTTTTGAGGATTGAGTACCCAGTTTTTCAGTTTTGGAAATTCAAGAAGAGATGTATTTAAAGATGGTAGGCTCAAAACTAGTGACTAGAAAAAGCTAATATTAGTAAGTGGGAGGAGGGAATAGAGGTCAGGATATATCAGCAGCAAAACAACAAACAAATAGGGTGTTGAATGAAGCATTTAGCCTGTTAATTGTAAGGTCAAATTTGTTTTCTCTTCCAAGCAATGGAACATAGGAGTGTGAAGAGCACTGTTGTCTATAGTTCTTCCCATAGGAGTAAAGGTTTACTTAATATTTACAGTATGGGGGTGCCTGGGTATCTCAGTCAGTTAAGCATCCAACTCTTGATCTCAGCTCAGGTCTTGATCCTCAGGGTCGTGAGTTCAAGTCCCATGTTGGGCTCCATGTTGAGCGTGGAGCCTACTTTAAAAAAAAAAAAAAGATTCACAATATGATTAGCAGTTTTAATTGTCAGAAAGCAAGAGAGTATGTGTTCTTGGGCATAAGCAGGTTAGCTCACCCCATACTATAACATCTGAAATTAGGCTTTTTAATAAACGGAATACTTTAGTTTGAAATTCTGAATTCTTACGAAGTGTGAGAATGTCAAAGTGACTTCTTCATCTATATACTTCACAGCTGGACTTAGTCTAAACAGTATTTTTAAAAACTGTTAAAGGTATGGGTTTGAATAATGTGTTTGAGGTAGTATATCTTTTTTTTTTCCTTCAGTAATCTCCACACCCAATGTGGAATTTGAACTTAGAACCCGGAGATCAAGAGCCCCACACTCCACTGACTGAGCCAGCCAGGTACCCTGAAGTAGTAGTCTTTATATTTTAAACCAGTGACTTTCAAAGTGTGGTCCCTAGGTCAGTAATACCAGCATCACCTGGTAACTTGCTAGAAATGCACATTCCTAACACAAATCCTAGACTGGGGTTGGGGCCTAGCAATCTAGTTTAATAAGCCCTCTGAAGCCATTCTGATGCATACTGAAGTTTGAGATCCCTTACCTTAAAATTATAGAAGATAGAAACACAGTGTTAGAATAGTATATAAGGAGAACATTATGTGTTATTTAGAATTTTCTAATAATTTTAGGGAGTATAATTTTTTTTTCTTACTCTTTTCAGTGGACCACATAACTTTTTAGTTGCCTGTGCGTACCACTCCATCTCTGTTAGTACTCCTGTCATAGCACTTATCTGTACTTCATTGCCAACTTCACAGACTGTACTAATGTCAGTGTATAAATATAGTGAAGGTGGGGATCATATCTAACTTGTTCTGTTGTATCTCCTATATTTTGTAGGATAGGTGTCTGGCCCTTATTAAGTCTTCCATAGTGGTTAATGATCATCCTGTATCTCTCCCTTCATCTGCCTCTCTATAGGAAGCACTCAGACATTTCTAGTGAGTGAGTGAGTGTATGAATGAATGAATGAATGAATGAATGAAGTTCACTAATGATAGGAAATCTTTTTGAACACTAAGGTCATATCTGATGAAACTATCTTGACCTGTGAATTGAAAGTGCCTTGGTGCATTTTTTTCTTTTAGGACATTGAATTTGGACTAATGTTGACTGTATATTAAGCACTTCCTAGGAAATGTTTTTTTGTTTTAACGTTTATTTTAGAGAGGGAGACAGAACGTGAGCAGGGGAGGGTCAGAGAGAGAGGGAGACACAGAATCCGAAGCAGGCTCCAGGCTCTGAGCTGTCAGCACAGAGAGCCCGACCTGGGGCTTGAACTCACAAACTGCAAGATCACCACCTGAGCCGAAGTTGGATGGATGCTCGACCTCTGAGCCACCCAGGCGCCCTCCTCCCTCCCCCCCCCCCCAAGGGTTTTAATTAGCATATGTACATATGTTATTTTACTCTGTCTTCATAGCAACCTCATGAGGTGCATATTGCTTCTGTTTTACAGATGAGGGAGCCAAAAATTACAGCAATTGAATAACTTTTCAAAGTTCACAAAACTAGTGAGTGGTAGACTAAGAACCGTGTCTTTCAAACTCCTAAGGACTATCATCCAAAGAACTACTTACTGTCACAATGAAATTTTAACAGCGCTCTCCATTGTATGTTTAAATTACTGACTTTTGTATTTTCATCAAGATACGACTTTGTGCTTTTTCTTGATGCAGACTTTTTTTCGTTCATTTATCCCTTTTTCCCCATCTCTGTGCATTGGTTTTGTTAAATCCATTTATTCTAAGGAAACATTTGAACGGCTCTGATGTAGCGGTTTCAGGTGGGGGTGGAAAAGCAAACTGCGTTCGTGAGAAGCAGGCTTTGGGTTTCCTAGCCAACTCCACACAGCTTTGGTGCTCTCAGCCAGTCTCTGAAATTAACACATTCATCTGAACTGTTTGGTCTTCGACCGTCACTGCTTTATGCAGACTCGGAAACTTGCCTTTAGTTACCAGAACAAAACTAAATTGTGTTTGTCTTACTCAGAAATTGAGAAGATTCAGAAAGGAGATTCAAAAAAGGACGATGAGGAGAATTACTTGGATTTATTTTCTCACAAGAACATGAAACTGAAGGAGCGGGTACTGATACCTGTCAAGCAGTATCCCAAGGTAAGGCAGAAAAGGCCTCACTTCATCATCTTTGTAGGTGTAAGAGTTACGGGCTGCAATAAAGACTTCTGGAGATTATGACACATCAGATACTTGAGCCTGTGAAGCTTCTCTTCCAAGTACTGCTTTTTGTAGTATTTGTTCCTGGCAGTTGAAACCTCTACATCCATAAACTAACAGCATACCTATAGCCAGGAAGGAAATATAATCAACTTTATTATCAAAAAGAGTTTCTTTCTGAAATGTTTGTTCATCCTCCAAGTTCAAAGAGAAAAACTGAAGAGTTGTTCTCTGTCAAAAAATTGACATAGGGGAAACAATGACATGAAATCTAAGTATAGGAAATTTAACACAAATCCTTGACAAGATGAAGTTAATTTTATTTCTTAACATTTTGCTTTTATATAAATGCTTTCTTGTTTTTCTCCTCCTCCTCTTTCCCTTTTTAAAAATTTTTTATTTTTTAATTTATTGTTTAATTTACATCCAAGTTAGCATATGGTGCAACAATGATTTCAAGAGTGGATTCCTTAATGCCCCTTACCCACTTAGACCATCTCCCCTCCCACAACCCCTCAGCAACCCTCTGTTCTCTATATTTAAGAATCTTGTATGTTTTGTCTGCCTCCCTGTTTTTATATTATTTTTGCTTCCCTTCCCTTATGTTCATCTGTTTTGTGTCTTAAATTCCTCATATGAGTGAAGTCATATATTTGTCTTTCTCTGACTAATTTCGCTTAGCATAATACTCTCCAGTTCCATCCACATAGTTGCAAATGGCAAGATTTCATTCTTTTTGATTGCCAAGTAGTACTCCATTGTACATACATACCACATCTTCTCCCCCCTCCCCCGCTTTTCAAGGAAAAAGATTAGTTATATTTAGTTTACCTAACAAGTACTACAAAAGAATGTCATTTGTCTGTTCTGAGGTTAGTCACTGCATTACCAATATTTATGTGTGTTAAAATACTAAGGGTTGTAGTGTGATAATATGGAAAGAGCACCAGATTACATTAGGAAACCCAAGTTCAAGTCTAGGAACTGCTACTTCCTAGTTGTATAATCTTAGATTATTCACTTTTTCAGTATATCCTCGCATATCCTTCAGTAAAACGGGAATGGTAACTCCCTATTTTACAGGGTTGTTGAAGACCAAATGAGATAACATATATGGAAATGCTTTATAGGAACATGGGTATTTAGAAATCTTTTTTTTTTTTTTTTCAAATTTTTATTTAAATTCTAGTTAGTTAACATATAGTATAATAGAAATCTGTTTTTATTTTCTGTCAGTTCAATTTTGTGGGGAAGATCCTTGGACCACAAGGAAATACAATCAAAAGACTGCAAGAAGAGACAGGTGCCAAGATCTCTGTTCTGG
This sequence comes from Herpailurus yagouaroundi, assembly GCF_014898765.1. Taxonomy (NCBI): domain Eukaryota; kingdom Metazoa; phylum Chordata; class Mammalia; order Carnivora; family Felidae; genus Herpailurus; species Herpailurus yagouaroundi. The sequence goes on from NW_024412388.1 coordinate 24,299,719, forward strand.
GCAAGGGCTCAATGAGAGACAAAGCCAAGGTAAGCTCACGTGAGTGAGGCAAGAAAACATACCTTCTGGAAGCCAACACTTGTATATGTACAGGATGCAAATCCTTTAAATTTGCCTTGGATATAAGAGATTATAGACCAGGTTAATTTACTTGTTTGGCAACCCGGAAGAGCCTAGGTGTGCCCTGCTGATTGCTTGGGTTTTTTTTCCTTCTGGTTCTTAACTGTATAGTAATAGAAGCAGCAGTAGCAGTTTTCATGTTAGTAAGCTTGTCTGTGAAAACTTGGAAGGGGGGCTGGATGTACTAAAACTTATCCAGACTAAACACACTAAAATGTGAACAGCACATTCCCTTTCCGGTAACATAGAAAAGTGAGAGCAATAACGTTGTGTGTGCAGGCGAGTCTGAGGACTAGTTGTTTGGGTTTGCTGTTGTTGTTGTTTTTTTTTTTTTTTTTTTTTTTTAGCCAGCTGGAATGTGAAGCCCACTAAAAGAATTTGGAAAGGAACCATGAGTAATCCTGACAACAGAACCTAATGCTTACATGTTTTTCCATGTTCTAGCCCCATAGGCTTTTTGTTTGTAAGTGCTAAAAAAAATTCCCACTAAAACGGTATTATCTTCTAGGGTCAGCTGTTTGGATGAGACATAACCAGGGTACAGCCTAAAACTTAGTTATTCAGGGCTCCTTTTATGTAGCCTGAATTGACAAACATTGTTTTCTCAGAGCCTCTTTTTGTCCCCTCACATTTCTCACTAGATGAATACAGTTACGGTTGAAGTGTGTTATTCTAGCTAATGAGATTTACATGAAATTTCTTCACTCTATCCTGATTTCCTTCCTCCCTTAGAACTCCCCAGACCATATAAGCAAATAAGAAGAGCTTGTGCTGGGACACCTGGCTTGCTCAGTCAGTAGAGCTTGCTACTCTTGATCTCAGGGTTGTGAGTTCAATCCCCACATTGGGGCTACAGATGACTTAATAAATAAAAAAAAGTTAGGGGCATCTGGGTGGCTCAACCAGTTAAGCATCCGACTCTTGGTTTTAACTCAGGTCATGATCTCGTGGTTTGTGAGTTTGAGTCCTGCGTCAGGCTCTGAGCTGATACTGTAGAGCCTGGCAGCATGGAGCCTGGTTGGGATCCCCCCGCCCCCACCCCTTCCTTGCTTGTGCTGTCTTTCAAAACTAGATAAATAAACATTAAAAAACAGAGCAGGGGGTTGGTGCTGGGTGGCTCAGTCGATTAAGCATCCGACTTTTTTTTTTTAATGTGTATTTGTTTTTGAGAGGGAGAGACACAGAGCTTGAGTGGGGGAGGGGCAGAGAGAGAGGGAGATGCAGAATCTGAAGCAGGCTCTAGGCTCTAAGCTGTCAGCACAGAGCCAGATGTGGGGCTCGAATGCATGAACGGTGAGATCATGACCTGAGCCAGAGTCAGATGCTCAACCGACTGAACCACCCTGGTGCCCCAAGCATCCGACTCTTGATCTTAGCTCAGGTCATGATCTCATGGTTTCATGAGATCAAGCCCAACGTTGGGCTCTGTGCTGACAGCGTGGAGCCTGCCTGGGATTCTCTCTCACCTCTCTCTCTGCCCCTCCCCCACTTGCACTGTATCTCTTTTTCTCAAAATAAACATTAAAAAAACTTTTTTTTTTTTTTTTTTAAATAAAAGTTAAAAAAAGAAAAGCTGGTGTTTAACGGCTCTACTTGGGATTTAAGAGCAAATGCTTGGCAATGAATAGATGAATGAATGCATGCATGCTTGGCAAACTGCTATATCTGGAGACTGGAATTAAGTGAGTCTCTTCTATACCATCTAATAAGAGCTCCAGTGAATGCACCGAATTCATGACGGTCGTTAACTGTTTAGCAGACCGATTATAGGTTTAGTATGTTGTGTGAATTACTATTCTCCAGACCTTGTTTTGCTTTCTTCTTACACTTTTACTATTTCTCTCACCTGTTTAGGTTATTTTTTGCCGTCTCATTGGACTGGAGGTAATGGCATCATTTTCTCGCATTCACGTGATGATGTTTTTCTGCATTTTTTCCATAGGAGGAAGAGCTGCGCAAAGGTGGAGATCCCAAATATGCCCACTTGAATATGGATCTGCATGTCTTCATTGAAGTCTTTGGACCCCCATGTGAGGCTTATGCTCTTATGGCCCATGCTATGGAGGAAGTCAAGAAGTTCCTAGTACCAGTAAGGAATCCCACATTCTATATCTTTGAGCGAGAACTGGGATCTAGTGTTGTTGCTAAGGCAGGGGTTCTTAATCATGATCTCTGCATAATCATGATCTCTGAAATTGCATATCAAATTCTACATTTATGTTCACTTTTCTGCGGTAGTCTGTTAGTTGTACCTAGTTCTTTTTTTTTTTAATTTTTTTTTTTTCAACGTTTATTTATTTTTGGGACAGAGAGAGACAGAGCATGAACGGGGGAGGGGCAGAGAGAGAGGGAGACACAGAATCGGAAACAGGCTCCAGGCTCTGAGCCATCAGCCCAGAGCCCGACGCGGGGCTCGAACTCACGGACCGCGAGATCGTGACCTGGCTGAAGTCGGACGCTTAACCGACTGCGCCACCCAGGCGCCCCAATTGTACCTAGTTCTTAAAGCACTGTGCCCCAAACCCACTCTACCCTTTAATATGGTTTTAGTTATATAGCAGTATCTGTTGTCAGTATTTTGAGTCCACAGTGTGTCTGGCATTTTAACATCTGGTTAAAAAAGATTGAACAGAGTCTTCACTGAGCTAAGTGTATTGATACTAGTGTGGAACCAGGAGGTGATGATGATAAAATGGCTAAGATGGTCGTAAACCCCCCTGTACTCAAGGAATTATGTTCTAGACTCTAGAAAGTGTAGAGGGTTAACTAACAGCAAGAAGCTTCTAACATCCAGTGTTAATGGATTAAATTTTGACCTAGGTACATTCAGGACTCTTTCTCCTGGAGGAATTTACTTACATAGAGTTTGATTTGAAAGAGGCATGATTGTTAACAGGCTCGACTATCGATGATATTAAACACATTGGTGTGCATCTCTCCTTCTGGAATGTAACAGGCCCAGGAAGAGTTGGGACAGACCAAGTTACCTGTCTTGCATAATTATTACCACCTGGTCAGAGGGTCCATTCTTTGAATAAGTAGAAAATGGTGTGATTCTTGCCTTTCAGCAAGTCCTGCTAGTTGTCAGAGTTAACATACTACAGTTGAATATTTAATGACCAAGGATGAATCTGGAACCTTAGGAAGCATTGAAATACTATTAACTAGAATTGGGTAAGCATCATGTTTGCATCACTAAAACTAAGAGGAGTTGAGATACAGTTCTTGGTTTTCTTGTGTACGTAAAGTGAGGAGTTGGAACTAGACGTGGTGTCAGCAGGTGTGAGAATAAGTAGAGCAAAAATTTACAGGCAGTGTGTACCTATAATGTCGAGCTCCACGAAGTCCAGCCCCGTCTCAGATGTCTCAGCAGCGGCTTTGCTTCCAAGTACCTCCTCTTCGTTAGAATGTTTAAACACAAAACAGCCAATTTAAAATACCCAAGAGAAAAAAGAGCCGGTAAATTTTCCCTCGATGGAGTTCTTTTTACTCGTTTTGAGGTGTTCTATTGAAGCATCCTAAGCCACCTGGTTTCTGAAGGAATAGGGGGAATGCCAGTCTCCTCTTGATCCTTGGTCTCAGCATATTTCTCAAAAGGGGTAGCTTTACAAGGCTTTCGTGTAAGTGGATCTTCTGAAAAGATGCCTGCCAGGCAGATCTGGGTTTCCTCAGCTAGAAGAATCTAGGCACGTGGGCTGTCATTGGTCATTTGACTCTCCTGTGTGGGTCTCAAGCGTCAGTAATGTGTAAGGTAGGAAGGAGGTGAAGATTAAGCGGGGGGCATCTCTGTGGTAACTAGAATCATCTATTCTCGAAGCTCTGTCCACTTGGGATATATAAAAAAGCATGGAGTGTTAAAACTGAATGGCTCTCATCAGGAAATATTGAAAAGATATGCAAATGGCATTTGACTCAGTTCTTCTCTCTTGTGAAGACAAAAAAGTGACCCTAATTTTGCATCCATGACCAGAGCCTCCGTTTTCCCCTTAGAACCATTAACTGTACCAGAGAGGCTTCCTGGTACAGTAGGAAGAGCACTGGACTGGGACCTTTATCTGCGTCATCTTGGACAAGTTATTATTTCACTTTTCTGAGCCTCAGGTTCCTTGTTCATCCCAAACATTTGTTAAGTATCTGGTAGGTGCCTAATACTATGCTTGGGTCTGAAGTTACAAAAATGGCTCCTTTGTCACAATCTAGTGAGAAAGACAGACAATTCTAAAATGACGTGGTAAGTGCTTGGGTAGGGAAAATACACAGTGCTGTAGAAAAAGAGGAGGGAGTGGGGGTAGCATCAAAGAAAGTTTTTCAAAAGGTAGTATTTTAGATTAAGTCTTGTAAGAGTAAGTTTGAGTGTTTCAGGTGGACAAAAAAAGGCAATATAGTCTGATGATTCAAAGCCTAGATTTGCGAGACAGGTAATTTCTGAATTCATACCGAGTCTGCTACTTACTAGCTCTATATCCTTAGGCTGGTGGCTTTATATGCCCTGATTCTGTTTCCCAACTGTAAAATGGGAAGATCTGCCTACTTAATTCAGGGTTATCTTGAAGATTAAACTGCAGAATCTATAGAGAGCTTATTATAAAGTGCCCAATGCATAGAGCCTATCTAATGGTAGTGGCTTTTACTGTTCTAGGAAGAGGAAGCTATTTGTACGAATGGATGTACAAGTATGCCAGGTTCTGAACGACAAGTTATTTTACATGGCTTGAAAGGAGGTTGTCCATGGAGAGTGGATGGAAGTGATCTTGAGAGCTAGGTAGGGACCAGTGATGAAGAGCTTCAGCTGAATAATGAGGGGGTCTGCCATCAGGACTTTCCTCGAAGAGGTGACAGGTAGGGTGCCATTTGACTTCAGAGAATGCATGACCTGAGTCTTCATCCAGGCATTCAGATCTGGTCTTAGGATCCAAGGCTTATGTGGGCTGGACGACTTCTCAGCGGAAGGTGGAGATGTAGCACAGTACTCCTCATTATCTTTCATTTGCAGGATATGATGGATGATATCTGCCAGGAGCAGTTTCTAGAGCTCTCCTACTTGAACGGAGTACCGGAGCCCTCTCGCGGACGTGGGGTGCCAGTGAGAGGCCGAGGAGCGGCACCTCCTCCTCCACCTGTTCCCAGGTAAAAATAATGGAGATGACTAGAAACAGGATGTAAATTTGACTGCCAGTAGCATCTCTCTCTTAGTGGTGCTCCAGCTTAGAAGGGGGCCTCAGGATTTGTACCATCAAGAGTGGAATAGTAGATGTTGGCACTTTGGTCATAGTCAAGTGCAGCTGTCCTGCTGAAACTTTTGCTTTTTTAATTTTGGACAGTTCTAGCATTTTCAAAATGGTCTCTGACTTTAGAATTTTACCTGTGACTGACCTTTAATGGAGTGTTCAGACTTCCCAAAGTAGTAATCCGCTGATGAGACATTCACAGGTCCACTGTGGGACTGGGTCCTTTACCCACTCATACATTCCTGTGTGTTGTAATAATAGTCGATTTAAGGCATCATGAAATCTGAACATTAAACTAACCTATGTTTTAAAAGCTCTATTTAAAGTAAATTTTCCAGGGCGCCTGGGTGGTTCAGTCCAACTGAATGTCCATTGAATGTCTGACTCTTGATTTCGGCTCAGGTCATGATCTCACAGTTTGTGAGCTTGAACCCCGTGTGGCCCCATGTTGTGCTGTCAGCACAGACCCTGCTTTGGGATTCTTTTTCTCAGTCTCTCTCTGCTCCTCTCGTGCCCTCACGTGTGCGCTCTCTCTCTCTCTCTCTCTCTCTCTCTCTCAAAATAAATATATATTTTTTTTAAGTTTATCCTTTAAAAACATAAAAATAAATTCTCCTTCGCAGGGGCCGTGGTGTTGGACCACCTCGGGGGGCTCTGGTGCGTGGTACACCAGTGAGAGGAGCCATCACCAGAGGTGCCACCGTGACTCGAGGAGTGCCACCTCCACCTACAGTGAGGGGTGCGCCAGCACCAAGAGCGCGGACAGCAGGCATCCAGAGAATACCTTTGCCTCCACCCCCTGCACCAGAAACATATGAAGAATATGTAAGAAGTTTGAACAATGTGCCATTTCCCAATACCTAGAAGGTTGCCAAAGGCAGTTGAATGACAGGACCTAGGCCCTTAACATAGGTGGCAGGGACTGCCTGTAAGATCTGGAGTCTGCTCTCTTGTAGTGACTGTAACACTACGAGAAGATTTTTCCATTTTAAGCGTGGTTTACTATGTGTGAATAGATTAAACAGGAAATAGGCTGTGCCTTGATATATACAGTGTTTTACTAAGGGTTTTTTCACTAGTTACTACTGATAATGCTGAAGTTCAACTTTTTATCTTGTTTCCTGCCCACATGTTTGGTTTGGTTGGTGGTCCAGTTTTGTTTCATTTAAAAAGAAAATAACCCTTTCTCTCTCAGCCATTCCACAGTGGGTGTTAATTTTGGAGGGAAATCCCGCATTCTATTAATCCAGAAGCCTGCCATACTCCCATGGGATGTAATTACCTCCCCTACTCTGTGTGATTCTGACTTTCGGTATCCTTTTATTTGTTCTAGGGATATGATGATACATATGCAGAACAGAGTTACGAAGGCTACGAAGGCTATTACAGCCAGAGCCAAGGGTGAGTAAGGCAACAGAAGTGCCATTTCGTGTCCTAGGGATGGATGGAGGGAGCTGGAGCAACAGAGATTTAGGAAGCACACATCTAGGGAGCGATGTGGCTTCTCTTTGGAGGGTATCTCCTTTGCTTTCCATGTCAGTAAGGCACACGGATCTGTTTCATTTAGATAACTGTGAATCTTATGGTGTAGAATCTGGAAATAGCACGTGGAAAATTCCTGAGCCGTGACCACATGGAAATAAAGGGAAAATGCCTTTAAAATTGTTTTGATTTATTATTTAAAACTATCACAGCCACATTAAAGGTGCATTAAAGTTTAAAAGGAAGCTAGAATCCCACTACCATAAGTGAGGTTATTTTCTGCACTTTTCTTAAATAACGTTTTTTGTGTATATGCATTGTATCTGTGATTGATTGTAAGTGTCTCATAATTCTACAATGGGGACAGAACAGCATGTTTGTGTATTCTTTTCCAGTGAGCCCTATAAATGTGTGTTTGTGTGCACTGTGATTAAGATGGTCAGTTTAGAATTTTGGTTTTTCACTTTATGTGGTATCCATTTTTCTCTGCTATTGTCATTTTTTTATAAATGCATAGTGCATACATGTTTTGGAAGTATTTTCTGGTTTGGAGATGGAGCAGAATTAGCGTTTTCCTGTATTATACATGTAGTAGAATGACTGAGATGTGGGGGAAGTGAAACCAAAACAGACTTAACTCTTGAGCTCTCTAACACTCTGTCTTTGACTTTCAGGGATTCAGAATATTATGACTATGGACATGGGGAGGTTCAAGATTCTTATGAAGCTTATGGTATGTCTTTATTTCCGTGGTGGGCAGAATGTGCAAGTAAGTGCCAGGGAGAGTGCTGGTGACTGGATTATTGGGGGTCCGCCAGTCACCCACCTAAGGAGAAGACTTCAGAAAGCTGAGATGTTGGAGATGTGACAATAGCAGTGCTGCTCTTACTTAAATTGTGTGGTGTGCCATAGAAAGAGGAGCTCTTAAGGTGAGATGGGGTTACTGTTACTCTTGGAAAGTTAAGCGGATGTCTTAAACTAGGGCCCAGGTCCAGCTTGGCCTGGTTGGAACAGCAGAGTTTTAAGCCAGTGTTGATCGTTTTCTACTTCAGGTCAGGAGAGATGGCTAGGCCTAAGTCATGTTGCAGGGCCTTTGCTGCTAGTGCTTAGGCCACATTGGTAGATAACAAGAACTTCATCGTATTTAGCTTTATTCTCCAGCCCCACTTTGTTTTTTAAGAACAGTATTAGCTCTCATCAAAACGAATCTATGTAGAGGAAATGTTAGTTGAAGGGGAGCTAGATGGCAAGTAGCTGGCCAGGGCAGGTTGGATGCAAGAATAGTGCCTGTCAGTCTCAGATCTGAGGCCTTAGGGGCTGGAGCCAGGTCAGGACAGTACTGGCACCAAGCTCCTTACTGGCTTGGAGACACGTCAGGTCAGTCCTTGATCCCAAGAGAGCTATAGAGGCTGGAATGGCAGCAGGACCAAGCTGTCTTCCCTGAGGTTTAGTTGAAAACACATTGCTCGAGAGTGTCCTCAAGAGCCAGTTATGGCCCTGGGTTAATGGGCCCCATAGGGAGTGCCATGTGGCAGTGGGTACAGAGAGAGCAGCCTTTGAAATGCAAGGCATTTTCAGCATACCTGAGGGAATTCCAGAGTCCTTGGCAAGGGGCTCATCAGTTGACAGGTCATCTTAACAGACTAGTTAACAGTCTCCCCTTACCCCTTGTTGAAAAGAAGGGGTGGGGAGCCTTTTCGAGCTGAGACCAGCTGAGCTTAATTCTTCAGCACAGTATGTAGTAGCCAGTCAGCTGCTTGCCCAGGGAAATAGTTTTTACCAGTTCTCACTAAATGGTACTAGACAGTTGCCATCGGTAACACTGCACCGCTCTGCTCGCATGCCACTATTTAGAAGGGCAGTGGGATTGCCCTAGGGTATTTCCCTCCATCGGCGAGACAGTACAATGGGGCCTCTGTATGTGTTTGACTAAATTACATTTCTGTTTTGCCAGAGAAGAGACTGGACTGAAAGAGGCAGGCTGCCTCTTTTGCTCCTGGTATGATGTTGCCACAGTTAATCTGTTAGGATTTCTGCGTTTATAAACAGAATTAGAAAAATAAACCGTCTTGTTGGTACCAGAAGCCACTTGGAAAGTGATGGATGTACCTATTACACTAAGGGTATAAACAAGCTTAGATAGGATTCTTTGGGACTTTAGATCCACATAGAGGTTTGAGACCTATAGTGATGGAGGCTCTTATTTGTGAATGCAGGCAGCTGGAGAAATACTTCAGGGATGAACTGGCTTGGGTAAAGTATGGGGGCGAGTGGGAAGAATAAGCTCATAGACACAATTCTTTTTCCTAAAAGGTCAGCTATAGAAGTAAGTGATACCTCCCTCGGGCTTTTCCCTGTGACAAAGGAAAACCATTTGAGGATGTCAACCATGGTGTCTGGCTTCTCTGGGCTATTGCCTAAGAAAGAAAATAGTGAATTCTCTTCATCAGTGCTATAAACACATTCTGTTGTACTTCCCTCCACCAGAGCAGTGGACCAGCTCTGTTGGTGAGGAGGCCTCATGAAATGTGGCCCTTGTTTGCTTCTCCCAGAGAGCCAGAGGACACGCCTCAACAGGGATACCTGACTTGCTGTTGGAAAGGGAGCTGCCTACTTCCATTCTGAAAGACTTCCCAAAGTTGCCATGTTACCTGAGGCTTTCTGCCAAATTCCTTTGGGAACAGGAAAAAGGGCGTCGTGGACCCACTGAGACTGATTTTTGTTTTACTGTCTTGAGTAAGGTGTCGGGTTTATCCAGGTATTGGGTTATCCTGGAGTAGAGATCATGTTGCCTGTGGAGAACCTCTTTGCTGTAGATGACTCCAGGTCTTTTCTGAGCTGTTTCTCGTCTGCCCACTCCAAATTGCCCTACAGCTGGAAAATGAACTAAACTGTTCAGGAGGTCCAAGCAGAGCAAAAAAGCAAGGACCACTGGGAGGTGGCATGCCACTGGAAGCGAAGTAGTGTTTCTGGTGATCTTTACCATATACTCTACTCCTGCTCATCCCAAGATGCCAGTGGCATGTGGTTTATTAAACTGTTCTTGCTTTCCCCACAGGCCAAGACGACTGGAATGGGACCAGGCCGTCGCTGAAGGCCCCTCCAGCTAGGCCAGTGAAGGGAGCATACAGAGAGCACCCATATGGACGTTATTAAAAACACACATGAGGGGAAAATATCAGTTATGAGCAAAGTTGTTACTGATTTCTTGTATCTCCCAGGATTCCTGTTGCTTTACCCACAACAGACAAGTAATTGTCTAAGTGTTTTTCTTCGTGGTCCCCTTCTTCTCCCCACCTTACTCCATTCTTAACTCTGCATTCTGGCTTCTGTATGTAGTATTTTAAAATGAGTTAAAATAGATTTAGGAATATCGAATTAATTTTTTAAGTGTGTAGATGCTTTTTTTCTTTGTTGTTTAAATATAAACAGAAATGTACCTTTTATAATAAAAAAAAGAAGTTGAGTAAAAAAAAAAAAACCACAAACCTGTTAGTTTCAAAAGTGACATTGCTTGCTTTAAAGGTTCTGAAGTTTAAGGCTTGTTAACTTTCTCTTAGTTTTGATTTGAGGCATCCCGTAAAGTTGTAGTTGCAGAATCCCAAACTAGGCTACATTTCAAAATTCAGGGCTGTTTAAGATTTAAAATCACAAACGTTAACGGCAGTAGGTGCCACCATGTAAAAGTGAGCTCAGACGTCTCTAAAAATGTTTCCTTTAAAAGCACATGGCGGTTGAATCTTAAGGTTAAATTTTAATATGAAAGATCCTCATGAATTAAATAGTTGATGCAATTTTTAACGTTAATTGATTTAAAACAACAGCAACAACAAAATTAGGTTTGTAAAACTGACTTTTTCATTATGTGGGTTTTGAAATCTAGCCCCAGACATACAGTGTTGAGAGATACTTAGCGGGGAGTACGATTTGAAGAGGTTGATTTGGGGAGAGGGGCTGGCCACCTGGATTGAATTTGATGCAGAGCTTTTTAGCCATGAAAAACCTTTCAATAGTAATACTAATAATTAAAATTTCAGTATTTAAAAAGACAAAGTGTTTTGTCCATCTGAGATTCTGCACTCCATGTAAAGCTCACTTGGACACTTAGAGCCACAAGCTGATGATTTTTTTTAAGTTGACAGTTGTCAATATTGAACTGTTCCCAAGGTAGTTAGTGAAGTATGTCTCAACACTAGCATGATATAAAAAGGGACACTGCAGCTGAATGAAAAAGGAATCAAAATCCACTTTGTACATAAGTTAAAGTCCTAATTGGATTTGTACCGTCCTCCCATTTTGTTCTTGGAAGATTAAATGCTACATGTGTAAGTCTGCCTAAATAGGTAGCTTAAACTTATGTCAAAATGTCTGCAGCAGTTTGTCAATAAAGTTTAGTCCTTTTTTAATCAAAGTAAATGTGATGAATTGTCATTTTTTTTTGGGTGGACAATAAAATAGTTTTCTCTTTCAAATAAACTTAAATTAATTCTAAAGTTAATGGGCTTGTTAAAAATTTGGAGACATTCTTAAAAGTGGTGGGGGGGATTTTATTTTAAGTTTACCAAAAAAAAGTTTATCGAGTTGTTAAGTTTTAGTTTAAAAATAACCAAAGCTTTTTCACCCCCTGGAAGTTGTTGACAGCAGTTTTATCCCTCCTATATCACAAGCTCTAATTTCTGGAGAGAAAAAACCCAACTGAGCCGAAACTTGGATTGGTTTCCATACATAGGCCTCAGTATTTAAAGTGCCAGCCACCCTCGCTTGCACCTTCTGTAGAGCCCCCAGGTGGCCCTAAGAGTGACACCAAATAACCTCTGTGAGCTTGGAAAGAGCTAGCACCTGCCTTTAGATACGACAGTTCAGCAAACCCTGGGTGCCCTTAAGGGTTTCCCTTCCAGTCCCAGAAATGCTGTTGACAAATCAGCTGGGCTGGGGCAGGATCTGGCATGTTAGGCTGGCTCTGAACTCCCTCCTGAGAGACCAAGAGAGGAAATGATGGAATTGGTCGGCCCTGTTTCCACTCCTCTGTTAATTCTCGGGGTTCTCATGCCTTCCCTAAGGGAGCCACCTAAACTGCTCGGGGGTGAAAAATCCTCTTGTATGAAGTGCCAAGCTGCCTGCAGCAGTGCATGATGGACATTTTTTTTTTCTTTTTAAAACACACCAACAAAAAACTGTATTTGTAGATTGTGATAAAGTGTAAATAACTGAATTTTCAACCATGGTTTGAAGTCAGCTTTCAGGGCATTATGTCTTGTTTTGATGAAAAGAGATCACTCTATACCCCCCTTTTTAAAGGAAAATTATCGCAAGAGAATCAGGATGTGTAAAGCTAACATGCATCGCAAAAAACCAAAGGTAACATAAATGTCTGATTTTAATAGCACATATTTCTCTTTTACATAAACTGTGACAGCAACTTGCATAAACAATTCTTTAGCTGTTAATTTTAATGTTAAAACTTTGCAAAACTTGTTTAATAAAAATAGCTGTAAAAAGAAAAACCATATGCTGCCGCATAAATTAGCCATAACTCTTAATAATCCTGCCCATCACAAGTGAACTGTAATGTAACCTGGGCACAAAGTCTGACATCTTAAATGACACATTGTAAAATTTCAATGAATGTAGATTAGACCTGCTGCTCCCCAAAGTCAAGCTTTCTGCTCAGCTATTTAAAAATGTACAAGGATGAGCCCCTATAGGTCCCCATATTGATATTCACAATGAAATGTTACTTAAAATTTCTTTAAAGTTGCATGTTTCTCTCCTGTAATGTGTAAACTGCATGCAGGATCTCTATCTTTTATTTTGTATGTCTTTAAAACTTCCTCTTCAAAAGACTGACCTCTTACTTCTCCATTTTCAGGTGATTGAAAACTCCTGAGGCATTTCCTGGAGTAGAATGGGTAGTGAAGACCCATGTCAGGTAGGTTAAGGTGATTTCTGCTAAGGATGTGGGACTTTTATCCTAACTATAAAATAGTTTTGCCAGGCGGTGACCTGGAAGGTGATCAGTGGGCACACTTTTCTTGCCTGTCATCCGTATCCTATTTACAACACGACTATGTTTATATGTTGGTTTACGATCCATAATGAATTTACTTGTTATGATCATAGTGTCAGCTTCTATTTTTTAAATCCCACTCTATCCTGTCAATAACTTATGAGGTGGGGCAGTGTTTCATTTGGAGTTCATTGGTTACAAGCAACAAAGTGACTAGATAATGTAAATAAAAGGGTATTTATTAGAAATGTGTTAGGGGCTCCAGATTTAGTGTGAAGGCTAGAAAATCTGGCATGGGAACCAGATTGCAGAGAACTGGGACAGCAGTGGTAGATCATTGGAATGTTCTTGAAGACAGGACTAGTTATTTAGGTGCTATTGCTAGAATGAATGAACTCTAGCTGTGTTTGTTTGCTTTCTCCCTTGAGATTCAAGTTCTAGGGAGGGAATGTGAGACTGTATTAGCTTGAGTCACATGTTCATTCTTTACCAGGATGTGGGAAGAAAAAACTAATTATGCAAAAGGAAGCCAGGGTGTTATTAGGAAAAAGGAACGGGTGCTGGGAAGCCAAAAAACAATTGTCCAGTAATATTTGTATATTACAGAAGTAACTGAGACTTAATGAAGTTAAGTACTTCCCAGAGTCATATAATTAGTATGGCTAGTAATCGAGCCCAAGTTTGTTGCCAGAACCTAACATCTTAACTCTCTATATTATACTGCTTTTAATCTAAGGAAAGAGGTATTTCTCACCCTGAGGAGACCCTCAGAAGGGATAGTGTGGCATAGTAGAAAGGATATGAGACAATGACAAAGAGAGTTGAATCTCCAAGCTGTCTTTGTTAAGTGACCTGACACAAACCACTTATTTCCAAATGTAGGGAGAAGATTGTGATAATGTACACCTTAGAGTGGTTGGCAAACTGAATGAGTTTTAGTATGTATAAGGCCAATCAATTTGGTGTCCTATATATAGTAAATATTGGTGTTCTGGAAGAAAGGTTAACCCCCTGATTTGGGTAGGCGAGGGCTCCGGCAACTGAGCAAGCCTTCCTGCGGATTGAAGCTGTCGAGGAGCTAGGTGGATGATTCATCCCTCTGTTCCCAAGAGAGTTGTTAAGGTTAAGAGGGCACTGAAGGGAAAGGACCAAACTAGGTAGGCCAAAGGCATGTACAGCCTTTGACGGTGATATCTGCCTTCTTGGGAGATCATATCTTCCTGACCTGCTTCTCCCAGGAGCCTCTGAGGTCTGGAGACTCCAGAAGACCATGTGTGTTGGTCATGGTTCTGGGCACCTAGGAAGTCCTAAGTCTGATATTGATTACATGAATGGCAAGGCAATTTTAGGGGAAAGTCCCTGAATACAGAGAATTAGTCTTGACTCTTCCCTAGGGTAGTCTTCAGAGCAGAATTGGGGGGATGCTTCTTTCTTCATTTGGCCTACAATTTGTGCCTGGAAAAACAGGTTTTTATTGTTGGCAGATCTGGATCTGCAGCAAGTGGTCTGCTTTTTCTGAGTTTGTAGCTTAGTCAGTTAGTCCCAGTGTTTTCTATAGCTTTCTGTCACTACCTGTGAATTTTTATTATTATAGTCCTGTAAGCTTTAGATAAGCCAGGCAGGATTGGGGACCTATCCTGAGTCTGCTTCATCATTTATCTCTGTTTTGACGAAAACAAAACTTTTAATCCCTCTCTGGGCCTCAATAAAGTTGATAATAGTAGTTAACATCACTGTGTGATAATATCCTAAGCAGTTAATAAGAATTATCTCATTTGGTCTTCTTTTTTTTTTTTTTTTTTTTTTAAACGTTTATTTTTGAGACAGAGAGAGACAGAGCATGAACGGGGGAGGGTCAGAGAGAAGGAGACACAGAATCTGAAACAGGCTCCAGGCTCTGAGCCGTCAGCACAGAGCCCGACACGGGGCTCGAACTCACGGACCGCGAGATCATGACCTGAGCCGAAGTTGGCCTCTCAACCGACTGAGCCACCCAGGCGCCCCACACTTGGTCTTCTTTACCTTTCTCTCTTAACTGTTATAAAACTTGAGTAACATAAAATTTACCATTTTAACCATTTTTTTTTTAAGTTTATTTCTTTATTTTGAGATAGGGATGTGTGCATGGAGCTGGACATGGTGCTTGATCCCACAAACTGTGAGATCATGACCTGAGCCGAAATCAAGAGTCAGTCGCTTAATTGACTGAACCACCCATGCGCCCCATTTTAACCATTTTGAAGTGTACAGTTTGATGGTTTTTAGAATATCCACAATGCCGTGCAACTATCACCACTATTTAATTCCAGAAAATTTCCATTACCCCAAAAAGAAATCCCATACCTGTTAGCAGTCACTCCCAATTCCCCTCTCTCCCCAGCCCCTGGCAACCACTAACCTACTTTTTGTTTCTATGGATTTGCTTCTTCTGGATGTTTCACATAAATGGAATTACATAATATGTGCTTTTTGTGATAGGCTTCTTTCACTTTGCATAATATTTTCAGGGATCATCCATGTATCATTACAGCATGTATCATTACTCTTTTTTTTTAATGTTTTTATTTATTTTTGAGACAGAGAGAGACAGCATGAGCACGGGAGGGGCAGAGAGAGAGGGAGACACAGAATCTGAAGCAGGCTCCAGGTTCTGAGCTGTCCCCACGGAGTCCGACGTGGGGCTCGAACTCACAGACTGTGAGATCATGACCTGAGCTGAAGTCTGATGCTTAACCGACTGAGCCACCCAGGTGCCCCTGTATCATTACTTTGTACTAGTGATAGGAAGCATACTACTTCCAAAAGCAACCCATTTCATTTAAGACCGCTGCAAGTATTAGAAGTGTTCCCTCACTTTGAATGAGTCTCTCTGGTAACTTATACTGGTTCTACCTTGGACACCTGAAGAAATAGCCTGTCAAGCACTTGAAGATCCTTTTCATTCGTGTTTCTTTTCCAGTTCCAGAAGGTTTTTTTTGTTAGACTTCCTAGATCTGATTTTCAAGAACTAGTAATTTGGATTTTATGTGCTGGCAGTTGTTGGGTTTTTTCATTTTGTTTTTGTTTTTTTGTTTTAATGTTTATTTTTGAAAGAGAGAGAGAGAGAGAGAGAGAGAGAGAGAGAGAACGTTGAGTAGGGGAGGGGCCGAGAAAGAGGAAGACACAGAAACCGAAGCAGGCTCCAGGCTCTGATCTGTCAGCACAGAGCCTGATGCGGGGCTTGAACTCACAAACGTTGAGGTCATGACCTGAGCTGAAGTCAGACACTTAACCGACTGAGCCACCCAGGCACCCCTATACTGGCAGTTAATATTTACTCAGATCAGTATTAGTCCCTGTAAAACCTCTGCTGCAAGCCAAATGCTGCCCATAAGCCTACCAGTTTACAGCCTCTGGTTAGCTTCTATTAATACAAATTAAAAGACATGTTAGGATTATTGAGATATCATATGGAGATGTGATCCCCTATTGAGAATCACATGGTTGTGATTCACCCATTTAAAGTGTACAATTCAGTGGTTTTTAATATATACAGGGTTGTACAGTCATCACCACATTCAGTTTTAGAGCATGTTTATCACCCCCCAAAAAGAATTCCCATGCCTCTTAGCCATCTCCCCCATCCACTTGCCTTCCCCAGCCCTAAGCAACCACTCATGTACTTCCTACCTCTGTTGACTGGCCTGTTCTGGACATTTCATGTAAATGGAAGCATACAACATGGGATCTTTTTTGACTGACTTCTTTCACTTAGCATAATGTCTTCAAGCTCCATCCATGTCGTAACACGTATTAGTACTTTATTCCTTCTAATGTCAAATACTGTTTCATTGGATGTATATTGCACTTGTTATTTATCCATTCACCCACCGATGGTTGTTTCTGTTTTTTAGCCATAGTGAAAAATTCTGTGGGGCGCCTGGGTGGCTCAGTCGGTTATGTGTCCAACTTAGGCTCAAGTCATATCACAGTTCATGAGTTTGGGCCCCACATTGGGTTTTGGCAGCATGTGGAGCATGCTTGGGATTCTTTCTCTCTGTCTCTCTGTCTCTGTCTCTGTCTCTCTCTCTCTCTTTCTTTTTCCTTTCCCTACCCTGCTTGTGTACTCTCTCAACATAAATAAACTTTAGGGGCACCTGGGTGGCGCAATAGGTTAAGCATCCACTTTAGCTCAGGTCATGATCTTCCATTCGTGGGTTCGAGTCCCGCTTTGGGCTCTTTGCTGACAGCTCAGAGCCTGGAGCCTGCTTTGGATTCATTCATTCTCTCTCTCTCTCTCAAAAATAAGCATTTAAAAATAATAAATAAACAAACAAACTTCAAAAAAAATACTGGGCACCTGTGTGGCTCTGTTGGTTGAGCATTGGACCAGCTCAGGTCATGATCTCATGGTTCATAAGTTCGAGCCCTGCATCAGGCTCACTGCTGTCAGCGCTAAGCCCACTTCAAATCATCTGTCCCCTTCTCTCTCTGCCCCTCCCCAGCTCGTGCTCTCTCTTTTAAAACTAAGCATTTTTTTTTTTTATAAATACTGTTCTGGGCATTAATGTACAAGTTCTGATGTGGACATATGTTTTCAGTTTCTTGCACGTACACCTAGGAGAGGAATTGCTGGGTCAGACGGCAGCCCTTTGCTTAACTGTTGGAGGGACTGCCAGAGGCTGCACCATGTTCCCACCAGCAATGTATGAAGTTTCAAATTTCTCCACCTACACTTGTTATTTTCTGCTCTGTTTATTGTAACTATCCTGCTGGCCGTGAATTGGTATCTCATTGTGGTTTTGATTGGTACCTTCCATAATGAGTAATATTGTTGAGCATCTTTTCATGTGCTGATCCCCTATTTGTAGGTCTTTTGTGGAGAAATGTCTATTGAAATCTTCTATCAATTTTCACATGGGACTATCTTTTTTTTATTAAATTGTAAGTTCTTTATATGGTCTGGTGCTAGACCCTTGTCAGAGAGGTGATTTGCAAGTATTTTTCTCCCATTTCATGGGTTATCATTTTATTTTCTTTGGTTGTTTTGTTTAATTCTGTTTTAAGTAGGCTCCATGCCCAACGTGGGGCTTGAACTCACAACCCTGAGATCAAGAGTCTCATGCTCTACAAAATGAGCCAGCCACGCACCCTTCTCTTTACATTCTCTGAACCACAAAAGTACCATTTTGATGGAAGTCCGAATTATCTATTTTCTTTTGTTGCTTGTGCTTTTGCTGTCATAGATAAGAAGCCACTGTCTCATTCAAAGTTCCAAAGATTTATACCTATTTCCATCTAGTTTTATTTCATACATTTAGGTCTGTCGCCCATTTTGCATTAACTTTTGCATGTGGTGTGAGGTGGGAGTCTCATATTCATTCTTTTGCATGTGGATATCCAGTTGTCCCAGCATCATTTATTCAAAAGACTGTTTTTCCCCGTTGGATGATCTTGGCACCCTTGTCCATACTGGCACACCAATTGACCACAGCGATACAGATCTGCTACCTTTTAAAATATGTATTACTAGGGGCGCCTGGGTGGCGCAGTCGGTTAAGCGTCCGACTTCAGCCAGGTCATGATCTCGCGGTCCGTGAGTTCGAGCCCCGCGTCGCGCTCTGGGCTGATGGCTCAGAGCCTGGAGCCTGTTTCCGATTCTGAGTCTCCCTCTCTCTCTGCCCCTCCCCCGTTCATGCTCTGTCTCTCTCTGTCCCAAAAATAAATAAACGTTTGAAAAAAAAAATTTTTTTTTTAAATAAATAAAATACGTATTACTAAAAGTTACTGATATAATTGGAGTAATTTCTGACAAATAGTAGCTACTCAATAAATAATAGCTGACTGGATTATTTTGGCATCACTAAAGGCTAATAGTCAGTCATGGGGCTAGGATTTGATCCCACATATGGATATCTCCAAACCCTGTCTTTACCCTGCTTTTATACTTCTGGCTGCTAAAGGGGAAAGGAGGCTAGCTATTCTAGCTGCCATGCCTGGCCATATGTAGTCCTTCCGAGGCTTAGAGGCTGTGCTCTGCATGCCCTTCCTTCCACTAGCAACATCCTTTGCTCCTGTCCCCATTTCTCTCCAGGGTTTCTGTGGAACCTCCAGGGTGTTCATGGCAATGACTGTTGCTGCTAAAGGAACACTCTCACCCTTTGTTACCTAGGGATACTACAGTTATTCAAGTAGCCTTAGAGTTTGTCCCTTCTTGCTTTCTCTCCCACCCCCTTCCACCCCGTGTCCCAAGCCAAGAATGAAGGTAAGGATGCTTCAGCAGCTGCTAGGGCTCTCTGGCCACTAAACATGAAACAGACTCAGACTGTGTTTTGTTTTAGGAACAGCAGCCTGAGAGTCAAGACCCAAAAGCCTCTTGCCTGCACATACACAGAGTTGCACTGTACCATGTGAATAGGGGAGTAGGGGTGGTGTGGTGGTAGATGTTTCACTGAGGTTTTTGAAACTTAAGTACTCCCTGCCTGGTCTCAAACCCCAAAGCTGTATGTCCCTCAAGGCTCACGGGCTCCGTCTTTCTGTGTTCTTGTGCCTTGTGAGAGCCTGTACAGGCTGCTATTTGCTGGCAGTGTTACTGTTAAGTAGTCATTTAAATTTTTCCTTGGTCTGGGGCACCTGGGTGGCCCAAGGGTCCGACCTTGGCTCAGGTTATGATCTTGCAGTTTGTGGGTTCGAACCCCACGTTGGACTCTGCTGACAGCTTGGAGCCTGGAGCCTGCTTCAGATTCTGTGTCTCCCTCGCTCTCTGCCCCTCCCCCACTCATGCTCTCTTTCTCAAAAATAAACATTAAATTTTTCCTTGGTCTGTTTCCATGCAGTGATCTTGACCCCACTTGGGAAGGGAAGGAGAAAGTGACATAGGGAAAATAAGCAGCTCTTCCTGGCTAAGGGAGGAGCTCTTAATTCTAATTTGAATGCCTCCTGTGTGTCCCTATTTGGTAAATGAGGCAGCTGATACTAGGAGAGGTGAAGTAATTTACCATCATTGCGTAGCAAGTTGTGGGGTGTGCCTCTCAGGATTTTTATATACTGAAGTCAATTCTCTATGCTGAAAGCACACTACTTCTGTAAGATGACACCATATTTCATTGATACTGAGGCCATTTTTTATAAGCTGTATCAAGTACTGCAAAGAAAGAAAAAATGCTGCCAATTAAACCAACACAATAGTTTGTTTTCATATCAAGTGTAAGATGCATCCTGATTTCAGCTGTTAAAATCCGAAAAGAAAATGTATCTTAACTATTGCATTTTGTCAGTTCTAACATTTATTCTTTGCTATGTGTATGTATTACCTTATCCACCTATAAAGTAGCTATTATTGTCCCATTTTTACACAGTGATGAAACTGAGGCCCAGAAAAATTAGGTAACTTGTCCAAGGTCATGCAGCTGTTAAGTAGCAGAACTGGAATTCAAGCTCAAGCCGTCTGATTTCAGAGTCCATGATCAGTTTCAACTACTAGATTGTGCTGGAATTTTAAAAAGAGTTTTACTTGTCAGCTAGAACCATCTCAGCCTATACAGTATTCTCTATTCTGGAAGGAGGCTGCTTCTGCAGGCATATTATTGCTGCTGCAGTGAACATTGCTGAGACCACATAGGTCCTTATTCTGGCTGTTACAGGTCACGGGTCTCCATCAGTTTATAGTGTCTACCTTTCAGAAGCTCAGTCTAATGGAAGAGAATAAGTCTTCAATAGTCACGTAGTGTGTGGTTGTGCTCTGTTGCTGAACTGAATATCAAGGAGGCTGGGGGAGCTGTCCGAGAAGTCTTAGGGAGCATCGGAGAAGGGGAGTGACATTTAAGTCGAGTCTTAAAGGATAACCAAGAATTTGCCAGGCAGACAGATTCACCTAGCACCTTATTATGGCTTTAAACAGACTAATGTCAGTGCCTGCTGCCTCGAGAGGTAGTTTCACTAGCTTTGGAGCCTTAGGTGAGCTAGCCTCCCTGAGTCTGTTTCATCCTCTGCAAAATGAGAGGTTATCGTTTATTGAACAACATTGTTGTAAAGATTGAGTGAATGCCTGCAGAACGGTCAACGTGACCTGTAGTAAGCACCCAGTAAATGTTAACTATAAATAGAGGCTGGGCGAGTAGGTTACTGCCCCTTTTGAAAAGCTAAATGTTAGGCAAAGAATTTGGTCTTCATTCTAAAGGTTAGGGAGCTGTTAAAGGCCTTGAGCATGAAAGTGACTTGAACACACCTGTGTTTGCAGTTGAGCCCAAGGTAGGTAAGAAAGGAAAGCAGAAGGGCAGAGTTTGGTAAAGTGGCACCATTTCTTTGCCAGAGAGTGAAGGGATGTTGTCCCCTCACCTTGCCTTCCTTCTGCTCTCCTCTTACCAGAAGCCTTTTGGTTCTTAACCTTTTTCAGAAAGAATAATCCTGTCTCCTCTCAGACGTTTGGGCTATTTGAGGGTGGGATGTTAGGCCTTTGCCACGTTATGGGAGGCTTCCCACATCCTGTCCCTTTAACCCACCCTGTGAATTGGAGACGAGAACTCAGTCCCCTCTGATAGAAACTTCACTCTTAAGGAATGTTGCTTCCTCACTCTAGGACCTGAATGCCTGAAGTCTCTGCCTCCATTTTAAGCTCTTAATTCTAGGCTAACTCCACTGGAATTATCATATGCAGCGACCCACTTAATTCTCACAGACAACCCTGTGAAGCGGGGATTAGGCTGGGAAACTGATGGAGTCCGGGCTAGGATGACCAAAGGGCCCAAGAGCTGGAGTTGAGACCCATGTCTCTGCTCTTACTTAACTGCCTCCTGGTCTCTTCTCTGTACCTACAGTGGCCACCAGAAGATCCGCTTACACTGAAAGTAGTTCCCAGCTTTGGTGTACAGGATGGATACCCCGTGCTGTGTTTCCAGATTCGTGAAATTAAACGAATTGAATATTTCTAAGCCTTCCCTTTCTCTCTCCACAACCTTCACGTATCTCTTGCTCTCTGGATTAATAGTCATTGCATGTTTAAAGCTAGCAAGCATCTGATGAATATTTAATAGCCTGAGCAGACAGGCTGGATACAGCTGTCTGAGACAGCAGCTGTTGGGGGGAAGGGGAGGAAGTGCACTGCCCTGCCTAACTACTTGTTCTTTTGTTCCCTGGGCTAGCTCTTGTAGGCTCCTTAGGAACAAAGGCCTATCTATGGTGGGCACTGCACCCTAGTCCTGTTGTGACCTGATTGCTCCCTGAGCTTCCAAGGAGGCTGCGTTCAGGCAGCAGACCAAACCTTGTGGGGATTGGGGAGGTGGGGGGGGGGTGGGTAGTGAACAGATAAGTTCACTGACCTCTAAAAGCAATTTTCTGACCCCTGGGCTGAAAGTCGTCTCCTCTGTAACCTGTGCTAGCACGAGGGCGGAGGCCATGTTCTCATCCAGTGTTCCGCCAGCTGCAGCTCTCCATTCTAAGAGGAGGGAAACTGTCTCTGGAAGGGACTTGGATTTCATAACTATGCTGCTGAGGGTCAGCTCCTTGACATTCCTTGACCGCACATAGCAGCTTCTCAGCAGTGGGTATACTGCTGTGGTGAGAGTCTTTGGCTGCTGTCTCAGGCAGGAGATGGGCAGCTAGGAACTTCTCAGACAGGGACACAAGCTATCCCAGTGCTTCTCCCCACCTACCCCCAGGGAGCTTGTTGCTACAAGGAGTCCTCGTCATTTCCAGGGCAAACTTGGGGAGGATATGGAGCCTCCTGAAAAAAGCCAGCTCATTTGAGACGTGTCCAGGCAGAGTCTGAGACACAGCCAGGCCATCAGCCCAGATCAATCACCTAAGTAGAACACGTTGCTAAGAAATTGGGACATCCTCCTGTTCTCAATACTGCATTAAGAAGCCTGTATGAGCTGTTGTTCCCTTGTTAACCTCTGGAGCCCACTTAGCACCTCAGTCTCTTCTCTCCAGACACTGTGGTGTGAGAACTTGAGATAGAAGAGTTTGGGTTTCAGATACAACTAACTCCTCTCAGGCTTTTGGCTCCTGCAGCCTTCATGCTTCCCATGCATGGCCAAGCTTTAGGTACAGGATGGACGCTCTCCGTTTCTTAGGCTCTCTGGGGTTGGAGTTCAGAAAAAAAGCTCTGCATCTGCCTTTGAGAAAGAGAAATACCTTGTGCTCTGATAGGATTCTTCATAAGCTTCTTTCCAGAGGTCAGTATAAATGGCCGCCCCTTTCCTTCATTTTATTAAAGGCATTAGCTGGGGTGCCTGGGTGGCTCAGTTGGTTGAACCTCCGTCCAACTCTTGATAATCGATTCAGGTCATGATGTGGGGTCATGAGATCAAACCCTGTGTCGGGATCCTCTCTCTCCCTCTGCCCCTCTCCTGCCTTGTGTGCACTCGCTCTCACTCTCTCTCAAATAAAAATAAGTGCATTGGCTGATATATATTATTAGAACACCTACTATGTGCTAGACACTGGAGATTCAGTGGCAAGTAAATAGGATAAAATTGGTCCCTGCCTTCACGGAGCTTATATTTCTCAAATATAAGTCTGTCCTCAAGACAGACACTAAACAAATATTAACCTCCTAAATAACATACATCATCTCAGTTTTGACAAGGGCTATGAAAGGAAAGAACAAGGTGCTGTAAGGACAGACAACAGGTGCACTAGCCTAGCTTGGGGGTTTTCTTTAAAGAAACGATGTTTAAGCTGACATCTAAAGGAAGGGTTAGCTAAGCAGACGGTTTGGGTTTGCGAGAATGGTTTGGGGAAAGGATACAGAGCACATTCTACCCAGAGGGCAGGTTTGAGGCGAGGTAGGAACCTGGACCTTATTTTGAGGCCGTCACTGAAGACCACTGAATCCAGGAGTGAGGTGTGGGGAGCAACATGATTAAATTTAAACATCACTTGCTGGGGCGCCTGGGTGGCTTAGTCGGTTAAGCATCTGACTTTGGCTCAGGTCGTGACCTCACGGTTCATGGGTTTGAGCCCCGTGTCGGGCTCTGTGCTGACAGCTCAGAGCCTAGAGCCTGTTGTGGATTCTGTCTCTCCCTCTGTGCCCCTATTCTGCTCGCACTCTGTCTCTATCTCTCAAAAATAATAAATAAACATTTAAAAAAAAAAAAAAAAACTTGCTCCTAAGTGGAGAGTGGATTATGGATTTTGAGGACCTGTTAGGAAACCTTATTTTAGTCCAGACAAGAAATGAGGAAGACCTATAATAGGGTGATAACTGAAAATGTAGAGAAGTGAATGGATCCAAGGACTTTCCAGAGCTACAATAAACATAGTTTGGTGCTTGATCAGATGTGGGAGAAGAGGACGTGATTAAGGAGGGTTCCTACTTTGCTGGCTGGAACGACCAACAGAGCGGGGGGTGCTATTTTTTTAAAAGAACAGGAGCGCTGCTAACAGGCTTTGGCACGAGAGCAGGGCCCTGCCCTGTGGTCCAGGCTTAGGATGTGTCTCTCCTGCAGATAACTCTGGGTATTTGGGGCTGTGAGGCCAGAAGAGATGGACCCCTGAGCTTAGGACCGAGGTGCTAACAATAGCTGTAAGAAGATGCCTATTTTCCTCATTCTCTTTCCTCCAAAGTCTTTAAAGAAAGCTCTTTATCATTTTCACATCTCTGGGAAAGCAAAACCCATTTTCCCCTCTGTATAGCTGGAGGCCCCAAAGCTTGTATAGCTAAAGGCCTAGTGGTTTCAAAGCTTGTATAGCTAAAGGCCCTAGTGGTTTAGTTGATTCTGCCCTGAATCACTCAGCTCAGGCATAGCCAAGGATGGGAGGTACATGAAGTGAGGCTCCATTTTCATTGCCTGACTAACAGCAAAAAGACAGTTCTTATAAGCTGTGGGCTCCTACTGCCTACCCATCTGTGCACCTAGAAACCTGTACTGAATGAAGTAACTAGAGTTGCGCTGTGGGATGAGGAGATTGTAAGGGAGGCAGCCTGGCCGAATGGGAGGCCAAGAAGCCCCCTGATAGGGTAGCTTCATGTCTCTTAATTTTCCACTTGTGTCTTTGCAGCGATCAGAGGACTCCGGAAACCAAGAGAGCTGCCTGCTGTGTCAAGGCTGGCCTGAGGGCATTTGCTGAGCACAGAGGAACCCAGGAGGGATCACCAGTCTTTTCTCACTCCACCTCTTGATCTGTCTGATTTGCCCACAGAAAGCCAGCCAGGATCCCCTAAGAGAGTCTGTAGGCCCAGAATGGAGTCCTCAGGGCTGCAGGGAACTGTGATGCTAACAAACCTGCTTAGGACTTTAAAGAGCTGAAGGGCACTAACAGTATCCCAAGCACAGCTTCCTAGATCTGAATAAACTGGCCACTCCCACGGTGTCCGTTCCCAGATTGCCTGCTTCCCCCTTAGCCTCCAGCAAAACTGGATGGAACCACCTCCTGTTTCCCGCCATACCACACCTGCGCTACGGGTGCCAGCCTGGGAGCCCTCTGGAGGTGCCCAAGGCTGGTTGTCACCTCTGTTACAGTCTGAGGAAAGCCAAGTGAGAAGGTTCATTTACTTTGAGCAAGTTATTTAACTTCTGAGCCTGTTTTTCTCTTCGTTGCTGATTACTAACCTTGTCCAAAAGGCTTTTAAAAGGCAGGGCTTTTCCTACTTCACTTCTGTACTGTCTAGCCCTTCCCCGACACGTCTCTGGCACCGAGGAGCTCAATAAAGTTTGGTCAAGTGAAGAATGGTCCCACTCTGGTAGCTTCTGTCAGCTCTGGGAGAGAGCCAAGGCACCTTGTCTAGCTCCCGCTCTTCCTCCAGCTATATTGAGCTAGCTCTTTGGCCCAACACTTGCTCTTGA
Organism: Herpailurus yagouaroundi; assembly: GCF_014898765.1. NCBI lineage: Eukaryota > Metazoa > Chordata > Mammalia > Carnivora > Felidae > Herpailurus > Herpailurus yagouaroundi. The sequence goes on from NW_024412388.1 coordinate 24,325,323, forward strand.
AGGATTGAAAAGTCAGCCTTTGATAGCCTTCTAGTTTCCAGTGGCCTGTGTCTAGGCTGATTTTATCCTGAGCTACCTCAGAAGTTAGGGACCTCTAATACTACATTCTTCCTTTAATAAAATAACTCTTACGGTCATTATCCTAACAAAGGAACTAGGAAGAGGGCTGGGTTTGGAAAGAGAGACTGTCTGCATTTTAATTGCCTAGGACATTCTAATGAGCTTGGATTTGTTCTTAGCAGGAAACAGACATTGAAATCAGTTGACTGACTTTGGGCAACTTATTAAACCTCTGAGCCCAGTTTTCTATTCATTATTGATTACTATAAATAAGAGCTAATAACTTATTAAGTGCTTAGACTGTACCAGGCACCATGTCAAGTATTTATATGCACAATTTCACTTAATCCTCCGATCCATTATACTCATTTTACAGATGAGGAAACAGAAGCTCACGGATAAATAACTTGTGTAAGGCTAAGAAAAAGGAGCTGTCAGACTTCATAGTCCCTGCTTTTCACCTGTTTGTACCTCTTAACCACCACAAGTACCTTGAAACAGTAAAGCATTGTGTTTGTGTGAGACATTTGTATAGGGCAACCAACCTTATCCAGGTTTACCTAAGACTGAGAAGGTTCCTGGGATGTTAGACTTTTAGTGCCCAAACAAGGAAAGTCCCAGGCAAACCAAGATGAGTTTGTCAACTTAGGTTTGCATTGAGACACCGTCCAGAGCTGGCCACTGAGGCTGCATTTTCCTTGGCTTCTGGGTCTCTTAGGCGTCACCTTGTGGCTAGAGTTCCTTTATCTAGCATTTGAGGACTTAGTTCAGCAGGCAGAGGAGGAGTTTGGGGCAGGGAGTTAGGGATTCACTTGGCATCTGAATGATAAATGGAGGCACAGAGCCTGGGTCACTATCTGAAAAGCCAGCACCAGGTTCCTAGGAAGCCATGCCCTCAACACCCACCCCCCCCCCCCCCCGCCCCCGACACAGGATGTCTACTTGGGAGCTGTGGAATTACAGTAAAGCTCACAAGAGCTAAAGCCAAATCCTACATTCAAATCCTAGCTCATCACTTGCAGTGTATTTTTCTGGGCCTGTTTACTCCTAAAAGGATAGTAATCCCTGTCCACTGAGTGGTCTCTGAGAAGCAAACGGAATGTGTGTGAAATACCTAACATGGGGGTCTATGCATAATACTGCTCAACACTTAAGTTTCCTTCCTCCTTTTTCCTGGCTTGTGATTCTTACCAGAGTCCTGTCACCTGTCACGTCTGTCACATACAGCCTCCTCCCATTACCACTTGCAGCCCTAGGGATCTTCCTTTGAGAGCCCTGACCTAGTGGCCTTGGCCCACCCACCCAGCTGCCCTTCATGTCAGTCACTTGCCCTGCAAGCAGAGAAGGGATGACATCAGCCTTCCTCCCTTCCCCCAGATGAAGCCTCTGAACTGTTTTGAGCCATAAATATTTTAGCTGGGCCTTTCTCTGGCTGTTGCCAGGGTGATGGGCTCTCAGGGGACTGGGGTGGGAGTGTGGAGGCAGGGCTGGCAGCCTGGGGCCTCGCAGCGGAGCTGGCCCCGGAGGGGCGGGTATGAAGTCTGGCCAAGAGCCAGTGCTTGCTACAGCAGTTCTGAAGGCTATGGCTCTGTCTGCCTGCCTTCCCTTTCCTGGGCCCCTCCAAGCTGCTCCTACTGCTTCCAGGCCCAGCTCTGCCCTTGAGAGCTACGTGATCTTGAGTAAATTGCTAAGTGTCTCTGGGCCTTCGTTTTAACATCCGTAACAGAAAAGTCCTTGCTTAACTCTCTGCAGGTTAAGTGGAGAAGACAAAGAAAAGGAGGTTTTATGAAAATCCTATGAAATATGAGGTTAGTTGTGATTGGAGAAGCTAGGCCTCTCTTGATAGACCTTAACAGCTGGAGTCCCAGAGCAGTGTGGATGCCACTCGGAAGACTGTTAGGGCAGGGGTGCCTGGGTGGCTCAGTCGGTTGAGCATCTGACTTCGGCTCAGGTCATGATCTCAGGTTCGTGAGTTCAAGCCCCGCGTCCAGCTCTGTGCTGACAGCTTGAAGCCTGGAGCCTGCTTCGGATTCTGTGTCTCCCTCTCTCCCTGCCCCTAACCCACTCGCATTCTGTCTCTGTCTCTCTCAAAAAGAAATAAACATTAAAGGCTGTCAGGGCACTGCCTCTCCTCCGCTTCCTCACACTGCAGCTCCAGCTCCTTTTCTAAGGTTCCCAGGTCTAGCTGGGCTACCTGGCCTGCACGAGGTGTTCTAAGAAGGAGTTGGGCCCAGTGACTTTAGGAGGAAAGTTGGTGAAAGCCTTTTTTTGTTTGAGATATAGATGCTCAGGCCCCCAGGTGAGATTAGGCCCTCATCCTCTACCCCCTGCTTACATCTGGCCAGCTGCTGAACTCTAGGTTGTGGATCGATCTTGTGATTGGTCTAAAGAAGAAAAGAGCCAGAGAGGGGGCACCTAGATCCATGGCCCATTCGTACCATTAAGCAGCTCTGGATAGGGTGCAGGATTCCACATGCCCTGCCCAACGGGCCCCACCACAATTTTCCTGTTGAGTCCGGGGCTCTGATTCCTTTGTGCCAAGCTCCCCCTGGTGGTTAACAGGTGCATTGCAGTGAAATAAGCTCTCAATAGGCTAAATTGCAGGCCACCTGAGAGGTGGAATAGTTTGCTTTATACCAAGGAGAAAAGAATCCTTGTGCCCCACTCGTAATGACAATCGTTCCATTCCTTATATAGGATGTCTCCCCTACATGTTTGTTTATGTCATTAATCATCACAACAATTCAATGGCAGGAATCATCCTAATTTTACAGAAGAAACAGGCTTAGAAAAATATAATCAAGTCCAAACTCTTCACTGTATGTAGTTTTCAAGAACCTAACCTATTTTTCCACCTCCATCTTCAGTTAGTCCCAAGCTGAAATGGACTTGCTCTTCTGGAACATAGCTTACCTCTGGGCCTTTGCTCGTGCTGTTCTCTGTATCACATTGCACGCCCCCCCCCCCCCCCAAGTGCATTACCTACCAAAATCCTATTCATTTTTGAAAACCTAAACAAGAAATACAGTATTGTCGGGAGCCTGGTGGATCAGCCCGTTGAGCATCTGACTCTTAATTTCAGCTCAGGTCATGATCGCAGGGTCATGGGATCAAGTTCTGTATCAGGCTCTGTGCTGAGCATGGAGCTTGCTTGAGATTCTCTCTCTCTCTCTCTCTCTCTCTCTCTCTCTCTCTCTCCGCCCCTCTCCTCTTCCCTACTCATGCTCTCTCTCTAAAATAATTTTTAAAAGAAATGCAGTATTTTCTAAAGCTTGCATTTATTATCTTTGTAATACTATAAGACAGGGAAAGCAAATGTCTGGATGAGTACAGGTGCATGAGTAGCCCTGAGATGTGGAATGTTCGATGGAGAGACTAACATATACATGGAAGTAAGAGTGGCTCAGGAAATTAGAAGAACACGAAGACACATGGATTCTCTTTTGGAGCTTGTAATAAAAATCAGATGTAAGTATTCTTGCTGGCAGAAGAGAGAGCAAGTTCCTGGGAAACCGGGAGAGCTACAGGTGATATTTCTTCAAAGTCTTCAATCAAATTCACATTACTTTCCTTTGTACTTCATAATAGATCCGTGTTATAATAATAGTAACTAATACTTAAATAGCACTTACTGTGCACCACGCATTGTTCTAAGTACTTTACACAGACTAATCTTCATTATAATCTCAGAAGATAGGTACTAAGACTACCCTCATTTTTACACTGAAAAAACTGAGGCACAGAGAGGTTAAGTAACTTCCTAAGGTCATGCAGCTAAGAAGTGGTGGAGCCAGGATTTGATTCTAAACTACAGCAGAGAAGGTGCTCTGAATAACTACACTTTGATATTGAAAACACTGCCTCACGTTTCCATGAATAAAACTGATACTCCAGAAAGCAGTATTGTGTTTTATCCTGTGGTTGCACACCCCCACTGGGTACCACTAGAGGTCTGCATAGTCCAGGTAGAAAACTACTGATCCAGAGGACAGAATCGCCAGCCATGGCCCCAAAATAACGTGACCAAGGAAGAGATCCCAACTCTAGAGACTCAATGACACAGGACTGGCCTAGAGCCAGTGACATTTCCTCAAGAACCGAGACTCCTGGAGGAGCCAATAGAGAACAAGTTATTAGGAAATGAAGATGCAAAGAAGGGAAGCAAGGGCTTCAGGGTCACAAAACAGCTGAGACACGTGGCCACAGATCTGGAAAACAAGAACCTAACCAACATCCTGCCATCTTATGATTCTTTCCCCCAGGGATCCTATAGGAGGCAGATGTGAAAAGACTAGGACCCTAGATGTTTCTGCTAGATGCTGGGATCGAAGTGTACGTTGTTCTGGATTATTTCAGTTGCAGTTGCCAGACCCCAAACACAAACTGGCTTTTTATAATAGAAAAGTCCATAAAGGATTCAGATATGGCTGGACCCAGGGGTTCAAATGATGCTATCAAGACATTGTCAACTGATTTTTTTACTTTTCTGTGTTTCCTTCATTGCCTGAGTTCTCCCTCCCTAAAAGGTGGCAACGTAGCCACCAGAAGCTCCAAGTTCATATCCTATTGCTTTGACATCCCTGGGGGACAGGGGAAGGAAGTATTTCCCAGTTGTTCTAGCAAAAGTCCTAGGATAGCATCTCATTTGGCCTGAGTAGAGTCACGAATCACCCCTGCTCCAAAATTGGTCACTGTAGCCTGGAGTGTCAGGATGGAATGCTTTGATTCACCAGGCAGGGTTATCTGCCCACACTGAACCTGCAGAGTAAGGCAGCCCCACCAGACCACATGGACTGAGAGAGTGGGAGGGAGGGTCGTTTCACAAGGGAAAATCAAAGTGTTTTAAACAGAAGGAGAATGGATGTTGGGCAGGCAAAATCAACAGACAGCTGATACAAGGTGGGCAGGAGACATGGGTAATGGGTTGCATGCAGAGCAGCCCATTTGAATGGCCTTCCCCTCTTACACTGGGTTACTGGGTCGTACGAATGCCCTCAAATCAATTAAGCAAACATTTCCTGAGCATTTGCCATGTACAAGGTCCAGCGCCCTTCCACGTAATAGACGGATAGCAAGACCTGCCCCTGCCACCAGCCCCAGTAAGGCAATTACTGTTACGCTTCCTCCCATAGGAACATAACAGACAAACTCTTACTCGTCTCTCAGAAACCAGCTCTGATGTCATCTTTCAAGAAGCCTTTTCTTGACTACCTCCCCTGTCAGACTCAGTCACCTTCCCTCCACCTCTGAACTTGGTACATACTGCTATTGTTATCACACTGTGCCATAATTTATTGATTCTTCTGTCTTTCCCAAGGATGAGCGGCACTTCTGTATCCCTAGTGCCCACCGTATAATAGATGTTCAAAAACATTTTTTGACCTGAGTTAAAGTGAGTTCCCAGGAATGGCTCAGCTTGTCTTTTATGGACCATTCCTGAAACCACTTAGCTTCCCTTCCCAACCGGCTTTCCTTTTAAGAACCAGTTTGCTACTACCTGAATTCAACTGAACTGATACACATTTGAATGCCTATCAGGTGGGAGGTAGTTTAGGCTTTGGCAGTTCAGAAATTAACAAGATACATTTCAAACTCAGCACTCTAAAGAGATCAGAACCAGCTCTACTATCAGAATTTCTTTGGCCGAAGAAAGAAATCTCACTGATTCCTACTCTACTTTGTGAGCTGGTCATTCTCCCTCTCTTGGCCTCTTTTCCCCCAGATGGGAAGGCCTGACTTGGTGTAAAATTTGTAATTTAATAGATATCTATGAGTTGAATTAAACCACGTTTCCATTTTGCCTAGACTAAAACCCTTGGAGCAATAGGGGGCGCCTGAGTGTCTCAGTCACCAACTTCTGCTCAGGTTATGATCTCCTGGTTCGTGTGCTGACAGCTCAGAGCTTGGAGCCTGCTTCGGATTCTCTGTCTCCCTCTCTCTCTCTCTGCCCCTCCCCCCCATCTCGAAAATAAATAAACATTAAAATAAATCAGTAAAAATGTTGGAGTAATACTTGATCTTCTCTTTCTTCCACACACCTATCCAATCTGTCCACAAATCCTGCTCACTTTACCTTCAAATCCAGAATCCAACATGTCTCACTCCCTCGCTCAATCTGGTACAATCCATCAACATCTCTTGCTAATATCATTGCCCTATCTCTATCTGTTCTCCCTGCTTCCACCCTTGTGCCCCTACAGTCTATTCTCACACAGCAGCCAGAGTGATTCTTTAAAAATGTAAGTTCAGAGTTGCCTGGGTGGCTCTGTTGGTTGAGTGTCTGACTTCGGCTCGGGTCATGATCTCGTGGTTCGTGGGTTCGAGCCCCATGTCGGGCTCTGTGCTGACAGCTCAGAGCCTGGAGCCTGCTTCAGATTCTGTGTCTCCCTCTCTCTCTGCCCCAACCCTGCTCATACTCTGTCTCTCTCAAAAATAAATAAACATTAAAAAATTTTTTTCTAATGTAAGTTCAGAGGAGCCTGGGTGGCTCAGTCAGTTAAGCATCCGACACTCAATTTCAGCTCAATTCATCCACGATCTCACCGTTCTTGAGATCAAGTCCTGTGTGGGGCTCTGTGCTGACAGCACGGAGCCTGCTTGGGATTCGCTCTCTTCCTCTCTCTGCTTCTCCCCTACACGTGCACACACGCACCCTCATGCTCTCTCTCAAAATAAACTTAAAAAACAAAATGTAAGTTCAAACCCTCCATCTTCCCCATCCCATTCAGAGTAAGTAGGAGCCCTATAGTGTCCATCTCTTCTCACATCTCTCACATCTCACACACTCTCATGTCTATTTCAGCCAAGCCAAACTGACCTTGCCATTTCTTAAATTAAAAAAAATTTTTTTTTTTAATTTATTTTTGAGACAGAGAGAGACAGAGTGTGAGCAGGGGAGGGGCAGAAAGGGAGACAGAATCCGAAGCAGGCTCCAGGCTCTGAGCTGTCAGCACAGAGCCGGATGCAGGGCTCAAACCCACAGACTGTGAGATCACGATCTGAACCGAAGCCAGATGCTCAACCAACTGAGCCACCCAGGTGCCCCTGACCTTGCCGTTTCTTAAACACATTAGCTGGGTTCATACCTGATTTTTTTTTTCCCTCTGCCTCGAATACCCATTTTCTCTGGATATCTACATGACTAACTCACTCATTTCCTTCAAGTGTTTGGTCAAAAGTCACCTTCACAGTGAAGCCTACTCTGACTGTCCTGTTAAAATTGCAACCTCCCATACCCCTCTCCTGTTTACCCCCACAATTTTTCCCTCCTGATATACTACCGAATTTACTAATTTTATGTCCATCTCCTCCCAGTTAACTGTAAGTATGAATATCAAATATCTACTAATTCATTCAATTAATTGAATATTGATGTCTATTACGTGCCAAGCACTGTGCTAAGCCATGGAGCTACCAGGTGATTAAGATAGTTTACAGGTCTTGTGAGGGAAGAAATCATAACACTTGGTAACAGTACCTCATTTACTGAGTGTTTCCTGTGTTAAGTGCTTGCCATGCATCCTAATAATAATGATGGCTAACATTTTTAAAAACAGACCCCGTTCTGCGAGCGTTATCTCATTCAATCCTCACCAAGACCTATAAGGTGAATATTACGAACCTCATTGTAAAGAGCAAGAAAAAAGATTTCAAGGCTCAGAATTGGCAGAAACAGGATTTGAACTAAGGTGGTGGCAGGAGAAATATTTAGGATTTAGGGTCAGCAAAACTAAGTGAAGGGGGGGGGGGGTCGAGGGAAACGACTCCCAGGTTTTCGCTAGGGTGGACCAGAGAACAATAAGGCCAAAGACAAATAAAAGCCCAATTTGGGACGCGTTGAATTTGAGCCGCCTGGGGGCCACTCAAGGATACAGTCCATCTCGCGCAGGAGCCGAGAGACGGTTCCGGTCCCCTCCCTCCGGCCTGAAGAGACGGTGGGAGAAGGCACGCAAGGGAAAAGCAGGAGGTGACTTCCCTCCCTCTGGGGTCTCCCGAGCAGCAGCTGCTGCAAGGGCGTAGGGGACCTAGAGACAAAGAGAGCGCGCCGGCACCGCCTTTGTCCGCGCGGCCCCTTTAAGAAGCGCGTTCCCAGCTTCCAGCCCGCCTTGTATGCAAATTTGGCGGCCAGGCGGGAGCGCGCGACTGATACCGCGGGGACTAGGCTGCGGCGGTTAGTCCTCTCCCGGCCGCCGTCGCCTCCGACATATTGCCCGCAGGAGCTGCGGCGGCGGAGCGGAGAGCGCCGGGGGGAGGAGATGGGTGAGCGGAACGGGTCCGGCTCGGCCGGGGAACGGGCAGACGTGGGGGTCGGGATGGCCAAGCTGCTGATTGCTCCCCCACGCGGACAAGATCCCGGCGAGGGAAGGGGGAGGGGATGCGGGGCACAGAGGGGCCCCGCCCCCTCCTGTCGCTTTGCAGGGTGGGGCCTCGGTTATGGAGGCGGGGCGTTGGCGCGGTAGGCGGGGCTTCTAAAAGGGAGAGGGCCCATGGGGCTTGGGCTTTGGTGAAGACCCGCTCACCTGGGTTAGAAGCGGGGACGGGGCGTAGCGGTAGGCGGGGCCTTACTGCTGGGGCGGAGCTCCTGGCTTCTAGGCGTTTGTTCGGGGGCGAACTTTCTGGGTTTTCGGGCTTTGCACGAGGGGCGGCGGGGCGAGAAGACCTTCCGGACCTAGGGAGCCCATTCTGGAGCCGCGCTTCTGGGCAAAGAGAGCTTTTATTGGCTTGTGGGCGCGTATTCTGGGCTGACAACTGTGTGTAGGCGGGGCTTCTGGGCCTAGGGGCTTTACGTGGGTGTAGAGCTTCTAAAGAGAGGAGAGTGGGTGTGGGCAGAGCTTTTGGACTGAAGGTGCATATGTGGGATGTTTTAAGCCAGGTGTGATAGTGTATGAACAGAGCTTCTGGGTTGGAGGCTGACTGGGGGCAGAGCTGGACAAGTACTTTTTGGAGACACGTGTGAGAAAACCTTCCGAGCTGGGAAGCTAGGCGAGTGCAGGCTCTGTTGCCATGAGGTGGTTTGAACAGGGCTGTAATTTTGATTAGGACTGAACAGGGCTGTAATTTTGATTAGGACTGGGGTGGTGCATAGGACCTTTGTGCAGGGCTTTTGTGCAGGATGGTGCCTGGGAGTTTGGGCTACACTGACAAGCTTAGAGAAATAGGGTTTGGGTCCACAACCACAGCATTCTCCCAGAACCCACATCCTTGACCCTGTGCTCAGGTCCTGGTCCTGACCATGAAACCCCAGGATGCCTACTGAGCTGGATCTTGGGCTCTTGAGAAGAAGACCTCAAGGGTGCCCAGAATCATAAGCCTAGAGAGGCTTATAGTATCTGAACAGGACAGCGTACGCCAGAGCTAAGAGCTCAAGCCTCAGACCCACAAATTACCCGTGACACAGTGTAAACTCAGTGTCCTAATCTGTGGGAAACCTATTTTGCTGGGTTCAGCCACTCATCAAGACAGACTTATAGAGCACATAACTTTATGCTGGGCTCTGTGGTAGGGGGAGGGGATACACAGTGAAAAAGACAGCTAAGGTTAATGACCTCACTGACTTTCTGCTCTCGTGAGAAAGACAATACATGTGTTAACAAGTGAACACGATAAATTCTAAGACTGAATTGTGAAAAAAGTAGAAATAAGAGGGTTATGGGGGCAGATGCTTAAAAAATGGCAGTCAGGGGAGGGCTCTCCAGACATGATACAGCAATATAAGAGGTAGCAACAAGTTTGGTTTGCTTAAGGAGAGAAAGGACAGGATGGCCGAAGCTTGGAGGCCAGGCAGGGAATGGGAGATGAGGTTGCAGCATTAGGCAGGGGCCAGATCAGAGGTCTCTGTGATTAAATGATAAAATGAGACACCAGGTAACTGGTAGCCAGTATCATTGCTGTTATCCTTGATATATGCCCTCCGGCTTGAGGATCTATTTTATGTTGAGTCCCACAGGAGGACGAAGAGGTCCCAACAGGACATCCTACTGTCGAAATCCACTGTGTGAGCCAGGATCGTCAGGGGGCTCTGGTGGGGGCCATACTTCCAGTGCATCAGTCACCAGTGTCCGCTCCCGCACCAGGTAAACCACCTCTGTGTCTTGCCCCTCACTGTGGGCTCACAGGGGCAGTATGAACAAAGCTCTCTCTCACTGGGCTCTAGGATGTGATACCCCAGATCCCAGACGGGGGCTTAGAGTGCAGTGAGCAGCAAAAGACCCAGAGTGGTGGTCACTTGGGCAGATGCAGAGGGACATAGTATAGTAAGCCCAGTTACAGGATTCCACTTACAATTCTGCTCCTGATTTTCTGGTGGCTTCAACAAGTTGTCTCCGTTCATTGGGCCTCCTTTTCCTCATCTGTAAAATGGATCTAATAATTCTTTCCTTCCTGGGGAATGTTGGAAAGCCTGAATAAGATTAGGGATAGGAAAAGTCTCTGTCGGCTCCTTTGTCTGACAGGCAGGACTAGGACTCCGTGTTTGCCTTGTGCTGCTTTTCTGACCCAACCTCACCATCCTTCGCCCCAGAAGCCCTTCTTGGTGGGGTTCTCAGGACAGCTCCTGATGTTTTTTCCCTCCCCACCTCCCAGGAGCAGTTCTGGGACGGGCCTCTCCAGCCCCCCTCTGGCCACCCAGACGGTCGTGCCCCTACAGCACTGCAAGATCCCCGAGCTGCCAGTCCAGGCCAGCATTCTGTTTGAGTTGCAGCTCTTCTTCTGCCAGCTCATAGCCCTCTTCGTCCACTACATCAACATCTACAAGACAGTGTGGTGGTATCCGCCTTCCCACCCACCATCCCACACCTCCCTGGTAGGTGCCCAGCTAGGACCAGCTGTGTGTGTGTGTGTGTGTGTGTGTGTGTGTGTGTGTGTGTGTGTATGACGTTTGGCTTCAGTTTAACACAGCTTACCGAGTGAGTGCCCTGTACATTTGGCCTCATGCCGGGCATAGGACATGTAGAAGGAACAGAAAATGAATGATTCCTGAACACTCACCCGAATTGCTCAGTACTGCATTAGGCGGTTCAAAGGTAGTGGAGATAAATCGGATAGATTTTGCCTAAAGGAAGGCAGAATCTTAAGTCCTGTGGGGGAGAAGAGCCACAGGCATACCTGAGTATTTTAAGGAGTGGAAAGATCTCCGTGTAGAAAGAGAGGTTCAGGGACCGGAGCATGGGTGATCAGAGCAACAGGGCTCACACACCACTCTCTTATCTCCAGGGACTGTCCCACTTCCCTCCTCTGGGTCCTGTTCTACTCCTCTAGGTAATTTCCTGGCCTGACTCAGCTAGAGACTTGTGAAGGTCGGAGAGTGGGGATAGTCCCTGTGGAAAGGACCGGGCAGGGGGAGGTGGGTTTGAAAAAAGCCCGTATATGGGCAGGGGGCCCACGTGACCCCCAGCCTCTGCCCCCTGACAGAATTTCCACCTGATCGACTTCAACTTGCTGATGGTGACCACCATCGTTCTGGGCCGCCGCTTCATTGGGTCCATCGTGAAGGAGGTGATTGGGTCCTAGAGGATGACCGGGGACTTGGGGACTCGCCTTTCCCCTGGGGGTACCAAGGAAACACGCCTAGCCCTTCAAGCCCAAGGCATTTTCCTTGGGGCTCCCTTTGAACTTGGTTGAAGAACATTACTCACATCCCCTTCCTCTTGGAGTTTCCTGGGCGCCAAGGAAAAGCATTCACCTTGCCAGGTTCTGTCCGGCCTGCTGCCCCATGGTTCCCTGGGTGGGATCACAGGTCACGCTGGGTGGGATTTGGGCACAGTCCCCGTGGCCTATCCAAGGCCCCATCCTGTCCTATCTCGCCCTGACCCAGGCTTCTCAGAGGGGGAAGGTCTCCCTCTTTCGCTCCATCCTGCTGTTCCTCACCCGCTTCACCGTTCTCACGGCAACAGGCTGGAGTCTGTGCCGCTCCCTCATCCACCTCTTCAGGACCTACTCCTTCCTGAACCTCCTGTTCCTCTGCTATCCGTGAGTACCCCTCACTCCACCCCTCACTGCCTAGCACCTGGCTCCTGACCTCTGCCCTGAGTGTGGCTGGGTCAGCAGGCCCCCATACCTGGAAGACTCATGGCAGGGCAGCAGCAATATCCTCTCACGTTGTCTGAGAACATCCCCCTGAGACTAAGGTGATTAGGTTTTTGCAGGAGCAGAAACTGAGACAGCAGGCCTAATTTACCCAAGGTGCCACCAAGGGGGAGGTCAGAATGGGACTCAGATCTGAGTGTATATGCCAAAGGAACAGTTCCTGATAGGGGTGCATGGGCTTTGTCTCCCTCTCTCTTTCTTCTCTCTCTGGTTCTTTCTCTGTCTTTTTTTGTATGTTAATGTTTATGTAATCTCTCGGTGCCTCCCCCAGGTCTGTGTGCATGCGAACACCTGCGTGTGTGCATGTCTCTCTGTGTGGGTGTCTATGCATGAAGTGTGTGTGCATATCTACACGTCTATGCGTGTATGTCAGTCTTTGTGTTTGTTTTGCTCACTCACTCCATCTCACCAGAGCCCAGATTATTGAGGACGGAAAGACAGTGTCTGGAAAGAGCCCAGGACTTCCCCCTTCTGACCTAGAACCGGGGAGAGCTTTGGCAAGATGTCCACACTGGCTGTTCTTGGGGCAGGCTCCTGGCTGCCTGGGCATTTACAATCATTTCCCAACCCCTGGGCTTTATGGTTCATGAACTTCCTCAGGCTGGGCCATTTCTGTGTCCCGGGAAGCTTCAGAGCTGGATACTCCTCCCTCTGTACCTTGCATGACCAAAAGGGCACTGTCATGGGAGGAGCCCCATCACACTTGTTTCAGTTATAACTAGTGTTTAATTATAAGAGTGACACATGTGTCATATAAAAACATTAAACTTTACAGAAGCTTTTAATGTAGAAAATGAAAGTCCTATATAACACCAGTCCTCCAGAAAACCATTATTTGCAGCATATCCTTCCAAATTTTTCTGTCCGAGCATACACACGTATACTTTTTTTTTTTCAACAAAAAAGGAATTAAACTATGCATGGTATTGTACAATTTACTGCATTTTTTTGCATCATCGTATAACTTGGGTATTTTTCCATGGCGATGCATACAGGTTTGCCTCATTTTTTAAAATAGCCTATAGTATTCCATTGTGTAGATTTTTCACAGTTGTATTTGTCTTCTATTGGTGCCCTTTTGAGGTGTTCCTAGCTTTCCCTATTGGAGACCGTGAGGTAGGGAACATTCTTTTGCATACATCTTTGCCCACTTGTCCAATATTTCTGTCAACAGGTTCCCAGAAGTAGAATGACTGTACTGAAAGGTGCAGTACATTTTTGATAGATGGTAACAAATGGTTAGAGCCGTCAATAGTCGCCTAAATTTTCTCACTTTCTGGTTGCTATCCAGTGAATCCATTCTCTTTGGGTACAGGTATCTTTTAGTATTCATACTTTGCCTTTTTTTTTATTATTATTATTTAATGTTTAAATTTTTATTAACATAAGACATACATAGCCTAACAAATCAGTCCAGTAATGCTAAAAAGCTTATGATGAACAACAGCCTCCAACCCCACTTTTTCGCTTTTTATTTATTTATTTTTTAAGTGTATTCATTTCGAGAGAATGAGCACGAGCCGAAGAGGGGCAGAGAAAGAGGGAGAGAGAGAATCCCAAGCAGGCTGTGCACTGTCAGCACGGAGCCCGATGTGGGGCTTGAACTCCTGTACCATGAGATCATGAGTTGAGCTGAAATCAAGAGTCAGACACATTTAACTGACTGAGCCCCCCAGGCGCCCTACTTACTAGCTTTTTAGTCCCACTTCTCCAAAGCGATCTCTCTCACTGTTTCTGACTTTTTTTGAGTTACGTCCATAATTCTAGTATCTTTGTGCCTTTATTCCTTTCAAAAATTTATCATTGATTTTATAGCTGGATAATAGGTTTACATAGTTAAAATTCAAAATGTATAAATATGTGTAAAAATGTATAAAGAATATAGAATGAAGAAGTCTCTCTTTGGCTCCTGTCTCTTAGCTACCCAGTTTCCCTTCCAAGAGGTAACCACCACCATTTCTGGTTTCTTGTATATCCTGGAAATAAATGTTTTATGCATATACAAGCACATCATACTCACAAATACATACATTGATTCCCTTCAATGATAGGTGAAGATTTACTTAATTCACCCTTCCATCCATACTATTCCCAGTATTTGATAACTTATTATTTTTATTTTTCTATTGATTATCTTTTCCAATAATATCACTATGCCTGTATTTTTTATCTCATCAACAATAGTATCTTAATCCCTTTAATGTAGACAATAATGTTAGGAACTCTACCCTTCCACTTTTCCTCCCCTCTTCCTCCTCTCACTTCTGGCAGCTATACTCTTATGTTGTTAGGCTTGACATTCACATTCCCCTATATAACCACATTTAAGTCTTCCATTCTTTGTTTAGGGTTAATTCTAAAAGCTAAAAAGCAATAAGTAGCCTTGATGTTATTATGAATATGAAAATACCATTCACTTCAGGACCAAGTAGTGTGCATAGATAACGTTCCTTCTCTGTGGTTACTGAGTTATAATCTTGGACCTCTTAAAAAAAGAAAGTTCTTCATGTCAAAGTCAAATGGTTTCTCTTTTCTTACATTCCATCAATTGCTTAAAATCATGCCACATTTTAGTTTGCTTCATATTTAGATTGTAACTTTCTAATACAGGCTCTTTTTTTTCCTTGGAGTTCTAATTGCCTTTCTTTTTTCTTGTTGACAAAAGAGTGATGGGCCTTCAACATATCCTCAAGTTTATCCAGCCTCTCAATCATGCTACCTGTTGCCTGGAGTCCATTTTTCCCCCTAAAGACATCCTTCCTGGAGCCTTCCATCCTCCTGCTCCAGTCTGGAGTGGTTGCTCTTTAGGCCTGCTGTACAGCTCTCAGCCTGGGACTTCCCTTCGCTGCCCTCCTGGGTTGGATCCACTGTTTCCTGGATCCCATGTCTTCTTTCTTGGTTTTCTCCCTTATTTTGCTGGAGTGCGTTATCAGGTAATTTCCTTAACGATGGGTGTGGGAGGTATATACATTTAGAGGCCTTGCATGTCTAAAAATGTCTTTATTCTGCCTTCATACTCGATTGATGGTTCAGCTAAATGTAGATTTCTAAGTTCAAATTCATATTCTCCCAGAAGTCTGAAGATACTATTCCATTGTCTCTAGCATCCAGCGAGAAGTCTGAGGCCAGTTTGATTCCAGTTCCTTTGTAGATGACTTGTTTTTTCCTTTCTAAAAGCTTTTAGAGGTAGCCTGTTTTGTCTTTTGATTAGTTGAAATTTTATAAGGAGGTGTCTGGTGTGGGACTTTCGTCAGTCATCGTATCCGTACTCTAGGACTTTTTAACCTGGAGATTTGGCTATTTCTTCAGATCAGGAAAATTTTCTCCTATTATTTCTTTGATAATATCTTCCCTTCTATTTTTTCTATTCTCTCTAGGACTTCTGTTCTTAAGGTGGTAGACCACATAGAGTGATCATCTGTTTCTCTTATATTTTCCCTCATATTTTTCATCGCTCTCCCTTTCTCCACCCCCCCATCCCCGTCTTTCTTCCTCTCTGTCTCTCTCCCCCCTTCTTTCTCCTCTCTCTCTTTTTTTACTTTCCCTTTAGGGAGATTTTCTCAACTTTATCTTCCAGCTTTTTTATTGAGTTTTTCAGCAGTCAAATTTTTTATCTCTCAGACCTCTTTCTTGTTTTCTGATTGTCCTTTTCTCATAGCATTCTGTTCTTGTTTTAAAAATCTCTCATGTTCCCTCAATTTTGTCTTTCCACTGGGGTCGATCTTTCATTTCCTGCTGCTAGGTTTCTAAGCATCGTTAGTTTCTTCAGTTGTCTCTTTACACTTACAAATGAAGGACTGAGTAGGTTGGAGCACACTTCCTCTCCCTCTGCCATTGTATATATGAGTGGGAGCTTTGGCCAGGGATTCTAACTATAAGAGCAGGACACACAGACTGGCAGACTTTGCTTTAGGATAAGTGAGTTGTGCTCCCCCATAGGCCAGAAACCAGGGTGAGGGGGTTACCCTAGGATGCCCCCATTAGAGATCTCCGTTCTCCGCAGGGTAGTTTATTCACATTCTTTACAGAAGAATCTTTCAGGGTAGATTGTGTGAGGTGAATAAGAGAATAAATGGACTGACTCTTATAGATAAATACAGATCTTTGTTTAATCCCATTTGTTCAGTCCTGCTGCTCACTTCTACCCTTTATCAGATGTGTCTGCTTCAAGCCAGAGTCTCTCTTGGGTCACTGGGCAGATAAGCTCCTACCCCCAGTACAGCCCTCGCAGCATATTCTAGACCTACGCCATCCAGTTGAGCAGCTTCCAGCTACCTGTTATTATTGAACATTTGAGAGAAGTTAATTTGAATTGAAGTGTGTTGTTGTAAGTGTGAAGTACGCATCAGATTCTGAAGGCTTAGTGCAAAAAAAGAAAGTAAGTAAAAATCTCATTGGTAAATAATGATACCATGTTGAAATGATAATATTTGGCATATATTGGGTTAAGTAGAGCATTAACATTAATTTCATTTTTTTTTCAAAGTGGCTACCAGAAAATTTCAAATTACATACGTAATTCTCATTATATTTCTGTTGGACAGCGTGGCTCTATTGATGGCTTCCTTCCTCCTCTGTCAACATGTTTCCCTCTGCTTTCTAAATTTGTCAAAATCGCTTGTGAACCAATAACCCCACTCCCATTCTTTTTGCTGATATGAATTTATTACCTACTTTTATACGGTCACGTCTTGAGTGGAGGGGGTGAGAGGGAATCTGCCATCTTGCAGTGAAGCTGCTTCTAACTTGTGACCCGTGGAGCAGTCACTTGCTGTTGCCAAATAACGTAATTGTATCTGCAGTCCTCCTTAGAGGCAAAACCAGGGAGATTCTTGAGTACTTGCCCTTAAATTTGAGTCTGAATCCCTTGTATCACCCTGATCCTATCGGTGCTCCACTCCTTCGTTCCCACAGGGTATCCTGAAGAATATTTTGGGAGTCCCATTACAGTCTTTTCTGTCCCACAGAATCCCTGGTGTCTCTTTTCTAAGCAAAATGTTATGGATCTTCTACTTTGGGTCAAACACCATGCTGGGTGTTGTTACAAGGTTTGAAAGAGGGTATTTATGAAAACACTAGGTGTAATACCTGAGTGTAGAGAATCAGTACAAGCTATGTAATTTAAAGCAAATTAAGGAAACTGAGGCTCATAGAGATGAAATAACTTGCCCTAAATCAGAGTGCTAGTCAATAGCAGAGCTGGGATTTTAATCCTGGTCTGTTTGACCCTAACGGTTATGCTGCTGACCACAGTTCTCAAAGTAATCTTACTTAACCTTATACCAGGGAGAATGGTAGCATCCCCATTTAAAAAAAATTTTTTTTAACGTTTATTTATTTTTGAGACAGAGACAAAGCATGAACGGGGGAGGGTCAGAGAGAGGGAGACACAGAATCTGAAACAGGCTCCAGGCTCTGAGCAGTCAGTACAGAGCCCAACGCGGGGCTCGAACTCATGAACCGTGAGATCATGACCTGAGCCGAAGTCGGCTGCCCAACTGATTGAGCCACCCAGGTGCCCCTAGCATCCCCATTTTATAGACCAGAAAGCAAAAACCTGAAAAGGCCAACTGCTTACCCAAGGATACTCATGTATCCCTTCTTGGAACATCAGGAAAAAGGAAGAAAAACGCTACTCTGGGGAAGAAAATGTAACATTCTCATTGGCCCTAACTGGTAGGGGCAGCCCAGGGACCTTTCTGGGGCTGTGTCTGAGGACCTGGGGAAATTGACAAGCCCCAAGCTGAAAAAAGGAATGCCTCGAAATAGCACCTACTACACTGTTCCATGGACACGTGCTAGGCTAACTTAGCTACTTTTCTCCCCCTACATATTTATTTATACTTAAAGTAATCTCTATGCCCAATGTGGTACTTGAACTCACAACCCAAGATCAGGAGTTGCATGCTTTACCAACTGAGCCAGCTAGGCACCCTGGCACTTAGCTACTTTCTATAATTATCTACTCTCCTGGCCTTTAGGTCTATCTACTTCTCTCCTCAAAAGATACCAGCCATACACTCAAAATACCCCACACTGAGTAGCACCAACCCTAAGGGTACTACTCAGGGAAAGGGATTTGTACTGTTCAAGGGCCCATTTCAGTGCTTGGCACATAATAGGCACACGGTAAATAGTGTCCCTGAACTGCTTTCCTCCACAAGCTGAAGAGCTGCCTTTAATGTATGCAGCCGTAACAACTTAGACCTCTTGTGGTACTGCGTCCGTGTTTTGTTTTGTTTTGTTTTGTTTTGTTTTGTTTTGTTTTGTTTTGTTTTGTTTTGTTTTGTTTTGTTTTGTTTAAGCTCTGTGCTGAGTGCAGGCCTTGAACTCACATCCCTGAGATCAAGCGCTGCATGCTCCACCGACTGAGCCAGCCAGGCACCTTGTACCTTTTTTTTTAACTAATGAATTACTCTTAGCATTTGTTGATTATGCGTCTCGGTCTTTGGTACCAGACAGTTCTGGGTTTGAATCCCAGCTCTATTGCTTCCTTATCATTGGGTAAATTTTGGGAATCCGCTTCACTTCTCTGAGCCACAGCTTTCTCAAAAGGGTACAGAATAACTGTACCTAATGCATAGTGTTCTTAGGAGACACAAAAGCAGAGAACGTGTGTGAGGCACTTAGTGCAGTGTCTAGAGCATGGAGTGTGCCTAAGGAATGTGGGCTGTTAGGATCACTGTTGGTCAGCAATAGACTGTGAGGCAGGGCCTTGTCTCCTGCTTCCTACTTTGTTCCCGACGCTTGGCACAATGCTTGGCCTGCACTCGATGCCAATACGTGTGTTGAATGTCTTACCGGAGGATGGCTGTATAGAAGGATGGGTAAATTCTCTCCTCTGAGCAGCCGGGAGAGCTAAGGCCCAGGGAGGAAAGAAGATTCCCTCCGTGGGTAAAGATTGGGATCGTGGCCCATGGGCAGGCCTACCCTCACCACTGTCTTCCCCAGCAGGTTTGGGATGTACATTCCGTTCCTGCAGCTGAACTGTGACCTGCGCAAGACAAACCTCTTCAGCCACATGGCCTCTGTGGGTCCCCGGGAGGCGGTCAGTGGCCTGGCACGGAGCCGGGACTACCTGCTGACGCTGCGGGAGACGTGGAAGCAGCACACGCGGCAGCTGTACGGCCCAGATGCCATGCCCACCCACGCCTGCTGCCTGTCCCCCAGCCTCATCCGCAGCGAGGTAGAATTCCTCAAGATGGACTTCAACTGGCGCATGAAGGAAGTGCTGGTCAGCTCCATGCTGAGTGCCTATTACGTGGCCTTTGTGCCTGTCTGGTTTGTGAAGGTACGTAGCTCAGCCCGTGGGGTGGGGGTGGGAGGGGAGCTGCCCCACAGGAGCCCTCCCCCTTGCATAAATAACTGGACCGTTTTTGACAAGATTCCCATCTGTTCTCTTGAGGGCTAGAGTGACCGCTACCTCGATTTTAGAGTAGAGAGCACAAGGCTCCCTGAAAGGGAGTGGCCTGCGCAAGGTCACCCAGCCAATGATTGGGACATGATATTGCTGTTCATAATACTTGATTGATAACAAAAAGCAGTGATGTTGTATTTCACTGTGGCTGTTTTGGCACAGGCATGTCACAATGTCCAGCTTCATCAGTAAGTAGGAAAGCCAGGATTCATCCAGACCTGAATGACTCCAAAAGCCTGTGCCTTCTCTCTTGCTCGTCTGGCCTTCTGGGAAGGTACCTCCCCAGCTGACAGTAGGCTGGAAACATTTCTCCAGGGGTAGACTGTGCTGAATGATTTGAGGCTGAGAGGACATAATATTTCTTGAACACCTACAATGTGCTAGAGCTTTCAGGAGTGTGATAATCCCCCTAACGCCTCTCATAGGTGGTTGGTAGCTATTCTTATCCTCATTTAACAGATGAGGCAGCTAGAGCACAGAGAAGTGAAATGGTTTGCCCAGCATCACATAGTTAATAAAGCAGCAGAGTCAAGATTTGAACTGATGTCTGTTGGACCCCGGAGTCTATGCTCTGGCTCAGAGTCGTAGGCAGCGGGAGCAGTTTTTATGTAAGAGGAGCTTGTGGAGAACTGAGTAGTGGGCACAGGGTCTAAGCCCATGAATAAGCCTTCTTCGTTAGGTATTTGATCCTTGGTCTCAGGCCCCCACTGAGGGCTGTCCTGGTTTCCGAGGCAGACAGAATCAGGGAAGGGGGAGGGAGGGAGGCCATTGTGGACATCCCAGGCCTTAACCCACCACCCCCTGCCCCCAGAACACGCATTATTATGACAAGCGCTGGTCCTGTGAGCTCTTCCTCCTGGTGTCCATCAGCACCTCAGTCATCCTTATGCAGCACCTGCTGCCTGCCAGCTACTGTGACCTACTGCACAAGGCCGCTGCCCACCTGGGCTGCTGGCAGAAGGTGGACCCAGCGCTGTGCTCCAACGTGCTGCAGCACCCGTGAGTCGCCCTGCCCTTCTCTGCCCAACCCCGGCCCTCCTGGTCAGTGTCTGGAGTTAGTCCCCTCCTCCGTCACCAACTCATTCATTCAGTCAGCAGGTGGTTGTTGAGCACATCTGGTGTGCTGGGCCTTGTGGCCAGAGGAGGGTATGGCAGGACCCAAGGCAGACATGTCCTCTGTCCTTAGGTAACTTGCAGTGTGCTGGAGATGTGAGGAGGCCAGGCAGTAAATTCACAGACTCGTTGACTTTCTCATTTGCTGACTGTTCTTTACCCAGCTCGTTGACCAATATGCTCTTGCATTCATTCATTGCTTCTCTCCTTCTGTCCCTTGCTCACTCATCCATTCAATCATTAGGTCACCTCCTTTCCAGCAGGCATTTACCTCTACCGAAGCCATAACCAGCCTGGTGCTATGTATTGGACAGAGGAGCTTAGACTTTGACCTACAGGCAGAGGGGGACTGGGGGGGTTTTGAACAGTGAAGGAACCCATTCCATCTGTCTGGTCAGAGGATATGTGCTGTGTTAGCCCTGACCGTGGTTATGGTGAGCCCTGGCCAGGGAAGCAGAGCCACAGGGAGGAAGTGACTGAGACAAGGTCCTTGAGGAGTTCACAGTCTGGTGGGGGTGACAGCCGTACACAAATCGTTAGGATGATGGGCCGAAAGAAGCCCAGCTGCAGGACGGCCCTGCAGAGGCAGAAGTCACCTGCTCAGGAGCCCTGAGGTGCTGGGCCGGCCTCCCCTCAGCCTGGCTCGTCCTTCATGGTGCCTTTACCGCAGTACTTTTCACCCACGTTACCCTAATTTTCCTGCCTGCTTTCCCCCAGTAGACCGGAAGCTCCTTGAGGCTGGGCCCACCTGAATCTTATCTGAGCCGTGGGCCGAGCACAAGGTGTGGCAAAGAAGAGGCCCCCAGACAGATTTGTAGGGGTAGGCCCACCAAGAAGCAGAGATGCAAAGGAAGGCCACAGAAGCCAAGCTTCCTGACGTTGGCTGTCAGTGCTAGTTAGGGACCCTCCCAGGCTCTGTCCAGGTGGTCCAGGAAAGGGGATGAAGATTGCCAAATGGGCTCAAAGGGGGCTCGGCTTAGCCATAGCCTCTGAGGGGAGTGAGGAGTAGAAAGATAGAATATAGCTAAGGGGCACCTGGGGGGCTCAGTCAGTTGAGTGTCTGACTCTTGATTTTGGCTCAGGTCATGATCTCAGTGGGGTCATGGGATGGAACCCAGCATTGGACTCCACGCAGACCGTGGAGTGTGCTTAAGATGCTCTTTCTCTCTGCCCCTCTCCCCTGCTTATGTGTGTGCGCTCTCTCTCTCTCTCCGCCCCCCCAATAAAAAAATAAAAATAAAAAATGAGAAAAATAAGAATATAGCTGAACATGAGGGAGGCACCTGTCTGTAGCTCACCGTGGTCCACAGAGAAGACCCAGGCTCCTGCACATGGCTTCCCAGCCGCTACACTGGGTCCTGCCAGCCTTTTCTGCCTCATCTCTTACCATGCCTCCACTCATACTCTGCTTTAGCCAGACCAAACTGCTTCAGATCCTCAAATTCTATATGCATGTGTGTATCTAGGGTTTTGCACATGATGCTTATTTTGCCTGGAACACCCTTTCCAATTCTTTTCCTGATTAATTCCTATGCATTCCTTAGCACTTTGCTTTCCTCCAGGAACACTTTCCTCACCATCCAGGATGGGTTTGGCGCCCCTCCCCTGTGTTCCCACAACCCCATAATATCATGATCATTGCACCTAACGCTCTGCTGTGTTTGCTTAGTTACTTGGCTGTTATTCCAAGAGTAAAGCTCCCGGTCGTCGGGGTCCTTGCCTGTCAAGTACTCAGCCATCTCACTCGCAGAGTGCCTGGCTTATAATAGGGCCACAGTAAATTTTTGTGGTTCGTGTCTAGTCTTTTTATAAGGTAAAATTTACATATAGTGAAATACATAGATCTTAAAGTGTATAATTCTTTGAGTTTTGATAGTCATATATACCCACGTAGCCCACATCGAATCAAGATGTAGAACATTTACAGCCTCTGAAAATTTCCTCCTAGCTTTTGCCAATGACCGCCCCCTCACCACCACCACCCAGACAACTATTTTTCTACATTCCTTCAAAACTAACCATAAGCGGGGTGCCTGAGTAGCTCAGTTGGTTGAGCATCTGACTCATGATTTCTGCTCAAGTCATGATCCCAGAGTCATGGGATCAAGCCCCACATCGGGCTCCATGCTGAGCATGGAGCCTGCTTAAGATTCTCTCTCTCGGGGCATCTGAATAGCTCAGTTGGTTGAGCATCTGACTTCGGCTCAGGTCATGATCTCACGGCTCATGGGTTCGAATCCCCCATCGGGCTCACTGCTGTCAGCACAGAGCCCGCTTTGGATCTTCTGCCCTCCTCTTTCTCTGTCCCTTCTCTGCTTGCACTCTCTCTTTCAAAAGTAAATAAATCTCAAAAAAAAAGATTCTCTCTCTCTCTCTCTCGGGGTGCCTGGATGGCTCAGTTGGTTAAGTGTCGCAACTCATGATTTTGGCTCAGGTCATGATCTCACGATTCGTGAGATCAGGCCCCACATGCTTGGGATTCTTTCTCTGCCCCTCCCCTGCACACACTTTCTCTCTCAAAATAAAAATAAACATTTAAAAAAAAGATTCTCTCTCTCCCTCTGTCCTTCTCCCTCACTCATCGTGTACACGTGCTCGTGTTCTCTCTCAAAAAAAAAAAATTTTTTTTTTTTTAATAAATAAACTAACCACAGGTTAGTTTTGGCTGTTCTACAAGTTCATGTAAATGAAATCTTGGGTTCAGTTTCTTCTTCATTCAGCACATCCCTGTGAGTTTCATCTGTGTTATTAGGTATAATGTGATAGTTGGTTTTTCTTTTTTGTTTTCTTGTTTTTAAGTTTTATTTTTTTATTTTGGGGGTGGGACAGAGAGAGAGGGAGACGCAGAATCTGAAGCAGGCTCAGACGCAGGGCTCAAACCCACAAGCCGTGAGATCATGACCTGAGCTGAAGTCAGACGTTTAATCAGCTGAGCCACCCAGGTGCCCCTCTTTTTGTTTTTTTGTTTTGTTTTGGTTTGTTTTTTTTTGAGAGAGAGTACCATGCAAGCAGGGAAGGGACATAGGGAGAGGGAGAGAGAGCATCTCAAGCAGGCTCCATACCTAGCACGGAGCCTGATGCGGGGCTGGCTCTCACAACCCTGAGATCCTGACCTGAACTGAAATCAAGAGTCAGACACTTAACTAATTGAGCCACCCAGGTGCCCTGATAACTGGTTTTTAAGTGAATGAATCAACAGGGTAGGAATGAGATAGAGTTTTTTGTAGACAGCAATTCTCTGTCCTCTGGCCCAGGACCCCAGGAGTCCCTGTGATATCTGGCAGAACACTGGAAGAATTGGAAGATCCCACCATCTCAATCACATGCTTATTGAAGTCCCTCTGTGCCAGGCCTTGTGCCGTGCCCTGAGGTCGTAGAGATGAATTGGATACCATCTCTTCTGTCAAAGGTTCCCAGATTAGTGAGGAATACAGGGAAATACATAAGTGATAAAACACTGGGGAAAGTGGACCAGTAGCAGGAGATTCAGGGAGCAGTTGAAGAATGCTGAACTCTGCGGGGAGTTTGAGGAAGGCTTTCTGGAGGATCCTGAGTTTGGAAAGAGCTCGCCAGAAGGATACGGCATCAGGAAGTGCAGTTCAGTCGGAGGGAGAGACTTGCGCAGAGACATGAAACAGTAAGCTGTGCTGGAGGAATTAGAGACAGTTCTGAATGGCTTGTGCCTGGGCTGTGCGGTGGGAGTCACGGAAGGGCCTCAGCGGCAACACCACATCCTTGGGGACTTGACTCCGAGAGCACTGAAAACACTTAAGGGGGTTCGAGCAGAGAATAGGCTCAGCTTGGTGTTTTACAAAGACCACTCGGGCAGCTGTGTAGTAGACCAGCTGGAGGCTAGAGGTTAAGAGCAGGTGAGGAAAATGCACCCGAAGAGGGAAAAGGGTTTTCTGGACAGTCTCTCAGACATGAATGACAACCCTAGACCCTCTGCCTCCCAGTGCAGTGAATTTCTCATGACTGTTACCCCATTTTACAGAGGAAGCAGCTGAGACCCAGAAAAGGAAAGTCACTGTGTCTAAATGATAGAAATGGGAGTCGGGGGCCCTGGTGATCATGCCAGGCCCAGGCTTCTGGTACCCCCTTTTGTGGGTGAGCTGGGCATAAGGGGCACTGTTGGGCTGTGCCTCCAGGTGGACGGAAGAATGCATGTGGCCGCAGGGCGTGCTGGTGAAACACAGCAAGAACGTCTACAAGGCAGTGGGCCACTACAACGTGGCTATCCCCTCTGACGTCTCCCACTTCCGCTTCCACGTGAGTCTCCTCCCCTGGGAAGGAGGGGTGGGGCCTGATCTGGAGAGCAGGAGGATCCCGGACGGGAAGGTGATGTCCTAGCAAGAGACAGCTATTTTCAGCACTTCCCAAATCCAGCGGAAACTACACACTGTGCAGCACAAGGACAGCCATACCAGTGGTGACTTCATAAGTGCAGCTCACTTGGTGGCTGATCCTTGAAAACATCGGGTGGAGGCAGGGAGGATGATACAATAAAAGAAGAGGTTCTCAGTGGCGAAAATAAGAACTATCCCCATTCCATATAGTGCGCCAGGCACAAGTGGTAAGCAGTTGCCATGCAGCCTCCGTGCAGTCTTCGCCTGTGTGTGAGAGAAACACCACGGCTCTCCCCATTTTCCGAGACTGAAATTGGCTCAGAGGGTCTAACTCGTTCAAGGGTGCCTTGCTCGGAAACTTGGGATCTGATGGTCATGACTCCTGGACTCAGCATTATGGAAAGGGTTGCTCAAAATCATTGAGGCTAGTGGTCTCCATTTTATTTACTTATTTTACTCTCAAAAGCCTTTTTTCCAACACAGTCATAGACTGAAGTCTGGTATATAGGACCTCCTGGCACTACTCTATTTGAAAGAGTTGGAACTCCCTTCAGTTCCCACTCACCACTGCTATAGCCCCTAAAAGACCTCCTCAGAACCCAGGGTTCCAAGGAACACAGTTTGAGGAATCATTGATCTGGGTCATCTCTTCGCGGTAGAGAAACCCGAGGCCCCGACAGGAAAGGGACTTGCCCAAGGTCCTGTAGCCTGTCAGGTTCAGAACTGAGCCTGGCATGCTGGTTTCTTGGACTCCCATTTCCTGCCACTTCTCTTCCCATCCTTTAAGTAGCTCTTGAGGTCAGGTACCTTGGTCCCTGCAGAATTGAAATTCCCTAAGACGTTGATTGCACTTTGGAACGGATGAGAACATTTTTCTCGAGTCCCCACACTCTGTCTTCCTTTGTAAATACCAGGTCAGAGTGAGGTGTCGCCACATGCCCTAGAAGCTTCTGGCCTAGATCGGGATGCTACCCATGAAGAAGTGGGTTTCTCAGACTGTAGAGTCTATGATGACTTTCCATGCCTGTGTCGTAAGATTCTAATTTGTTCAGGCCTGACTATACCCAGGAGGATCACATATAAAAAGGTGTCGATTATAGACCAGAAAAGGTTTGAGGGAGTGAAACCTCTCAAGAAAAGCTTCCCGGAAAAGAAATACCACAGGCAGAGGTGGAGAGGTGGCAAAGTCCGTGCCCAACCTCACAGTCTTCCTCTCCATCCAAGTCTGTATGGGGCCCCCAGAGCTTGTCCCCTTCCCTGGCCCACCCCAAACCCCCATCCGGGAGGCAGGTTTCTTGAACAAACTTTCCAGTCCCTGCCTACCCTTTCCTGGGCAGTTCTTTTTCAGCAAACCCCTGCGGATCCTCAACATCCTTCTGCTGCTGGAGGGTGCTGTCATTGTCTACCAGCTGTACTCCTTAATGTCCTCTGAAAAGTGGCACCAGACGATCTCCCTGGCGCTCATCCTCTTCAGCAACTACTATGCCTTCTTCAAGCTGCTGCGGGACCGCTTGGTATTGGGCAAGGCCTACTCCTACTCGGCCAGCCCCCAGAGGGACCTGGACCACCGGTTCTCCTAAGCCCCAGGGTGACCCCAGGGACAGCATCCAGGCTTCAGCCAGGAGCTCTCTGGGAAGGGGCTGTTGGGGAGGGTTGGGTGAGGGAGCAAAAAAACACAAAAGCAGACAAAAAAAAATTGACCAGAGCTTTGTATTTTTGTTACATACTGTTTCTTTCTTTGATAATTGATGTGATTATGAGGGGGGAAAAAAGTCCTATTTTTATACTCCCATTAAGCCTGTGTGTCCTGTGTTTCTTTCCCTTCTTGCCTGTCAGGCAGAGAGCAGAGGTTAGGATTCTGGGCCAGGAAGCCCTGTGTGTGGCTTCTGGGGTCCTCATGGGTCCTGCCTTCTCCAGTGGAGAGGAAATGAGACACCAGAAGTCATGGTGTTTACTGCTGGCTGAATGCTGTGTATCAGACATTACTCTCATGTGTATTATAAGCCTTGTTTCAATCCAACTTTTATGTCAACCCTAGGAGGTAGGTACTGTCACTCTAATTCTATAGGTGAATAACAAGCTCAGAGAGCTATAGTGACTTGCCGAAGGTAACACAGCAGCCAAAAAACCCTCCCAAAAGACAACACCACTATCCTCTCAAAATGTGATGTCCTGATTCTCTCAGCATGCAGTCACTGAGACCCTGCTCTGTGTCAGGTGCTATGGTAGACAGGACGCCAAGACAGAAACAGGTCACACTACACTGGGATGGGTGTTAACAGTTACAGGACAGCAGTGCAGGAGAGAGCATGTTTAATGCTCTAAGAATTTCTTGAAGGAGGGGACAGTCTGAGTTGTCAGGCACTTTCTAGGTGGGCAAACTGGGGGAAAGGCACTTCAAGCAGAGTAAAGGAGACATGTAATACATGTGAGATTTGGAACATTCTGGTGTATTTGGGGCAGGTAAGCAGAATGGTTCCTAGAGCAGGAAGGATAGGGAACAAGGGGTGGGGGTTGGGGTGGAGCTGGAAAATTTTGCAGGAGATGGATCAGGGTGGACCAATGGTTCTAGGCTAGGGAGGGTGTGTAAGCAAGGTCAAGCGCTAGAGTAGAAACAAAGCTGCTTGGAGGACCACCTGGCTCTTACTGGACAGGCTAGAGGGCTCACACTGGGAAAAAAGGACAGTCATAGCCACTCGTCTACTCTGTTTCCTGAGCCCTTTTTGGCCACAGGATATGCAGATGAGTCTGTGGCGGTGTATGGGAGACAAATATTGCAGCAAAAACTTTTTGGTGTCTGTTGAGGAAGGCATCATACTGGGTAAGCATGAGACAGATAAAAAGGAAGATGTACTTTAGACAACCAGGAGACAGAAACATACCTTGTAAGCAAATCAGAGTGCTGAGTGCTGAGGAAAATGTGTGTCCAGGGCACTGGGGAGCAGAAGATAGGTACCCAGGCTCTGTCTGGAAAAATCGGGTTTTTAGGGAGGGGAGAGTTGAACTGGATCTTGAAAGTGAATTTGTTCACCCTATGGTCAAGTGGGAAGGGAGGGCATTGCATTCCAAGCAGGGGGAACAGCATATGCAAAGGCACAAAAGATGCATACTTGGGGAAAGGGGTTCCTCAAATATGAATGGAACCTGGGTGGCTTAGTGGAGAAAGCCCAAGAAGTGAATAAGGACCAGCCTGTGTGTCAGATTGAAATGTTTGAGCATTACCTAAGGGCAGACAAGTAACTAAGCAGAGGAACAATCTGACAAATCCTCTGCTTTTTTAAATCTGATTGTTTAATGTTTATTTTGTAAGTACCCATGCCGCATATGCACACACATGTGGGGTAAGGGCAGAGAGAGCGGAAGAGAGAATCCCAAGCAGGCTCTGCGCTGCCAGCCTGGAGCCTGACACAGGGCTCAATCCCACGAACGGCGAGATCGTTACCTGAGCCGAAATCAAGAGTTACAGACTTAACCAGCTGAGCTACACAGGTGCCCCATAAGGTCTCTGCACTTTGGAGATGGTGGGCACAAGTGGGAGAATCTGGACACAAGAGACCAGTGAGGATCTGGCAAAATAGACCAAGAGAAAATGAAGAGATCTGACCTTGAGGAGTGGAAGTAGGAAGAGAAAGATAATGCTCCCTTTCCTGACCCTGAGTTCCGGATTGGCTTTTTGAGTTATTTCCCTTAATGGCCCAGGCACACATGTAGAAGAGGCAATTCGTTGTGGCAGGACTTGGAAACCCAGGTCCCTCACTCTGCTTCCAAAAGACAGTTCCCTGTGGGCCTAGTAACTTGAAGATGTAGCCTTTCCCTGTTTGTTGAGGTGGGGGACAGGAGGGCTGGCCTGTCATGCAAAACGGGAGGTCTGATGTGTACCAGCCATAAATTCCATGATTCAAAAGGCACGTGAACGCTCAGAGCCTCAATTTCCTCATCTCTAAAAAGGGAGATGATATCCCTCACTTTGTGTAAGTCTCAGTCCTGTTCATTTGTTTGTTTATTCACTAAACTATTTATGGAGCACATACCATGTGCCAGATACTGGGCTAGGCGCTGGAGGAGATACCATGATGAACAGTACAGAACCTACCACTGCCCTCAGCTTGCTGGTGGGGTGGGCGGGGGAGGATGAAATCCCACGGTCAGCTAGAAAGCCCTGCATCTGTCTCCTTATTTTTCCATTTGTCTCCTAATAAAGTCATGATCTGGTTTACTTTTGCTTTCTTAATTTCCTTATCTCCATATCCTTAAGCAAATCTCGTCCCCCTCTCCAGGTGATCCCTTACTCACATCCAGCTCAGGGTCTATGATTGGCTTTAACTACGGAGAGGAAGGAATGTGCTTCTGGGAAAAAAATTTTTTTTCAAGGAGAGGAGGCTTCATTATACAGAGGAAATAGGAGCAGAAAAAGCTCAGAATTCCTGAACACACTTGACTTTCTTTAGTATCCCTCCTAGTTATCTCCCTCCACCACTCCTTTTATAGTCCATCCCTACTCCCCGCCTTCAGTAGCTGCGGTCTCTTTAAGTGCGCTCCTCCCCGTAAGCTAGGCTGGGGGGCGGAGAGCGCGTTTCTTCCCGGGGTTGAATGTTAAGTTGTTTGTCCGTTTCGGGCTGCCGTCCTGCAGATCCGCCATATTGTCTGCTGAAGCTACTGCTGAAGCTGCCGCTGCTGCCGCCGCCAAGCAGGAGCGAGCGGAGCCGCGATGGGTGAGTAAGGACACCAGGCAATTGGGGACTCGAGCTGAGACACTCCTGGGGCGTGGGGCCTAGCGGGAGCCTGTCTCCGGTCTGCGGAAAATGTCTGAGGCCTCTCCAAATAGGTGTGAGGGGAGAAGCCAGGCCGGGAGAGCAGCTCAGGCGAGTTTGGGGCCGGGCTAGGGCCCCTGCGGGAGCAGTCTTTGGGGGCTGATTCCGGGAGCACCTTGCCACGCCTGGAGCCCCCACGTGGTGGCCTTGGGCCGGAGCCCTCGCGTTCCCAGGGGCTGGAAAGGGGCCGACCCTTCGGCCTGCGCCGAGACCGCGGCTGGGGGGACGGGCGCCCGGCGGCAGGCCCGGGCGGCGCTCAGGGAGCCGTTTCCAGGCGTGTGTTTGACCGACGCGCATCTTGACTAGATTCGGGGCTGCTCTGAACTCGAGGGAAATCCTGCCTACGTCGCGAGTAGAGTCCTCTGGTGAGGGAACGCCGGGCGAGCTAGCTCCAGGCCCGTAACGAGGGGCAGCCATGCCGAAAGCAGCCTGGGCCGCTGCAGGCCGGCAGAACTTCCCGAGCCGCGGGCGGAAATGGGGTGGTTCGGTTGGACTCAGTGACAGCCTGGTAGTAGAAAATCACAGACCGAGACCTCGGGGCCATGTGTGGTAGATCGGGACTTCAGGTTTGTGGGTCTGGCACTGGTTAGGAGAAAAGGAGCGACCTGTTGCTCTCTCTGAAGGGACTCTGGCGGGCAAGGCCTGTGCTCAGGGATAATACGATGGCGAAGTCTTTGGACTTAGCGACAGAACCATCAGTGAAGAGATACTTCCTCTTAAGCGTTAAACTCGATTGATTTTGCTAAACTCTTCCTACGCGCGGGTATTGTTCTGACTGCTTTACATGTTACGTTTTACTTAATATGCACAAGCTAGTGAGCCAGTTACTACTGTTACCCCTGTTTTACAGGTAAGGAAACTGAAGCTTAGAGAGAGGTAAAGTAACTTACCCAAGGTCATACAGTTAGTGGCTATACCCCGGTGATCCAGACCCCTAGGTTATAGCTGCAGTTCTTTATGGCTTGGCCCCCTAGTGGTTGGGCTGGAAAAGGGGGAAGAAAGCTTTTAACCCTGGGCAAAGTTGTAAAGGTGTCTTTGTGTGCTGGTGTGCCCACTTTGAAATCTTTAGTCTGAAGAAACTGAAAAACTACAAAGTAGATTGCTAACTCCAGCAGTTGTGTGTGGAAGGGAGTGCTAAATGAGGTTCTGGGATTTAGTTTTGTAAGATCCCAGATCCTGAAGAAACAAATTACTCCCTTGAGCAAGGCAATGACTTTTTTTTTTATTTTTGCAAGGCAGTGACTTTAGAATCAGATCTGGGATTATAATCCTGCCTGCCACTTTCTAGCTCTCATCAGTTAAATATCAGATATTAAGAGAAGTCACTTAAATATCAAATGCAGCAGTGTGCATAGGAAGCATGTAGCACAGTTCACAGTAAATGTTATTTCTCTTCCCTTCTGATCCTTCCTTTCCTCATCTCTAGAAGGAGGGGAGAGAGTGTTACCAAGATGTTTGAAGACTAAATAAGATAACAAGTGTTTAGAAAACAGCCTAGTAAGGGCTCTGCAGGCATCAGAACAGATTCTTTTCTACCTGCAGTAGCATTCCTTTTCCTTAAGCACTCTGGTTTTCAGAATCCAGTGTCAAGCCTGATAGGTTTGTCTAACTGAAGCTTTATGAAGTGAAACATTTGGGGGACGTTTATGTTATAGATTTCTGTCGGCCTTCAATTTTAGAAACACTTCCTTCAAAGGGAAGGAGCTAGTGTTTAGTTTATTAAGCGCAGTGAAATAAGTTTACAGATTGGGAAACTACCTTAGAGAAGATAACACAGCTAGTAAGCAGCAAAGCCAGACATGAGATTCTTACTCATTTTGCTGTACATAAACCTCTTAGAAGAGTTAAGGTGTGAACTAAAATTAGTCCTTTTCTGGTAGACTTTGAAATGAAAGTTATTTTTTTCTTTTTTCTTTTTTTTAATGTTTTGTTTATTTTTGAGAGAGAGACAGAATACGAGTGGGGCGGAGGCAGAGAGAGGGAGACACAGAATCCGAAGCAGGCTCCAGGTTTTGAGCTGTCAGCACAGAACCCGACGCAAGGTTCGAACTCCCAAACCATGAGATCATGACCTGAGCCGAAGTCGGACGCTCAACCATCTGAGCCACCCAGGCGCCCCTGAAATGAAAGTTCTTATGTGGAGCAACAAAGCCTGACCAAGGTCCTGAAGGGGCTTTTTAGTATAGAGTCAGGTGGCCTCCTTTTTTCTTTCCAACTCCATTTCAGATACCTCTCTCCTATCCCACTTGGCCTTTGCGCATGTCCAGCTATTGGTGTGTGTGTGTTTTTGGCTGGTCTTTATACACATGATGTGAGTGAAACTAGTGTAAGGATACATTTAATCCTAACATGGGGGGCGCCTGCGTGGCGCAGTCGGTTGGGCGTCCGACTTCAGCCAGGTCACGATCTCGTGGTCCGTGAGTTCGAGCCCCGCATCGGGCTCTGTGCTGACCGCTCAGAGCCTGGAGCCTGTTTCAGATTCTGTGTCTCCCTCTCTCTCTGCCCCTCCCCTGTTCATGCTCTGTCTCTCTCTGTCCCAAAAATAAATAAACGTTGAAAAAAAAAATTTAAATAATCCTAACATGGGATCCAAGGTGGTTTGGGTTATCCCCATTTATAAGTGAGTAAACTGAGGCTCTGAGAAGATTAGGTGACTTGTCCAAGGCTGGTGGTCTAGGCCCTTTGTGTGCTTGGAACACTAACACAGCCTGCACCACACCTCCATGAATCTAGAACCTGCTGTGTTTCACTGCCTGTCAGACGTGCTCCACTCAGGCCCTGGCCTGTATCCTATACTGTTTGTCCTGTGCCAAACTTTATTAGCTTTAACAGACTTTTGTAGTGACTTTCACTGCCATTAGGAGTCCTGTGGGGGTGATGCTTGCAGCTCTGGAAGTTACTTATTCTGACCCTCTCTAGCAGAGACCACAATCTTTTAAGACTAAGTCTTGGCAGACACTGGTTGTTTTATCAACCATTCCTGCCATTTTGCTAACCAGGAATCTGGCAGCCCCTCCCCAGCCCCAGGGATAGGTCTTGATTAATATAAACTATAAACCAATCATTGTAATTCTGTCTCCCTAGGCAGTGATTGATTTAGGCTTGGGTATGTGATACAGCTCTGGCTAATTAGATAGGAAGGGAAGCCTGAGGGATTTCTGGAAAAGCTTTCTTTATTTAAAAGAGATTTGTTAGTGGGGTGCCTGGGTGGCTCAGTCCATTAAACGTCTGACTTTAGCTCAGATCATGACTTCATGGTTCTTGAATTCAAGCACTGCATGGGGCCCTGTGCTGATAGCTCAGAGCCTGGAGCCTGCTTTGGATTCTGTGTCTCCCTCACTCTCTCTGCCCCTCCTGTGATTGCACACACGCTCTCTTTCGCTCTCAAAAATAAACATTAAACATTTTTATTTTTTTTAATGTTTTAATGTTTTTATGTTTTTCTTTTCTTTCCTTTTTAAAAATTTTAATGTTTGTTTATTTTTGAGAGAGGAAGAGAGACAAAGCATGAGTGGGGAAGGGGCAGAGAGAGAGGGAGACACAGAACCCAAAGCAGGCTCCAGGCTCTGGGCTGAGAGCATAGAGCCCAATGCAGGGCTCGAACTCACAAACTGTGAGATCATGACCTGAGCCGAAGTTGGATGCTTAACCAACTGAGCCACCCAGGCACCCCTTTCTTTCTTTTAATGTTTATTTATTTTTAAGAGATAGAGTGAGACAGAGCGTGAGCAGGGGAGTAGCAGAGAGAGAGGAAGACACAGAATCCAATGCAGGCTCTAGGTTGTGAGCTGTCAGCCCAGGGCCCAAAACAGGGCTCAAACTCACGAACCACAAGATCATGACCTGAGCTGAAGTCTGACACAACTGACTGAACTATCCAGGCACCCCTGTTTTTATTTTATTTTTGAGAGAGAGAAAGAGTGTGAGTGGGGAAGGGGCAGAGAAAGTAGGAGACACAGAATCTGAAGCAGGCTCTAAGCTCTGAGCTGTCAGCACAGAGCCCAGCACGGGGCTTGAACTCATGGACGGTGAGATCATGACCTGAGCTGAAGTCAGACGCTTAACTGACTGAGCCACCCAGGCGCCCACCCCCAATTTTTTTAAATAAAATAAAAGAGATTTGCCAGGGGGCTCATGGGTGGCTCAGTCCATTGAGCATCTGACTCTGTTTTGGCCCAGGTCATGATCCCAGGGTCCTGGGATTGAGCTCTACAAGGGGCTCCACGCTGAGAGTGGAGACTGCTTTGGATTCTCTCTCTCCCTCTGCCCCTCTCCTCAACTCACATGCTCTCGTTCTCTCTCAAAAAATGAAAAAAAAAAATTTGCCAGGTTTTATTTTATTTTTTGCCAGCATATATTTTAACTCAAGTATCACCAAAGTGTGAGAGCCTCAAAAAAAAAAAAAAAAAAAAAAAAAAGAGAGAGATGGAAAAGCTATAATAATAGCCAGCACTTAAATAGAACTTGCTATGTGCTAGGCACTAAGTACTATAATATTAACTCCTTTCCGTCTCAGATTATCATGTTCTAGTTGATGAAACAAGCACAGAGAAGTTCAGTAACTTGTGCAAGGTCAGAGCTAATAAGTAGAACCACTTAAGTTGTATGGTTCTAACCAACATATGGCAATTAAGGGCTATGTTCTGCCTCTAAAAAGGAAAGAGCCCTTTTCTGACTCTGAAATTGCCATTAGTAATGCTGGGGTGATGAGGCAGAATTTATAAATAAGAGCAGGCAGCTTGAAGAGTGAGAATAGAGAAGATGGGAAGAATCTGATGTTTTTAAGCTACTGAATTAGGCAACTTTGGAACTGTCTTATCTCTTGGTTTAACTAGGATACTGAAGGCCAATTCTTGTTTGTTTTTGGCTGCAAGTAACAAAACCTTTCTGATAACACTTCCAGGTCAGGAAGTAACTTAGCCCATACTTCTTTTAGTTTCTCTCCAACCTTGTGCACCCACCCCACCATTTGTAACAGCTACTTGCAGAGATGGCACTGAACCATCAGTCACCACCTAAGTGTCCCACAAGCATCAAGCTCACTCCCCTTTCCTGACCTGCTTTTCCTGCATTTTTGTTAATGGTAATGGTAGGACCACTGGCCCAGACACTAGGGCATCTACCCATCTTTGGTTCCTCACTCTTTTCTTCCATTTCCATATTGGCAGTTGAAGACCATGTGATTGTGTTACTGAGGTCTCCTCTAAATTGCTTTGTGTAGGTTTTTCTCACAGCATAGACCCACAAAGAATATTCTGTGCTCTTTAACCTTACTGAGTCTCAGGCTCATCAAAGTGAAAATATGGATAACAGTATTTATTAAAATTAATGAAGATTTGTGAAATATTAGATGTAAGCAAATAGTGTAAATTGTAAAGATATTAATTTAGAAGCCCTCCAGAACTTTTCCGTAGCCTCCTGTACCACTGCTGTAATTCTTCTGCAGCAGCGTCGCTAAAACACCCATTTGATCTGGTCACTCTACTCCTTAGCTTAGGAACCTTCATGGACTTGCTATTATCTACGGGATAAAATCATAACCCATACGATATGGTATTCAAGGCCTTCCTATTGATTTTACTAATCTTACTCTATTTATTTATTTATTTATTTATTTTTAATTTTTTTTTTTCAACGTTTATTTATTTTTGGGATAGAGAGAGACAGAGCATGAACGGGGGAGGGGCAGAGAGAGAGGGAGACACAGAATCGGAAACAGGCTCCAGGCTCTGAGCCATCAGCCCAGAGCCTGATGCGGGGCTCAAACTCACGGACCGCGAGATCGTGACCTGGCTGAAGTCGGACGCTTAACCGACTGCGCCACCCAGGCGCCCCAATCTTACTCTATTTAAAGATGTATCCACATATCCTGCATTCCAGTTAGACTACCTCCTTTGTAATTTAGCATTACTGGCAGAGAAGGTAACACAAGTAATTCTTTCCCCACCAATCTTTTCCTATGGAAATCTTGCCTGATTTTCAAGGACTAGTTTATTTTCATTTTATTTTTATTTTATTTTTAAATGTTTATTTATTTTATTTATTTTTGAGAGAGGGAGAGGGAAGGAATCCCAAGGAGGCTCTGTGCTGTCAGCAGAGAGCCCAGCATGTGGCTTGAACCCACAAAATCGAGATCATGACCTGAACTGAAATCAAGAGTCAGACGTTCAACTGACTGAGCCACCCAGGCACCCTTCAAGGTCTAATTTAAATGCTACCTCCTAGGGGCACTTGGGTGGCTCAGTTGGTTAAGTGTCTGACATGACATGGGTTCAGGTCATAAACTCAAGTCCATGATGAGTTCAAGCCCTGCCCCCGGCTCTGTGCTGACAGCTCAGAGCCTAGATCCTGCTTTGGATTCTGTGTCTCCCTCTCTCTGCCCCTCCCCAGCTCCTGCTCTGTCTGTCTGTCTGCCTGCCTCCCTCTCTCCCTCCCTCCCTCCCTCCCTCCCTCCCTCCCTCTCTCTCTCTCTCAAAAATAAATAAACATTATAAATAAATAAATTGATTAATTAATTAAATGCTACTTCATGAACTCTCAAATGCTTTTTGCCTTCCAAACTGGAAGTGAATTTCTGATTTCTGTAGCACTTTCTTCTTGCCTTTCATGTAGCCCATTTCATATTGTTTTCCTGTGTTACAGTTAATCTGTAATATAATTTGTTCTTCAACCAGTCACTTAATTTCCAGTCTTAGAGTTCTCATGTCTAAAATGGGGATAATAATATCTATGTCATAGGATTGTTAGGGGGATTAAATAAGCTAATGAATTTAAACCATTTTAGCATGGTGTTTATTAGCACATAGTACTCAGTAATTTCTTTTAGTCACTGAATAAATAAAGGGCTTACTATATTTCAGGCCCTATGCTAAATATAGATTAATCAGTTTGTCTTTGAGGGGAAGGCAGTAACATGAAAACTTGTCAGGAACATACTTTTAGGGGCCAGGCAGTTATTCAACAGTTATTCATCAATTTCAGCAGATGTTTATTGAATACCTAGTATGTGCCAGGGACTGTTCTGCTCCAGGCCCTGGAAATACAGTGGTAAACAAAAGAGACAAAAGTCTATCTTGTGAAATGTCAGAATTTAAATTCTAATGGGTAATCAGCTACATGGAGACTAGCATGTGAGGACTATGGAGCTCCATGCAGTCTGTGCAGCTCTAGCCAGTTGTTGCCCTGGAGGACTGTAGGTCTAGTATTGCTGTATTGCATAATTTCCCATTCCTTTCATCATCTGTCTCCTCTTGAAGTTAGAAATCCAGATTTTCATGATATTTCTGGATTAAACATTGATAAATGCTACAAGTTAACTCTTAAAATCTAGAAAGCTTAAGCTAACCAAACATAGGATATTTGAGGCCAAATATAGCCCAAGAGCATCCGGTTTTACTTGTAAAATATTAGAAAATAATATTCCATGTATTTTATAAAATATTTCTTAGTTTATGTATTTTACCAAATTCCATGTGTTTAAAAAAAAGTTTTATTATTGTTTCTTTGGTTTTTTTTTTTTTTTTTTTTAAGTTTATTTTGAGAGAGAGAGAGAGAGAGAGCATGCTTGCCGGTGCAGAGAGAGAAGGAGGAGAGAAAATCCCAAGCAGGCTCTGCATCGGCAACACGCTGCCTGATCACAGGGCTCAAACTCATGAACCATGAGGCCATGACCCGAGCCGAAATCAAGAGTAGGATGCTCAACTGACTGAGCCACCCAGGTGCCCCTAAAAAAAACCAACAAAAAACATTTTAAAAGGATGAAGACACATTTTTAAAGTCTTACTGATCGTGATTGCATTACATATTCAGTAGGGACTCTTTTTAAGCACAATATACATTTGGAGTAAGATGCACAAGAGATTGTAAGTCCATATTTTAACTAGTCTTCTAGATAATTTAAAAATTTTGGCTGGCTTAGATCTGACTAGCTGGCCATAATACTTTGTTTTGTTTTATTGTGATGTGGCAGGTGGAATTCTGATACTTGGGAGATCTTTCTTCCAGGGACGTCAGCTCTGCTGTTTTTTGTTCCTCTTGTGATAACATTATTAACATTATCTTCCATTAAGTTTCTTGATGGTACTCCATACCATTTATCCATTTTGCAAATATTTAGTTAAAACTAGATAGTTTGCAAATCCACTTAACTAGGCTCACAAACTACAGTATGAGGCACTATCTTAAATGTGAATGAACTAGTATCCTCACCTTTTTGGTATAACTTTTAGTCTTCCTTCAGGAAAATTTGGCCATCTGACCGACAGATAAACATTGCCACATTGCCAGTATTAATAGGCTTATATGTGTATGTACATCCATGATAAAGGTAAACCTTACTAATACATGTGTTAGCATATATACATGTATGTATTTCTTCCTATCTCCTACTTAAACTTGCATCCCATACTTTGGAGAGCAGTATAAAATGGTAAATATTTGGATGAGGCAGTCCAGAATGCTGTGGGCACATATAGTAAGGGGGTCCAGCCCAGCCCAGGGGAATCAGCGAAGGCCTTTAAGCTCAGTGAGATCTGACCTATCGATGAGAGTTGTCAGTGGGAGGGAGAGAATGATTATTTCAGAAACAAAAGATTCATAGACTAAATGGATTGGAAGCATGGGGGGAATGATATTTGGACTTTATCTTGATGATAGTGAAATGCCATTGAAGGGTTTTAATCTGTGATATCAAATTTACTTATTTCTATAACTTGGACAGCTCTAGGAGGATGAATCAGACTGCAGTAAGATTCCAACTAGGAGGTTCTTTAAAATTTTTTTTTAAAGTTTATTTATTTTTGAGAGAGAGAGCAGAAGAGGGGCAGAGAGAGAGGGATACACAGAATCCGAAGCAGGCTCCAGGCTCCGAGCTGTCAGCACAGAGCTCGACGTGGGGCTCGAGCTCACGAACTGTGAGATCATGACCTGAGCTGAAGTCAGACGCTTAACTGACCAAGCCACCCAGGCGCCCCTAGGAGGTTCTTTAAAAGTTGGCTCTTGGGGCGCCTGGGTGGTTCTGTCAGTTAAGCATCCGACTCTTGATTTTGCCTCAGGTCATGATCTCACTGTTCATGGGTTCAAGCCCCACTTCAGGCTATGCGCTGGCAGTGCAGAGCCTGCTTGGGATTCTCTCCCTCACTCTCTGCCCCTCCCCCACTCACTCTCTGTGAAAGGAAATAAATAAACTTAAAAAAAAAAAATGTAGTTCTTAAGTAGTGCAATAGTCCTAGCAAGAGAAGATGATGATGATTGAGGTGGTAATGGTAGGGAATAAGAGAGTTAGGAATTTGAATTAGCAGGACTTGGTTATCACCTGGAGGCTGATGGGGCCTGTGGGGGAATTAAAAATTGCAGGACTCCCTGGCCTCTTGCCTTAAACAGCAGAGTGGATAGTGATGCTGTTAACTGAGATGAGTTTAAATTTCAATATTTTGAGGTATCTCTGTGATCTCCAGAGGAGGATGTCTCAAAAGCGATTGGATATACAATTCTGGAGCTCAAGAGGGGTCTGGGGATGGAGTTAGGTGTTTGATCATCTATTTATCTGTATATGGTAACTAAAACCATGGAATCACTGATGTAATCACGGGAGGTGTACTGAAAAGAGAACATCAAGGTGCATCAGCCTTCACATGCAAGAAGAAGAGGATCAGCAGCCAGAATTGGAAGAAGAAATCAGTGATTACTGTTTCAAAAACCAAGGAAAAAGTATTTCAAGAAGGAAATGGTTGTCAGGGTTGAGTGCTGCTAAGAGCACCAGCAAAATAAGTACTTAAAAAGGTTGGTTGAATTTAGCATCATGCACCTGACAGTTGCTTTTACAAAATGAGTTTTGATGGTATGCAAGCAAATTGGAGCAGGCTAATGCAAGAGGAGAGGCAAACTGTTTCAGGAAGTTTGAAGTATATCGAGAAAGAAGAGGTTAATGAGGCTCTTAAAAAGTCTACCCAAGAAATCACGAAGACTGGAATTAGGGCAATTGGCAGTAGGGATGGAGAAAAAGAATCCAAGAAATAATTAAAGAAATAAAACTGGCCATTCTTAGTGATTGGATGTGGGGATAAGGGAAAAGGGGTTATCAAGAGTAACTCCCAAGTTTCTGGTTTGAAAAACTGGGAAGATGTTGGTACAGACCCCTAATCCCTGTATGTGTTTTTCTTAGCCTTTTTTTTTTCATTATCACCCTCCTAAGGAACCCTTTTAGACTTTTTCCTCCCCTGATGCATCCCTCCAATGAAATTTCTATCTTTTTACATACAGTAAATATATCTGTGCTTTCTTTATGCATAAAGAGTAAGCATACAGTTGGCTTTTATTCAAAGTAAGGTTAAAATTTGGAGTTAAAAGGGGCTCCTGAGTGGCTCAATCGGTTAAACGTCCGACTTTGGCTCAGGTCATGATCTCGCAGTTCATGAGTTCGAGCCCTGCGTCGGGCTCTGTGCTGACAGCTCAGAGCCTGGAGCCTGCTTCAGATTCTGTGTCTCCCTCTCTCTCTGCTGCTCCCCCCACTCACACTTTGTCTCTCTCTCAAAAATAAATAAACATTAAAAAAAATTGGGGGTTAAAAGTTAAAAAGCTGTTGGCGTTTAACTAAGTTTTATAGCTGGTATTTGTTGAGTAACTTTTAATATACTTTATTTACCTATACGAATTGTAAAGTATCAAATTACACATGCAAATTAACATTTATGAATACCTAACAAATGTAATCAAAAAATTTTTTAATGTTTATTTTTGAGAGAGAGAGAGTGCGCGGGCGCGCATGAGACAGCGTGAGCAGGGGAGGGGCAGAGAGCGAGGGAGACACAGAATCTGAACCAAGCTCCAGGCTCTGAGCTGTCAGTACAGAGCCCCATGTAGGGCTTGACCTGAGCCAGCAAGATCATGACCTGAGCCAGCAAGATCATGACCTGAGCCAAAGTCAGACGCTTAACTTAACCAACTGAGCCATCCAGGTGCCCCCAATATAATCAAATTTAAAGATCATTCAAAGCTGTTCCTTTTCCCATGAAAGCTTCTTGTTTTCCAATAATAGAAAAAAATCACGGGGCACCTGGGTGACTCAGTCGGTTAAGCGTCCGATTCCGGCTCAGGTCATGATCTTGCAGTTTGTGGGTTCGAGCCCCGTGTCAGGCTCTCTGCTGACAGCTCAGAACCTGGAACCTGCTTCAGATTCTGTGTCTTCCTGTCTCTGCCCCTCCCCTGTTAGCACTCTGTATCTCTCTGTCTCTCAAAAGTGAATAAAAACATTAAAAAAAAAATCACTTTCTTAAAATTATTTTTTGTCAAACTTTATTGTTATTATTACCTAATTTATTAGAGAGAGAGAGAGAGAGAGAGAGAGAGAGAGAGAGCACGAGCAGAGGGAGGGACAGAGGGAGAGAGAAACTCTTAAGCAGGCTCCATGCTCAGCACAGAGACTGAGGAGGGTCTCGATCCCACCACCCTGGGATCATGACCTGAGCCAAAAC
Source organism: Herpailurus yagouaroundi (assembly GCF_014898765.1). Classification (NCBI taxonomy): domain Eukaryota; kingdom Metazoa; phylum Chordata; class Mammalia; order Carnivora; family Felidae; genus Herpailurus; species Herpailurus yagouaroundi. The sequence continues at coordinate 24,366,625 of NW_024412388.1, forward strand.
CATGAGTTGGATGCTCGACCGACTGAGCCACCCAGGCTCCCTATTTTTGGTGAACTTTTAAACTGCTTGATAGGAAAAACTTACAGCTTAACTAGCTTTTCGACACTCCTTTAGCTATCGTTGACATTTCTCTTTTCAATACTTGGCATAATGAATCATGACAGATTTTAGTCTGTGGAATTAAATAACAAAATATAAACTTTAATTACCAAAACCTTTGTCACACGCAAAAGCACTGAGTATCAAACATATTAAATAACATCCACAGGCATGACAGTCATGCATAAGCCACCTCTCGTGTGACTTCAGGACCCAGTGGTTAGTCCAGAGAAAGTGCCCCCGTCATAGCCATCTGTTCACCATAGATTTGTAGTACAGATCTTGCATACTTATTGTCTGCCTTTCATGAAATTAGTGTCAATACTGTTCATGTAATACTCAAGAAAATCCAATGAGAGAAATTAAATACTAAGAAATAAGACTTTATTGATAATGTTGCACTTTGGAGCACCACATACCATTGTAATATCTAGGTCCTTCCCACTCCCCATGAACCAGTTTCACCCTTCTGGGTGCAGTATTTACCCCATTGAGAATGCATGTCTTGAAGAAACCATTTAAGCCAGATATTTCAGAATTCTAATTATTTAGATTTTAAAAGGTATTATAGTGCATATAAGTTGGATAGCACATCCAGCAGGGTGTGGGATAGAGTTCTATATATATAGTCAATTATTGTTAATATTTTGTAGCAAACCATTAAGTGAGATAAAGAAGGGCTGTCATCTCGTGTTTTGTTCAAGTTTTAGTAAATGTGTTTTGAAGCTATATTTACTACACTTGATCTTAGCCAAAAGGCCGAGAAGCGATGAAGCTATATTTACTAAAAACCTTATTTTCAGAGCTCTGTTGAATTCAGAATTTGAAATAAGGGATTGGGGATTGTGAATTAAGAGAAATGTATAAGGAGCAGATTTATGGGAAAAGTGATAACTTAAATTCTTTTTAATATATTTATTTTGAGAGAGCGTGCATATGTGCCAGTGGGCGAGGGGCAGAGAGAGAGGGAGAGAGAATGGCAAGCAGGCTCCACACTATCAGCACAGAGCCCAGTGTGGGGCTCAAACCCATGAACTGCAAGATCATGACCTGAGCTGAAATCAAGAGTTGGACGCTCAACTGACTGAGCCACCCAGGCACCCCTAAATTTTTTTTTAAAACATGCTTTTTAAAAAGATGCTTATGGGTTATGGTTGGAAGGTACCTCTTGGGTATTAGGTGTGGACTGTAGATGTAGATTTGGAAATTATCACCATCTTCCAAAGAGGCAGTAATTGTCTAATGAGATGTGATTGGAGTTGCTTATTTGGGGGTGAAGTAAATGGTAGAGAATAGGCCCTTTTTTTAAAACTCTGGCTCATTGGTTCCTACAGCCTAGCTCTGGAGGGAGTGAAGGTGGAAGAATAAAGATTAAGAGAAAGGAGCTACAGTGTCAGGAGAAAGGAAAAGGAAAAACCACCTGTTACGGAAAGCAGGAGAATATAGCTGTCCTCTTTGACCATAACTTCCTAGGAATTGCCCTTATGGGGAAGTGAGGCCTTTTTAGAGGAGGAGCTGAGAAGAAATCACCTGTCTCCCAAATTGGCCTTCTTTCCCACTACCTCACATTGGAAGGCGTTGATAGGATTTGAGGGGCAACATTGGCAGAGGATTCCCTTTGTGTGGCCTCTCAATCTGGCACTCTGCTGTATTGTCCTGGGCCCTTTATATTATATGGGGCCTCGAAGATTGCCTTCCAAAATTGGCTCCTCCTTTTTGGATTATTATATATAGGTTAGAGAAATCTCTGCTTTTAATTTGTCAGAAGGGCTCTTGGAAAAGCCCTTTCTCAGATTACTAAAAGTTAAAACAAAGAGCTAATCAGAGAGATTTGTGTAATCCAACCTACAGACTTGCAGAACCCTCCTTGTTCAGTGACTAAGGCTGGAGCAGCATAGTGCTGCAGAATAGAGGCCAACTAGTCAGAAGTTCACTGTTATAACTCAGAGACATTTTGCTGTGGACCTTTGTTTTTATACCTCTCTAATCAAACTTCTTGTTCCTCAAATAAATCTTGGGCCTTCTAATCTTGTAGTCTTTGCTCCTGGTGAACTGCTTTCCCTCCCTACCCTTATTACCTTTAGAAATAATAACATCTAGGGGCACCTGGGTGGCTCTGTTAGTTTAACAAACATTCGACTCTTGGTTTTGGCTCAGGTCATGATCTCAAGGTCCTGAGATCAAGCCCTCCATCGGGCTCCACACTGAACATGGTTAAAATTCTCTCTCCCTGTTTCTTGCCCCCCGGCTCCAAAATATTAACATCTAGCCTTCAAAGACCACTGTAGAGCTTACGCTCAGGACAGACAGTTCTCACTCCCACCTTCTGAACTCATTGAATGCTTAGATTCATTGTCTTTTTATATTCTTAGTGCTATGACAGCTGTAAAGTAAGTTGTAAAGCTTCCTAAAGGCAGACTCCTTTACACAGTGCCTGGCACACACATTTTTTTAAATGAATAATAAATTACTTTTCTATTTGAGTCAGTTTAGAGATTATTTGGATTTTATATATGTACATATATATGTATAATATATGTATACAATATGTGTATATGTAGATATATTTATAGAAATGTATAATATATTTATATAAATACACAATAAATTTACATATAAGTTACAGTTATAAATATATAATATATTAAGTATTATAAATATATGTAAATTATATAATTATATATAATGATTTTATTTTTACCATTTTATTTAAATTTTTTTTTTTTTTTTTAAATTTACATCCAAGTCAGTTAGCATATAGTGCAACAAGATTTCAGGAGTAGATTTTTTTTTTTTTTTTAATTTTTTTTTTGACAGAGAGAGACAGAGCATGAGTGGGGGAGGGGCAGAGAGAGAGGGAGACACAATATCCGAAGCAGGCTCCAGGCTCTGAGCTGTCAGCACAGAGCCCCACGCGGGGCTTGAACTCACAGACCACGAGATCATGACCTGAGCCAAAGTCAGATGCTCAATCGACTGAGCCACCCAGGCGCCCCCAGGAGTAGATTTCTTAATGCCCCTTACCCATTTAGCCCATCCCCCCCTTCCAAAACCCCTCCAATAATCCTCTGTTTGTTTTTCATATTTAAGAGTCTCATGTTTTGTCCCCCTCCCTGTTTTTTATATTAGTTTTGCTTCCCTTCCCTTATGTTCATCTGTTTTGTATCTTAAAGTCCTCATATGAGTGAAGTCATATATTTGTCTTTCTTTGACTAATTTCACTTAGCATAATACCCTCTAGTTCATCCACATAGTTGCAAATAGCAAGATTTCATTCTTTTTGATTGCTGAGTAATGCTCCATTGTATATATATACACCACATCTTCTTTATCCATTCATTCATCCATCAATGGACATTTGGACTCTTTCCATACTTTGGCTATTGTTGATAGTGCTGCTATGAACATTGGGGTGCATGTGCCCCTTTGAAACAGCATACCTGGGGGCGCCTGGGTGGCGCAGTTGGTTAAGCGTCCGACTTCAGCCAGGTCACGATCTCGCACTCCGTGAGTTCGAGCCCCGCGTCGGGCTCTGGGCTGATGGCTCAGAGCCTGGAGCCTGTTTCAGATTCTGTGTCTCCCTCTCTCTCTGCCCCTCCCCCGTTCATGCTCTGTCTCTCTCTGTCCCAAAAATAAATAAACGTTGAAAAAAAAATTAAAAAAAAAAAAAAAGAAACAGCATACCTGTATTAGTGCAATTGCTGGGTAGGGTAGTACTATTTTTAGTTTTTTTGAGGAACCTCCATACTGTTTTCCAGAGTGGCTGCACCAGTTGGCATTCTCACCAGCAGTGCAAAAGAGATCCTCTTTCTCTGCATCCTCGCCAACATCTGTTGTTGCCTGAGTTGTTAATGTTAGCCATTCTGACAGGCATGAGGTGTATCTCATTGTGGTTTCGATTTGTATTTCCCTGATGATGAGTGGTGTTGAGCAGTTTTTCATGTGTCGGTTGGCCATCTAGATGTCTTCTTTGGAGAAGTGTCTATTCATGTCTTTTGCCCATTTCTTCACTGGATTGTTTGTTTTTTGAGTTTGATAAGTTCTTTATAGATTTTGGATACTAACCCTTCATCTGATATGTCGTTTGCAAATATCTTCTCCCATTCCATCAGTTGCCTTTTAGTTTTACTGATTGTTTCCTTCACTGTGCAGAAGCTGTTTTTTTGATGAGGTCCCAATAGTTCATTTTTGCTTTTGTTTCCCTTGCCTCTGGTGACGTGTTGAGTAAGAAATTGCTGTAGCCTAGATCAAAGAGGTTTTTGCCTGCTTTCTCCTGGAGGATTTTCATGGCTTCCTGTCTTACATTTAGGTCTTTCATCCATTTTGAGTTTATTTTTGTGTATGGTGTAAAAAAATGGTCCAGGTTCATTTTTCTGCATGTTGCTGTCCCGTTTTCCCAGCACCACTTGCTGAAGAGACTGTCTTTATTCCATTGGATATTCTTTCCTGCTTTGTCAAAGATTGGTTGGGCATATGTTTGTGGGTCCATTTCTGGGTTCTCTATTCTGTTCCATTGATCTGAATGTCTGTTTTTGTGCTATATAATGATTTTATTTTTAAGTAATCTCTATACCCAATGTGGGGCTCAAACTTACAACCCCAAGATCAAGAGTTGCACGCTCTATTGGCTGAGCCAGCCAGGTACCCCTAATTTTTTCTTGATATTTTGAACAGTGTGAGTGCTTAGGAGATATTAAGTGAATATTTGGGGGTTGGCTTAAATGGAAGTTGAGCTCTTTGGTTTCTCTACTTTAATTCATCTTAGTTCCTTGTAGCACTTAGTGGTATTGGCAGTTGGGTCTCTCTAAGAAGGTGAGAGCTGTCATATTCTGCACAGTCTATAAAGGATAGTTGGAAGTTTTCTTTTGGAGAAAAAAATGTTTGGACTGTAGCTATCCTAGTCCTATCCTGTGTTTCTCATCACCCCTTACTTCCCACCCCTAGGTCTGACCATTGCACTTACATATAGACTCAAGAGCCAAAAGGACTAATAAATTTATAGGAAAATCAGTATTAGAGAACTAGTGTCTGGGACTGTCAACACCTTGTTGATTCAGTACTTCAGTGTGCCATACTTCACTTAGACCTTGAGCTTTGAATACATAGTTGTGTATGCACGTAAGTTTCCCCATGTGGTCTTTTAGCCAAACCACCTAGTTTATAGACTCAACTTTGTTTCCTAGAGTGATGACTACTCAGCCCACTCCTGTGAGGATCTGCCAGAATAGAAGTAGCCTTAGTATGGCCCCATTCTGGACTGACCCACTTGTCCTGTAGAGGAGCCTCTCCCATTGTCTTGATGACTAGCATTTTTGACACGCTTGCAGATAACACCCTGAGAGCCTCATGCTGTCCTACCTGTTTCACACTGTTTCCTTGTTGGCCATATTTCCTGGTCATGAACTGCCGGGGAGAAATTTGAGAAGTTTGAAAAGCTATTACCAAACCTAATCCTAAATTATTTTCATGTATGTTCTCAATTTTCTTCAACATAACTCTGAAGTAGACAGGGTAAGGGTAGGAAAATTGAGATACAGATAAATGACATCCAAGGTTGTACATTTATTAAGTAGCAAGACCAGAAATCAGTTTGTCTGGCTTTGTAGCCCCTTTCACCAGTACCACAGTGTTTCCAGTGTGCCTTTTGGTGGTCCATCCAGCACAGCTGCCTTTTCTCAGCCTAGCTATTTATTTACTTTTTTTTTTATGTTTATTTATTTTTTTTTTTTAATTTTTTTTTTAACATTTATTTTTTTGGGACAGAGAGAGACAGAGCATGAACGGGGGAGGGGCAGAGAGAGAGGGAGACACAGAATCAGAAACAGGCTCCAGGCTCTGAGCCATCAGCCCAGAGCCCGACGCGGGGCTCGAACTCACGGACCGCGAGATCGTGACCTGGCTGAAGTCAGACGCTTAACCGACTGCGCCACCCAGGCGCCCCTGTTTATTTATTTTTGAGAGAGAGAGCACTTGCGGGCTTGTGCCCACGAGCACAGGGGAGGGGCAAGGAGAAGGAAACAGAGGATCCGAAGCAGGCTCTATGCTGACAGCAGTGAGCCTCATGCGGGACTCAAATCCATGAACCATGAGATCATGACTTGAGCCGAAGTCAGATGCTTAACCAACTGAACCACCCAGGCGCCCTACTATATCTTTCTAATACAAACTCTTAAAGACATTCTGTCCATTTACATAATGTTGAACTTCTTGAAAACATTTTCAAACCTTACACCATACTTAAATGACATTTATCTCCCTTCATCCTATTTCCCTCAACTTGATATCATCAATGCAACTGCCGCCACCGTGACTCCCTCCTACACACACAAATAGGGTGGAGGGCTTCTAAAACAAGGAGGATTAACTCAAATGGTTGTTTTCGGTTTTTCTTTGAGGTGGCAGACAGCCTTGAAATGACTGCCTAACCACTTGCCAGTCCCTACAGTTTTCTACTTCTGTTCATATCAGTGTTGTTATCTAATATTTGTATTCCCTATTCCTGGCAAGAACCAGACCACACCTCATTTAAGGGATTGAGTCAGGCAATGGTTAGGATAGAAGGAACATTGACACTTCTTCCAGAAAATAACAAGGGAGTCCCCTTGTGGCTAGTATGCTATTAAGTGTATGTAATGGAGAGAGCATTGGCTTTAGAAATACCTGGATTAGACCCATTAAATTAGCTGGGTCCTTCTGTAAATTATGCCTTGGTCTCCCTACCTCTAAAATGGGGGTTCTGTATGAGTTTAGCCTTAGGAGCTAAGCAAATCATTACTAAATTATTACCAGTTAAATATGAATTTCCTTGGAAAAATCTTGAATTTTCCTTCTATGGAGGTTAAACATTGACTTTGGGATATTTCAAAGATCTTTCTTTTTTTTTTTTTTTTTAAATTTTTTTTTTCAACGTTTATTTATTTTGGGGACAGAGAGAGACAGAGCATGAACAGGGAAGGGGCAGAGAGAGAGGGAGACACAGAATGGGAAGCAGGCTCCAGGCTCTGAGCCATCAGCCCAGAGCCCGACGCAGGGCTCGAACTCACGGACCGCGAGATCGTGACCTGGCTGAAGTCGGATGCCTAACCGACTGCGCCACCCAGGCGCCCCTCAAAGATCTTTCAAAAGGGAGATCTTGGCTTTTACTCTGGATTTAGTAGATAAAACCTTTTCATCATGGGTAGAGACTTTGGAAAGCATTCTGGGCTGAACTCAAGAAGGTGGCTTCACATCTAGCAGTGAGGACACAGATGTATGATTTTCTTGGCAGGAGCATCATGATCCTTGTCTGCTTTGGGGAGTCTGACAGAAGTCTCCTAGTGGGACACAGAAGTAAGAAACTTGACACAGGAAATGAACTTGTATACTGCGGCAGTTTCTTGGTTTAATAGATTGGTTTAATCATAAAAATCATTAACTTTGAAGGCATCGCAATTGAAGATAAATTCATTAAGAAAGAACTTGTGTGGATCACTGGTTTATTTTTATTATCCTCATGGGCTAGGTATTATATTTAATGCCTAAATTATATACAAGTGTCCATTTGCAAAAGAATAAAGTTGGACCCCTCTGCCTTACACCATATACAAAATTAACTCAGTGGATCAAAGACAAATGTAAAGGGTCAAAGCCATAAAACTCTTTTAAGAAATTGGGAGTAAATCATGACCTTGGCTTAGACAGTAGTTTCTTAGATATGACGTCAGCAGCACCAGCAACCAAAAAAGGAAAAGTCAAAATTTTAAACTTTTGTGTTTTAAAAGTCACCATCATGGATAATGAAAATTATGTAAGTGTTTGCTCATTGCTTTGTTTTGGCTGCCAAGCAGCTGACATGTCAAAATTCAGATCAATTTTAATAATGGATTCTTTGGGTCATCCTTGTTTGTATTCATCGCTTCTGTTTTTTATACAAATTGGTATATTTCTATCCCAGATTTTTGTTTTTGTATTTTTATTTTGTTGAATTTATTGTAAACCACTTTGGATCCTTTGGAAAACTGAAGTTTAAGATGTTGAATGGAACATTTGAGAGCATGTTCGTGGTGTGCATTGTGCCATGGATTCTTGCTCTCAAAGATTTAATAGTTTAGAAGTGAAAGGTGGTGGGTTGTAAAGTACAACAGTGTCATTGGAAGTTGTCAGTTGGAACCATTTTGGGGTAACGACTCACAGATAAACAAAGCTGGATACTAGTTAATGTGACAAGGACAGATTTTAATCATTAACATACTATTGCAACAGGGAAAAGTATGAATTAAATTCAACCTCGATTTGTACAGGGGTAACTGGGCATTTTGAAGGGAGGATGAGAGAATAGAGGGGGCAGAGAAAGGGGGCTTAGAAGAGTCAGGGAAGTGAAAAATTACAAAATGTGAGAAAGAAGGGTTGGCCTATCTGAAACCCATCTGGGTTTGCTAACTGGTGCTTACTGACATTAGACTCCTACCCTCCCACAGAGCCTGGGAGACAGGGGCCCTGTTTTCAGGTGTTGGTGGAACAAACAGTAAACTCTTTTTGCAACCTTGAGATTTTCTTAAGCGGGCACTTTCAGGGCAGGGGGCTAGGGTCATCCTAGGAACCATGAGTGTTTTGTTCAACTATTATTAGGCCATGGTTGAGGCCTAGTTGAGAAAAGTTTCAAAGGAGGCTGGATAGAGTTTGGTTAAGGAGAGACTCTGGCACAGGTAAAAATCTGTTTATCTGTTGAAGTTTGGGGAGGAGGAAGTTCATGGCTGACTCTAAAGCCAGGTGAATGGTAATGGCGTTAACTGAACTAGGGAAGATACGAGAAGTAACTGGCTTAAAGAGAGGGTGAGATGGAGATATAGCCAGTAGTAGGCATTTGGAAATACACTTTCAGGCAGGAGGCTGAGACAGTAGGGATTTGGTTCTTGGTATAAAAGTGGAGGTTGAAGGGGCACCTGGGTGGCTCAGTCAGTTGAGCGTCCGACTTCAGCTCAGGTCATGATCTCACAGTTCATCAGTTTGAGCCCCGCATAGGTCTCTGTGTTGACAGCTCAGAGCATGGAGCCTGCTTCGGATTCTGTGTCTCCCTCTCTCTCTACCCCTTCCCCATTCATGTGCACTCTCTCTCTCTCTTTCAAAAATAAGTAAACATTGGAAAAAAATTTTTTTTTAAAAAGTGGAGGTTGAAGCTGGGGAAGATTACTTGCGGGAGCTGCTCCTGCTGTGATAAGGACCAAAGGTAGAACTTTGATGCACACTGAGAGTGAGAGGTGGGCATTGAAGAGGAACACAGTATGAAATCTGAGGATTGGTAGGAAAGGTAGAACTGGGATAGGGTGGAGCTGTCAGAATCATGGGTAGAGTTTCAAGAAGGCAAAGGTGATTATCAGTGGCAAATTAGAAAGTCAAACAGAATCAACATTGACAAGGTCACTGGATTTAGTAGTCTAAAATTTTTTCTGAAGCGTGTGTGTCCTTTTTTTTTTTTAATAACTTCATTTTTTGACTGAGGTGAACATCATGGTATATCATCCTTTTTTTTAAGTTTTTATTTATTTATTTATTTTGAGAGAGACACAGTGCGAGCAGGGGAGGGGCAGAGAGAGAGAGAATCCCAAGCAGGCTCCGCACTGTCAGCACAGAGCCCTACGTGGTGCTGGATCCCACAAACCATGAGACCATAACCTGAGCTTAAACCAAGAATCGGACATTTTAACCAACTGAGCCACCCAGGTCCCCGTGTCCTGCTGTTTTACAACTTTTTTTTTTTTTTTTTTGCGTGGGGCTTAGGGGTGCTGTTTGTTCATTTATGTATAGAGAGAGAGCAGGGGAAAGGAGGAGAGAGAGAGAAGAGAGAATCCTAACCAGGCTTCACTATCAGACCTGAGCCAAAATCAAGAGTCAGAAGCTGACCACCCAGATGCCCCTACAACTCTTTTTTATTCGGCTTTCTGTCAATTCTGGAAGAAACTCTTCTAAAATCTGCCTTTGGGAATTCTGCTCACTCCAGTCACGGAAGATTTCTTTGCTGTACATTTCTTCACTAACCTTACACCTACTGGCGAACACTTATTATGCAACTCTTACAGCTAAGCCTTGTGTCTGGGGCAGTGTAGGTGTTCAGTAAATATTGAATAAATATTTGAACAGTGACTCATTAACAAATTCTTGTGTATCTGTGATAACCATAGATGCTGGAGATACAACAAAGGTCCCTGCCTTTGCGGAACTTAAAACATTCTACGGAAGAGAAGAGACACAGACTGTAAATAGTGTAATAAAGGAAATAAAACAGGTGTTCTGACAAAAATAGAGTAGCTTACTTTGGGTTAGGGTAATGAGGAAAGGACCTAGCAATTCTAAGAGCTAGGGAAGAGCATTGTGGGCAGAAAGAAAACAGGAAATGTAAAGACTACACCCGGAAACAGCCTCTAAATACCTAGCAGTGGTCTCTCTGGTTTTATTGTGGTGACGGATGGAGAGTAAGGGGGAAGAGAGGAAGAGGCAGGTTGTTTTTTAGTAGCCAGGTGAGATATGGTAGTGACTTGGATGGTGTGGGGGTCAGAAATTGATAGGTATGTAAATACATTCAAGATACATTTAGAGATAAAACGGACAGGTTTTGTTAAGAGATTAGATGAAAGAGGAGAGAAGAGAAGGAATCAAGGATGGCTTTTACTTAGGTTTTGGGTTGAGTAACTTGCAAATGCTGTTGCTGGTCGGGGGGTGAGCAGAAGTTATATGGAGCTAGTTTTGGATATCAAAGTAAAGATTTCGATACGTGGTTGAATATATGGGTCTGGAGCTCAAGGGAAAAGGCTGCACTTGGGACATAAATTTGGAAGTTATCATGGGAATGAATGAAATCGCCTAGAAAGAGAGTAAAGATAGAAACCAGTATCTAGATATAGTGAAGACTGAGAAGACTGGGTGAGGTTGGAAGTGGTGCCAAGAGAGAACCTTCTCCAAGAGAAGGGATTAGTGATTAATATTGAGGGCTTAAGAAGAGAACAGAAATTTCTGTCTGTTAGATATGGCAGTGAGTTGTTGGTGAACGTGATAAAAGCAGTTTCTGTGGAATAGAAGGAGTAGAAGTCAGGTTTGAAGAGTTAGAAGAATGAACAGCAAGCACACAGATTCAACAATAGTGGTAATACCTATTTTAATAATGGTCGTTTCATTGTGCTTTATATCTTACACACAAAATATGTAATATTCAAGAAACATGTCAGAACAAAATCAAAGTGAATGTAGACTTAGGATATGTAGATGACCTTTTTTAAGTTTATTTACTTTTGAGAGAGAGAGAGTGTGTGCAAACAGGATAGGGACAGAGAGAGAGGGAGAGTCCCAGAGAGGGCATAGAGCCTGACGCTGGGCTTGAACCCAGGAACCACAGCCTGAGCCAAAGTCAGATGCTTAACCAACTGAGGCACCCAGGAGCCCTGTAGATGACTTTCAGGAGGGATCTGGTTACCATCTTACCAAATTTATGATCATTTAGGCAGCCTATCATTACATGTCTCCTAATGTGATGAGTATGAAACACAAAGCATCGCCTATATGTGTTCTTGCCAAAAAAATATTGTGAACCTGAATCTGTTCTAGCCTCGAGACCTAACTTCCATTTTACAGGAAACACAGGAGATAGGCATAAATTAATGAGAAAAAAATGAGAATGTGAGGCATTCATTAAGACAACTGACCTAGTCTTCACAAAGTCAGTATCGCAAGTAAATAAAGGGATTGAGGGAGGGGTGCCTGGGTGGCTCAGTCGGTTGAGCATCTGACTTCAGCTCAGGTCATGATCTTGGGGTTTGTGAGTTTGAGCCCCGCGTTGGGCTCTGTGCTGACAGCTCAGAGCCTGGAACCTGCTTCAGATTCTGTGTCTCCCTCTCTCTCTGCTCCTGCGCTTGCGCATGCGCATGCGCTCGCGCTCTCTCAAAAATAAACATTAAAAAAAAATTTTTTTTTTAAGGATTGAGGGAGAGGATAGGGATTTTGTAGATTAAAAGTGACCAAATGTTGGAATACCGATAATGTAATTTTTTTTAAATTTTTTAAAAATTTACATCCAAGTTAGTATATCATGCAACAGTGATTTCAGGAGTAGATTCCTTAATGTCCCTTACCCATTTAACTCATCCACCCTCCCACAACCCCTCCAGTAATCCTCTGTTTGTTTTCCATATTTAAGAGTCTCTTATGTTTTGTCTCCCTCCCTGTTTTTATATTAGTTTTGCTTCCCTTCCCTTATGTTCATCTGTTTTGTATCTTAAAGTCCTCATATGAGTGAAGCCATATGATATTTGTCTTTCTCTGACTGACTAATTTCACTTAGCATAATATCCTCCAGTTCTGTCCACATAGTTGCAAATGGCAAGATTTCATTCTTTTTGATGGCCGAGTAATGAATGCTTCATTGTATGTATGTGTGTGTGTATGTGTGTGTACATACACATACACACACACACCACATCTTCTTTATCCATTCATCCATCGATGGACATTTGGACTCTTTCCACACTTTGGCTATTGTCGATAGTGCTGCTATAAACATTGGGGTACATGTGCCCCTTTGAAACAGCATACCTGTATCCCTTGGATAAATGCCTAGTAGTGCAATTGCTGGGTCATAGGGTAGTTCTATTTTTAATTTTTTGAGGAACCTCCATACTGTTTTCCAGAGTGGCTGCACCAGTATGCATCCCCACCAGCGATGCAAAAGAGATCCTCTTTCTCCGCATCCTCGCCAACATCTGTTGTTGCCTGAGTTGTTAATGTTAGCCACTCTGACAGACGTGAGATGGTATCCCATTGTGGTTTTGATTTGTATTTCCCTGATGATGAGTGATGTTGAGCAGTTTTTCATGTGTCGGTTGGCCATTTAGATGTCTTCTTTGGAGAAGTGTCTATTCATGTCTTTTGCCCATTTCTTCACTGGATTGTTTGTTTTCTGAGTTTGATAAGTTCTTTAGATTTTGGATACTAACCCTTTATCTGATATGTCATTTGCAAATATTGTCTCCCATTCCGTCAGTTGTTGCCTTTTAGTTTTGCTGATTGTTTCCTTCACTGTGCAGAAGCTTTTTCTTTTGATGAGGTCCCGATGGTTTTTTTTGCTTTTGTTTCTCTTGCCTCTGGTGACGTGTTGAGTAAGAAGTTGCTGTGGCCTAGATCAAAGAGGTTTTTGCCTACTTTCTCCTGGAGGATTTTCATGGCTTCCTGTCTTACATTTAGGTCTTTCATCCATTTTGAGTTTATTTTTGTGTATGGTGTAAGAAAGTGGTCCAGGTTCATTTTTCTGCATGTCGCTGCCCAGTTTTCCCAGCACCACTTGCTGAAGAGACTGTCTTTATTCCATTGGATATTCTTTCCTGCTTTGTCAAAGATTGGTTGGCCATATGTTTGTGGGTCCATTTCTGGGTTCTCTGTTCTGTTCCATTGATCTGAGTGTTTTGCCAATGATAATGTAATTAAAAATATATATTGTTTGAAGCTACATATTGAAGTACATATAGATGAGATGTCAGGAATTTGCTTAAGTGATTCAGGATCTGGATGTAGATAGAAACAGAGATTAATGGCTACTAGTTGATTATTGGATCTGAATGATTGCATTGAGATTCACTTTATTTACTCTTCTGTCTACTTTTGTACATATTTGAAATTCTCCATAATAAAATTTAGAAGACTAAATACAGTGGGTGAACCTTGACTGGATTCTGGTTTGGGTTGAAAAAAAGCCAACTAGCTATAACAATCATTTTGAAATAAGAAGAATTGAGTATGGACTAGATAATAGGTGTTTTGATAATTTTCTTAGGTTTGAAATTGTGGTTATGTACGAAGGTCCTTATTATGAGGCACATACTAAAGTAATAAGGGTGAAGTGCCAAGTTGTGCCATTTACAACTTTGGTATGTTCAGTTTGGGGTGCCTGCCTGGCTCAGTCAGAAGAGCATGTGACTCTTGATCTCAGGGTCATGAGCTTGAGCCCCACTTTGGGTGTAGAGATTAAATAAACTTTAAAAAATATAAAACAAAATGTGTATAATATTTGTAAAATATCATTTGTACATCTGATAGAGTAAAACAAATAGGGCATCGTTAAAAAGTATTGAATCTTAGGGGTGCCTGGGTGGCTCAGTTAAGTGTCTGACTTCAGCTCAGGTCGTGATCTTACAGTTCATGAGTTCAAGCCCTGCTTTGGGGTCTGTACTGACAGCAAGGACCCTGATTTGGATTCTGTCTCCCTCTCTGTCTCCACGTCTCGCCCGCTCATACCCTCTCTGTCAAAATAAATGAATAAACATTTAAAAAAAAACTTTTGAATCTTAAAGGAGAGTTTATAGATGTTTATTATGCTATTTCAATTTTTCAGTGCTTAAATAATTCATAATAAAAAGGGAGCAGAAAAATTATTTTGGTCTTCATGAGAATAGAGAAATGGGGCAGTAGTTTGGATGGGGGGTGGTAAATGAAAAGATGCACTCACAAGTGACTGGCTGCTTCTCAGGATAAAGAATTGCAGGTGGTGTGGCACCTGGCTGGCTCGGTCAGTGGAGCATGTGACTCTTGATCTCTGACTGTAATTTCTAGCCCCATGTTGGGTGTAGAGATTACTTAAAATAAAATCTTTAGGGGCGCCTGGGTGGCTCAGTTGGTTGAGCCTCTGATTCTTGATTTTGGCTCAGGTCATGATCCCAAGGTTGTGGGGTCAAGCCCCATATCTGGCCCCACACTGTGCATGGAGTCTGCTTAAGATTCTCTCTCTCTCTCTGTCTCTCTCTCTCTCTCTCTCTCTCTCTGTCTCTCTCTCTCTCTCTCTGTCTCTCCTCTTCTCTCTCCCCCACCCCACCCCAAAATAAAGAAATAAACATTTTTAAAAATAAATACGGGGTACCTGGGTGGCTCAGTCAGTTAAGCCTCTGACTTTTTGGCTCAGGTCATTATCTCGTGGTTTGTGGGTTCAAGCCCCATGTTGGGTTCTGTCCTGACCCCTCAGAGCCTGGAACCTGCTTTGGATCCTGTGTCTTCCTCTCCCTCTCTCTCTCTCTTTAATATTTATTTATTTTTGAGAAAGAGAGAGAGACAAAGCAAGAGCAGGAGAGGGGCAGAGAGAGACGGAGATCTCTTTAGACAAACATCTTGGCAGTTTTCAGTTGCTCCCTCTTCGTATGAGTACTAATTAAAGAATCGATTGCAGGGGCCCCTGGGTGGCGCAGTCGGTTAAGCGTCCGACTTCAGCCGGGTCACGATCTCGCGGTCCGTGAGTTCGAGCCCCGCGTCGGGCTCTGGGCTGATGGCTCGGAGCCTTGAGCCTGTTTCCGATTCTGTGTCTCCCTCTCTCTGCCCCTCCCCCGTTCATGCTCTGTCTCTCTCTGTCCCAAAATAAATAAAAAACGTTGAAAAAAAAAAAAGAATCGATTTGCCAGTAATTCTCAAGTTAAAATGACTGAGTACATAGACCAGTATAGACAGAACCTAGTCTAAAGGCAGGAGCCAAATTGAATAGAAATATATGTGTGTTGGGGGTTGGAAAGAAGGGAATTCTCAGAGGTTGGATGAAAAGTGGAGGCCTTTAGAATTAGAGGGTCTAGATCCCAGTCCCAGGTTCACAATTTTTTTAATGTTTGTTTATTTTTGAGAGTGAGAGAGACAGAACATGAGTGGGGGAGGGGCAGAAAGAGAGGGAGACACAGAATCCGAAGCAGGCTCTAGGCTCTGAGCTGTCAGCACACAGCCCAATATGGGGCTTGAACCCACAGACTGCGAGATCGTGACCTGAGCTGAAGTCTGGCAGCTTCTCCAACTGAGCCACCCAGGCACCCCCCCGGGTTCACAATTTAATAGCTGAATGATCTTGTGTGAGTCATAACACCTCTGAACCTGGCTCCTTAGCTATTAATTGCTATTTAATTACTGTCCTCAAACCAAGAGTTTAAAACAGCTGATTTCACCCTAGCCCCTGTCAGATTTTGTTTGGCTGGCACAATGTTGTAAAAACTGAGTATGAAGACAGTCCCTGATGTAATATTATAACTGTCCTGTAAAACCTGGGATGTGAGCAAATTTGTTTCTTTATCGGAGATGGAGTAACCCCCAACTGAGAATTCTGATGGATTTGCTGCTACCAATAGCTTACCTTTTTGGGAAATGAGAAGAACCTGGAGTTTGCAATCAAATAGGTCAAGGTTGATGGATTAGCTTCCTGGCTTGTTACTTACCCTCTGAGTCTCATTTTTCTCATCTGTAAAATGGATTCTCAAGATTATTTTGAAGATCAGATATTATGTCTACAAAAAGCTTGGCACATTAGCAATTGTTACTAGCCTGCTAAGGCTGTGGACTCTATATCCTGGTATACTCTTATTCCTTTCTTTTCTTTAAATGTTCATTTATTTATTTTTGATAGAGAGTGAGTGTGAGTGGGGTAGGGACAGAGAGAGGAAGAGAGAATCCCAAGCAGGACTTGGCTCAATCCCATGAACCGTGTGATCATGACCTGAGCCAAAATCAAGAGTCGGATGCTTAACTGACTAAGCCACGCAGGCGCCTCTCCTTTCCTTTAAATTAACTGGAATATGGCTGTAGTGGAGTTTTTGTATTTGTTTTGTTTTGTTTTTTTTTTTTTAATGTTTGTTTATTTTTGAAGGAGAGAGAGAGTGTGAGCTGGGAAGGGGCAAAGAGAGGGAGAGACAGAATTTGAAGCCTGCTCCAGGCTCTGAGCTGTGAGCACAGAGCCCGATGCGGGGCTTGAACTCAGCAGCCATGAGATCATGACCTGAGCTGAAGTCAGAAGCTTAACGGACTGAGTCACCCAGGCGCCCCTGGCCGTAGTATTTTAACCCAGGATTCTGTGTGTGTGTGTGTGTGTGTGTGTGTGTGTGTGTGTGTGTGAGAGAGAGAGAGAGAGAGAGAGAGAGAGAGAGAAAGCGAGCACGAGCGAGAGCACGTGCTAGCTTGCATAAGCAAGGGAGAGGCAGAGAGAGAGAGAGAGAATCCCAAGGAGCCTCTGCAGTCTCAGCACAGAGCCTGATGTAGGGCTTGATCCCAGGAACTGTGAGATCATGACCTGAGCTGAAGTTAACTGACTGAGCCACCCAGGGGCCCCCAACCCAGGAATCTTATGTTGATACATATTAGCTAGATAATTCCTAGTGAAAGGTATGAGAGGCCAACTAAAAAAAGCCATTTTTTTAGCCTAGGAGGAATCAGATTTCTTTCTTGAAGGAAGAGGCCTTAAATTGAGAGATAACCACTTATCTTTTTTATCCCTCTTCCCACTATCATTAAGTAACCTTTAATGCATCATGATGAGTTGTAAAGCTTCCTAATTGTAGCATATGCCCAACAGTGAGTCTGCATGATTTAAAGCCTCAGCTCATCCTTGATGCCCAGGCAGCTACAATCACATTTCTTTAGAAAGCTTCCTTCTGCAGTGATCAGCGCCCACTCAGCTTAACACCAGGGCAAGGGAACTAATTTGAAAGGACTGACTGCTTCGTAGTGTTCCAAGTCCCATCTCCGTTGAAGATTGTCAGGTCATTACCTAGAAAATAATGCTAGTTCCCTTATTTACTAAATATAGCTCTTTTGGGCTTTTTCTAGGCAGATGCCAAGTGATTACTTGGTAGCTTTTTGAAGTACAGACCATGAACATAAGGCTTTGATTTGGAAAGTCCTAGAGCCAGCAGGTATACAGGATGTGAGCTTGAAGGTGTAGTAGAATCATTCCCATCCCACACACAGGATAGCTGGCTATATGTAGTATGCCTTTTTCTGAGAACATGTGCATAATTTTAAAGTTGTATGAGTCTCAAAAGAGACTCTGGGGGCACCTGGGTGGCTCAGGCAGTTAAGCATCCATCTTCGGCCCAGGTCATGATCTAGCAGTCCGTGAGTCTGAGCCCCATGTCAGGCTCCAGGCCTGGAGCCTGTTTCAGGTTCTGTGTCTCCCCCTCTCTCTGCCCCTACCCCACTCATGCTCTGTTTCTGTCAAAAAAAAATAAACATTTAAAAAAATTAAAAAAAGAGAGACTCTGATTCTATCAGTCAGAGCTTATATTATTTTGCTAGGGCTGCCAAAACAAAGTACCACAGCCAAGATGTCTTAAACAACAGGAATTTATTTTTCCACAGTTCTGGAGGCTAGAATTCCGAGATCAAGATGTCAGCAAGGTTGGCTTTTTCCGAGGCCTTTTTCTTTCTCTCTTTGGTTTATCAGTGGCTGTCTTCATGTTCACGTGATGTTTTCCCTCTGTGTGCATCTATATCTTAATATTCTCTTTATAAGGACACTAATCATAATTGGATTAGGGCCTTACCCCAGTATCCTCACTTCTTTAAAAATACCCTGTCTGGGGGTGCCTGGGTGGTTCAGTCGGTTAAGCATCTGAGTTCAGCTCAGGTCATGACCTTGCAGTCCTTGTGTTCAAGCCCCGCATTGGGCTCTGTGCTGACAGCTCAGAGCCTAGAACCTGCCTCAGACTCTGTGTCTCCCTCTCTTTTTGCCCCTACCCTGCTCACACTCTGTCTCTCTCTCTCTCAAGAAAAAAATAAACATTAAAAAAATAAAAAGACCTTGTCCGCCGGAACTTCAAAATATGAGTTGTAGGCAGGGTACAATTCAGGACATAACAGGGTCTGTGCCTGTTTTGTATCATTGCTCGTCCCTTGGTTCCAAACGTTTAGAGAGTACACTGCAACATTAGCCACTTATTTCCTAAGAAAAGGGAGGTATAACTTCAGGGACCTATTCACTTTGAGAGAATTCCTTGACTAAGAAAACCCAAAGGCTGTCTAAGACAGTCAGATGCTAGAAAAGGTTATTTGTATTCTGGATTTCTTAATCCAGTAAGGGAGTGCATGATGAAAACAAACCCTTTGCCTGTTGGTCCTTAAATGAGAGCCCAGCATTCCTTTGGTTGCTGATTCCAGATATGCTTCTGTGGTTGTTCCTTCTTCCAATCTAACCTCCCTTGCCTGCCTTCTCCAGTGAAGTCACAAGCAAATATTTGTGATGGTTTCTTGTCACCATGGTGACTAAAGAAGCACATCTTGGTTCTCCTTCCAGCTTTGTTGTCAGCTTTGCTCGAAGGAAGGGACAGCTCCCTGGGAGAGCCCAGGCTCAGAGTCATGAAAAACCATGTGTCAGGTAATGGGGGACAGCGGTCCACAGTCCTGCCTTTAGGAATCTGTCCTGTGCCTATTAGTCTCCAGGCACAGGGGTAATCAGTAACCCCAAAGGGAGGCCACTGCATTCCCCTAGAATGTTTTTTTTAAATAATAAATTCACTTGGGACTTGCCAAGTAGGTGTGTAGGCTTGCACATTTTAAGACCCTACCACCGCAGTTGGTTCACCAAGCTACTTTACAGAATGACGGAGGTGCCTTCTCTGAAGTTTCATTTCCTCAGTTTCTCTAGCTCCAGAATTCAGCGCTTTCTTCAACTTCCATTTTCATTTTTCTTTCACTCAGATTCTCTTAATAGACTCTTCTCCCCCCCCCCCCCCCCCCGCCATTTATGTACTTCCTTATTCTGTTTCCACCCCCAACATGATTTCCTGGTTGAAGAAGCAGCCCCCATCTTCTTCGGAGATTTCTTTTTAAACTCTCAGTACAATCCCCCAACCATGCTACAAAGGGGGCAATCTTAGTTGTTCGTTCTGTGTGCCTATAAAACTTATTTTTCACCCCATTAGCAATAAATACTCTTGATAATTTCCAGTTAGAAATTCAGAGAATCAGAAAGGCCTCTAAAGGACTTGTGGGTTAACATAATCAGCTTCACTTTCATCAGGTCTTTAGATAGTGAGATTGTTTTAAAAATGTAAATATTGGGTAAGGTATGATAAAGCCTCTCTGACCACAGGAAGAGACAGGAATGTGGCATGAAAGGAATACATTTGTTACACTCAGGTCTCAGAGAGGAAGCCACTGCATGCGTGCAGGGTCACAGAAGAAATACATATGTATATATATACATATGTATATATATTGTCTGTGTATACGTGTGTGTATGTGTGTGTGTGTGTTTTGAGAGAGAGAGAGAGAGAACACACAAGCAGGGGGAGGGCAGACAGAGGAGGACAAAGGATCCAACATAGGCTCCACACTGACAGCAGCAAGCCCAATGGGTGCCCAAACCCACAAACTGAACCGAACAGTGAGATCATGACCTGAGCCGAAGCTCAACCCTAGGCCAGAGACTTTATTAAGGTTTCTGAGGGAAAGTGAAGGCAGGGCAGAGCAAACTGTTTAGGACTGGCAACTTTGAATTAATCCAAAGGATTTTGGTCTGTAGGAGTGGTTTCTACTTGCCTACTACCTCACCAAGAGATGATTAAAGTGAAGGAATATTGTCTCCTGGGTGTATAGGCAAGGTAGAGGAGGAGATATGGCTCTGGACTTTGCTGTTAGGCAAGTTGTTACCTTTAGGCATTAGCCATGGGAGGGGCAGTCTGTCCCTGGGTCTGTAAAGGTCCCAAATGCTGAAACATCAAGAACACAATGTAATGGGCACCTGAATGGCTCAGTTGGTCAAGTGTGTCCCCTCTTGGTTTTGGCTCAGGTCATGATCTCACAGTTCATGAGTTTGAGCCCCATGTCAACTTTTTTAAGTGCCAACACTTAAAAAAGAACACAGAAAATAAGAAAATAGAGTTAATATAATTGGCCCTGTAACTGGTGAATGCAAACAGACAAATATGGTATCTAAAAAAACATATAGAACAGGGATTCGGTGTTAGTTTTAATTGGCAGAGGTATGCTGCAATTAAAACTTTGGTAAAGGGGGGCGCCTGGGTGGCTCAGTCGGTTAAGCGTCCGACTTCGGTTCAGGTTATCTCACGGTCCGTGGGTTCGAGCCCCACGTCGGGCTCTGTGCTGACAGCTCAGAGCCTGGAGCCTGCTTCAGATTCTGTGTCTCCCTCTCTCTCTGACCCTCCCCTGTTCATGCTCTGTCTCTCTCTGTCTCAAAAATAAATAAATGTTAAAAAAAAATTAAAAAAAAAAAAAGCTTTGGTAAAGGGGCGCCTTGGTGGCTTAGTTGGTTAAGCATCTGACTTCAGCTCAGGTTATGATCTCACGGTTCGTGAGTTCGAGCCCCGCATTGGGCTCTGTGCATCATGACAGCTCAGAGCCTGAAGCCTGCTTTGGATTCTGTGTTTCCCTCTCTCTCTGCCTCCCCCCCCCCCTCCCCTGCTTGGACTCTATCTCTCTCTCTTTCTCAAAAAAATAAACATTAAAAAAAAATTTTTTTTTAATTTTGGTAAAATATAATATAACTCACCATTTTAGCTTTTTTAAAAAGTTTTTTTGTTTTATTTTGAAAGAGCACACACACAGGAGGGGCAGAGAGAGATAATTCCAAACAGGCTCTCACTGTCAGTGCAGTGACCCTGGGCTCAAAGTCAGCGAACCGTGAGATCATGACCTGAGCTGAAGTCAGACGCTTAGCCAACTGAGCCACCCAGGCGCCCCATTCAATTTTTTTAGATATACAAAAGTGTAGATTTTACAGTCCCACCAGGAATGCACCAGATGCTAATTTCTCCACATCCTTGCCAACACTTGGTATTTTGTTTTCTTTTGTCTTTATTATAGCTATTTATTAGGCATGAAATCAAATCTCATTGTAGTTTTGGGTTTTTTCTTTTTTAACGTTTATTTATTTTGGGGAGAAAAAGAGAGCACAGCAGGGGAGGGGCAGAAAGAGAGAGGGAGACACAGAATCAGAAGCAGGCTCCAGGCTCAGCTGTTAGCACAGAGCCCGATGCGGGGCTCGAACTCACAAACAGCAAGATCATGACCTGAGCCAAAAAGTCAGACACTCTACCTTCTGAGCCACCCAGACACCCCTGTAGTTTTTTTTTTTTTTAATTGTATTTTTTTTTTAATGTTTGTTTATTTTTGAGACAGACAGAACATGATCAGGGGAGGGGCAGAGAGAGAGGGAGACACAGAATTGGAAGCAGGCTCCAGGCTCCTAGCTGTCAGCACAGAGCCTGACATGGAGCTCAAACTCATGGACTGCAAGATCATGAACTGAGCCAAAGTTGGAAGCTTAACCTATTGAGCCACCCAGGCACCCTTCATTGTAGTTTTGATTTGCATTTCTCTTAAGACTATGTTGAGCATCTTTCCATATGCATATTAGCCATTTATGTATCTTCTTTAGAGAAATGTATACAAATTATTTGTCCATTTTTAAATTGGGTTGTCTTTTTGTTGTTGAACTGTAGAAATTCTTTGTATATTCTTGGTATTAAACCCTTATCAGATACATGACTTGGAAATAATTTTCCCATGCTGTAAGTTGTCTTTTCACTTTCTTGTTAATGTCTTTTGTTGCTTGTGCTTTTGATGTCATAGCAAAAGAATCTATTGCCAAATCCAAGGCCATAAAATTTTTTTTCTATGTATTATTCTAAGTATTTTATGGTCTTAGCTTATATTTAGGTTGTTGATCCATTTGGAGTTAATTTTTGTGTATGGTGTAAGCCTGGGGTCCAACTTCATTCCTTTAGATATTAGTTGTCCCAGTAATATTTTTTGAAGAGAGTATTCTTATTCCGTTGAATGGACTTGACACTCTTATCAAAATTATTTGGTTGGCCATAGATGTATGAATTTATTTCTACACTCAATTTTATTCCATTTATCTGTATGTTTATCCTTATGCCAGTACCACACTATTCTGATTACTGTAGCTTTGTAGGAAGTTATAAAATCAGGAAGTGTGAGTCTTCCAACTTTATTATTTAAGAGTGTGTTGTTAGTTTCCCCATATTTCTGAATTTCTAGCTTCATTCTGTATGGTCAAATTTATTGAGAATTTATTGAGACTCTTTGTGGCCTAACATGGTCTGTTCTGGAGAATGTACCATGTACACTCGAGAAGGTATATTCTGCTATTGTTGGGTGGAGTGTTCTATGTCTTTTTAGGTCTGACTGATTCATAATGTTGTTGAAGTCCTCTGTTTCCTTATTAATCTTCTATTTAAGTATTCTGTTCATTATTGAAAGTGGTGTATGGAAGTCTGCAAGAACTATCGTAGAACTATTTTTCCCTTCACTTCTGACCATGTTTGTTTGCTTCATATATTTTGGGACTCTGTTTTGGTGCATATATGTTTTATAATTATTATATCTTCTTAATGAATTGACCGTTTTGTCAATATATAATGTCGTCCTTGATCTCTCATACGAGTTTTTGACTTAAGGTTTTTTGTCTGATATTGGTTAGCTATTCCAGCTCTCTTTTGGCTACCATATACTTGAAATATTTAAAAAAAATTTTTTTTAATATTTATTTATTTTTGAGACAGAGAGAGACAGAGCATGAACAGGGAGGGTTAGAGAAAGGGAGACACAACCTGAAGCAGGCTCCAGGTTCCAAGCTGTCAGCACAGAGCCCAATGCGGGACTCAAACTCACAGACTGTGAGATCATGACCTGAGCCAAACTCGGATGCTTAACCGACTGAGCCACCCAGGCACCCCGCTTGAAATATTTTTTTCCATCCTTTTACTTTAAACCCGTTTGTGTCTTTGGATATGCAGTAAAGTCTTTGTAGACAGCATATAACAACTTAAGAGTTTAATCCATTTACACATATTACTCTGATAAGGAAGGACTTCTGGCATTTTATTCTTTGTTTTCTTTAGGTCTTCTACTTTTTTTGTCCCCCTCTTCCTCCAATTACTGCCTTTTGTGTTTAATTTTATGTAGTGAATGGTTTTGATTCCCTTTTCATTTCCTTTCGTGTTTATTTTTTATTTCTATTTTGTATATGTATTTTTTTTAGATGGTGTGGTTACCATGGGGATTACATTTAACATTCTAAATTTATAGCTATATAGTTTGAATTGGTACCAACTTCAAAAAATCTGTTTCTGTACAGCGCCAATTCCCCCTTTATGTTGTTGCCGTCACACAAAGTACATCTTTACACGTACCCATTATATGCCCAGTAACATACATAAATTTGTGATTAGTTTATACACTTTTCTTTAAATCATGTAGGAGATAAAAAGCAGTTACAAACCAATAATACTGATTTTTATATTTACCCATATAGTTACCTTTATTGGCTTCAAGTTACTGTGTAGTGTCCTTTCATTTCACTTCATTTTCAGTTTACAGGACTCTGTCTAGCATTTCCTGTGGAGCAGGTCTCATGGTAACACACTCTGTCAGCTTTTGTTTATCTAGAAGTGTCTTAATTTCTCCCTTGTTTTTGAAGCACAATTCTGTCAAATGTAGAGTTCTTTGGCTTTCTCCCCCCCTTTCAGTTCTTTAACTGTGTCATCCCAATGCCTTCTGGCCTTCATGGTTTCTAATGGGAAATTGGCTTGTATGTGATGAGTCACTTCTCCCTTGCTGCTTTCAAGATTCTCTATGTCTTTGGCTCTCAATAGTTTGATTATGTGACTAGATGTAGATCTGAATTTATCCTCCTTGGGATTCATTGAATATTTTTATGGGTAGATTCATGTTTTACATTGAATTTGGGAGGTTTTCTGCTATTATTTCTTAAATTTTTTCTGTCCCTTTCTTTTCTGTTTCTTTGACTCCCGTAATACTTTTTGGATATGCTTGTTGGAATTCCATGGACTCCATTGGCTCTGTTACTTTTCACTCTTTCCTCTCCTCAGAGTACATAATTTGTGTTCCTGTCTTCAAGTTTGTTGGTCCTCCTGTTTGTTCACGTGTGCTATTGAGCCCCTCTAGTGAATTTTTCATTTTAGTTACTTTTCAACTAACTTTAGTTACTCTTCAACTCCAGAACTGCCTTTTTTTTTTAATTAATTAATTTAAGTAATCTCTATACCTAGCATAAGGCTCAAACTCACAACCCCAAGATCAAGAGTCAAATGGTCCTCTCAACCAAGCCAACCAGACGCCCTTCAACTCCAGAACCTCTGGTTGATTCTTTCTCTATTTGTTGTTCTCATTTTGTTCTGCATTGCTTTCCTGATTTCCTTTAGTTGTTTGTCTTTTTTTTTTTTTTTTTTTTTTTAGTTCTTTGTATTTAAGACAGTTGTTTGAAAGTCTTTGTCTACTATCTCTAGCAGCAGGGATAGTTTCTTGTCAATTTATTTTGTCCCTTCAAATGGGCCATACTTCCCTGTTTATCTCCATTATTGGCTTATTACCTTTAAAGAAGTTTCTTAATGGGAAGACTTTATTTTATATGTACTTACATGTTTACCATTTCTAGTATCCTTCCTTTTGTGAAGATCTGAGTTACCATCTGGCATAATTTTCCTTCTACTTAAATGTAGTATTTCTTTTAAAAAAATTTTTTTTTAATGTTTATTTATTTTTGAGAGAGACAGAGACAGAATGGGAGTGGGATAGGGGCAGAGAGAGAGGGAGACACAGAATCCAAAGCAGGCCCCAGGCTCCAGGCTCCGAGCTGTCAACACAGAGCCCGACGCAGGGCTCGAACCCACGAGCTGGAAGATCGTGACCTGAGCCGAAGTCAGACGCTCAACCAGCTGAGCCACCCAGGTGCCTCTATTTATTTTCAGTTGAGAGAGAGACAGAGTGTGAGTGGGGTAGAGGCAGAGAGAGAGGGAGACACAGAATCCGAAGCAGGCTCCAGGCCCTGAGCTGTCAGCATAGAGCCTGACATGGGGCTCGAACTCACAAACTGTGAGACTATGACACAAGCCCAAGTGTCTGCTAGAGACAAAGTCTCAGGTTTTGTTTGAAGAATCGATTCCTATTTCATTTTCATTTTTTGAAAGTATTTTCATTGGGTATAGAATTCTAGTTTGACAGGTTTCCTTCAATACAATTTCGTATTTCATTATCTTCTGACTTGCATAGTTTCTTTTTTTTTTTTTTTAAGTTAATTCATTTTGAAAGAGAGAGAGAGTAGGGGAGGGAGGGGCGGACAGCGAGGGGGAGAGAGAGGATCCTGAGCAGGCTATACACTGCCAGCATGGAGCCCGAGCCTGATGTGGGGCTTGAACCTGAGCTGAAACCAAGAGTCAGTTGCTTAACCACCTGAGCCACCCAGGCTCCCTGACTTGCATAGTTTCTGACAGGAAGTCAGGTCATTCTTATCTTTGGTCTTCTGCATGTAATGAGTCATTCTAGCTGTTTTTAAGATTTTCGTTATCACTGGTTTTCAGGAATTTGACTATGATGTCCCTTAGTGTGATTTTCTTTGTTTTTACCATTCTTAAGGTTTATCATGATTTCTTGGGTTTATGGGATCAAGTTTGGAAATGTTTTACTCTTTGTTTCTTCATAAGTTTTTTGTCAACTTTCCTCACCCCCCACTTTTTCGCCTGTGAATGCAGCTACAGATAAATTAGGCCATTTGGTAAACATCGCATGAGCCACTGTGGCATCATTTTTGGTCTGTCTCGATTGATTTTCTTCTTTCTGTGGGTGTGTCATGTTTTTCTGCTTCTTGGCATATCTACAAGTTTTTATTTTTTTTTTTTTAATTTTTTTTTTCAACATTTATTTATTTTTGGGACAGAGAGAGACAGAGCATGAACAGGCGAGGGGCAGAGAGAGAGGGAGACACAGAATCGGAAACAGGCTCCAGGCTCTGAGCCATCAGCCCAGAGCCCGACGCGGGGCTCGAACTCACAGACCGTGAGATCGTGACCTGGCTGAAGTCGGACGCTTAACCAACTGCGCCACCCAGGCGCCCCATATCTACAAGTTTTTAATTGGATTTTTGATGTAATTTTTATTGTCTTTTTTTTTTTTTTTTTTTTTTTTAAGGATGTAGAGCCTTATAGGCAGTTGTTACATTCTGCCCACTTGATCAGTTGAAGTGTTGTTTGGAAGCTTTGTTAGTAGTCTTGTCTAGGGACTTCCCCCCCCTAAGTTTTATATATTTAAGTAATCTCTACACCCATCGTGGGGCTTGAACTCACAACCCCAAGATCAAGAGTCCCGCACTACTCTGATGGAGGCAGCCAGGCACCCCTCTAGGGATAGTTTGATCTTACTCTTAAGGCATAGCCCTTTTTAGGGTTCAATGTATGCCCTGAGTGAGTGATCAGTGAGGAATCTCCATTCTGATTCACCAAATGCTTTCCAGCCCTGTGTGAGCTCTGGGAACTGTTGAGTTTACAGCTTCCCCGTTGCTCTTTGCCTGACTCATGAAGCTTCTTCACCTCACACCTGTACATCCTTAGTCTCTATCCCAGATTTAAGGGAACCCCAAGCATTTCCTGAGCTTTTTTTCCGTGTATTTTGCTCTTTTCTGGAACTCTGCCTCACAATTTCCAGCTGTCTTAATCTCCTTGATCTTTTTCCTCAACTAGTGAGATTGCTTTGCTCTTTGGTAACTGTCTTCCTGCTCAGTGGTCTAGAACGTGCCTCCAGGCAGAAAGCCAAGGAGATAAGTTAGGGCTCACCCTCTTGGGGATCACAGATTTTCAGTGCCTTGTGTCCAATACCTGAAACAAGTTTACAGCAGGAGGATAAATCCAATCCCTGTTATTACACCCTGGCTGGAATGGAAGCGATAGCTATATTTGTAATGCCTAACAAAATAAGACAAAAAGGAATTATAAGGAATAATTAAAAAACAACAACAACAACAGGAACTGGTGTTCAGACAGACTGTTCTAAATGTATGTACCTCTAATAAAATTGTCATAAAATATATAAAGCAAAATAAAACTACAGGGTGAAATGGATACATTTACTGTTGATAAGTCAAGAAAAAAGTTAGTAAAGTAATAGAAGAGTTGAATAACAAGGTGAACAACTTGATTTAATGGACATATGGTTAATAGAATGCCATGCACAATTATTAAAGAATACAGATTTTTCTCAAGCACACATGGGGCACTTACATAATTTGTATACATATTGAGCCGAAAAAGCAAATCTCGATATAGATGGTTCCTGACTTATTATTATTTTTTAATGTTTATTTATTTTGAGAGACAGAGCATGAGGAGGGGAGGGGCAGAGAGAGGGAGATACAGAATCCGAAGCAGGCTGAGCCTGGCGTGGGGCTCAAACACGTGAACCGTGAGATCACGACCTGAGGTGAAGTCGGATGCTTAACCGACTGAGCCACCAAGGCGCCCCAATGGTTCCTGACTTATGATGGTTCAACTTACAATTTTTCAACTTTACTATGATCTGAAAGCGGAAACACATTCAGTTGAAGCATTACTTTGAATTTTGATCTTTTCTCGGGCTGGTGACATATGGTACAATATTCATTCCCAATCCTGGCCAGCAGCAGTGAGTCACAGCTCCCAGTCAGCTATGTGATCACAAGGGTACACAATTGATAAACTTAAATCATTCTGTACCCATACAACCATTCCTTTTTTCACTTTCAGTGTAGTATTCAGTAAGTTACATGAGATAGTGAATATGTTACTATAAAATAGGCTTTGTGCTGGATGATTTTGCTTGGCCAACTACAGGCTAAAAGAGTTCTGAGCACATTTATGGTAGGCTAGGCTGAACTATGATATTCAGTAGGTTACGTGTATTAAATGTATTTTTTTTTCAACGTTTATTTATTTTTGGGACAGAGAGAGACAGAGCATGAACGGGGGAGGGGCAGAGAGAGAGGGAGACACAGAATCGGAAACAGGCTCCAGGCTCTGAGCCATCAGCCCAGAGCCTGATGCGGGGCTCGAACTCACGGACCGCAAGATCGTGACCTGGCTGAAGTCGGACGCTTAACCGACTGCGCCACCCAGGCGCCCCTAAATGTATTTTTAACTTAACCAGTATCATCTTAACAGTGGGTTTATCAGAACATAGCCCAATCATAACTCAAGGAAGATCAGTAAATTTAAAAGAATCCTTGAGACTCTGATCACGGTGTGATTAATTATATTAGAAATAAATAACAGAGGGGCGCCTGGGTAACTCAGTCGATTAAGCATCTGACTTATGCTCAGGTCATGATCTCACGGTTCATGGGTTCAAGCCCTGTGTCAGGCTCTGTGCTGACAGCTCACAGCCTTGAGCCTGCTTTGGATTCTGTGTCTCCCTCTTTCTCTCTGCCCCTTCCCTGCTCATGCTCTGTCTCTCAAAAATAAATAAATACTAAAAAAAAAATTTTTTTAAGAAATAATAACAGAAAAGTAAGTCCCCAAACATTACTGATTAAAAAAAACACTCATGGTTCAAATAAAACCAAGGGAAATTTGGTATTCAGAAGTGAATTACAATGAAAATGTTATTTTGAAGGAAATTAAAAAGACTTTTAGAAAGATAATAAGCAAAATACAAAGTCTGAATATTAATGACTTAGGTACACAGTTTAGAAAGAAAAGTAGTAAGGAGAAAGAAATCATACAGTAGAGAGGATTAACAGGCAAAATTTGGATCTTTCAGAAGACTAAGATTAGTCAAATCTTATAAGATTTCTAAAGAATAAAAGAGGATACAAATAATATTAGAAATGAAAAAAAAGAACTACAAGTAACTAAGGAAATTAAAAAGAACATTAACAACTTTATGCACACCATTGAAAAGACAAATTCCTAGAATAACATAACTTACTAAAAGTGACTCTAATAGGATGTCTGATTAGCCTTATAATCATGACATATTAAATTAGCAGCAAAGACTGTTCTCACAACGAAAATGCCAGATCTAAGTGGTTTTACAGAGGAGTCTTGCCAATTTTTTTTAATTAATTAAAATTTACATCCAAATTAGTTAGCATATAGTGCAACAATAATTTCAGGAGTAGATTCCTTAAGGTCCCTTACCCATTTAGCCCATCCACCCCTCCCACAATCCCTCCAGTAACTCTCTGTTTGTTCTACATATTTAAAAGTCTCTTTTTTTTTTTTAATTTTTTTTTTTTAACGTTTATTTATTTTTGGGACAGAGAGAGACAGAGCATGAACGGGGGAGGGGCAGAGAGAGAGGGAGACACAGAATCGGAAACAGGCTCCAGGCTCTGAGCCATCAGCCCAGAGCCTGACGCGGGGCTCGAACTCACAGACTGCGAGATCATGACCTGGCTGAAGTCGGACGCTTAACCAACTGCGCCACCCAGGCGCCCCTAAAAGTCTCTTATGTTTTGTCCCCCTCCCTGTTTTTATATTAGTTTTGCTTCCCTTCCCTTATGTTCATCTGTTTTACATCTTAAAGTCCTCATATGAGTGAAGTCTTATATTTGTCTTTCTCTGACTAATTTTGCTTAGCATAATACCCTCTAGTTCCATCCACATAGTTGCAAATGGCAAGATTTCATTCTTCTTGATTGCTGAGTAATACTCCATTGTGTATATATATATATATGTATATACACACACACACACACACACACACACACACACACCAAATCTTTATCCATTCATCCATCGATGGACATTTGGACTCTTTCCATACTTTGGCTATTGTCGATAGTACTGCTATAAACATTGGGGTACATGTGCCCCTTCAAAACAGCATACCTGTATCCCTTGGATAAATGCCTAGTAGTGCGGTTGCTGGGTCGTAGGGTAGTTCCGTTTTTAATTTTTTGAGGAACCTCCATACTGTTTCCAGAGTGGCTGCACCAGTTTGCATCCCCACCAGCGATGCAAGAGATCCTTTTTCTCCACATCCTTGCCAACATCTGTTGTTGCCTCACTTGTTCATGTTAGCCATTCTGACAGGCGTGAGGTGGTATCTCATTGTGGTTTTGATTTGTATTTCCCTGATGATGAGTGATGTTGAGCAGTTTTTCATGTGTCGGTTGGCCATCTAGATGTCTTCTTTGGAGAAGTGTCTATTCATGTCTTGCCCATTTCTTCACTGGATTGTTTGTTTTTTGAGTTTGATAAGTTCTTTATAGATTTTGGATACTAACCCTTTATCTGATATGTCATTTGCAAATATCTTCTCCCATTCTGTCGGTTGCCTTTTAGTTTTGCTGATTGTTCCCTTCACTGTGCAGAAGCTTTTTCTTTTGATGAGGTCCCAATAGTTCATTGTTGCTTTTGTTTCCCTTGCCTCCAGAGATGTGTCGAGTAAGAAATTGCTGTAGGAGTTTTGCCAAATGTTTAATAAGTAAGTTATTTAACTCTTCTTACTTCCAGAAAACAGGAAGAGGGGATACTTCTTTTGATAATTACACCAAAGAATAATATGAGAAGGTCCTGTACTTTTCTTTTGTCACTTATGAATAAGGATACAAAAATTCTAAATAATATTAAAACATAAACAGCAGTATATAAAAGGTATAATTTATCCTGACCAAGTGGGGCTTATCATGGGTAGTCTGTAGTCTGGGGCACCTGGGTGGCTCAATCTATTAAGTGCCTGACTTCAGTTCAGGTCATGATCTCAGGTTTATGGGTTCAAGCCCTGCATCAGGCTCTGCACTGACAATGCAGAGCTTGCTTGGGATTCTCTACCTCTCCCTCTTTCTCTCCCCTCCCCCACTAGTTCTTTTTCTCTCTGTCTCTCAAAAGGAGAGGAAATCTATAGTTTGGGGCACCTGGGTGGCTCAGTCAGTTAAGCATCCAGCTCTTGATTTTGGCTCAGGTCATGATTTCACGGTTCATGAGATCGACCCCCATGTAGGCTCCACAATGAGTGTGGAGCCTGCTTGGGATTCCCTCACTTCCACTGTTTCTGTCCCTTCCCCCTTTCTCTCTCTCAAAAAGAAAAAAAAAAAATTTAAAAACCTAAAAAAAAAAAAAAAAAAAAAGAGAGAGAATCTTAGTTCAGTTCATTCATTATGCCTTTTAAAGAGAAAACCATATATCATCTCAGTAGATGCAGAAAAATGATTGGATAATATTTAACAGTGGGGCTCAAACTCACAAACCATGAGATCATGACCTGAGCTGAAGTTGGACGCTTAACTGATGCAACTGAGCCACCCAGGCGCACCATTTGTGAAGAAAAGTTTAAATCTATTGAGTAGCATTAACGAAAACAAACTAAGGACTCCTGGGTGGCTCAGTCGTTTAAGCATCCGACTTCGGCTCAGGTCATGATCTCATGTTCATGGGTTTGAGCCTCATGTCAGGCTCTGTGCAGACAGCTCGGAGCCTGGAGCCTGTTTCAGATTCTGTGTCTCCCTCTCTCTCTGCCCTTCCCCAACTCACGCTCTGTCTCTCTCAAAAATAAATTAACATTAAAAAAAACATAATAGTAATAAAAAGGAAATCAAACCAAAAAAGGGAGGGTGAGGGAAAGACTCACATGACCTCATTTCGTGAATATGGAATTTCAATACTGGTAACAGTAATTCTGATTTAAATCCCAATAGCATTTGTTTAAGGTTTGGCAAGCTGATACAGATTTTCTGAAACTCAAAAAAGAGCCAGCCCACTTCTCAAGGTTTATGATTGGAGGACCAGCTCTACCAAATGAAGAGATTTGTTAAAATTTTATTTAAAAACTGGGATATTGGAGGGATAGAGCATGCGACTCTTGATCTCAGGGTTAAGCTCGATCTCCATGTTGGTCTAGAGATTACTTTAAAATAAAATCTGTTGGGGCGGCTGGGTGGCTCAGTTGGTTAAGTGTCTGACTTCAGCTCAGGTCATGATCTCATGGTTCATGAGTTCAAGCCCCACATCAGGCTCTGTGCTGACAGCGCAGAGCCTGGAGCCTGCTTCGGATTCTGTGTCTCCCTCTGTCTCTGCCCTGATCCCACTCACACTCTGTCTCCCTCTCTCAAAAATAAATAAATGTTTAAATAAATAAATAAAATAAAATCTGTTAAGGGCCTCCTGGGTGGCTCAGTCAAGTGTCCGACTCTTGATTTCAGCTCAGGTCATGATCTCGTGGTTTGTGAGTTCAAGCCCTGCGTCTGGCTCTGCACTGACAGTGTGGAGCCTGCTTGGGATTCTCTCTCCCTCTCTGCCCTTTCTCTGCTCATGCTCTCTCTCAAAATAAATAAATAAACTTTAATTTTTAAAAATCTGTTTAGGGGCGCCTGGGTGGCTCGGTCGGTTAAGCGTCCGACTTCAGCTCAGGTCACGATCTCGTGCTCTGTGGTTCGAGCCCCACGTCGGGCTCTGGGCTGATGGTTCAGAGCCTGGAGCCTGCTTCCAATTCTGTGTCTCCCTCTCTCTCTGCCCCTCCCCCGTTCATGCTCTGTCTCTCTCTGTCTCAAAAATAAATAAACGTTAAAAAAAAAAAATCTGTTTAAAAAAATGTGATTGAAGCAAGATAGAAATTGACCAAGAGTAGAGATTCTAACACTAAACTTGGTCACAGAGGGTGATTTTCTTGATGATAGGAGTGGCATAGTAAATAAACCGTGCTAGGACAGTTGATTTTCCACATGGAAAAAAATGAAATTGAATCCCTATTTCATATATAGACATAGTTAAATTCATAGATAAAACATTTGCATGTAAAAGGCAAACTTTAAAACCTCTAGAAGACATAGAGGCAGGCGCCTGGGTGGCTCTGTCATTTGAGCGTTCCACCTTGAGCTCAGGTCATGATCTCAGCGGTTTGTGGGTTCCAGCCCTGCGTTGGACTCTTTGGGAGCCTGGAGCCTGCTTTGGATTCTGGGTCTTCCTCTCTCTCTGCCCCTCCCCCACTTATACTCTGTCTCTCCGTGTCTCAAAAATAAATAAATTGGAAAAATAAAAATAATACCAAATAAATAAAATCTCTTGAAGACATAAGCTATCTTTCTGACTTTGGGAGCATTAAAGGATTTATTAAATAACAAAAAGCTAAGGGGCGCCTGGGTGGCGCAGTCGGTTTGGCGTCCGACTTCAGCCAGGTCATGATCTCGCGGTCCGTGAGTTCGAGCCCCGCGTCAGGCTCTGGGCTGATGGCTCAGAGCCTGGAGCCTGTTTCCGATTCTGTGTCTCCCTTTCTCTCTGCCCCTCCCCTGTTCATGCTCTGTCTCTCTCTGTCCCAAAAACAAATAAAAACGTTGAAGAAAAAAAAAATTAAAAAAAAAAAATAACAAAAAGCTAAGAATAAAAGAACATTTTTAACTACATTATAATGAAAAACTTCTTGTTAACTCCATAAGGTGAAAATCAAAAAGACTAAAAAGCTTCAAACTGCTGGAAGATATTTGAAGACACTTTATTTATTTGTTTGTTTGTTTGTCATTTTGAAAGAGAAAACAAGTGGGGAGGGACAGAGAGAGAGGGAGACAGAATCCCAACCAGGCTCCACATTGTCAGCGCAGAGCCTGATTCAGGACTTGAACTCGTGAACCGCTGAGATCAGGACTTGAGCCAAAACCAAGAGTCGGACGCCTAACTGAGCGTCTACCAGGTGCCCTGCTGGAAGATATATGTAACACACATAACCAACAAGTGATTAACAACTAGAATATCTAAAGAGCTACAAATTAATAGGAAAGGGGCTAATAATTCAATAGAAAAATATTCAAAATACACAAATGGATTTTTTACAGAAGGAGAAACATAGCTAATAAACATGAAATCTTACCTCATTAGTAATCTGGGATATGCAAATCCTTATCTCAGTGAAAGACCTTACTATACAGAGTAGATTGGCAAAAGTGAAAATTCCAGGTAATAAGGTATATATCAACAGAAGCCTGTTGTGTATTGCTAGGATAGTATAAATTGACATCATATAAAGATGTGGTTTATATATACAATGCAATACTGCTTGGCAGTGAGAAAGAATGAAATCCTGCCATTTGCAACATGTTTGGAACTGGAGTTCCATGCTAAGTTTATGCTAAGTGAAAGAAGTCAGTCAGAAAAAGATACATGTTTTCACTCATGTGGAACTGGAGAAACTTAACAGAAGACCATGGGGGGAGGGGAAGGGAAAAAATAGTTTCAAACAGAGAGGGAGGCCAACCATAAGAGACTCTTTTTTTTTTTTAATTTTTTTTTCAACATTTTTTTTATTTATTTTTGGGACAGAGAGAGACAGAGCATGAATGGGGGAGGGGCAGAGAGAGAGGGAGACACAGAATCGGAAACAGGCTCCAGGCTCCGAGCCATCAGCCCAGAGCCTGACGTGGGGCTCGAACTCACGGACCGTGAGATCGTGACCTGGCTGAAGTCGGACGCTTAACCGACTGCGCCACCCAGGCGCCCCCATAAGAGACTCTTAAATACAGAGAAACACTGAGGGTTGATGGGGGGGGGGGGGGGGTAGGGGAGAGGAGAAAATGGGTGATGGGTATTGAGGGCACTTGTTGGGACAAGCACTGGGTGTTGTATGTAAGTGATGAATCATGGGAGTCTACCCCCAAAACCAAGAGCACTGTATGTTAGCCAACTTGACAATAAATTATATTGAAAAATAAAGTGGCGCCTGGGTGGCTCGGTTGAGTGTCTGACTTTGGTTCAGGTCATGATCTCACGGGTCTTGTATAGGGCTCTGCACTGACAGCTCAGAGTCTAGAGCTGATTCTGCCGCAGATTCTGTGTCTCCTTCTCTCTCTGCCCCTTCCCTGCTTGTGCTCTGTCTCTCTCTCAAAACTAAGTAAACATTAAAAAATATATATAAATATAAATTAAAATTTCTCTTAATGAAATGAAAAAAAAAATTTAATGTTGGCATCACATGGAAGGCAACATGGTACTAGTTCGTCAAGTTTAACATTAACCTGCCTACAGCCCAGCAATTAATTCCTTAGAGTTCTCAAAGTGTGATCTGCACAATATTTCAGAGGACCTGGGAAGTGAAGATTAAAATGTTATCTGCCAATGACATGATATTATACATGGAAAATCCGATAGACTCCACCAGAAGTCTGCTAGAACTGATACATGAATTTAGCAAAGTTGCAAGATACAAAATCAATGTACAGAAATCAGTTGCATTCTTATACACTAATAATGAAGCAACAGAAAGACAAATAAAGAAACTGATCCCATTCACAGTTGCACCAAGAAGCATAAAATACCTAGGAATAAATCTAACCAAAGATGTACAAGATCTGTATGCTGAAAACTATAGAAAGCTTATGAAGGAAATTGAAGAAGACATAAAGAAATGGAAAAACATTCCGTGCTCATGGATTGGAAGAATAAATATTGTCAAAATGTCAATACTACCCAAAGCTATCTACACATTCAATGCAATCCCAATCAAAATTGCACCAGCATTCTTCTCAAAACTAGAACAAGCAATCCTAAAATTCATATGGAACCACAAAAGGCCCCGAATAGCCAAAGTAATTTTGAAGTAGAAGACCAAAGCAGAAGGCATCACAATCCCAGACTTTAGCCTCTACTACAAAGCTGTAATCATCAAGACAGCATGGTATTGGCACAAAAACAGACACATAGACCAATGGAATAGAATAGAAACCCCAGAACTAGACCCACAAACGTATGGCCAACTAATCTTTGACAAAGTAGGAAAGACTATCCAATGGAAAAAAGACAGTCTCTTTAACAAATGGTGCTGGGAAAACTGGACAGCAACATGCAGAAGATTGAAACTAGACCACTTTCTCACACCATTCACAAAAATAAACTCAAAATGGATAAAGGACCTGAATGTGAGACAGGAAACCATCAAAACCCTAGAGGAGAAAGCAGGAAGAGACCTCTCTGACCTCAGCCGTAGCAATTTCTTACTTGACACATCCCCAAAGGCAAGGGAATTAAAAGCAAAAATGAACTACTGGGACCTTATGAAGATAAAAAGCTTCTGCACAGCAAAGGAAACAACCAACAAAACTAAAAGGCAACCAACGGAATGGGAAAAGATATTTGCAAATGACATATCGGACAAAGGGTTAGTATCCAAAATCTATAAAGAGCTCACCAAACTCCACACCCGAAAAACAAATAATCCAGTGAAGAAATGGGCAGAAAACATGAATAGACACTTCTCTAAAGAAGACATCCGGATGGCCAACAGGCACATGAAAAGATGCTCAACATCGCTCCTCATCAGGGAAATACAAATCAAAACCACACTCAGATATCACCTCACGCCAGTCAGAGTGGCCAAAATGAACAAATCAGGAGACTATAGATGCTGGCGAGGATGTGGAGAAACGGGAACCCTCTTGCACTGTTGGTGGGAATGCAAATTGGTGCAGCCACTCTGGAAAGCAGTGTGGAGGTTCCTCAGAAAATTAAAAATAGACCTACCCTATGACCCAGCAATAGCACTGCTAGGAATTTACCCAAGGAATACAGGAGTACTGATGCATAGGGGCACTTGTACCCCAATGTTTATAGCAGCACTCTCAACAATAGCCAAATTATGGAAAGAGCCTAAATGTCCATCAACTGATGAATGGATAAAGAAATTGTGGTTTATATACACAATGGAGTGCTACGTGGCAATGAGAAAGAATGAAATATGGTCCTTTGTAGCAACATGGATGGAACTGGAGAGTGTTATGTTAAGTGCAATAAGCCATACAGAGAAAGACAGATACCATATGGTTTCACTCTTATGTGGAGCCTGAGAAACTAACAGAAACCCATGGGAGGGGAAGGAAAAAAAAAAAAAGGTTAGAGTGGAAGAGAGCCAAAGCATAAGAGACTCTTAAAAACTGAGAACAAACTGAGGGTTGATGGGGGGTGGGAGGGAGGGGAGGGTGGGTGATGGGTATTGAGGAGGGCACCTTTTGGGATGAGCACTGGGTGTTGTATGGAAACCAATTTGACAATAAACTTCATATATCGAAAAAAATAAAAATAAAAAAAATAAAATATCTGCCGATTCAAAATGGATCAAAGACTGAATTGGTAGAAACTGAAACTATAAAATTCCTAGGAGAAAACATGGGAAATAAGACCTTGGTTCTTGGCAATGATTTTTTGGATATGACACCAAAAACACAACAAAAGCAGAAATAAACAAGTGGGACTACATCAAACAAGAAAGCTTGCACCAAAATGAAAAGGCAACCTATAAGATGGGAGAAAATATTTGCAAACCATGTATCTGATAAGGAGTTAGTATCCAAAATATATAAGGAGCCCATACAACTCAGTAACAACAACAACAACAACAAAAAAAACCCAAGTACTCCAATTAAAAATGGGCAAAGGACCTGAATAGACGTTTTTCCGAGCAGACATAGAATCGCCAACAGGTACATGAAAAAAGTGCTTAACATTACCAATCATCGGGGAAATGCAAATCAAAACCACAGTGAGATACCACCTCACACCTGTTACGATGGCTATTATGAAAATAAATAATTAAATAACGAGCTAAGCGGCAAAGAAAGACAAATACAAATACATGTAGAATATGAAAAGACCAAACTCTTAGAAACAGTAGATTGGTGGTTGCCAGGGGTGGGGTTGGGGAAATGGATGAAGGTGGTCAACAGGTACAAACTTTGGTTGTAAGGTGAATAAGTGCTAGGGATCTAATGTATAGCTTGTGACTACAGTTAACAGCACTGTATTATATACTTTAAGGTTGCTAAGAGAAAAATAAAGGCTGCCTAGTATTCTGTTGGGGTGCCTGGGTGACTCAGTCCGTTAAGCATCCAATTCTTGATCTCAGGGTCACGAGTTCAAGCTTCATGTTAAGCTCTGTGCTGTGCATGAAGCCTACTTAGGTAGGTAGGTAGGTAGGTAGGTAGGTAGGTAGGTAGGTAGGTAGATGGTAGATGGTAGATGGTAGATGGTAGATAGAGCGAGTGCGTGCACGCGCATGCATTCGTTGCTCCTTCGGTCAAGCATTTTACTCTTGATTTCAGCTCCAGTCATGATCTCCTCGTTCTTGAGATCTGAGCTGTTAGCCTGGAACCTGCACTGGATTCCCTCCCTCCCTCTCTGCCCCTCCTTTCCTCTCACTCTCTGGATAAATAAATAAACTTAAAAAAAAAAAAAACAAAACAGGTTATAGATCACTTATATCTCTATAGCTGGAAAAAAGTTGTAAAGATGTTATTTGCCGTTTTTACTATTTTGACATTTGTACTGCAAAAGTAGTACAAAAGCAATGATGGGAAAAGTTCTGGTGTCTTAGCACAAATCAACACAGTGGCACCAAAGTGTACTAGTAGTCCGTATATTTGCCACTAGCTCACTCACTGTTGGGGAAAAAAATTGCTATGTCCTTGATGCAACAGGACAAATCCAACCTTTGAAAATGTGTCTGGAGGAAGATCGCCTGTGGTGATTAAGTTACTAGCTAAATCAGACGCTTTATAAATTGAAACTGTTTTTACGGAAAAAAGAGACAAACAGGAAAACAGACTTAACTTAGACAACAAACTGATGGTTACCAGAAAGGAAGTGATGGCAGGGGAATGGGTCAAATAGGTGAAAAGGGAGTAAGAGCACGCTTACCTTGATGAGCACTAACTAGTGTATACAGTTGTTGAATCACTATATTGTACGCTGATATAACACTGTAATTAATAGAACACTACTTGTTAACTATCTGAGAATTTTTTTTTAATTGCCGCTATTTTCACGTGACTGAATGACAGACTATTATTCAGACTTAGATATTGGGCAGATGTTTTCTCAACATGCATGCCATTCAGGATAGCAT
This sequence comes from Herpailurus yagouaroundi, assembly GCF_014898765.1. NCBI lineage: Eukaryota > Metazoa > Chordata > Mammalia > Carnivora > Felidae > Herpailurus > Herpailurus yagouaroundi. Next base: position 24,406,108 of record NW_024412388.1, read on the forward strand.
TTTCCTTTTGCCTGGAGTTGGGGTGGGGCTGGAGGAGCCTGTGATAGAATGAGAGCCCACAAGTAGATTCAGGCATATTGGTAATGTTCTAGTTTAGATTTGGTGGTGGGTTTACAGATGTTCATTGTATTATTTTGCTTGGTAACATTATATTTCATCTCTTTGTTTTATCAAATATTACAGAATAAATTTAAAAAAATTTTTTTAATTTGAAAGATAGATGGTGGACATTAAAGATAACAGTATCTCACTGAATTAGATGTTTTCAAGTTTATTGAGCAAGTCAAGTTTTCTCTGTTGTCATAGAGGGATCATAACTTGTGACCATTTACCCTATGGCCTAGCATCGTTCTAATACTTTACAGTAGTATTAACCTATTTAATCCCTCCCACAACTCTCTGAAGTACGAATAGTTATGTCCATGTTTTAAAGATGAGATGTCAGGTGTTAAGTAATTGAGATTATCAGCCCTCCTCGAGGAGCTTCAGTCCCCTTGAGTAGGGGGGGTTGGGAGGCCGGGTGGAACCGAAGCCCAGTGAAAAGGAAATGCTGTCCTCTTAAGAGCCTTTATATTTGTATCTTCTCTTTTTCTAGAGACCATGGCGAGCCCAGGGAAAGACAATTATCGAATGAAGAGCTATAAGAACAATGCCCTAAACCCTGAGGAAATGAGACGAAGAAGAGAGGAAGAGGGCATTCAGCTCCGGAAGCAGAAACGGGAACAACAAGTAGGTTAACCTGAATATGCTCAAACATACTGTTCAGGGAAATGATCCAGCTGCCATGGTTGGGCTGCTCCTTGCATTTATTTTTCCTTTCCCCTTGGGAAAACAGCTTAGCTCTGGGGCCACTCATCCAGCTTTCTTTATTGTAGAGAAGTGTTGGAAGCTTCGAAGAAAAGAACCAGTCCCTTACTTCTTTTCCACAATTTAGAACAACGTAGACATCATGTATGTCTTCTGTATAACATTCTAGTTCTAGTCCCTTGTTGCCTTCTCTCTTCTTCACCCCTATAGTCAGCATTAGGCCTGGCGCCTTAAGAGGTTCATCAGCTATTCTGGACTGCCTTACTTCTTTTTTTTTTTTTTTTTCTTCAACGTTTATTTATTTTTGGGACAGAGAGAGACAGAGCATGAACGGGGGAGGGGCAGAGAGAGAGGGAGACACAGAATCGGAAGCAGGCTCCAGGCTCCGAGCCATCAGCCCAGAGCCCGACGCAGGGCTCGAACTCCCGGACCGCGAGATCGTGACCTGGCTGAAGTCGGACGCTTAACCGACTGCGCCACCCAGGCGCCCCTGGACTGCCTTACTTCTATGTCTTCAGTCCATTCTCTGGAAGTCTCCCTAGGACTGAGACTGTATGAATGCCTTATCAGCTATGCTCCACCGCACACCACCAACAGATTGGTGCCTTGCCCTGGTCTAGATACTGTCACCTAACCTGCTTGTGCCCACCCTCTTGCTTTACTGTTACTCCTTTCCTTCAAAGCCTTTTATATCCATCACCTTTTATACAAAGGGCACAGAAATCTTTAAATGGTCTCTTAGGGGCACCTGGCCAGCTGGCTCCGTCGGTAGACCATATGACTCTTGATCTCAGAGTCATGAGTTCAAGCCCTGCTTTGGGCATAGAGCTTACTTTAAAAAAAATAGAGAATGTTCTCTAAAAAACTTCAAACAATTAGATATAAAACAGTCAAGTGCTTAGATACCTTTCCATGTCCATATATTAAGCTTGGCATTGTCTCAACTATCCTAGCATTTCCTTGGCAATTATTGACATAATTTAACATTGGATCATTCTTTGTTTTCTTTATTACAGTGAGTAGTTTTACCACTATATCTTTTCTTTACTTTCAGCTTTTTAAACGGAGAAATGTGGAGCTGATTAATGAAGAAGCCGCCATGTTTGACAGTCTCCTCATGGACTCCTATGTGAGCTCTACCACTGGGGTAAGGCCCTTACATGTGCTTCAGGCAGGCCTGGGAAGTACCAACGTGTACAGAACAGGCAGTTCACATCATCTAGTGGCTTTGGCAACAACCACGCTAAGCTCTTTCTTCCATGGGCCCTTTTGTAGCTGGTTGGCTTAAAGAATCAGTAGGGTTACATCTGTGATGGAGACACCTGAGAAAACATTTTAAGGGAAGCCCTTATTTGCCTCAGAGGTTAGGAATCATTCAAATATCCCAACTTGAAGCAGCCATGAATTAAACAAACACCTTCTCCTGAGCCTGCTGTTATGCCATCCTCTTGCCCTCAAGTCTTTAACAAGCAGGATGCCAAGCAGGAGTGTGTGCTCATATCTAGCTCTAGTGTTGGTTTGCCAAGTCTTAAATCTGTCTTATGTTCTAGGAGAGCGTGATCACACGAGAGATGGTGGAGATGCTCTTTTCTGATGATTCTGACCTACAGTTAGCAACCACACAGAAATTCCGGAAACTGCTCTCCAAAGGTACAAATCCTGGTCTTCCCCAGAAGGCCTTACGTGATTTAACCTTATGTTTCCTTTCACTGACCTCATTTGCTGTTCCCCTTCACTCGTTCTACTCTAGTCATACTGCTTTGGTGTTCCATGGACAAGCCAGGCACATTCTTACCTTTGTTCCCTCTGTTCCCTCTGCCTGATATCCTCTGGTTGCAGATACCTGTGACGACTCCCCACTTGCATGATCATATTCTAGGTTCTCAACAAGCCTACCCTGATGCCCTGTATAAAAAAGCAGATCCCCTTCACTCTCAGCATTCTTAATCTTACCCTGCCCTACCTCTTTTTTTTTTTTTCCCATGACACTTATTAATATAATAGAAAGTCTCTCCTCGTTAGGACATAAGCTCTGTAAGGGCAGAGACAGTTGACTTTGTTCACTGTAGTGTTCTCGGTACCTAGAACTGGCACATAGTTTGTACTCAATAAAGATGTGATGTATGATAGGAAAAATCCTTCTTGTCTCAGTAAATGAAGCAGTCCTGCCGATAAAAGAATGCTCTTCTTAGACGGGAAATATTTAGACTAGGGTTGCCCATTTCTTGGGCTTTCTTTTCCTTAATTACTTGCTTGCTTAGTTTCAGGAAGCCAAAGGCAAGTATACCTAAATTAGGGATTGGTTTTCTCTTTAGCATCCTAACTAGATCACACAGTTCAAAAATGACCGACTATTGTGAAAACCACCTCACCAAAAAGGAGTTTGGAAATGTTGATAAGAACGGTCAGGACTACCTAGGAAGGATGATAGACCAACCCCAGTCAATGCACCAGCCGAAATCTCTCCTGACTTTTCCTCTCTTTCCTTTCTCCCCTCTTCCAGAGCCTAGTCCTCCAATAGATGAAGTTATCAACACTCCAGGAGTGGTGGATCGGTTTGTAGAGTTTCTGAAGAGGAATGAGAATTGTACATTACAGGTGAGGACTGGTGTAGAGGGGTACCAGATGAAAGCCCCTTTTCCAAGAAATTGTAGTTGAGTGTTTCTATAGACGCGTCTCTCGGGAAATAGACAAGTAATATGAGGAACTATTTAAGAGATGCTTCAGAGGTCTTGGCCTCAGATAAGAGAGCCAAAACCTCTTCTCTAAAACAATCTCGAAGGACACCAGAATAGGACAGGCTGATTATTCAGTTATAAATCAAAGGTTCTGGGGTGCGTGGCAGGCTCAGTCGGTAGAGCATGCGACTCTTGATCTCAGCGTTGTTAGTTTACTTAAAATATATATCTACTTTTTCTTTTTTTTTTTTTTTTTTAACATTTATTCATCTTTTGAGAGACAGAGAGAGTGCAAGCAGGGGGTGGTCAGAGAGAGAGGGAGACACAGAATCTGAAGTAGGTTCCAGTCTCTGAGCTGTCAGAGCCTGACGTGGAGTTCGAACTCACAGACTACGAGATCATGACCTAAGGCGAAGTCTGGACGCTTAACCAAGTGAGCCACCCAGACAGACACCCCAGTGATCTCGTACCTCTAATTACCTGTGTGACCTGAAGCAAATCATTTAGCTCCTCTGCGTCTCTCTTTTCAAAAATGAGTGATGAGTCAATGCATTAAAACTTAACCGGAAATTCAGCTGAAAGGGACTTTGAGTCACACGTGTCACTCTAATACTGGTTTCAGAAACGAAGAATGTGAATGAAGTTCAGGAAATCAACTTGCCAAAGGACTCGGGTGCTATGATAGTGCAGAGCTAGACTTGGGACCATTGAAGCCCAGGTCCATTCTTCCCGTTGTGTCACATCACTGCCCATACTGTGTTTTGTCATTTAAAGGAGAAGAGGAAAAGGCTCAAGTTTTAGTGTTTTAGTCAGGGGCAAGAGGCCTACTGCTCTCAACCAGCTGGTAGGCATGGCTGCTCTGTCTGGAATGACCTCTCAGTCATGGCTTAATCTCACTTCCAGTTTGAAGCTGCCTGGGCTCTAACGAACATTGCCTCTGGAACCTCTCAGCAGACCAAGATTGTCATTGAAGCAGGGGCCGTCCCCATTTTTATAGACCTGCTTAACTCAGACTTTGAGGATGTACAGGAACAGGTAATGCTCAAGTTTGGCTTAATTCTTGATAGTACATGTATCATAATAACAAATACATTTGGTCTTTGTCCCCGGTTCCTAAAAATTCCTAAACACCTTGGAATTTTCTGAGTGATAGGAGTGTCTTTTGCTATTTATAATGGAACACACCCAATGAGATGACTGGGTGGGGTTCCTAGACAGCGTCAAGATGAGGGGGTTGTCATCAGAACCCCCAACTCTTCCATCCCTCCACCCCACCTCCCCAGAGAGCTTCTGGGTTGGTGAATACATTGATGTGGTGCCCTGCAGAGGGCACAGAAGTTCTGCACCACCCTGACCTCTCACCCCATACCTTGCCCAATGCATCTTTTCCATTTAGCTCTTTCTGAGCTGTGTCCATTACAGTAAGCTAGTAGATGAAAGTAAAGTGTTTTCCTGAGTTCTGTGAATCATTCTAGTGAACTACTGAAACTGAGGAGGGCATTATGGGAACTTTTGCATTTATAACCAGTTGGTTAGTAGTATTATGACACCCAGGAATTGTGACTAGTGTTTAAAGTGGGGGTAGTATTGTGGGCCCGAGCCCTTAACCTGTGGGGTCTGCGCTAACTCTAAGCTTAATGTCAGAATTGAATTGGATTGTTGGACACAAAAATGATGTGGGAGAATTGATTGCTGGTGTAGGGGAAAAAACATAACATTTGGCATCAGAGGTAGGTAGTATTGGAAAAAAGACACCACAGTACCTATTTCTCACTACCTACACATCGTAGAGATAAAGACACAACTTGCATTTCTTCACTGGACTTTATTGATTGGATAGAAAATGGAAAGTGGTACCAAGATTTTTTCCTTCGTTACTACATATGGAGTAGATCCTATCAGGCTGCAAAAATGCAACTTTCCAATCACTCTCTTTTTCTGGAGAGTGGGCATAGGGAGGTCTTGGTTTGGCTTCTTAGGCTGCAGTACAGATGTCAGCCTATCTTTCCCACCAAGCCAAGAACTCCCAGAGGAAAGGCCGTCATAGAACAAGTGCTCAATAAGGATGTCAACAAGGAGGGTACCTGATCCTGTTCGGGATGTCTTGGACCTTGATACGGTTTTTGTCCTAGTTACTGATGGGTACTCACTCTGGTGTAAAATATTGACAGGAGCCACTAGAGTCTGTGAGTGACACTTCCACCGTCCCCTTTTCAGGCAGTCTGGGCACTGGGAAACATAGCTGGAGACAGCTCCGTTTGCCGAGATTACGTCTTGAACTGTTCCATCCTTAATCCTTTGTTAACGTGAGTAATTATGATCATCTGCAGCAGGGGCATCTATAAGGCAGACACATGGCAGATCTTTTCGGGGCAACTTACATTAAGATGTTAAGTAAATGCAAAAACACTAAAAGTATGCTCATTGCCAAGGTAAAAGATCGGTATCTTTTGAGAGTAAGAAGATTGTGCCACTGGTCTTTGCTGAGTACAGTCTTCTGTTTCCTGACTGTATGGCACTATAGATTCTAGTGTTGGTCATACCTACCTCATCATTGAGCCAGAAGAGAGAGGCAAGACTAGCGCATCTGGAAAAATCCAACCTTCTCTAAAGAATGCATTGATTTATCATTTTATGCATAGGTACATTGGAGAGCTCTGTTGTAAAGCACAGATCAAAGACCCCATGAAGGAGCATAGGAGTCCTTCTCCCGTCCGTCCCTCCCATACCCTCAAATAGAACTTCATCTAAACCAAAACAGATAGATAAACCGTTCTTCCGAGACCACAGCCCCGTAGACTACCACTATAACTCTTTCTTGGGCCCTTCACAGACCTTTAGCTTTTATTTCCAAGGAGAAATAAAAGTATTCCTTGTTTAGATCTCGTGGCCACAGTTAGAGGCACAGTATGTCCTACCTTAAAAGGTTTTCAGACCTACTCAAATTCCAGCCCTTTGTCCTTATTAGCTGTGGTCTTAACTAGCCACAGCTGGTCCTAATTCTCTGTGAAGATGTAGGTCAGGCCTCCTGGTCCAGACAAGCACAGTTAACTTAGGTCTCTGGGTTGGAAGACAAGGTGAGGCTGCAAAAATCTTAAGGGTCTGATTGGACTTGCTCCTGGGGTTCATAGGTGACAGCCCTGTGCCAAGGGCATCATTGCTCAGGATCTGTCTTAAGACTTTGCTGTTTCCTTCAGACTCCTTACGAAGTCCACAAGACTGACAATGACACGGAATGCAGTATGGGCCCTGTCAAACCTCTGCCGAGGAAAGAACCCACCCCCCGAGTTTGCAAAGGTAAGAGAGCTTACCCAGTTCCTGAGTGAAAGCAGTTTCCTTCATATGTAGGAATTTTGATATGGGAATTTTCAAGTCTTTGGGTTACCCCTTAGAGTCTCAGTCCCTGGGAAACTAGAAGAGGCAATTGTCAGTGAAGTAGGTGATCTCATCCATCTTGGACAGCAAAGTCAAAAAGGTAGTTCTGATGGTATAATGTAGGAGAAATCTCTAGGGCTTAGAATTACTTGTAGAGGAAGGGACAGCCATGTTAGGGTTAGTGGTAGAGCTGATGTAGCCCTGTCCCTCCATGAGTCTCTCTCACTCTGCTTCCAACAGGTCTCCCCTTGTTTGCCTGTGCTGTCTCGCCTACTCTTCAGCAGTGACTCAGACTTGCTGGCAGATGCTTGCTGGGCCCTTTCTTATCTGTCCGATGGCCCCAATGAAAAGATCCAGGCGGTCATAGACTCTGGAGTCTGCCGAAGATTGGTAGAGCTTCTAATGTGAGTGGTCTTATTAGAAAGTACAGATTCCCTAAGTTTCTCCCAGGCTTTAACTAAAGAACTGCAATAAGCATTCTGCTGCTCTCTGCAAAGATCTAGAGCCATGAGAGTGCTGCCAACCTGGGTGGTTGGCAGGCTGATAACTGTGTGCTGGCCCTCTACTGATCAGTTCTCCCTTCTCTGTAGGCACAATGATTACAAAGTGGCCTCTCCTGCCCTGAGAGCAGTTGGTAACATCGTCACTGGAGATGACATCCAAACCCAGGTAAGGAGGAAGAGAGCTGTTTATAGACAAAATCCTTCCCTGATGTTGGGGGTGGGGGGCGGGTAGAGTGGGCAGTGTGGTAAGGAGAGAAAGCATGGGCTTGAGTAAAAAATTCCAACTTTGACACTTCCTGTATGATTGTGGGCAACTTAGTTGCCTTCATTTCTTCTACAAGTTGGAAGCAAATCATCTTCCACTGGGAGCTTTTGAAGGAAAACTGAGTGGAGTAAACTGCCTTACTACCTGGGACGTTATAGGGTAATTCTCAAGTTTTGGAGTCCTGGTCCCCATGAGACACTAAAAGCTGCAGAACCTTATCCCTACTTCCAATACCTTTAGAATCCCATCTCATGTTAATAATACTTCCAGTGAGGGCACAGTAGGAACAGTCCTTTGTTCAAAGGCTAGAGATCAGAGTGTTGTTTAAGTCTTGAGTTGGCATAATTTGGTAGGATTCTTGACAAAATCTTGAGTGATCTCACTCAAACCCACACTCACTACCTAGGTCATTCTTGTGTGTGTGTATGTGTGCACGTGTGCGAGCGTGTGCATGTATGTGCGAACATTCATAACCTAAATTGTACTGCTTTTATCATTAAGTGTACAGTTTAGTGGCAGAAAGTCCATTCACCTTGTTATTTGTCAACACCATCCATCACCACAACTTTCCATCATTCCAAACTGGTTTTCTGTACCCATTTACAGAAATAATAACTCCCCATCCTCCCCACCCCTTCCTCAGCCCCTGGTAACCATCATAACACTTTTTATCTCTTAGGAGCGGATTGCTCTAGGTACCTTATATAAATGGAACTATATATAGTTGTCCTTTTGTGTCTACTTATTTCACTTAGCATAATGTCTTCCAGGTTCATCCGTATGTAGCATGTGTCATGCCTTCATTCCTTTTTAAGGCTGAATAGTAAGCAGTCCATTGTATGCATATATCCCATTTTGTTTATCCATTTGTCTGTTGATAGATTCCTGGGTCGTTTTCACCTTTTGGCTATTATGAATAATGCTGTGTTGAACAATGTGTACAAAAGTATCTGAGTCCCTGCTTTCAGTCTTCTAGGTACATACCCAGACGTGGCATTACGGGATCATATGCTAATTTTATGTTTAAGATTTTGAGGGACCACCATACCATTTTGCACACTAGCTGCACCATTTTATACCTCCAATAGCTATATACTAGGTTCCAATTTCTCCACAACCTTACCAACACTTGTATTGTCTGGGTTTTTTTATAACAGCCACCTTGATAAGTGTGAAATGGTATCTTATTGCAGTTTTGATTTGCATTTCCCTAATGATTAGCGATGTTTGGTGTCTTTTCATATGCTTATTGGCCATCTGTATTTCTATAGAGAAATGTCTGTTCAAGCCCTTTGACCATTTTTTAATTGGGTTCTTCAGTTTTTTTGTGTTTAGTTGTTAAGAGTTCTTTATACATTATGGATATTAATCCTTATCAGATATGATTTGCATATATTTTCTCCTGTGACTTACCTGTTCACTCTGTTGATGCTATCTTTTGATGCACAAAAGTTTTTAATTTTGATTAAGTCCAGTTTACCTAATTTTTCTTTTATTTCCTGTGCTTTTGGTGTTCTAGGTCATTCTTAACTGTTCAGCCCTCCCTTGCCTCCTCCACTTGCTGAGCAGCCCCAAGGAGTCAATCCGGAAGGAAGCTTGCTGGACCATTTCAAATATCACTGCTGGCAACAGGGCTCAAATACAGGTACAAGCAGTGGAGGGGAGGGCAGGAGCAGATGGGAAGGCATGGGAACTTGAGCAGTTGTGGGTTATTTGCTTCCAGAAGAAAGAATTTGTTTCCCTTTAGAAATTGGGGCCAATATGTGCTATTAAAGATTCTTTCTAAGAAGCCAGGCTCCTCTGTAGCTTCTCTACAGGGAGAACAGAGGATTCCCAGGAAGAGGAAGATGTCTGAATCATAACTGATTTTGTAGGCTAGATTTGCTTACTCTTTTTGAAGTGACTTTCTCTCTACCCTGCTCCCCATCTTCTCTCAGGCTGTCATAGATGCAAATATCTTCCCTGTGTTGATCGAAATCCTTCAGAAAGCAGAGTTCCGTACAAGGAAAGAGGCAGCCTGGGCCATCACCAATGCCACATCAGGAGGAACCCCTGAGCAGATTAGGTATCACATTCATTTTTCATTGTCTTGAGTGGTATGTATACTGTTCTTCTTGGTTCATGGTCTGCAGTGACCGCTAAACTGCCTTTTCTGGAATAGATATGCCCCAGATCTAAACCAGCAGCTGGTTTAACTGGTAAGATGCTAGATTGGTACTGAAATTTGGAATAGATTGCTCTAAAGCATGAACTTCTTTTCCTTCCTAGAGAATAGAGACCTATAACACAGACATCCATTTCTCCTCCACTTCTTTCTCCAGAGAAATTTAAATCCATGTAATTCCCAATTATCCATATAAATGAAAGAGAACCAAACTGTGGCTCATTCACAACAGCTTCTTTGGGAAATCACTTTTGGGGGTGACACTTGGGAGAAACAAATAGAAAGCCACTGTATGTGTGTGCGTTCTTTGATTCTGGTTTCCGTTATCAACATGAGTAAGGGTGATGGGAAATGGACAAGTGTTTTGCCCTCAGATTGTGGCCCAGGAAGAGAAGTAGGAATAGATTCAGCATATTTAAAGCCTTAGGAGAAAGGGGATAGCCATTGGTTAAGCTTTGAAGGACACAGGGTTGCAAAAGCCCTTTGGGACAGGAAAAAGCATAAGTAAAGGCACAAGAATCAGAAACTTGGAGATGTTTACACATTTGGAAGGTAGGGTCTTTGGAAGAGAATGATGGGAGGTGATGGGAGATGATGGGTAGGCACCTGATTGTTGAGGGTCTGTTTTGTCATGCCTGTAGAGCTTGGACTGAAAATTTTAAGCAGGGAAGCAATGTGTTCAGAGTAGTAACATTACACTAAGGGGACATTAGAGATGAGAGGAATCTATGACAGCCTTCCCCATGGAAATGAACTAGACTTGGAGCATTAGGAGGATGGAGAGACTGAGATAAAGGATAGGTGGTTGTGAAGGCTCAGCAAGAGGGGGTTGCTCAGAGTCCTGATGTGTGAGGGAGACCCACAGGCCCCACAGCACCTGCCTAGCACCTCCCTTGCACTTTGTTAATCTAGAACTTGCCCGGTCTCTGCCCTTAGGTACCTGGTCTCACTGGGCTGCATCAAACCCCTGTGTGACTTGCTGACTGTGATGGATTCAAAGATTGTGCAGGTGGCCCTCAATGGGCTGGAGAACATCCTTCGGCTTGGAGAGCAAGAGGGCAAGCGCAGTGGCTCAGGGGTCAACCCCTACTGTGGCCTCATCGAGGAAGCCTATGGTATGTGCCCTCTCCCCAACCTCACCTCTGCCTTCAGTAGAGAAGTTCTAGGTCATGACCCAGGGACTGTGAGCCCCCAAAGTAGTATACATGTGAGGCTGTGGGATTTGGGGGGTCATCATTGAATGCAAAGTTCTATCCCATCATATCCTTCTCCCTCTGAGGAGCAGTAGATCAGTTTTGTTTTTTGATAGGTTCTGTCTAGTAAGTAGGTATGGCACAGATGCAAAAATAAAGCTCTAGAATTGATGAGAGAATCAGGCACTGGAAGGTATGCTTCCAGCTGAGTGTCTAGCAAGTTCCAGTAAGAGTGCTCATCTTACGACTTTAGAGAAACTAATGATTTGCCCAGGCCACACAGGTAGTTAAAAGCAGAATCAGGACTAGAACTTCTGGCTTATAGCTGACATTTTGGGCTTTTTCCTTTGGAGTTATATAGTTTTAGGAAAAGGTCTTAATTCTCTTCTTTGGGGTCCAAAGAGAGATCTGATCATATTACTTGTGTTGGTAAACATTAACATACCACAAGGAAGGAAAAACGGATAAATATTTCATGGCCCCGTGGAAAAGCAATCACAGTTCACTCTTGTCCCTCCTTCCTTTTTGCCACCATAGGCTTGGATAAAATTGAGTTTCTCCAGAGCCATGAGAACCAGGAGATCTACCAGAAGGCCTTCGACCTCATTGAGCACTACTTTGGTGTAGAAGATGATGACAGCAGCCTGGCCCCCCAAGTGGATGAGACACAACAGCAGTTCATCTTCCAGCAGCCTGAGGCCCCCATGGAGGGCTTCCAGCTATAATGTCTGCCTCCGGGGAGGGGAGGGGATGGGAAGCACCACCAACCAGCGGAAAAGCAGCCCTCTGGTGGGCGGGAAACCAGCCCCCCCATCATCAGCCACCATACACCTCTGCTGCCCTGGAAACTGTGCTCTTGACCTGCTCCGCCCCCTTCCCTGGAGGGAGCACCCTCTGGACAGACAGAACCATCTGAGGCTCACATTTGGGTTTTGTGACAAGAAGGGGACGTGTTGGGTTTTTCTTCCTTACACTATATTTTGGCTGCACATATGTCTTTAACCCAGGAGCCCCAGGGGTAGACAAAGGAGGACTGAGGTAATCAATTTTGCACCTTTTTTTAATTTTATTTTTTCTTTAGTGGTGACTTCCTTCCCTTTTATCTTCCTTCATCCTTCCCAGTTCTCTGCCCTGATCTGTGTAACTCTTATCTTGGGTACTTGAGCAGATGGAATGTTCCAGAGGTGGGGGGTGGGAGGGGAGGGGAGAAATCCAAAACAAAGTGTTCTTGCTCTGACAGAATATTAATCTTGTATGCTTGGATTGAGTTATTTAATTTTTTTTTTCTTTTGCACATTTTTCTTGTATTAAGATTGCTCTTTCCAAGAGCCATGAGTTCCTGGTTTTAGGAATCCCAGCTGCCAGCATGGTCTGGGACTAGAGGCTGAGGGGGAGGTCACCATGAGACAAAGGCCCCTTCCTCTCTCTAACCCCTTTCCAGACCTCTTTAGTTTGGGAGATCTCCTTCCCTCTCCAGGGGCAAGTACACCAGTGGGAGGGGAGGGGAGGAGCACAGGCCTTCAGATGGGGCTTCCCATGTGTCGCTACTGATCCCATGTTTCCTACCCACCTTCCTATGGTGCGACCCAACTTCATTTGTTTACTTGAAAATTCCCCTCGGAGTTGAATGAACCTCTGAGGTAGCTGTATTTTCTCCTAAGCACGAGACAGGGGGCTGCGGGCCTTCCTCTCTCCTGAGGAGAAAGTCCTTGCTCTGGTGACCCATAAGTTGCAGAGGAGGCTGGAGTGAGAGCGTCATGTATTGGGATAGCCAGGGATCCCTGCCTTTGGCCTTTCTTCTTCCTCTTCCTCTTCCTCTTCCATAGTTGGATCATGTATATTTTACTTCCAAAGGAGAGAATGTCAAAAAGTTCTGTATTTTTTTATATTCTATATATTAGGTAGGTCAATCTTAATTGGTCTCAAGAGGAAGAACTGTCTGTAATTTCTAGAAGTAGGATACTGTGAGGAAGACCAAAAAGAGATGGGGAAGCTCCTTTGCTCAGGGAGCCTGAGCTTGGTCCTTTTCCTCTCTGCTTAGGTTCTGGGCCACCAACCTGGGACCAACCCTTAGCGCTGGAACCTTTACATAGCAGGTCAGCCTGGTCTGATTGTCCCAGTACCTGAAGGGAGCAAGGCTGGCCCCAGGGCCCAGTGAAGTCTACCACTCTAGTCCTTACTGCTAAGCGTCCTGCTTATATTAGGAAACCCAAAAAGCAGTCTGCCTTCTCAGATTCAGTCTCAAAGGCCCTGTCCACATAAGTTATCACACATGGCTGCTTCTCCAGTTATCACAGAACTTAGCAGCCTCCGGACTTTTGTGAGAGTCACTGGTATCTTTCCTGTTTGGGAATTCTTGGACCTGGTTTGGGTCTTGCCCTTCCTGGTGACAGTTATAATCCTAATGCCTTTTCTCTTTGAGGAAAGCTAGAGTGATGCTTCAGTGGCTTGCCTGCGCTTTGGTGGATTACAGGATAGTAGAGCCCAGTTGTTGGGGAGAAGGATGGAGAAAGCTGCTGGCTAAGTGTAGACCAGCTGCGGAGCTGTGGGCACAGTCGGGTCCCTGCACCAAGCTGTAGTTCCCCTTCCCCAGAGACTGTGCCATTCTTGCTCCTGTTCCCACATATCCCCCCCGGCTCAGGTTAAACCTATACCCCTCTGCTTACAGATCTAAAGTTTAGGTGCTCACTGTCGGCCATTGGTCTTGAATTTGCCCTCTCCTTCTAGTGTTGAGATCCAACTCCAGAACCATTTTCTAAGGAAGGTGGTTTGGGGCTTGTGGTTGTCACTAAAAAGTCACACCAATGCTGTTACACTTTAGTGAGTCAGATGCTATTCTTCAGCTTAAGAATGACAACTACCAACCCACAAGTAGGCAAGGGGCAGGACCCTTGTCATTTAGCCAGCTGACTCCATCACAAAACTATTCTCCTACAGTTCAAAGAAAAGCCACCCGCCCCCCACGCATGCCCCCCATCCTTATCCAAAGGGCAAAGCACTTTAGTAGGACCTATTTTATACATCTCAAGCAATAGTTGAGTCCCTGACATTGGGGCCAGATTTTTCTTCTGAGACATACACATCCTGCTTTTCCCAACTGCGCCTCTAAAATCTTACACTTTAGATCTGGGGCCTATACCAGATGGAAGATTCTCTTTTGATCTTCTGGCTGCTGCTTAAAGCCAGTTTTCTCCAAGGACTTCAAAGGTGAAGTCTTCCAGGGCACGACATGAGGACAGATTTCTCATCAAATAAAGTGGCCTCTAGGAGCTTTCCTTTGTTGGTGTCTTCCTCAGACCATATTTTCCCATTATTTCCCTCTAACCTACCCTTTCAGCCAGCAGGTAAGATTCTTCCAGCCCACAGGGGCAGTAATACCACCTTCTCTGTCTCCTCCTCTCCTTTGGCCCTCTTGGGAAGCAAAACATTATTTCTGTGGCCCAGCCTTGACAGCCACTCTTTGTGGGCAGCCCCCACTTGGACTCTAGACCCTGGCCTTGGTGAAGTCGAAGGCCACTTTTTGGTGGATTTCTGAATGGATGTTGTAGGGATGAAGGGGCTCCCCAGCCTGTCGTAGGGAATAGCCTGAAAAGACATGTTTTCAGAATCTCCCTATGTTGGCACATGGCTGGTCTATCCATTTTAAGATCTCTGGTGGAGGTGGAGGTATCTAGGTGTGGATTAGAGGACAAGGAGCCGCCTTCTTAGCTCAAGTGTTCTAGTACTGTTTTGAACAGTGCCAGCTTTTCTTTATTGCCAGCCCCTCTGGTTATCCGACCCCCTATATCTTCTCTAGTACTAATAAAGTCTCTAATCTCAGAAACCTGCCTTCAGTTCTGAGCTATCCCCAGTGGCTAACTGCCTCACCTTGGTGTTGGCTACAGCCTTCCGGTAGAACCACATGGGTTCCACTTTCAGCTGGCCAGCCTAGTTACTTGGGGCATTGTGTACAAATGACCCTTCAGAGGAGCAGGCATTGATGACCTCAGCTTTCAGGAACCCTTGCTGTCTGCTCCCGCCCCACCCCCCCTTACCTAGAACCCTTAGGCCTACTCCTACTCTTTGCCCTGGAAGCCACTTTCCCAGAGCCCTGTTTTTTGGAGCTAAACTGCACAGATTATAGCTGCTACTGTACTTGGTCAAGGAAGAGCAAAAGAAGGCTCTCAGGCACACTCTATTTTCCTCAAGCCACACCAGTTTAAAATGAAAACCATCTTAGCAGAATGAACTGGATTTCCATTTTCTCATGTCTACTACCTGCCTTTCCTCTACATCGTAGAGTTACCCATTCTAGCAGACTAGAAGGGAAGGAGATGAACACCTAACAGTACTTACCCCTCTTCCCATAGTGTCCTTCTTTGGAGGCCTCAGCTCATTTGTTCTGGCCACATCTCCTCCCTGAGACTCATTCAGCTTGGTATCCATCATCTCTGACTCCTCAGTAGATTCATCTTGTGAGCTCAGATTCTGGAGTTTGAGTTGAAGGCAGGGAGCTGTAAGTAGAACTGGCTGGAGGCCTCAGGACTGTGTGTGCCTTTGTGCCTCCCTGGAAGAGGGAAGGGTGCAAGGCTCAGTGTGCTGAACCATAGGAAGTGTTCATAACCAGCAGCAACATCTTCCAGTTAGGACTATCCTAGAAGTGAGTGCGTGAGACTTGAGAATTTGCTCAGAGTAGGTTTCTTCCACAGCCGTTTAGGATTTCACATTGTAGACCAATCTTGTCCAGTATTTTTTGTTTTAACTTTTGAATTCTTTTGTTAAGCCAGCAAGCTGAGAATTTGGCCCTGCGGGGATCCATGTGGTAGACACTAGCTGCTCTTTGGCCAAGGCCTTCATAAATGATTCAGTCATCCCACTGTCTACCCCCTAGCCCCACCCCCACACTAAGACCACGATAAGGGAAGAATTTGAAGTCCATCATATCAGTCAAGTCTGTGAATTAAAGCTGTTATTTTTCCTCTGAGATGGCATTTTGCATCAGGCCTGGGGTATGTGTAGAACCAAAACTAGGTGTGGGAGTCAGCATTAACTTTTGGGTTGGGCCCAGAGCACCCAGGGAAAGGTTTGTGTAGTGTGTTACAAAGGTCTCCAGTGGGTCTGGGCCTACCGTGCTACTTCTGGGCCAGCCTGACTGCTGATGTTCACATTAGCACATACCTGAACGGCCACACTTGCTCCCCTGTGTAGGTTAGATTTTCAGCCCTTGGGTTTGGGGAGAGAGAACTCTGCCATGCCTTGGGGGCAGTGAAGGAAGTCAAAGCTCAGATCCAGAGACTGGCTGGGAACCTCCGACTCAGGATGTCTTTAATGAGTCCACCTCTACAAGAACTCTCAGGCCCTGGACCTAGGTACTGTCTCTTTTAGCCAGCTTCTGTGGGAACTATCTGACTGAACCACTGAAGAAGCATGGGGGGTGGGAAGGCGGTATGAGGTCCCAGCCACCCAAGACAGACTGGATGTCCTTCAAAAACAGCTTGGGTTCCCAGCTAAAGACCCTAGGAAGCTGAATCGAAACTTTTTCCTCACTGGTTTATTCTTTCCAAATTCATTTGCTTTTAGTTTTCCAAAAACTATAAACTCTGGCTGTTTTCCGTGTTCTCAGGGCCCCTGGGTAGACAGACAAAGCTTGATGATTTCAGAGCAGACATAGGCCAAGAAGCCGTGGCATTGAGTGTGCTGAGTCCAGACAAATGATATTTATATACACATCCAAATTTGAAGAGAAAATGTATTTCTTTAGGTTTCAAACACTGTACTAGATATAAAGCAAAAATAAAAACCTGTTGCAAAGTTCTAAATTGTCTTCTTTGGAATGATCCTAAACTGGAGTTTTTGGAAGTGAATGAGGAAAGGGTGTTTAAACTTAGGGCCTGACAATGGAATTAGGATTGCAGCAGCTTACTCCTGCTACAAAGAATTTTTTTAAATCTGCTTTATTGAGATATAATTGGCATACAGTAAATGGTACATATTTAAAATGTACAACTTGATAAATTTTGACAAATGCACCCATGAAACCATCACAATCAAGACAGTGAACATATCCCATCACTTCCAGAATTCTCCACAAGCTCCTGTGGAATTCCTCCCCACCCAACCCCCAGCAACCACTGCTGTGTGTTCTGTCACAATAGTTTGCATTTTCTAGAGTTTATAGGATTTTGACATTTTATCAGCCCCACTCATAGCCCTTTGAGCCCTACTCACGTTTAGATCAGTTCCAGGACAGAGATTACAAACAAGCAGCCAAAAAGCTGATTCAACCCAAAAGGAGGATTTTAATGTTTATTAATGTTTAATGTTTATTTAAACATTAATGTTTAATGTTAACATTAATGTTTAATGTTTATTTTGAGGGAGAGGGAGGGAAAGAATCCCAAGCAGGCTCCACACTGTCAGCACAGAGCCCGACGCGGGGCTCAATCCCATGAACCACGACATTATGACCTGAGCCAAGATCAAAGAGACGCTTAACCGACTGAGCCATCCAGGGGCCCCCCTTGCTAACATTTTTTTTTTTTTTTTTTAAAGATCTATCTTGAAAAATAAGCTGGCACTACTGGGTCTGAGTTTCTGCTTGAAAACAATCTGCACCATTCCAGTCTTCTTGACTGACTGGCAGGTATTAATATTGCTATTTTCTTTTACAGCAAAGGAGAAAATAACTTTCAACCCATGTTTCTCAAATTTTCTTATTCCTTGCCTGCCTACTCATTACCCAGCTGGCCCCTGTAGGCCACTGTTGATCCTTCCGGCTACGTTATTCCACCGATCACCCCATGCATATGTTGTTCTTATGATACTTTTATCTCTGCCTAGAACACCCTCTTCCCATGGGAATCCATCAAGGCCTGATTTGTATGTTACCTCCTCGAGAGATTTCCAACATGTTTGTCTGGAAATAATCAGGGCCTTGGTTCTCAGAGACCTGGATTCCAAACCCTTCTGGCTTGAGTTCCACCTTCAGCCACACTGACTCTCAATGTTACCTGGTAAACAGCAGACTAAGGGATGGGGAAGAGCATTGCCCTGCAGTCTGAGGAAAGTACCGAACATCTTGAAGAGCCCCAAAACAATGCCCGATTTGCACAACTTCATTCTCAACCTCACTGCCCCAGACTGATGCTAGGCTGTAGGACTAGAATTTAACCAATAGTTCTTACAATGTTCATTGACTTGTAAGCAAATAATTTCAACATCCCATTACTATGCTGTTACAGAGCTCTATCCAGACCGAGGAGCTGTGACAGACTGCAGAGCACCCGGAAGGCTCTGAAGTGAAGTGGCCTTTGTGCTGGGCCTAAAAATACTGTTTTTGCCAGGGCATTTTGAAAGCTGGAATAGCACCTGAAAAAACGGAAATCCTGGAAAGATCGAGAGTATACTGGAAGCAAAAAAGGCAGAGGGCATGGACAGAATTGGCTGGAAACAAAAGTCAAACCATTTAGGCATTAAATTCCAGGCACGTGGGTTGTTGGCTGTTTTTCTCTTACCTATAGGCAGCTGAAAAAAGAACTGATCTTACGTTTGGAGAAAATTTGGGTTCTCCCCCGCTTTAGCCCAGTGCAACTGGGATTTTGTCTGTAGAGGGTGGGCCAAAGTAAAGGCTCAGGAATCTGCTGTGGCCAAACTGCTTGCAGAGGCCCCACAGACCCTTCCAAAGAAGGACTAGGGCTAGTAATGGAGAAGGGATGGAAATAAGTTCACAAACTACCTTGACTCATCCTCAGGGAAAGTGTGCCGTAGTTATTTCTCCTGGGTACGAATCAGGGTACTGAACAGTAGTTAAAATGGGTACTGGTGCCAGACTTCCTGCTTTTGAATCCCTGCCTGAACCACTCATTAACGATGTGACAAAGTTATCTTTAACCTTACTGTCCTCAGATGCAAATGGGAATAACAAATACTACTGTTCTTGATAAGTAGTTACGACGATTAAGCTAGTACACGGGAAAGCACACGGTAAGCTCTCAAAGAACTGCTATGGTTATGAAGAGTTTTCATTTGAATACAGAAAATGAGGCCCTGGGAGAGACTGTCTGGTCACAGCAAATTAGTGTTGTTAGGACTGGAACGCATGTCTCCAGATTCCCAGCCCAAAATTCCTTCTATCCCTTGTCCTCGGAGTTCCTCCTAGTCATAGATGTTCACAAAAGGAGAGTAAGGCTTGTCGGGGCTTGCAGGAGAGTCCAGCCAGTAGCAGGGCTTTGGACTTCTGCACGACAGAAACGGGCTGGACTCGTGTATCCGTGTAGAATGACTCGCTCCTTTCAGACCTCCTGGGTATCCGGCTCCTACGACTAAAGTTCTTTCCATTGCATCTTGGGAGATGGGGGCGTCAGCCCCGGCGCCTGGCGGGACTTGTAGTCCTTTCCCTCCCCCGCCTTCCCAACTCCCCCACCTCAGAGGCCGCGGTCGCTTCATCTTTCCCAGCAAGCACCGCGAGAGTGCCGGCTATCGATTGGCTGTAGCGGGAGAAGGCGGCTCGGCCGGCAGCGGTTGCCCAGGGTTTCCGGTGCGAGGCCAGAGCTGGCGAAGCTGTCGGAACGTCGGCAGTGAGGTTCGTGTAGCGGTCTGGGGGAACGAGGCGACCAGAGGGTCTGTGGGCCTGAACGCTCTCGGCCAGTGGTGGGACTCACGCCGATTCCGCGGGAAGACTCAGGCTAGGCGGGGGGCGGGGGGCGGGGGGCGGGGGGCGGGGGGGGGGGGGGCGGGGGCCGTTGCGCGCGCGGGGGGGCCCGGGGGGGGCCGGGGGGCCGGGGGAGGGATGGGAATCGAGCGTCCCGCCACGTCAGTCTCCGGCCCTGAGCCTATCCCGCGCTGGGCCTGCAGTGAGGGGGTCGTGTAGTGCCGAGAAGCGGCTTTGATCGAGAAAGGAGGCCTCGCCTGCCCCGCTTCTGGAGCGGCGTCCTGCAAACCTGCCTGGGCGTGTCGAGCTTCCTTCACTGGCCAGGGGCAGAACCGTTGGCTCCCTCCCGTGAAGGCCGGCCGGCGTGTTTTAAGAAGCTCTGAGCACCCGGTACCGGGATCTCGGGTCTAGGCTGTGAAGACTATTGAAGTCTGGAGAATAGAGAGTGTGTTTGTTTCTATAGGATCCGCGCCCAGCCTAGCACCGCAGACCACAATGAAGAACCAAGACAAAAAGAATGGGGCTGCCAAGCAGTCGGGCAACACTTCCAATGCAAAAAGCAACCCGGGGCAAGCGGAAGCAGGACCAGAGGGAGCCCAGGGGCGGCCCAGCCAGTCGGCTCCTGCGACAGAAGCCGAAGGTTCTTCCAGCCAGGCTCCGGGGAAGACTGAGGGTGTGTGCCAGCTCTGCTTTCCAGCGGGCAGGGGGAGGAGTTTGTGGTGCGCCAGGGTAGCTTCTGGAGTCAGAGGCCTTGGCCGCTGTCTGTGCCACCCGCCCCCCCCACCCCCCAGATCGGTACAGCTTCCCGGAGTGGGGAGGGTGGGGGGGTGATAGCGCCTCCCACTGTATGCACCGGAACAGAACTCTTGAGAGAAGGCTCTGGCAGGATTAAATCAGGGGGCAGCCAAAGAAGACACCCAACCAGCCAACCCGGGTTAGAAACCCCTCATTCACCAGTGGGTAACTGCTCTTCATATTGGAGCCATTCCTGGAACTTTTTTAATAGCAAGAAATAATTCTTGCAGTGAGGAGAAGGGGATGTACTAGACGTTGAGCTCCAGCTGTGTGCCAGCCCTATGTGCTGGATGCTTTATTTCCTTGATTTGTTTGACACTCACAAAACACATGGTTGGACAATAGTAGGACATAGTTGTATCATTTTATAGGTAAATAAACTGATGCTTAAAGAAGGTGGGCAACATGTAACCCAAACCAATAAGTTTGGGCCTGGAAATTCCAACTGCTGGTGTAACCATCTTGTTTTTCATTTTGCCCCTTGTCCTGCCCTGCTGTAGGAGCACAAGCCAAAACTGCTCAGTCCGGGGCCCTCCGAGATGTCTCTGAGGAGCTGAGCCGCCAGCTGGAAGACATCCTGAGTACATATTGTGTAGACAACAATCAGGGGGGCCCAGGTGAGGATGGGGCACAAGGTGAGCCTGCTGAACCCGAAGATGCAGACAAGTCCCGGACCTATGCCTCGAGGAATGGGGAGCCTGAGCCAGAGACCCCAGTAGTCAATGGTGAGAAGGAGACCTCTAAAGGGGAGCCGGGCACAGATGAGATCCGAGCAAGTGACGAGGTCGGAGACCGAGATCACCGAAGGCCACAGGAGAAGAAGAAAGCCAAGGGTCTGGGTGAGCAGAGGGCAGCTTCTTGTGAGGCTGGTAAGGTGGGGAGTTTGGACCCAACATTCCCTGGGCTAACCTGCTCTGCCAGGATTCAGAGGAAACTACTTCCCAGAGCAGCAAGTTACATTAGTTTGATCTAAGCTGGGGCTGTAGGCCGTAGTACAGAGAGGTGTGTGAGTTGTTCGTTGCATAGGGACTTCTGGCCTTGGAAGGAAGTAAGAACCAAAATCTAGCCTGCTTTCTCTGTCTTTGAGAAAATGGAGAGCAGGAGGCCTGAGTGGGCTCCTATGTCAGCCAGCACTGTCTCTAACCTGCACTGTGAACTTGGGCAAGACCTTTCTCCTTCTGGTCCTTAGTTTTCACTTGTCTACAGTAAGATTTAGACTAGACCAGAGTTGAAAACTCAAATAAGCCAAGTTAGACAGAGGGCCCCATGAAGACCAAGACATCGCCTACTTCATCCAAAGAGGTGATTGCCACTTGGTTGGTCCCAGCTTGTCGATAGCATGTAACATTACAAGCTAAGTATAGCCATGAAATTTCTCTGGAGTTTTAGCAATTGACAACTAATATGCTAGGAGGCAAACAAAACCCCTCTTTGGGTTGGATTTGGCCTGTGTACATGTGCTTTGCGGTCTCCGCACCGATCTTTTGGAGCCTCCCAAGGTTGACACTCCAGGAGCCTGATGCTGTGCTATGTACAGCGGCCTTCCAGGGAGACAGAAGGCAGACTCGACTCAGGCACAGTGAGGGGAAGTCATTGGAGGGTTGGGCGGCTAATGTGTGTTAAAGAATCAAAGTTAGGTGATATTATATCCGTGTCTTAGTCCCTGCTTCCCCACCTCCTGCCTGTCATCCTGATTGAAAGAAGGTTTTTTGTTTGTTTTTGTTGTTACTTACTCTTAGAGTCAAATATTGGAAGGTATATGTGTTTTAAAGTTCACTGTCTGGAAGGGGTGGGGGAGGGAAAAAATAAATAAAGTTCACTATTTGACTGCCTCTGTTGAAGAGAGTTTTGTAGTTCTCAAGGAGACCTCTTCCTTTTTGCATCCTTCTTTCATGAGGGCCTTCCTTGCATTGAAACAGTAGCACGTAATTTGCAGATGGGACATTTTTTTTTCTCCTGTTGGTAGAGCAGGCAGCTTTTGTGGTCCCACCCCTGGTGTTCACCAGGGAGTCTTCACATATATTCAGTCATTCATTTATTAAGCATTTGTTGAGTATGTCCTCTGAGGTGGGCACCGGGGACGGTACCGGGCAGTACTGGGACCACAGCAATAGGCAGAATTGGGTTGGCAGCAAACCTCATAAAGCACACGGTCTAACGGGTCGGCAGCCAGTTCAACAAACAGAAGTGTAAAGTATGAGGAGAGAGGGCTGCGGAAGAGTGTGGGCCCAGGCCTGGGGAGACCCCCAGAGAAGGGGGTACATTTTTTTGCTCCCTGTGCTTTGCAGGGAAGGAGATCACGTTGCTGATGCAGACACTGAACACGCTGAGCACCCCAGAGGAGAAGCTGGCAGCTCTGTGCAAGAAGTATGCTGAACTGGTCAGTTCTCCCCCTTCTTGCACCTGCCCTGCCTTGGAAAGTCAGCAGGCCACCTGGCGTGGGGTGGAGGGTGCAGGGGCAGGTGGGTGGCTTAATTGCTCTTCAACCTCTTTGAGTCTTTTCCCCATCTGTTAAGTGGGGAGTCAAGTCCCAGCCGGCCTCTTCCAGGCTGACTGTAAGAGGAGAAGCTTCACATTCCAGTGGTCGAGCCCTAGCTGCCTGGCCACCGTGCCAGACACCGTGTCAGCTCACCCCTGTGTGCTTCAGTGTACATCTCCCCAAAATATGGAAACGCACAGTGCCGTCGTCATCACACTTGACAAGACTAGCATTAATCGTGTGATGTTCTTTAGTACACAAATTTCCCCAGTTGTTTAAAATATCAGTTTGGTGACAGTCGGGCCAGAGGAGGTCTATTTAATACTTTGGGTCCTTAACTTTTTTTTCCTTTTACTCCAAAACAGTCTTCATCTTACTGCCTACTGTTTCCCCATGACATTGATTTATTGCAGGTCACTTATTCTGTAGGGTATCTCACTTTCTCACTTGGTGGTAGCATTTAACTTGTCCCTTTACCTCCTGTAGATAAAATGGAAATCAGCTGTAGAAGCTTGATCCGATCTGAGTTCAGCTCTTTTGATCAGAACTCTTCATAAATGGTCCTCTGTAGAGAAACAGAGTGTGCCGCTCCCACTTTCAGTGATGGAGGATTGTCCACTGGGTTCAGGTGGGGCCAGCCAGGTTCCTCCCTTGACAGGTTTCCATCAGAATTTGAGTGAACGGATTCATCCACTGAGGGTCATTGCCTAACTACTTATTTTTAAATTCTTTCATTCCATTTACATTTATTACCTGGAATTCTATAGAGAAGAGGTCTCATTTGTAAAATGGGGAAAATCACATCTGCCTACTGGGGTTATTATAACCACTAAATAAAGGACAAGGTATGAAAAAGATAGCACCCCTTCAGAATGAGCCAGCTAGGGAACGATTGATGAAGCCAGAGAGGAGGAGCTGAGTCACTAGGGTGATGTTCTCAAGTAGACGAGGAGGTAAGGGCCAGAGCATGAGGAGAGGGTCGGCTGTGGTGGGAAGCACGCCTGGGGCCCGGTGACTGGAGGAGAGAGCAGGTGGAGGTGGATGGGCAGGGGTGTAGCTTGTGCCACCCCCTCTGGTTGCTTCTGTTCCCAGGGAGATGGGATCTCCCTGCTGGGGCTGAGGAGAGGTGAAAAGGAGGAGGAGATAGTTGTCTGGGGGCACCTGGGTGGCTCAGTCTGTTAAGCGTCTGACTTTGGCTCAGGTCACGATCTCACAGTGGGTGGGTTCAGGCCCCACATCTATGGTGACAGCTTGGAGCCTGGAGCCTGCTTCGGATTCTGTGTCTCCCTCTCTCTCTCTGCTCCTCCTCTGCTTGTGCTCTCTTCTGTGTCTCAAAAATAAATATTAAAAAAAGAAAAGAAGTAGTTGTCTGGAAGAGGAGTATGAGTGACAGGAGGGATGTAGTTGGGCTGCGAGGCAGACGAGGGTCTTCCCCAGAGGGGTGGTCACAAATTTAAAGTGCAATTCTTCAGGTAGGGCTGGTTCAGTGCCAGTGCAGAGGACTCAGAAGGTTGATATATCAGGGTTGGGGTTTATCAGGAAAAGGGGGCAAGAGAGTTGAGGATGTAAGAAATCTAAGCCAGGTGAGAAGGTCGGTGGTCATTTAAAGGAGGGTTTGGGACCCCTGGGTGGCTCAGTCGGTTAAGCATTGATTTTGGCTCAGGTCATGATCCCAGGGTTGTTGGATTGAGCCCTGTGTCAGGCTGAGTGTGGAGCCTGATTAAAATTCTCTCCCTCCCTGCCTCTCTCCTGCTCACACATGCATGCACACACACTTTCTCTCTCTCAAAATACACTTTTATTATACATGTTTAACATATAAAATAAAGAAGGGTTCAAGGAAAGTGAAAGGATGGTTGGGTCATTGAGTTGGAGGTCCAGTATGGTAGAATTTCTGGGTCCACAGATATTGGAATGAGCTAGAATGATAGGTTATAGTTGGTCCTGCCCTGGGATGAGATAAGGGAGGTGCATGTGCTTCTGGGTAATGACAAAGTCTAGACCTGACTGTCCAGGACAGTAAGCACTGGCCAATTGAAGTACGCCTCGTCTGAGTTTGGATGTGTTGTAAGTGTTGTAAGATACACATCAGATTTGAAACACCTGAGGAAAGGGGAAGAATTAAATATCTCCAGTGTTTTGCGTTGATCTCGGGTTGAAATTAAAATATTCAGGTATTAGATTAAGTAAATATTTTACTAATGTTAATTTCATCTACTTTTTACCTTTTTAATTTTTTTTTTTAACATTTATTCATTTTTGGGAGAGAGAGAGAGAGAGAGAGACAGTGTGAGCAGGAGAGGGGCAGAGAGAGAGAGGGACACAGACTGAAACAGGCTCCAGGCTCCGAGCTGTCAGCAAAGAGCCCAACACGGGGCTCAAACTCATGAACCATGAGATCATGGCCTGAACCAAAGTCGGACACTTAACCGATTGAGCCACCCAGGCGCCCCTACTTTTTACCTTTTTATTGTAGCCACTAGAAAAACTGTAATTACATAACTGAGTCACACTGTAGCTGCGTTGAATAGGCTCATGGGAGGGAAGCTGATCTGTGGAGAGGACAGGGTCTGAGGACGAAGTTAAGGTCTGTCCATAATGTAAGACCAAAATGATAACAGCAATCGTGGTGAGAGAAGTGGTGCTAAGTCTCGGGGTAGCAAGAGGGAGTGATGGGTCTAGTGAGTACAAGGAGGGGGTGGCAGGAGATCTCTCTGAGGGCATGAGTGTCCCAAGAGTTGAGGGAGTGTGATGGCCTGAGAGTCTTGAGAGCTGTTTCTTGAGTCAGAGCAGTTACAGAAACTGGGATCTGCACCCCTGCTTGTCCTGGGCACTTGTCTCTGTGTCCTCGAGATGGGGCCTCTGGGTTTATCAAAGTGTGTAAAGCTCCTGCACCACGTCCAGCTGGAGTGATTACAGCCAGGGTCGGGAGATGGGGTTGGGGAGGGGCCCTTGGGAAGAGTCCCACGGGGCACTTACTTGCCCTCCCTGCCCCCAGCTGGAGGAGCATCGGAACTCCCAGAAGCAGATGAAGCTGCTACAGAAGAAGCAGAGCCAGCTGGTGCAAGAGAAGGACCACCTGCGTGGGGAGCACAGCAAGGCCGTGCTGGCCCGCAGCAAGCTGGAGAGCCTGTGCCGCGAGCTGCAGCGCCACAACCGCTCCCTCAAGGTGGGCACTCCCCCCCCCCCCCCCCCCAGCTCCTCTCTGATGGGCTTTGCCCTCAGCAAGTAGCGCGGGCTTGGAGCAGAGAACTAGATGTCCCTAGTGGCGCCCTACCTTAGAGCATCTAGTCACCACTTGACCTGGACTAGTATCCCTTAAGGTGAGGGCCGAGGTGCTGAGGGAGCCCAGGACACAGGGCTTCAGCACCGCTCCGTTCCCTAGCAGTTCGCAGGGAGGCCGGGGCCCTGCGGTGCCAGGTGGCTCCTCTTGCAGATTCCAGCAGTCCCGGATGCTGGCTCTTTTCTCCCGGTTCTGCCTCTCCTAGGAGGAGGTTCATGTGGTCAGAGCCTAGTCACTGCTGTGACCTCTGGGGGCGGTTTTATGTGTATCCTTTATCCCTCACAGATTTGGGTTGGCAAATATGTGGTAGTTTGCAACTTGTTTTGCTCATTTTTAGTTTGTCTTTGAAAACATTTCAACTTTAACATAAACTTGATGTGAGAGATTCAGAGGTGACAAAAGTATAACAAAGGTGACAGTTGCCCACCCTCCTCAACCCCAGTGTCCCGTAGAAACTGCTGGGAAGTAACTAGTTACATGTAAATTTATGTACAGACTTTAGACTTTCCTGAACACGTATGTAGTCTTATATAGGATTTTCTAAATGGAATAGCTATACTTCTGTTGTTTCATATTCTGTTTCGTTTTGTCACTTTGCATAATGAATGCCTCTCTTTCCTTATCAATTTAGGAGTAACTCATTTTTAACGGCACTGTTGTATGGATATACTGTATTTCATCAGTGCCTTAGTTAAGGAATCGCTGGGGTTTTTTCTAACTTTTCACTATTACATTAGTAGAGCAAAGTGAAAATTCTTGTTACATATGTCCCTGGCTAATTATATAGAATTTATCCATAGGATAAATCTCAGAAGTGAAATGTCTGGGTCAAAGAGCATACACACTATAAACGTTAATGGTTTAGCCAGATGGCCTTCCTGCCAATATGTCTGCATGCCTGATTCTGCACAGTCTAGCCAACCCTGGGATTACTGCATTTGAGTTGGTTGGGGGTGGGGAAGGCAGAGATGAAAGCACAAAAATTAAGACTTCTTAACCTGAGGTGTGGAAGAAAGGGCTTCGGGAGATCTAGGCTGCTTTAGAATGGCAGTTACGTGTATGCCTGCGTTTTTCTAGGAAGACAATCTCTCACTTGATGTCACCTGATAGACGGGTTCGTTAGGAGCCCTTTTTGCATGACTTCTTGGAACCTGGCTGCTCCTGACTTGGAGAGCAGAGGGGGTTGTTGGTACAGACCATTGCTGGCTGGGGAGCAGCGGGTGATGAAGCTGGGGCTGACTTCTCTGCCCAGGAAGAAGGTGTGCAGCGGGCCCGGGAAGAAGAGGAGAAACGCAAGGAGGTGACCTCACACTTCCAGGTGACACTCAATGACATTCAGCTGCAGATGGAGCAGCACAATGAGCGCAATTCCAAGCTCCGCCAGGAGAACATGGAGCTGGCCGAGAGGCTCAAGAAGCTGATCGAGCAGTATGAACTGCGGGAGGAGGTGAGGTGTCCCTCACAGCCATCACCCGTCTCCAAGCCACCTCTCCTTCACTGTCCAAAAAGTATATAAAATCCCCACGTTCCTTTTTGTCAGTTGCTTTGACCTCTGAAGTAGTACTTGAGTCCATCACCTTCTCTCCGTTCCTGCCCTCTCACCTGGTCCCGGCTCCCGGGCTCCTCCAGCAGTTAGGACTGCCACTCCTCGAAATCTGCACATCTAATCTTTGTAGGTGGGGCGGGTCTTTGCCAACTGAGCTAAGCCGTTGTGTTGGTGGAGGTGTCGTTTCTGTCCTTTCTTCCCATCTACAAGGGAGTCGGGCCACAGAAGGGAGGGTTGTTAGCCCAGCGGAGTGATCTCTTGGGGCTGAAGGTTTGAGGGTATTCATTTCTTGGCTTCCTGGGAGCCGATTTCATCCCTGTGCACACCCAGGACTGACTGGAGAGAAACAAGGTGAGGTTGGGAAGTAGGTCTTCCGGGGATCTGGGGCCCACGTGCTATGGTAGATGTGGGAGTCAGAGCGAGATGGGAGGATGGGCAGGAGACCCTCGTCTCTGCAGATGGGATGTCCCTGCAGCCGCCAGGCCTCCCTGAGAAAGGGTGCCGCTGACAGGTGGCCCTCCCACCGTGCTTTCCTGCAGCACATCGACAAAGTCTTCAAACACAAGGACCTGCAGCAGCAGCTGGTGGACGCCAAGCTCCAGCAGGCCCAGGAGATGCTGAAGGAGGCCGAGGAGAGGCACCAGCGGGAGAAGGATTTTGTGAGGCTCGGGCCCCGGGGGTGGAGGGTCTGGGATGAGGTGGGTTGGGTTCCAGCTCAGCTCATAGTTAAGCTGGTAAGGGAGAGGCTGCCGCCTGGCCAGACCAGGACACTTTTCCCTCAGATAGCAGTCTGAGAGCAGGAAGCCTCGGCGGGCTCTGGGGCATGTGGCTTAAAAAGGCCAAACAGCCCCTAGGGGTTTCTGACAGGATCCGGGGTCCTGTCTTGGAAACAGCTCCTCAAAGAGGCAGTGGAATCCCAGAGGATGTGTGAGCTGATGAAGCAGCAGGAGACCCACCTGAAGCAGCAGGTGAGACCGTGTGTGTCGTGACCCTGTGCATCTGAGGCCCCTCGCTGGGATCCATCCTGGGGGAGGGAAATAGGACCCTCGTTCTAGGACCACTTTGACTGCTGTGTGACCTTGCTGAGCCTTTGTTCCCTCTGGACCCGCCAGGCACCTGTGGTGGTGACCAGGTGGCTAGGTGAGCTTGAAGGACCTCGTTCCTAGTTGGAAGCGTGTGCTACTTTTGAGGAGGCAGCGATGCGATGGTTGTTTTTAACTACATAAGTTGTACTTAATTTCCGAAGGAAAGTTTGAAAACAAACATAAAGGCAAAATGTAAGGCAGCTAAATCCTGCTTTCCAGGCTTAGCATCTTGGATTCTGTCCTTCCAAATACACAGTTTTTTGCTTTAAAGAAAAAGGGTACCTCAATAGAATTGTCAGGTCAGAGGTCCAAGCGTGGATCTGACCGTGTTAACCAGAAGTGCCCCCCGGAGAAGCCTAATCTTCGGACTTCTTTTTCACCCAGCTTGCCCTGTACACGGAGAAGTTTGAAGAGTTCCAGAACACTCTTTCCAAAAGCAGTGAGGTGTTCACCACATTCAAGCAGGAGATGGAAAAGGTAACAGTGTCCAGACTGCATATGGCTCCAGGGCACAAGTTGCTTCATTCAGAATTGAGCACTGGGCCTATCGTCAGGAAGCCCCAGCCCCTGGGGTGCTTTGTGTGGGGAGCTGTTTACAGTAACAGTGTGATTGTCAGCAAAGGTGGGCTGTAAGGAGGCATCAGAACCTTTCCACTCCCTCAAGCATCACTGATATGTGCATCCTTCAGGTTGTCCGAGGGGAAGGGGCAGCCTTGTCATTTTCTGTTGTTGGTGGTGGCACTTAACTTGAGATGTCCTGGTGTGGCACCAAAGGCACCGACTCTGCCCTGTAATGCCTTGCTCCCTCAGGACTGTTCCCCCACCTTGGAGACACAGATGCGTAGACAGTCTGGCCCCTGACCATTTCCTTCTGTCTGCCCCATAACCCAGATGACTAAGAAGATCAAGAAGCTGGAGAAAGAAACCACCATGTATCGGTCCCGGTGGGAGAGCAGCAACAAGGCCCTGCTTGAGATGGCTGAGGAGGTGGGCTGTGTGTGCTCTGCCGCTGGGGGGAGGCGGGTGCAGTTTTCGAGTGTTCGGCCCTTTCCTCTACTTTGACCAGTAAGTCCTGCAGCTGGCACGAGGTGAAGCTGGGACTCACGTGTCCATCTGTCCAAGTCCAAAGGCACTGCCAGCTGTTTCCCTGTGGGAGATGGTGAGCCCAGTAGCAGGTCTGCAGTAGAAGCAAAGAGAACAAATGGAAGAAAGAAACACAGGAACGGAAAAACTAAGGGCTACAATGATGGACACAGTTTATGTGCAGAGTAGTTCAGCTACTTTGATTTCGTGGATTGAGATGTAGGAGAAGGGAACTAACTGCTGGCGTAGCTACGTATGCCAGACCCTCCTGAATGATTTAGATAATGCCTGTTCATCGAATCTTCTCAAGATCTGTGAGGTTGGTGTTAGTAGTCCATTTTCACAGATAAGGGAGTAGGCTCAAAAGCCAAGTCTTAACTTTGCCAAGGTCATCTGGTGGATAAATGGAGAAACACACTGTCATGCCCCCTCTCTGCACCACACTGCCCCCTACCTACAGCCACGTCTTGGCATCACACCAGGGCTGTTTTCCTAGGAAGGGACCAGCTTTTGACTCTGGTCTGCCCCCAGCATCATTCAAGTGTGGATGTTTTCTACCAAGAGGTACTGTTGCATGGGGGTTTGATGGCATGGCACTAAAGGCTCCATTTCTCCCCCTAGAAAACACTCCGGGACAAGGAGCTGGAGGGCCTGCAGGTAAAAATCCAGAGGCTGGAGAAGCTGTGCCGGGCGCTGCAGACAGAACGCAATGACCTGAACAAAAGGGTACAGGACCTGAGTGCTGGTGGCCAGGGCTCCCTCACTGATGGTGGCCCTGAGCAAAGGCCAGAGGCTCCAGCTGCCTCCAAGGA
The DNA here is from genome assembly GCF_014898765.1 of Herpailurus yagouaroundi. Taxonomy (NCBI): domain Eukaryota; kingdom Metazoa; phylum Chordata; class Mammalia; order Carnivora; family Felidae; genus Herpailurus; species Herpailurus yagouaroundi. Next base: position 24,436,805 of record NW_024412388.1, read on the forward strand.
GCACGGTGGTGAAGGGCCTGGGGCTCAGTCACCTAGCTCTCCAAGGGCCACAGAAGCTCCTTGCTGCCCTGGAGCACCAAGCACAGAAACACTCAGCCAAGCAGGGCGCCAGGAGCCCACCTCCACCACCGCCTAGGGAGCCTGGCACGGGGGGCATGCTGGGAAGGGAGCAAGCCGCCCAGCCAGGCCTGGCCCATGCAAGGCTCCCGCCGCCAAGCAGTCCAGTGCTGAGGCCCAGGGTGCTCTGACCTGGCTGGCATCTGACACTTCGCAGTTTTGGATTTTGTGGGTCAGTTTTACATACATACGGCATATGTGCAAGGCCTCCTACATTTCTATCTGTAAGTGTAAAGTGGGCTTGCACTGGAGGTGGGGGTGTGTACAGGTGAAGTCACTGGCTCTTCTAGGAGCTCGAGAGTCTTAAAAAAGAGCTGTCATCTGTAGCTGCTATCACAGTGAGCTGGCAGGACAAGTGACTTGAGCATTCCCCTGCTTGATTTGAGGCTTAGACCCCTCCCTAGACCTGCCCTTCAGGGCTCGTGACAAGTGACACACTCAGGCCTTGACCGTGTTTCCCTTGTTAGCAGGGCTTGGGCAGTCCTGGCTCTCCTAGCTCCCCTGGAAGTTCCTTTGCTTCTCAACCTGGAGAAGGGGTCCCCGGGCGGAGCCCTGGCAGGGCCCGCACAGCCAGGGATCCAGCTGCTGTCCTGCCTCGGACAGGGGACCAGGGGAAAGTTGCTGTGGGCTGGTACACTGTTAGGGAGCCCCCGGGCACCGCTTCCCCTGCCCTCAGGTGGTGCCAGGACCAGGCCAGTGATGCTTCTCAGTAGCCTTATCATTCACAGGTGCCTCTCTAGCCTGCACAAATGATTGACAAGAGATCACCCAAAGGATGCTTTCTGAAGGTTTTTGTTTTTTTGTTTTTTTGTTTTGCACATGACCGTGTGTGTGTTGATCTGAGGGAGGAGGAGGGGTCCTGGAACAGTTGGGTCTCCAGTGCCACCACCCTCACCATCCGACCTGGTACCTTTGCCACGTTGGTGCTGAGGTTTCCTGTTTGGTGAAACCAGATTGTTTGTGGTAGGAGAAAGGAAAGGGCATCTAATGGTTTTGCCACAAGCTTGCCTTTGTGTTTCAATCCTGGGAGGCCACCGCTGATTCCCATCACTACTGTCTCCATGCGGAAGTTGCTGGGCCCCGTGCCCAACTGTCCCTTTGGCTTTTATGAATCTGTTTCTGCTTCTAACCCCATCCCTAATGTGCAATCCTTGAGATTTGCCCTGGTTCCATTGCCCAAGGAATAAGAGCTGAAGTATGTCCTCCTTTACATTCCACCTCCCAGCTCTTGTCTGATAGCTAAGGGATAGAGTGAGACTTGACAGCTGAGCCTCAGAAATCCACAGGTGGCTGCAAATATTTGTGTCTGGTCCCTGCCCCCCCAAACTTGCTACTCTAGACTGAAAGTTCTGCTGGTTGCACACTTGCCAGGGCACTAGCCAGTCTGTGCAGAGCAATTTTCTGGAACAACAGAACGAGTCTCAGACCCAGAGGCTGGGCTCTGCTGGGCTTGAGGTTCTAGATCCCACCTCTAGCCAGGCCTTGGCTTCGGTGCAGCTGAGGGAGGCACAGGGTCATAGAGCTTTTCTTGCTGAATTTCCTTAAAGCTGGTTCATTATCCTTCAGGTCCCTTCATCTTGCACGACCAGCTCACTCTCCACACCTTTTCCTTCAGTCCATCACATAAATAGGTTCATGAAGAGTGTTAAGTACTCCTGAATCATGTTATGACCTAGAACAGAAATGGCAAATGAATGGCACACCATTGTCCCTCTGCCCCCCCATGGCAGATACCACTAATTGGCCTAGAGTGTTTTCCGCTAACCTCTGGTATATCCTCATTAACCAAGATTCCCCCAGCAGCCAGTAGAAGTGTTGAGACTTACTTGCCATCCCTGGCTGAGCTTCTTCCCTCCTGTGGAGAAATATTCCTGAGATCTTTCCCTCTGAAATTCCTGTGTCTGGAATGGTCCCTGGATATGCCTTTTCCTGCCCCAATAAGGCCTTCTTCCAACAATGCCTGTGTCAGGCTGAGACACACAAGAACTGCCAACCCCATACAGGGTTTGCTGGGTTCTGGAAGCACAGGGAAGAGGCAGAAGCTTCTGCCTGCCTGCTTTAAATAGCAGGAGGCCTGCAGTAGCCCATGTGATTGCCTCCCTTGCTTCAGCTACCTCGTAGAGCCTATGGGGTCGGGGGGGGGGGGGGGGGGGGGATAGGGGGAGCTGTTGGAGCCCAGTGTGGTGGTGGGGAATCATGACTGCAGCACAGCAGCCCTCTGAGACCCAGTCTAACTACTGTGGGGCTACGGTGAGCTACGGTGTGGCCCCAGCTGGTCTTCCCAGGTCCAGAATCTAGGTCCTGGGCAAGTCAAACCTTTGCTCTCAGCTCCAGCCATGTCTAGGTATCCAGACCAAGCTATAGATGGGAATCCCATTTTCTCTCTTCCTCTCCGTTGACCACATCACACCAATCACTACAGCTGCTCTGTTCGTTCTGCTTTCCAAAGTCAACCCAGGTACCTGGGTGCTGCCCTCACCAGCCAGGAGCCTGGGCCAGATGCGGGGAAGGCGGCCTATCTGAATGAAGGCCAGTGCCTTCCTCACCAGGGCAGGTCCCGTGCACGTGACCTCAGTTTTAGGACCAAGTGCTGTGTTGGATTCTTCAGTTGCTAGCTTTTCCTCCAGGGGACCAGAGCCGGCGAGGCTCACAGCCTTGAGCCCTTGTCCCTGCTGACGGTAATTTGTGTTCAGGATCTTGTCCAGCTGAGAGCCTCACATACACCAGATTGTGAAGAGGTTTCAGCAGCACTTTGTTATAATTTGTTTTCCATGAGGCTTTCGGACCATGGGCTGAGCTCAGGCACTTTCTGTAGGAGAATGTTCTGTCTGTAAAGATGGTTATTTCCATTCCTCCGCCCCCATCACCGTGGCCCTGCTGAGGGCTGACCAAGAGGCCAGTTGAACTGCCCTCGTGGCTTTGGGGAGGGCCAAGGCCTGCTGAGTGGATTATCCAGCTGTGGCTCCAGCCCTCCCACCTTTGCAGCACAGAGGTGGTCACCCCAGGGACAGCCAGGTATCTGCCTGGGGGAGGGGTGCTGCCTTCTGTCCCTGTAACTGCTTCCCATGTGGCTCAACCTGGCCGCCCAGATTTGTTTTAAAGCTGTGCTGACAGCCTCTTTGTCTCCTTTTGGTATTCACAACAGCCAGGGACTTGATTTTGATGTATTTTAAACCACATTAAATAAAGAGTCTGTTGCCTTACTTGTTTCTCTTTTGACCTTTGTGGTCATTGGTGCTTCTGGATCCATCTAGCCAGCACTGACTTGTCTGGCTCTACTGCAGAGCTTCTGGCTGTGCCCAGCTTTCGTGCATCTTCCAGAGCACCCCTCTGGCTGCCTTCCAGGAATTACCATGGGCTAATGCATTTGAGCTGCCCAAGCAAAGCCGTTGCCAAAGTTGGCATGATGCTCATATCCATAGAAGGATCAGATATTTTTCATTTAAGTCAGAGGTTACCCCTGCCCACTAAGGGGTGGGCTAGTGACGAAGAAAGATACTGCATTTTATTTATTTTTGAGTAATCTCTGCACCCAACGTTGGGCTTGAACTCACAACCCCTGGGTTAAGGGTCCCATACTCTACCACTGAGCCAGCAAGCACCCTGGAGAAAGATACTTTCAGATACAGAAAAGTCAGTGGTGCTGTGGGAGCATAAAGGAGGTCTCTGTCCCCTTCAGCAAGGAGATAGGGGTGGACACCTGGAAAGGAATTATGACCCAAAAGGCAGGTAGAAGTTTGACAACTTAGTAGTGAAGTAGTTTACCTAGAAATGCAGGTGCCCAGGATGGGTAGTGGGAGATCACCAGGAGCCTGTGTGCCAAGTTAAGTGATTTGGGCTAGATCCACAGGGCAGGAGGAACCACTAAAGGTATTTAGCACATTGGGGAAAATCGACAGAAGGCATAAGGTAAGGGAACCAGAGAGGCATAGGCCAATTGAGGCCCAAAATCAGATGGCTGGATACTAATCCCTGCTGCTCAGGGCTGTCACAGGCCACATCCTCTGGCATTGACCTACCTCTGAGTTCTTTTGATTTTGTACATTCCTTGAGAAGACCACATTCTGCATGCAGTCCTGAAGAATGGGCTGGTTTCTTAAACACTCCTGTTCACCCTGCCAAGCCTAGGCGCAAAAGTTTAGGCTTCTGTATGGGAGGCATCCTATTGTGGCTTCACCAGCACCCTATTCTCTCCAGAGCCTGGGTTTGGTCTGGCACAAGGGATGGTATGTGAATGCCCAACAAATAAATGGCAGAGACAACTAAAGGGCCCTTCCCTCCAGGCCTCCATGAGCAGTTGTGTCCACACTGGCTGTGACAGTCTTCTTAGAGCCTCTGCCTTTTCTAATCAGGGTCCAAATGGGTTGATACTTTTCTGTGCTGGTCACAATGGTTTCCGTCAAAGATCCTTTGGAAGAAGTCAGGGGAGGCTGCCGCAACTCTTAAAACTCACAAAGCATCTCTGAGAATAACTTCACCCATAGTGGTGTCTCAGGACCTGCCACCATTTTCCTGGAGGAGCCCTGGTTCTCCTCTCTAGCAGCTGGAGGACAGCAGCTTCCCAGTTGTCCCCTCTGCCTGTGCAGACCCCTCCCTCCAACCTCTGGTTATTTAAAAAGTCCTGGGTTAATGTGTCCCCTTCTGGAACAGTCTAGGTGTTGGAAGAACCTGGAAAAGAGCCCCTGCATGGGTGCCTGTGGGAAGGATTAGGTGCAGGAAAGCTGTTCCTGCCCATTGGCAGGGGAAGGTGAACAGTGGGCTCTGCACATTGCCCTGGGGCAGTTATTTGAGACTGCAGGGCAGCCTGGCCAAGGATAAGCCTGTCTCCTGTTGCATCAGATGGTTCTCTGGGGACCTGAGCTGGGAGCCTCTGCCAGGTCTTTAAATAGCTGCCCCATTGATCTGGCCTCCCAGGCAGTGCGGGCAGCGCTGGGTCGCCCTCCATGTGGCGCTCAGGTTTCCCTCCTGGGGGCTGGGGTCAAGTGCCAGGTAATCGCACCGATTTTCCTCTGATCTGGTGCTCCCCACATGCGTCTCCTAGAACTGGGGAAGGGGAGGGAGGAGGCGTGGTCCCACCACTTCATCAGTGACTGAATATAGCCTCCGCTGCTTACCAGTGAGGAGTGTCTGGGTATTGTGGAGTGAGTGGTATTGCCCTCAAGACTATAGTTGACTTTCAGCACAGGGGATAATGACAGTAACTTCCTGCAGGATTGTTACAGGGATCAAACGCACATAAAATGCTTAACGGGACCTGGACTCAATAGATGGTAGTCTTTTCTTGTAGTTTCTTCCTGCTGCTGCTGCTTATAGGCTTATGTATATATATATCTTGTATGCTTATATATATTTTACATGTGTCTGTCCATTTTCTCCCCCCCCCCCCATCCATATCCCTCCACCCTGGCCTTCTGACAAAGCCAGCACCATTTTGTAAGGGACTGTAGCTTCTCCCCAAAACCGATGGGAAAGTGAGATTTTTAGATTCCCATCACACAACAAACATAGCCATCTTAGTTCGGGTGGGCAGGTAAAGTCCAGTGAGAGGGGCAGCCTGGTAACTGTTGTTGGCTCCTCCCATCTCCCAAGCACTAAAAAAAAGGTCACTTTCTCTTTAAATGCAAATTACCTCCTGCAAGCTCTGCTTCCACACGCTCAGTTCTCTAGGAGGGGAGCGCTAAGAGCGGAGGGAACCACGCTTCTGCCTCACTCCAGACCCCAAACCTCCAGGTCAGTTGCCTGCTTCCGGGGTGTGGGGGGGTGTGGAACATCGCGGGTCCGATGCTGCATTTCGGATCCTGGCTCCCCAGCTGAGGGATCCATTTGGCACACGGCTTTGAAGACTGAGTGTAGGAAATAGATCCCAGGTGGCCCCCAGCCATTCCTGGGAAGCAGGGGCTCCTGCTCTTCTATCAAGACTTTAACTGGGCCAAGCTGCAGCAACGCATGGCAGAGGACGTGCTCCTATCTCCTCTCCACCACACACCCCCTGGGGACCAGCCAGCCGGGTGCCAATTTCAATGCTTATGCCCCCAGTGCCGCCGCCACCATCCTAGAGTGCAGACGTGGGCTTGGTGGCTGCAGCCTGGAGTGAGCAGCTGGGGAAAGCCCCTGTAAAGGGCCCCGGGCCTCCATCGGGAGGACCTCGGCAGACCTGAGACTTAGGGGGTGGAGCTGGACCGGAGGCTGAGCGGTACCAGCCACAGGCGCAGCCATTGTTGGAGGCCAAGACGGCCAGCTGCCCGACCACCCACCCCACCCTGGCTGCAGCTGAAGCGGAGCAGGGCCTTTCTGACCGGGGACGGTGAAGCAGCAGGAAGCCTGTCCCAGGGAACTTCTGGGAGTTGCCTGATGTTTGCGGTTGGGGGTGGGCGGAAGAGGAGGGATGCCAGCGTAGAAGTAGCGGAACCCACAGTGAACCCTGTCCCGCAGGCTGTGGCTTCTCCCTCCGTCCCCCATCCACTGCTTGACACCGAGGTCTTCCCAGGTGCCCCCACCCACACCTTGGTCACCGCCCTTTGCTGACAGGGTTTGTCAGCATCTGCCTGGACACTCGATTAAATAGAAGAAGGGCTAGTTAATACACCCCTAATCCTCAACTGGCCTCTCCTGCCAGCTCACATCCACCCTGCCCCTCCCCTCCGTGTTTCCTCTCCCAGGTCCGCCCCCTCAGCTCCTGGGACAGGAAATCCCAACAGCAGAGGAACGGTATCTGGTCCAGCCCTTTCACGCAGGGCTCAGGTTTTCAGTTAGGGCTGGAGGCCAGGTGGGAGACCTGGGATGGGTCACGGAAGGTCCTTCACGTACACATCCAAGACCCTAGCAGTGAGGCACCAACATCTGGCCCTGCCCATACTTGACAGAGAAGGGGACAGAGGTCCCAGTTGGTATGAGGGGACAGTTAGAAGTTCCCAGGGCCCTTCCTTTGCAGCTCTTGGGGGTTGCTGGGGGAAGTGACGACTTAGCCTCTCATTGTCTCAGTGGGTCCTGAGGCTCAGCCAGCATCCAATGGAGGACAAGAAGAAGAAAAGGAGTCCCAAGCCCTGCCTGACCCAGCCAGCCCAGGCCCCGGGCACATTACGAAGGGTCCCTGTGCCCACCAGCCACAGCGGCTCCTTAGCCCTGGGACTCCCTCATCTGCCATCCCCCAAGCAGCGAGCCAAGTTCAAGAGGTGGGTACAGAAGAAAAGTAGGGCAAGGAGGGAGGGACCCCCAACTCAAGCCTTGTGGGAAGGAAGTAAAGCCAACCTTAGCCTAGTTACTTAGCAATGATTGATGCCTTCCCTTGGACTAAGAACTTGGAGATGCCTCAGACCCAGTCCTTGCCCTCAGTGTAGGGAAAAGGCTAGATGGGTCACTGGGATCCCACACTGTGCTGATGCCCTCAGCAGGGAATGAGCAATGCTGCCGGAAAGTGACAGGCTGTGGGGCACACAGGGCAGAGACAATGTCTAAGCTGAAGGGCTTGCCTGACATAAGTACGGAAGAAAAACATTGCCTGGAAGGTTCCCAGAATCACAGGCGGTTGGGGGCCCTGGAGTGTCATGGAGCAGGAGATGGTAAGGGGATGCTCAGGAGTACAATTTGAATTTTCTGCTTAATTTTTCTTAATGGTAGGGAATTTACACCTTACCCTAAATGTGTCCCTGTTAGTGTCCCGCTAAACACCAGGTGTTCTTTCTCCCATTACTGTGCCTCCCTGTGGCTTTGCACACTACCTGCCCAAGAGATATGGCTGGGGATGACCACAGTAGGGTGTCACTGAAGCTCAGGGCTGGAGCAGGAACAGAGGAAATGAGACAAAAGAGAAGGTTCTGGTGGGTAAGGGAGGGGCAGACTGGGAAGGGTCCTTCAGTGCTTTCCTGGGGACAAAGAAAATTCAAAACCGTTTTGAAATAGAAGAGGAGCGCAGAAAGACATTTTTGGGAGAGGTAAGAGGGCTCTAGTGGCAATAAGGAGTAACTGTCCCCAGTGAGGACAAGTGATTCACCCAGAGCCATGGGAGGAATGAGTGCAGGGCTCAGACGAGAACCCCAAAGCCGCCTTCCAGGCATGGTTCTGGCTATGAGTGTCATCTTCAGAAAAAGATTTCTTTTGACCTCTTCTGCCTACCCCTCCTCACCCGCTCCCTTCCCTTCCCAATCCTGGTGCCAGGGTAGAAGAGAAGAACAAACATCCCTTTATGGTCGGGAGTAGATAGGAAGATGAATTAGTGCATAGACAGATGGCATAAAAGACTTTGGGGTACCAGACCGCCCCCACCCTGTGACTATGGTCCATGCCTACCCCACCCAGGGTAGGCAAGGAGAAATGCCGCCCGGTGCTGGCCGGAAGTGGGGGTGGCTTGGCAGGCACCCCGCTGCAGCACTCATTTCTGACCGAGGGGACGGACGTCTATGAGATGGAGGGGGGACTGTTGAACCTGCTCAATGATTTTCATTCAGGCCGGCTGCAGGCCTTCGGTGAGTCCCATGGGCTGGGCTGAGAGGGTGGGGGCCGGGGCAGACACGGCTGGAGGGCCTGGTCTCTGGGCGGTGGCTGGGGCCAGGGTCCCAAGCTGCTCCCAGGGCTCAGGCAGGTGTTGTCCAGGGAAGGAATGCTCCTTTGAGCAGTTGGAGCACGTGCGGGAGATGCAGGAGAAGCTGGCCCGGCTGCACTTCAGCCTAGACGTGTGTGGGGAAGAGGAGGAAGAGGAGGAGGAAGAGGACGGGGTCACTGAGGGACTGCCAGAGGAGCAGAAGAAGACGATGGCCGACCGAAACCTGGACCAGCTGCTTAGCAATGTGGGTCAGGGCTGGGTGCTTTGGTTCTTGGGGACATTAGAGGGTGGGGGAGGTACATCATCCTAAGACCAGTCCTGGACCCGGGGTGAAAAGCTGGGGGGTGCATGGAGCCTCAACCCCCACCAGAAGATGGCTGGAAAAGCATCTGGGTCTGGGCCTGGTGCCTCTCCTGACAGAAACCTCCTTTTCTCTCTGTTGACAGCTGGAAGATCTTAGTAACTCTATGTATCCTTTTCAAGGGACCTTGCAGCATGTACATGTGTCCCCACCTCCCACAGAAGAAATCAGTTTTCTTCTCCTCACCACCCTCTAGGACTATTTACAATATAACCAACATCTCCTCTTTCAGTCCTGCTAAAGCGGAATTGGCCACAAACTGCCCCCATGCAGAGTTCTCCCGAATATCAGGAGAAAAGCCATTGCAGGGAATGTGATTTATCTACTTATGAAAATCCCTGCAAGTGAGGCCCCTGGCTGGCTCAGTCGGTAGAGCAAGGTACTCTTTTTTTTTTTTTTTTTTTTTTAAATTTTTTTTTTCCCAACGTTTATTTATTTTTGGGACAGAGAGAGACAGAGCATGAACGGGCGAGGGGCAGAGAGAGAGGGAGACACAGAATCGGAAACAGGCTCCAGGCTCTGAGCCATCAGCCCAGAGCCCGACGCGGGGCTCGAACTCACGGACCGCGAGATCGTGACCTGGCTGAAGTCGGACGCTTAACCGACTGCGCCACCCAGGCGCCCCAGAGCAGGGTACTCTTGATCTCAGGAACACGAGTTCAAGCCCCATGTTGGCAGAAAATCTTTGCAAGTACTTTACTGACACCATGGCAAAACTTGCCTGATGTCTTTCTACTTTTTCAACATTCAACAATTATTTTTCACTGATTTAGATGATCTCCGCATCTAGTCTCAGCCAGAAGTAGTGCGGGTGCGTGTAACTGCATGATCTAGAGCGAAAGAGCAGGCGGGCGGGGGGGGGGGGGGGGGGGGGGGGCCCCCCCCGGGGGGCGGGGAGGGAAGCCACCCAGCAAGAAGGGCAGGTGTGGACTGCAACCTGGACCACAGACCACCTGAGTCCTTCGCCCCTGCCCCTTTGTGCAATTGAGGAAACTAAGCCTGTTCAGGATGGGGAGACAGGGCTGGAAAGACTGGGGTCCAAAGCATCGCAATCCTTGACTGGTACAGACAGAAGTTGCACCTGGCCGAGAATGCCGAGCCTGAGGAGCAGTCAGCTGTGTAGGTGTCGGACCCAGGACCAGACTGCCTCTCTCATTCCCTTCAAACTGTGACTTTTTACGAACTCGATCGGGTATTCCGCGGCCCCCCAGGTGCTATTGGGGAGGGGGGCGCTGGATGAAATTAAACCAGAAAGAAAGACACCGGCTCCGTGTGCTCCCTCCCCTCCTTGCGCCTTTACTCGGCCGGGGACCGCAGGCCCGGGCCTCCGCAGAGACACCGCTGCGCAACACACTGGTTTAGGCGGAACCGCTCAGGAGCTGGAATTCCCAGCGTAGTTCTGGAAGCTGGAGTTGGAGGCAGGTGCCAGGACCTGGCGGCCGCCGCGGGAGGAGCAAGGTTGCCGTGGAGACGGCGGGGGCGGGGCCTGTGCGCGGCGCGGACTAGTGACGCACGGCGCAGGCGCGCGGCAGGCGGCAGGTCCGTTGGCGCCCGGATGGAGCGGGAGCGGTTGCTTCGCGGGGTGTCGGTGCTGCAGGTGCGGAGCGGGCTGGGAGTGCATGATTCCCACCACGGGGTCTCGGACTGGGGTCTTCGAACGAGATGAAGCTACCACGTTCGGCCACCTACCCTCGTGCCAGCCTCCGGAGTTACCGACCCACCCCCACCGCCCTGACGAATGCTGGTTCCCACGGGCCCCCACCGGCCTTCCACTCCCACCACACGTTCCTGCGGGATCCAGGAAGTGGCGGGAAAGGCCTCAAATCGAAGAGGTGGATCCAGTCCAGCATCCTCCCTTGAACCCGCGGAGACAGTTCTGACAGCGTCACCTATCCTTTTCCCGCGGCCAGGTCCCCTCTTAGAGTCACTGGGATGAGCTCTCCAGGAGAATCCTCCAGGAATCCCCCCACTTTTGCAGTGATAAGCGTTTTCTTTCCCCTTATTCTCCACACCAGGCCTGCGTCCGGGGCTTCTTGGTCCGACGCCACATCCAGAGACTGCGAGATGAGTATGAGGCTGTTGTACGCGAAATCGAGGGTGACCTGGGCACGCTTCAGTGGACAGAGGGTTGGATTCCCAGGCCCCAGTTTCTCCCAGAGGTAGTACACACCCCAGTGGAAGAAGGGAGGGAAAGGAGGGACCTGGGCAGGGGATTCGAGGAAATGGTAGAAACCACCCTTCCTATTGACAAGTTTTTCTCAATGGAAGGACCAGCAGACTCCACTCCTCATATCCCAGTCCTTAGTCCTTACTGCCTTATACGCTAAATCTTGGCACCCAGAAATTTGGAAGGTTTAGCTGTCAGGTTCTCCTACTTCTGTTTTCTCAGAAAGCAAAATCCCATCGGACCTGTAAACCCCAAGAGAGGGCACCAAATCCAGAACAGCAATGGCGGGGCCGCTTCTCATGTAAAGAACCTGAGAGAGAAGCTGTCTTTGGGGAGATGATGCTGAAGCAATCAGGACAGAGCTCAGCAAACTCGGGAAGTCTTCCCTGCAGAGGTGACAGTCCCCCGCCTCAGGATGAGCACAGCAGGCAAGCCAGGAATCCCAGCCAAGAGGAGACCAGAGCTATGTCAGGGATGGAAAACCCAGGTACCTCTCTGCCTAGACTGAGGGCAAACCCCTGACACTCTCTGAGCCTTAGCTTTCCCATCTGAAACGCCAAAGGCTTGTGCTAGATAAGCTGCATCTCTCTTATTCCCGATGCCTGGTTAAGGGCAACTTAGGGGTGGGCAGGAGGAGAGTGTCAGGGCCAAATGATAGGCCAGTGCCCACTGTATACCCCTAAAAGCCTTCTCCCTTTTTCCCTCCCTCCTTCACAGAAGCTGTAGGTCCAGAACTGCCCCACAGCCAGACCAAGCTTCAGGAACTCCAGTACCACCACAGCCACTTGGCCATGGAACTGCTGTGGCTACAACAGGCCATCAATAGCCGTAAGGAGGTAGCCACTAATTTGAAGCCTTTTCTGCACATTTAGGGCCAAGGGAGGAGGTTAGGGAAAAGCCTCCTGCTATGCTCAGACAGTCCTGCCTGGTACAGTGTCTTTTCTCTTCCCCAACAGTACCTAATTCTCAAACAGACACTGACATCCCCGGAGGCGAGCCAGATGAGAGACAAGCCCAGCATGTGCCCAGACCACAAGGCTCAGACCTGTGTGAGGGCTGGGTCACAAACAAGCCCACCACTGAAAGACAAGTTCTACAGAGAGAGGACCATTAAAGACCCAGACCATGTAGATAACTCCTCCTGGAGGCTGAAATCACAACCCCACAAGTCCCTGGAAAGCCTGGCTACTACAGACAAAACCACTGCTGGGGTCAAGTACAGGGATCCATGCAACAGGAGGGCTAGAGCACAGCTGCCCACACTGTCCAATAACCAGGCCTTAGAGAACAGGCTCACTAGAGAGCCACACCGTGGAGGGCCCTGCCTGCAGTTGATGAGAGTCCCGGAGGACCAGATCCCCAAAGGCCTCGAACCTAGGGGCTACTGTTCTGAAAAAGCCAGGATGCAGGTGCCCACACTCGGTGAGGACCTGGATATTGAGGAAAAGTCTCCCAGAAAGCCAGAACGTAAAAAGCCTGATTGCCAAAGAGCTAGGCCACGAGAGTTGGACCTCTCAGAGGACCATGGCATCTGGGATGAGACCTTGGCAGAGCATGGTGGCCAGGATCTCTGGGAGACTAAGCCACCCAAGGGCCAGATCCCTAGTGAGAAAAGCTCCAGAGATAGAACCTCCAGTGAACCTAGCCATGAACAATCGACAAACCAGAGGGCTGTACCATGGCGATCGAGGCCACCTAAGAAACTGTCTTTGACAGAGTCTGCCCACACAGGAGAGGACCACTGGAAGGACAAGCCATGGAAAACAGGACCACCAGGCTAGACCCTGGGGAGCCAGGGCCTCATCCTTGCTCCCTGGTACTAGCTCTACCTCCTGCCCTTGGCCATTGGTGGCTCATGGGGCCAAGAGAAGCTGGAGCAGAGAACTGGCACTGGTATAGGGAGGGGTGGGAGGATACTCTTTCATCTTCCGCCTGTGGCTTACTCCAAATTTGGGGGCAGGGAGTTACCTGGGATAAGTAAAGTGGGGAGCCCGGTGGAGAATAAAGGTTTTTCTTGGCTTCTGCACCTGGCTGTGTTTGTCTTCTGCCTCTGTTTAGGACACTGGGGCCCACGTGTTCCTTTCCTGCTGGCATGGGGCATCTTCCCCAGGGCTGGCTGGGAACCACAGTCCAGGGGCAGACTGGCCATCCTTAGGAACAGTCCCCAAAGCTGATCCACCTTTGAGCTCAGCCCTTGGGCTGCAGGGTGGCAGAGAGCTTCAGAGAATTCCTCCCTCTATCCAGTATCGGAACATCTGTGTTTCAGTGCAATCTCCACCACTGCCTCCCTCACTGAGCCCCAGGGTCTTCCCTTCCAGTATAGTGATCAGATCCACCCTACTCTGTGTGGCTGGATGAGACCCTGAACACAGACAGATGCTCCTGCGGAGTCTCTCCCCACCTTCCTGGGCGAGGGTGCAGGACTCCGCCTCTGATTGGCACTGCTCCCAGCCTGCCTAGTTGCCGGGCAACACCTCCGCGTCTCTTGCCGAAGACACTATGGCCAGTGGTGGTAATCCAGCAGCCAAGAGGGTAGTGGTATACCGGAATGGGGACCCCTTCTCCCCAGGCTGCCAGCTGGTGGTGAGTCAACGCCGCTTTCCCACCCTGGAGACCTTCCTCTGTGAGGTGACATCGGCTGTGCAGGCCCCAGTGGCTGTGCGGGCCCTCTATACGCCTTGTCATGGCCACCCTGTCACGGACCTGGCGGACCTGCAGAACGGAGGGCAGTATGTGGCTGCTGGCTTTGAAAGATTCCGCAAGCTGCAGTGAGTGGGCTGGGGCTGCTTAGGGCCTTGGGAGGGAGGTAATTGCAAGCGCAGTAGCACGTGTTCAGTACTATGTACGTGCAGGCACTTTACGTGTTCTCCTCTGGAATATGGCAGCCCTACGCAGGAGGTGGTCTTATCCCTGTTCTTTAGAAGACAATCAAGGAAACCTGCCTAAGAGTACCCAACAAATAGTGGAGTCATGGCTCTGGGTGAAGTCTGATGTTCATGCCCACCACCGTCAGGACCAGAACATTCTCCAGCAGGTTGAGCCCCTTTTTCCAAAGGCTCTTGATTGGATTCTACCACCATCACCACCAAACACTTAAATCCATCTAGCACTTCCTCCTTGCTGTGATTAGGTCTCCTATGCTCCCCACTGGGCTGGGGCCACCCCCTTTGCAGGGTGGGGCCATGCCTTCCAAGATGGGAAAATAATTTGAGCATCTGAGCTTCCAGGTGCTACTGAGCTGTTGATGGTAGCATAAGGAGCAAGGGGTGGGAAGTCATTCAGACTTAGAACCTGGGCCCTGTCACCTGTTACTTCTGTGTTACTTTAGGTGAGTACTTAGCTTTCAGTCTTCTAGAAAATGAGATAAAACCTCATGAATGAGAAAACTTCTGAGCTACAGTAAGATGCTTAATGAACTAGTTTCTCTTGACCTTTAATCTTAAGGGTTTGTGTCTGAGACCCCGGTCTGGGTGGTCAGCCTGATGCAGGGCCCTAAGGCAGGCTCAAAGGTCAGGATGTTTCTGGACTGAGGTGTCTTGAGACTGGCCCAGTGGGAATGGATACCTGCTAAGCTGAGCCCCAGACCCTCACTCTGGCAGCTAGCAGGGTGTTGAGGTCCCAGGCTCCCGAGATGACCTGTGACCCATCTGTCTTTTCAGCTATTTACCCCCTGGACGGAAGGCTCCAGGTGGAAAGAGCAGCAGACTACCAGTGAGTGGGGGTGGGTGGGTGGGTGCTGGCTTCTAGCCCTCTGTCTTCTCCCTGCTCTTGGGATTGTTCCCAGTTCAGTCTGGGAAGTCAGGGGCCCTGGAAGTAGCAGGATCTGCTGCTGGGAGGCGGGGCACTCTCCACACCCTCTCTGGAGCCAGCTGCTACCCTTCCTGGGGTGCAGGATTTCAAGATGCTATCCCTTGCTCCTTTCCCAGCCTCTCCCTTTACCTCCAGGTTGTGGTCCCCAAAGGAAAAAGGAAGCTGTAAAACACACGAGGGCAAGGGGATGGTTGGAATGTGACTTCAGGGAGGGAGAAGCTCCCTTTGGTGAAAGGTGTGACCAGTCCCATCCCTCCTTGTCCCCTCCTTCAACCACCCTACCCACCTCAGACGAACCCACCCCTAACCAAAGGCCTCAACTGTCTTCTGATCTGAGGGCCTGACTTGGGTTTCAGGATCCTCCTGAGACTCACTGCCCATGTGATGGGACCTGTGGACCACGACCACCAGCAGGTTCCCCCTGCTATATCCAGTGAGTGCTGGTGTCGGGGAGCAGGAGCACAGATTTTGTTTCAGTAAGACCAAGAGGTGGGTGGGATTGTTCCAGAAGCCCCTGGTCTCTGATGGGGATATAAAAAGTCCCAACATGCCTGATGGGTGAAAATGGACCAATGTTCTTAGACCATTTTCTGGCCCTGTGCTACCCTTCTTCCTCTCATACGTGGGGAGTGCTAGGGACCCTTCTCCTTACCAGGCTGCTCTTTGTCCCAGTGTGTTCAGGAATGGGGACCTGTTAAGTCCCCCATTTAGCCTGAAGCTGTCCCAGGCGGCCAGCGAGGACTGGAAAACAGTGTTGAAGCTCCTGACTGAGAAGGCCAAACTACAGACCGGAGCTGTGTGCAAGTGAGTATGGGGACTGAGGAGACCCAAAAGTCCCTGGAAGGCATCTCCCTCCCTACAGTTTTCGGCTGTCCTTAAGGACAACAAGGCAAAAGAAAACATGTTTCCCCAAATGGCACTTCCTTCTATGCTGAGCCCTTGGAGCCCGGCAGAGCCTAGGAGACTGGCCCAGATGTCCAGAGGGCAAGTGGCCAAAGGGTACCTTGGAATAGTTGTACCCAACCCGTCACAGTCTGCTAAATATGAACAGGGATCTTGTCTACTGGCCCTTACCCACCTACCTCTCTCTCCCAGACTCTGCACCCTGGAAGGGCTCCCACTGTCAGCAAGAGAGGCTCTGGTGAATGGCCATTACTATGTGGCTGTGGGAAAGGATGAGTTCAAGGCCCTCCCCTATCTGGAGCTGCTGGTGCCTAGCCCCTCACTGCCCAGGGGCTGCTGGTATGTATGTGTGAGGCGGTGGGTAGCAGGGTAGAGCAGCGGAAGCCACCCTGATTCCATGCCTTTCTCTGCCTACTATAAACTTTTTCTTTTTTTTTGTTGCAGGCACCCTCCAGACCCAAAGTCTAGGCCTCACAAGCAGCGGGTAGGTGATGGGGGAGGCCACGGGAGGCAGGAAAGATGAGGGGTGACTGGCTGACCTCTCCTCCAGCTCAGGCTCTCACCACGTGTCCCTGCGTCCTCTCAGTCACCTTGTGAAACAGAGGTTATCGTTCCCATTTTCTAGTGGAGACACTGAAGTTCAAAGGAGTGAACTAATTTGTGCAGGATGACACAATTATTGAGTGGCAGGGGCCAGACCAGAACCTGGTCTAAGAGACAGCTCAACCAGGCTCCTCGAAGATCTTTAGACTGAGTTGCTGGTCCTAAAGCCTTTCTGCCAGGTTGGATGCTGGGAGAAAAAACTGGCATATCTGACATAGCAAGATCCAAAGGAGCTTATCCGCTCCTCAGCTGATCCCAGACCTGAGCCCTCCCAAAAGATGAGCCAGTGAGCACTGGGGGGCTCGGGGGCACAGCCTGGCTTCACTGGGCTTCTTGAGTGCCAGGCACCAGCTGTTCTGTCCCTGGATAAGGCAGCCTGATGGGAAGAGGGAGCCAGGAGGGAGCATGCAGGCTATGAAGATGGATGGCATCTCTCCCAAGCTCCCGCAGACACCAAGGGCATTCAAGCGTGGCCTGGCAGGAGAGAAGGCAAGAAGAGCCAGCATCCACAGCCCAAGCCCAGTCTTCCCTCTACAGGCCCATGGCCACGGGGCACAGGCAACCCAGCCCTCTACAAAGGAGCCAAGCCAAATTGAGCCACCTGCTTTTCATGCCAGACGCCAGCAGGCCATTCAGCCAAGAAGCAGGCTCCCCACTCTCTCATTTCCATCAGGTGAGGGGACCCTGGGACCCTCTCACCCACCCTCTGACAGGGCTCCAGGATGGTCCCTGCTGTCATGGGAGAGGTCTATGGGGGCAGAATGCCTGGGTACAGGGCCGGCCCTGACCTCAGCACAAATCTTCCCTGCTCCCCCATGTGCACATGCGGTCCCTGGCCTCTGCGCAGGGACCTGGCAATACAGAAAGAGGCACAGGGAAACTCAAAGCACTGAAACTTCAGCGGGGGGTTTGAAAGGGATGGAGGCCAAAGGCCTGCCTGGGAGCTATGCTGCCATCCTCTGAGGTAGTAGGGAACGTGGAGCAAGGCTCAGGGGAGGGCAGGGGGAGGGGCTGGGAGAGGTCAAGGGAATGATGGCTCCTCAGCCTGGGCATCAGCCCGCACTGCGTCCCTCATCAGGAGTCAAAGGAGTATATGAGGCTCCCCACCCAAGGAAGGAGACAGCGGGGGCCCAGGAAGTGCCAGATGATGAAGACACCTGTGCAGAGGAACCCTTGGATCAGGTGTGCCAGGGCTGGAAGCAGTATGTTGGTTCAGGAGTTCTGAGCTGGAATCGCAGCCCTGGGTCCCAGGGGCAGTTCCCCCTTGGCGCCGTAAGCAGATCGAACTCTCCAAGCCCAACCTCCTACCTTGTTAAATGAAAAGCAGATCCAAATTTCTAGTCTCTTCCTTTCCTGGGGTCGGAAACTTCAGCTGAGGGCGGGAGACAAGGGATGCTAATGCTCCATTATGTACGGCCTTCTGCCTCCTCCAGAGGGCAGCGCAGATGGTGGACGAGGCCCTGTGCCTGGAAAAGCAGCCTGGGACTGGGGCAGCGATCTCAGCCTCAGCCCTGTCTCTGCCATCTTGGGCACCGGCAGCTCCAGCCGGGAACTGGGGCGTCCACTCTGCAGCCACCATTTATCCTTGCCTCCAGTAGCCTGTTCCAGGGGACCCAGCGCCCCGCCTGGGCTCACAGGATACCCTGTAGCCCCCTCAGCCCTGCCCCACTCTTCTGCTCCTAAACCCACATCCTAGTCTTACTTTCCTTTGAATAGAGCAGCCCTAGCCATGGAGGCCATGTCCTTAAGGGATTATCTGGCCAGAGAGAAGAGGAGCCAACCAACCTTTGTAGCCAAGAGAGACTACAAACTTGAGAGCAGGTCTGTCACAATAAAAGAATACTTACTATCCTCCGTCTGTTTAGTGCAGATTTATTTGAGGCTACTGCTCGCCAGGTACCGTACCACATGGCTGGAGTGAGGTGGTGCAGGGGCCCACAGGAGGCTGGCTGTCTGAGAGGGGCAGGCTGGTGAGGATTTCCACCCATCTCATGGGTGCGACAGGCGATGCTACCAGATCGCTCATCTCCTCTACACCTGCCATTCATCCCCTCAGATGCCCCTCAGGCAGCAGGGGCCCCTGACAGCTCTGGAGGCCTTCTGTTTGCATTTCTGGCTCAGACTACAGCTGGCTGTCTCCATGCAGTCCGTGGACCCTGCTGCTGTGACAGTCCAGATCAGGCCATAGTGACAGTGGCTGGGCTGGGGGCCTGACATGAAAGCACGAAGAGGGCTGCTGGGGCAGAAGTGTCGCTGGAGGAGCGTGAAGTCTCTTGTGCTAAATCCTAGCAGTCGAACAGATCTCGGAAGTTACAAAACCCTTTTGCTCCAGTTCTCTTGTGCAATCCACCACGAGGTAGCTCTTAGCCCCCTAAGAGAGGAGGACGCTGAGGCTCAGGCGGGGAAGTGCTAGGTCCATCTGCTGCACCTCACGTGAGGCTGCACCTCACAGCTCAGGGGCTTCCTGGAGACAGAAGCGCTGCAGGGTGGCATCGGCCCACTCAACGGGCAGACAGTTGCCCCTGGGTCTTGCTCACGGAGCTTGTGACGCAGAGTGTAATTCCTGCCATGGTGAGCACCATGCCTGTGAATGCTCCTGGGAGAATGGGCAGAAATCGAGGGGCTGAGCCCAGCCACGCTAGGAGGAGCTGGTGCAGGGCTGAGCGCCCAGGTCAGATGGGGTCTGTCCCCAGAACGCCCAGGGGAAGGAAACTCTGATGGCTCTAAGGAAGAGCTGCAGAAGAAAGGGGTGGGATGGGGAAAGATCCTCTCCTCCCCTGCCCTTGGGAGATGGCTCTGGAAAGGACTAACCAGGGGTGGCAAGGCCCATGTAGCGGCTTCCTGCACTTGCAAGCAGTCTAACTTACCTTTTCCACCAATATCTTCTCCAAGGACCTTCCCAACAATCAGTGTGAAGATGATGGCCAGAGAGTTGCTGATGGGTACAGCTAGGGTCAGATCTGAGTGATCAGAATGAAAAAAAAATCTCTGAGATGCCAAAAAATGCCTTTCTACGCACAAAACACAGTTTATCAAGACAGCCTGTTTAAAAAAAAAAAAAGAAAAGAAAAGAAAAAAAAAGTATCTCTTTCCAGATGAAATCAGAGCAAAGCTCAAGATTCCAGCCAGGTTTCCTGACTCTAAATTTGGTGCTCCCTCAATTCCAGCATGAAGACCTGAACTATATAGTGGTCGGCGACCACCTGGTTGGCCGATAAGGATAAGGTCTTTGTACTCAGAGTTTCTGAGATCCCAAGGGTATCTGGACAGGCCACAAAGCCCAAAGGATGCAGGAGGATGAGTGCAAAAACACAGTCATCACTTAGTAAGTGCAAATTGTGTGCTGGGTGCTTTGTATCTTACAGACATATCTTACAACACTGCAAGAAGAGCGTTGTCATTTTGCATAAAGAAAACAAAAGCTCAGAGGGGACACGTAAATTGAGGCCGACTGAGAATGTTATTTATTTATCTATTTAGTTTAGTTCATTTATTTTTTGAGAGAGAGAGAGCGAGCAGGGGAGGGGCAGAGAGGATCCCAAGTAGGCTCCGCACTGCCAGTGCAGAGCTAGATGCAGGGGCTTGAAATCACAAACTGTGAGATCATGACCTGTGCTGAGATCGAGTCAGAGGCCTAACCAACTGTGCCACCCAAGTGCCCCCATCTTCTTAAAAAGTTGTATTTTAAGCTATTTAAGAAGATGGGGGCACCTGGCTGGCTCAGTCGGTACAGCGTGTGACTCTAGATCTCAGGGTCGTGAGTTCAAGCCCCACGTTGAGCATAATGCTTACTTTATTTTTTTTTTAACGTTTATTTATTTTTGAGACAGAGAGAGACAGAGCATGAACGGGGGAGGGGCAGAGAGAGAGGGAGACACAGAATCGGAAACAGGCTCCAGGCTCTGAGCCATCAGCCCAGAGCCCGACGCAGGGCTCGAACTCACGGACCGCGAGATCGTGACCTGAGCTGAAGTCGGACGCTTAACCGACTGCGCCACCCAGGCGCCCCATAATGCTTACTTAAAACAACAACAACAACAACAACAACAAAAACACTTTAAGAAAATAGACCTCATGTTAAGTGTGCTTATTGCACAAGCATACAAAAAAAAAGTTTAAATCAGAAACTGAGCTACTTATGATGACAAGACTAATAACTGCCAGGCCAACTGCTCACGTTGGCTCCTGAGTCAGCTCATTCCTTCCCAGCATTCCCGGCCTCACCTGCTTCAGGATGAGGAGGAACTGTCCTGTTTCTCATCCCGAGAGTCCCCACCATGGATGGCATTCCCCACCCAAGAAACTGACCCAACTACCTACTCAGAGCTGCTTCCTGGGGCTCACACACCTTCCATGGAATGCGAGGACTATCAACTGGTGTGCAACAGTAGATGGGGAGGGGAAGCAGCATGGGGCTATGGAAGAGCAAGGGCACTGGAGTGAGGCTGACCTAGGTCTCCCTGTGCCGCCTTGGTTAGGCCCTTGACCTCTGCAGTCTACAACAGTGATAGCAAGGTGACAACGCCTCCGCCTCCGTACCACAGCACTGCTGTAAGATAAGACGGGATGATGTGTCTAGCTCCTGGCTGAAGATATACATCTTTGATAAAGTGACCACTGTTGTTGATTACTAGAATAGACAGATGCTAAAAGATGGATGTAGAGCAGGAGAGG
The DNA here is from genome assembly GCF_014898765.1 of Herpailurus yagouaroundi. Taxonomy (NCBI): domain Eukaryota; kingdom Metazoa; phylum Chordata; class Mammalia; order Carnivora; family Felidae; genus Herpailurus; species Herpailurus yagouaroundi. The sequence continues at coordinate 24,457,979 of NW_024412388.1, forward strand.
AGATAACAGGACCCTAACGTTGCCACCTGCTCAAAACTTGGTAAGGGGCTAACTGCAGTCAGCTGGCTTTCTTGGGCAGCAGGGAGTGCCAGAGGCTTTCAAACTTGCTTTTATTTGCTTTTCAAACTTTTGGGGTTTAAGTTTTATTTAAGTAATCTCCACACCCAACAGGGAGCTTGAACTCACGATCCCGAGATCAAGAGTCACATGCTCTACCGACTAAGCCACCCAGGTGCTCAAACTTCCTGTTAAATGATGTTTTATGGGGCGCCTGGGTGGCTCAGTCAGTTTAGACATCTGACTCTTGATTTCGGCTCAGGTCATGGTCTCACAGTTCGTGAGATTGAGCCTTGCATCGGGCTCTGTGCTGGCAGTGCGGAGTCTGCTTGGGATTCTCTCTCTCCCTCTCTCTCTGCCCCTCCCCACTCGCTCTCTCTCAAAATAAATAAATAAACCTTTTTTAAAAATGACGTCTCAGGGCGCCTGGGTGGTTCAGTCAGTTAAGCATCTGACTTGATTTCGGCTCAGGTCATGATGTCACAGTTTGTGGGTTCAAGCCCCACATCAGGCTCTGTGCTGGCAGTGCAGAGCCTGCTTGGGATTCTCTCTCTTTCTTCCTCTCTCATTGCCCCTCCCCTACTCATACTGTCTCTGTCTCTCTGAAAATAAATTAAAAAAAAAAAAAGATGTCTTATGAGAAGCCCCACATGTAAAAGGGATAAATGTAGCCTCTAGTTGACGCTGAAGTGGTAGGTCTTGAGGTCAGCCTGCCTCCTCACCCTTCTGTGGCCTCTGAGGGGTTCTCCAGAGCTCTCTGGGGCCTGGGTGAGATTCCACGGGAGACGAAACCACAGCAGGGGGGACTTCTCATAGTTAAGTTCAAGAACATAACCTTGGAGTAATACCTAGCTTCAAATCCTTCTGCACTAACATGCTTGACTTCAGAGAAGGGAAATAAATTGCCCCAAGTTTTGTAACTTCACCTCCTACACGGATATCGTGTCTGCTTCATAGCATCATGATCACAATCCAATAGAAATCCAGCGTCATTTCATTGTACTTCTCTTGATGGCACTTTGCAGATACTGTGTTTTTAACAAATTGAAGGTTTGTGGAAACCCTGCATCGAGCAAGTCTATCGTTGTCATTTTTCCAACGGCATTTACTCACTTTGTATGTCTGTGTCACATTTTGGTAATTCTTGCAGTATTTCAAACTGTTCCTTATTATTATACATGTCATGCTGATCTGTGATCAGGGATTATGACTTGCTGAAAGTTCAGATGATGGTTACCATTTCAAGCAATAAAGTATTTTTAATGTTTATTTATTTATTTAAATTTATTTATTTTGAGAGAGAGTGGGAGGGAGAGGCAGAGAGAGAGGGAAAGAGAGAGAATCCCAAGCAGGCTCACCGCTGTCAGCATGAAGTCCTGTGTAGGGCTGAAACTCACGAACTGTGAGACCATGACCTGAGCCAAAGTCGGACCAACTGAACTTAACCAACTGAGCCACCCAGGTGCCCCAGCAATAAAGTATTTTTTTAAGATTAAAAAAAAATGTTTTTCTTTTTTTTTTACTTATTTGTAAGAGAGAGAGAGCACATGCACACAAGTGGGGGAGGGGGAGAGAGAGAGGGAGAGACACAGAATCTGAAGCAGGCTGCAGGCTCCAAGCAGCACAGAGCCTGACACGGGGCTCAAACCCACGATCCGAGCCAAAGTCAGTCTCTCAACCGACTGAGCCACCCAGGCGCCCCAAGTATTTTTTAATTAAAATATGTGCGTTGTTGTAGTAGACATGATTTTATTGCACACGTAATAGGCTACAGAATAGTATAAACATAACTTTTTGTTTTTTAATTTTTATTTTAAATCTTACTCTTTTTTAACTTTATTATCTTTTAAATTTTACACCCAAATTAGTTAGCATATAGTGCAACAATGATTTCAGGAGTAGATTCTTTAGTGCCCCTTACCCATTTAGCCCATCCCCCCTCCCACAACCCCTCCAGTAACCCTCTGTTTGTTCTCCATATTTAAGAGTCTCTTATGTTTTCTCCCCCTCCCTGTTTTTATATTATTTTTGTTTCCCTTCCCTTATGTTCATCTGTTTTGTCTCCTAAAGTCCTCATATGAGTGAAGTCATATGATTTTTGTCTTTCTCTGACTGACTAATTTCACTTAGCATAATACCCTCCAGTTCCATCCACGTAGTCGCAAATGGCAAGATTTCATCCTTTTTGATTGCCGAGTAATACTCCATCGTATATATATACCACATCTTCTTTATCCATTCATCCATCAATGGACATTTGGGCTCTTTCCATACTTTGGCTATTGTCGATAGTGCTGCTATAAACACGGGGGTGCGTGTGTCCCTTTGAAACAGCACACCTGTATCCCGTGGATAAATACCTAGTAGTGCAATTGCTGGGTCATAGAGTAGTTCTATTTTTAGTTTTTTGAGGAACCTCCATACTGTTTTCCAGAGTGGCTGCACCAGCTTGCATTCCCACTTAAATCTTATCCTTGAGTAAACTCTCCACGCAAACTCACAACCCTGAGATCAATAGTTGCATGTTCCACATACTGAGCCAGCAGATGCCCCTAAACATAACTTTTATATGCACTGGGAAACGAAAAAATTCATTTGCCTTGTTCTGCAATATATGTTTTATTGCGGTAGTCTGGAACCAAACCTGCAGTATCTCTGAGGTATGGCTATAAAATGTGTAAAACCAGCACAGTATCTGATGCAGTAGAGGACAGTCATCAATCCGTGGGGGAAAGGAAATTTATATTTATTGAGCTCCTACAGTGTGCACCAGGTACTCTGCTAGATGCTTCTCATACACTGAATTTAATTCTCTCAATGGCAAGAAGACCATCCTATGAAACCAACGCTCAATTAAGAGACTTACACAGGGTCAGACAGGTAGCACACAGTGGAAACAAGAGTGTCAGCGCCAGCCATCAGCACAACAAAATGAACCTTGCCTCTTCCTCTGCTGCTGCGCAAGACTGCCGGGCTTCAGATCAACCCAAATGCCTGGCAGCATACTCATCATCAGCCCACTGTGCCCCAACTGCTCAGGGAAGAGGGTGCAGAGAGGGAACTGGAGATAGTGGGCTCTCCCTCACTCATGGAAAAAAGGTGTTTCAGGCACCCTCCCCAAGTGACTCTTCTGAGTGGCTTCCACCACTGAGCATGGCAGTTCTAAGTCAGAAACCCACCTGTTGATGCCAAGGTGAGGTAGTAGAGAAGGGAGCCACACTGGTTGAGGAAAAAGGGCATCAAGTACTGGAAACAGAAGAAATCTGCAGTCAGTGTGATGCTTGACTGAGCAGCATTGCCTTCTTTGAGCTTCTAGCTATGCCTTTCCTCAGAAGGAGGGGTAGCTATAAGGGCCCAGAGAGTGTTTAGCCTTATGAAAAGGACCCTTCAGGGCAGACAGGAAGTTACTGACTGAACTCCATGCCTTTGCCTTGAATGCCCCTCCCACAGCCCTGCTACTCCCATCTTCCCCCTCCTGCAAGTCCCTGAGTGCCAATGTCACTCCCTCCAGAAAGCATTCCCCCAGGCTCCTAGCTCCAACCTCCCTCCTGTGAACTCAGGAGGCACCTAATCTGTACCTCTTTCATAGCCCTTAGCCCAGAGAGGTGGTTGTGTCTGTCTTGTCTTTCCCACTAGCCTAGACGGGCAGCACTGAGGTCAGGGGTAGTTCTCTAGATCTTCCCACCCCAGGGTCAATTTAAGCCCCAAGTCCTCCCTTGGAAAGGTCTGTTGGAGGGATCACCATAATAAAACATTAGTAACAGCAGCCATAGATTGAACACCAATTGTGTACTAGTTAAGTGCTTTATGTGCCTCACCTCACTGAAGCCTCACAACTACCTAGAAGATGGTTACCATTCTTTCCCATTTTACTGATGATGAAACTGAGGCTCAAGCAGGACAGGTGTCTCATCTAAGAGCTTCCAGCGAGTGAGCTGGTGGGGAGCAGACTCTGACTCAGATTTGTTTGACTCCAGAGACCACATTTTTAGCAGCTATGCGCGAGAAAGGGGCCATTCACAGACGTACCTCAGTGTTCAAGAAGAGGGTCTTCATCTCCTGCAGCAACTGCCGGGCCCAGGTCCGCTCATGAACTTGCTGCAGGCGGGAGGAGGCCCGCTTCAGCAGCGGCTGTGTGCCACCCCACAGGGCAGCCACCAGCACCAGAGCCAGCACCTGCCCTGGATGGAGACGCGAGTGACCCTCACCCCCACCAAACTGCCGCCCGCGGGGCCCAGCCCTCCTCTGGCCTCCCCTCCTCAGCCAGCCGCTGCCACATCTCTCCTTCGCTCTCCAACGCCCCGGGTGAGACTGGCGAATAGGGCAGGGCCCTGGAGGCCGAGGAGATGGATCCAGGAGCCCAAAGTTTGGGGCTGGGGCTAGGACAGGGGTCGAGGTTAAGTGGTGAAGGTGGAGCAGGAAATGAACTCGGGGCAAGGCTCGGGAAGCCCCTAGAGGGGCTGGGCCGCCTACCCACCTAGAGATGCCGCCATGGCAACGCCGCTCCCGGCCACTTCCGGGAGCGAAGGGGCGGAGACCCACAATCCGGAAGTGGCGCTAAGCCCCTTCCGGTCCCACTCACGTTGCTGCTTTCCTTTCGTCAACGCAGGGATGGTGAGTTCCCCTGAGCTGGGGTGTTAGCATGGGGGCTCTTTGGGGGTCTGGAGCTGGAGCAGGGGCCGATATTTGGCGGTGACACTCCCGTCTTGTCTTCACAGAAGCCGATCCTGCTGCAGGGCCATGAGCGGTCCATTACGCAGATTAAGTACAACCGCGAGGGAGACCTCCTCTTCACGGTGGCCAAGGACCCTGTGAGCGTCGGCAGAGGGCGGGCCGGCGGGACCTTGCAGCAGGGGCCGAGAGGGGGCGAGTTCACTCTCACTGGGCGGTGGGTGGACAAGCCAGTTTTGCCCGAGAGGAGAACCAAAGAGCGCCCCATTCTGAGAAGTAGGGAGAGACCATCCCGGGAGAGAGCATTTTACCGGGAAAACGCAGTTGTTGGTAGAAGGAAGGAGTAGCCAGGAGGAAAAAAGCCACAGACCATTGTGGAAGGGGGACGGAGATGAGGGGGACTGGGGGACTGGGAAGAGACCATTCTGAGAAAGAACAAAACTATTCTTCCAGGTAGGGGAACACACCGTCTCTAGAAAAGGACAGCTGATCCTTGGACTGTGAGGGACAACAGAGGATTTATGGAGGTGTCCCTGGGCTCATTTCAGTCGGTCCTTCTGGGCCCCATCCCGCCTTTCACTGAGTGCAAACAGCCTCTCACAGCACTGCCCTTTGAGGCACCTCCCTATGCAAGACGTTAACTCTAGTGGCTCAAAGTGGGAGTTGGGAAGCCTACAGACCTGATTTGAATCGCGACTCCCACGTCCAATAGCAGTGTGACTTTGAGCCTGTCATTTAATCTTTCTAAACTTCATTTCCTTTTTTATACATTATGGGTACAAATAGTACCTCCCTCGTGGGGTTGCCTTCAGGGTTAAATGAGATTCAAGTAAGGAGCTTAGCACAGTAAGTACCCGGTGTGTATGAGTGAAGAATTGTTAGTCATTTATATTTTAAATCCCTTAGACACCATTTTATTGAAGCTTCACAGCTACCCTTTGAAGAAGGCATTATTGTTGTGGCCATTTTACAGATAGGAAAAGAAGCTCAGAGGAGAGAAGCACTGTATTTGAGAGTTTGGGGGAGGACTGGGACAGTGGCTTGGAGATGTTTTTGCAAGCCTCCTGGTGCCCCTGCCACTTACCTGCAGGAAGGGGAAGAATCTAGGAGTTGTTCTTTTTACCAGCAACTTGCTGTTTCCCAAGAAATGAGCAGGAGAGGGTAAAACGTGGCCTCAGTAGAGGCTGTGGAGGGTTCCTGGGGAACCTCTAAATAGAAGGCCATTGCTCTGCTTGGGATGTTTACCACGTGTCGCTGTCATTAACTCCTCCAGATCGTCAATGTATGGTACTCTGTGAACGGTGAGAGGCTGGGCACTTACATGGGCCATACTGGAGCTGTGTGGTGTGTGGATGCCGACTGTATCCTTGTCTTTGCTCTGAGTCTGTGCTCCCAGGGTCTGCCAGCAACGGAGAGGCCGCCAACTTGGAGTTGAGAGTTTGGGATGATATTGTGGGTCTAGGGAACGATATCTACCTCCTAATCCCCAGTCCGTACCCTGGTTTGGGGGAACAGTCAGGACAAGTTGCAGTTCTAGATGAGGAGGGTAGAATGCTCCGAGGTAAGAGAGGAAGGAAGGCTGGCGGGGGCTGAGTGGGGAGGTGATTCAGTTGGTGTTCCAGGAGGACAGGGGCTCAGGGAACTGGGCTCTATTTCTTAACACCGTCTTCAGGGGACACCAAACATGTCCTCACCGGCTCAGCTGACAATAGCTGTCGTCTCTGGGACTGTGAAACAGGTAAGCCTGGATCGTTTACTTTTTCCTCAAACAGCAAGAACCTACAGTATACCTGTTTAGGTGAATACGTTTTGGGGAAGTAGTAATCCAGACATGGCTCCTGTTCTGAGGAACAGGAAGCAGACAAGGAAAGGATAACAGACAAGAAAAGGGGTGCTACACAGGGCACCTGGGTGGCTCAGTCGGTTGAGGGGCTGACTTCGGCTCAGGTCATGATCTTACGGTTTGTGAGTACGAGCCCCGCGTCAGGCTTTCTGCTGTCAGCATAGAGCCCGCTTTGGATCCTCTGTCCCCCACCCCCTCGGCCCCTCCCACACTCTCTCTGAAAATAAATAAACTTAAAAAAATAAAATAAAAGGAGGCACTGTGGTGAGACATAAGCCAGGTTGGAGAAAGCACAAAGCACTGTGGAAGGCCAGAGGGGGGCAGCTGATGTCTGGATTGGGGATGGAAGCAACCCGGGAAGGTTTCCCAAGAAAAATGTCATGTGAGCTGGGGTTTAAAGGATGAGAAAGAGGTCATCACTTTGGCACAGACTGGAACGAAAGCATGGCAAGTGTCCTGTCCAAGTCATCTGATCTGTGGGGAGTTTCTGCTTCTTAGGAGACAAAATAGGAGAGAAGATGAGGCCGGCAAGGGTCAGAATAGGCCATGAATGACAAACTCAGGAGCTTGGCTTTGTTCCGTCAGACTTGGCGTGCTGTCCCTCAGCGGGGCAGAGCATGTTTGGTTTTAACAAACTCCGGTGGCGGTGGGGAGCATTGGAAGAACAGACCGAAGACATGGGAGCCTATGAACTTGCTCCATTGAATAAATATTTACTCGGCACCCAGTTCTGTGCCAGCTCTATGCTGGGTACTGGAGACACGCAGAGAAATTCTGAGAAGACAGATATATTTGCCCTCCGCTATGAGAGCAGTGCCACAGCGGCAGGATGTCTGAGGAGAGACAGAGAGGAAGTTAAAAATCTTGAGCCAAAGCGTAGCCACCAAGGTGGCGGTGGGTTGGGGGTCACTAGACCAGGAGAAGCAGTGAACAGGAAGATAGGTAGATGTAGAGAGTGTCCTCTTCTCAATGGCGTTGGACAAGGGGTAGCCCAGATTTCTGCCTGTCTCTAGGGAAGCAGCTGGCCCTACTCAAGACCAATTCAGCTGTCCGGACGTGTGGCTTTGACTTTGGGGGCAACATCATCATGTTCTCCACGGACAAGCAGATGGGCTATCAGTGCTTTGTGAGCTTCTTTGACCTGCGGGATCCAAGCCAGATCGGTGAGGCAGAGCTCGGGGGGTGAGGACCGGGGCTGGGGTACAGGGCGTAGCTCCAGAGCCCAGGGCCTGACCTCTTCTACTGCACACAGACAACAACGAGCCCTACATGAAGATCCCTTGCAACGACTCCAAGATCACCAGTGCCGTTTGGGGACCCCTGGGGGAGTGCATCATCGCGGGCCACGAGGGCGGAGAGCTCAACCAGTATAGTGCCAAGGTGAGGAGGTGGGTGGGGCCCAAGTCCACCAGAACGATTCCCTTCAAAAGGCAGGATGGCACAGCAGTGAAGAACACCACTTTTTAGCTGTGAATTTAGGCAAGTTACTTCACTGAACCTGTTTATCTGTAAAACATTGCAAGGATCAAAGGACATCATGCATTTGAAAAACTTGTCACAGAGTACTCTGGATAGGTTAATAATGATCACAAGTAAGCATTTTCCTGCCACTACTGAGTGCCATGCTGGGCTCTTAGGACAAATACATGAATCAGACATGGGCCCTGTCCCCAGGGAGACGGACTGGCAAACAGCTAGCACATGAGTCAGGTTGTGAGTTGTGCCACCACAGAGGTCTTGAGCCAAGCACAGAAAGTGCCCTCCGTCACAGAGAAGGTGGCACGTACATTAAGCCATGAAGAATAAATAGAGCTTCAAGCAAGAAGAGAAGGCAGTTCCACAGGTGAAAGGAACAGTGCACACAAAAGCACAGAGTTAAGGGAGTAGGGGGACTGGTCAGAAGAGAGTCTGGTGTCATTGGGACACGGTATTGGAGAAAGTGGATAGCGACTAGATTTTTCGAGTGTCAGGAGGTAAAGGAACTGTGATTTTCCTTTTGGTAGCGGGGAATCTTCAAATGGTTATTGCTGATCAGATTTTCTCTTTAGAGGCTTTTGCAGGCATAGTTCAGAGAATGGACCTGAGTGAGGCAATAGCTCTGGAGGTGTGGAGCACCTGAGAGTCAAGAGATGTAGGGGTGACTGATGAGATGGGGGATGAGGACAGGGCCAAGCCCAGGCTGTCTTGATTTCTTGTTTGGGTGCCTGGGCAATGCTGGAGGGCACTACCTTAAAGGTTCGTCACTCAGCAAACATTGGCTGTAGTCCACTAGCCCCCAGACCTACCTGCAGAAAGGGAATGGAAACCAAAGTCAAAGGCGTGAATCATGCTTGATGCCAGCAAAGAGTGGAACTGATCTGTGCCTTCAGATAGGCCTGACTGTAAAGCTGGTGTGCTTATTCCCCGAAATACAGGAGCTAGATATGTCCCTACCATGTGTCCACATTGATGGAGGAGACAAAAATACATCCTTCCCACAGAATAGGTAAAAATAATTCAGGAATGGGGCGCCTGCATGGCTCAGTCGGTTGAGCATCCGACTTCAGTTCAGGTCATGATCTCACATCGGGCTTGCTGCTGTCAGCACAGAGCCCGCTTCAGATCCTCTGTCCTCCCCCCCTCGCCCCTCCACTTGTCTTCTCTCTCTCTCTCTCTCAAAAATAAACATTTTTTTTAAAAGGTTAAAAACTAATAATAATTCAGGAAAGGGGCACCTGGCTGACTCAGTCCATAGAGCATGCAATTCTTGATCTTGGGGTCGTGAGTTCAAGCCCCACAATGGTCATAAAGCTTACTTAAAAACAACAACAAAAATAATTCAGGAGAGGAAAGGAAAATTCTCTGAGGGTCTAGTGTGTGTGAGGCTCAGTGCTCAAAAGACCTTTTAATCATCTCACCAGTGTCTGCACAATGTAGACCAGGTTCATGTCACAGCGAAGTCAAACAAGACACAGTCCCAGTCTCCCTATAGTGAACCTCGGTGGTGGGCTTTTAGTAATCTTGTTTTCTAGATAGAGAAGGTGAGGCACAGAAAGGTGCTTTTGAGGGCAGACTCTCAAATTCTGCTCTTTGTACTGTACAGGCTAGCCGGTTGCTGAGTGGGAAGGGAAATCAGGAGGTGAAATGGCCCTTGGAGAAGATCTAAAAAAAGCTGGACACACAGCAGTGCTTGTGGACTGTGACTCCACCCCTGGCTGGGGAGGGGTGAGCTCAGGCACTCTGCCCCTTACAGGTTGCACGATCTCCAGCGGGTCACACCATCGCTCTGAGCCTTACTTTCTTCCTTTGAAAATGTCCCTTAGGGGCGCCTGGGTGGCTCAGTCGGTTGAACACCCAACTGTTCATTTCCACTCAGGTCACGATCTCTTGATTCATGAGTTCAAGCCCCGCGTCAGGCTCTGTCCTGACAGAGCCTGCTTGGGATTCTTTCTCTGCCCCTCCCCTGTGTGCTCTCTCAAAACAAAAGAAAAGAAAGGAAAGAAAACAGGTGTTGAGTATATAGTACAATGCTTGGCAAATTGTGACTGTTCACAATTCAGTGACTGTTGAAAGGAGTAAGTGAAAAGTGCTCTGCCCTTGTAATGTGCTGATTAATTAATAGGTCCGTAGGTATGTCACCATAAGCATGTATTTTCGTAGATGGACTACCAGTGTTGATGAAATGTATACGTGGGCCACGTTTGGATGTGGGCTTTGGAGGGGGTAAATGTTAGTTCAGGGAATACTTAGGCCATCCCAACCCAGACCTCCCTTCCCCCGGCCGGGACAGGGGGCAGTATAGAAGCCCTGCTGAGCAGTGGGGCCTGTGGAGGTCAGGCCACCCAGAACCTCACTCTTCCGCTTCTGCCTTCCCCAGTCTGGAGAAGTACTGGTGAATGTTAAGGAGCACTCCCGACAGATCAATGACATCCAGTTATCCAGGGATATGACCATGTTTGTCACTGCCTCCAAGGACAACACAGCCAAGGTGAGCCTGGGCAAGGGGCCTGGCGGGGGGCTCCTCCCACCATCCTGCAAGGCTTTCAACTTGCCTGACTTCCCCGAAGAAGACTCCTTTTACAGATTGCTTTCCCCTGTCTTCTCCAGCTCTTTGACTCCACAACTCTTGAACACCAGAAGACCTTCCGGACAGAACGTCCAGTCAACTCAGCTGCCCTCTCTCCCAACTATGACCATGTAAGGGAAGCGCACTCAGGCTTCTGCTGAAGCCTCGGACTGCTTCCAGCATCTGGGTGTCAATGGAGATCTGAATTCTGGAGGAAATCATGTCAGCTAGAGAGGAGATTCCCAGAGCAATGATTCAATGATTGGGCAGCGCCAGGGGATAGGGCAGGAGGTGGCTAAAGTATCTGTTGGGCCCTGCCCTTAGCATCCTTCCAGTCTGATGTGGGAGATATTAAAAGCTTATGAGCTGGGGATAAGAAACAGAAAATGGACTTGCCTGCCCTTTGGGCCTGTCTAGCTTTTCTTCTTCCCTTCAGGTGGTGCTGGGTGGTGGTCAGGAAGCCATGGATGTAACCACCACCTCCACCAGGATTGGCAAGTTTGAGGCCAGGTAAAGGGGGGGGGGGGGGGGCTCTTCCAAGTCAAAACCCCATGGAGTGTTTTTCATGATGGACACAAACCATATACCCGAGACTTCCCTTATTTCTTTGGCTGCTAGGAGGTGCAGCTAGATTTGTGGCCTTCCTGGGACAGGTGTGTGATACAGCAGTTACAGCATGACCTTGGACCCACTGTGAAGCCCTGGACACATCCTTGTATTTCTCTGTGCCCAATTAGCGATCGTATAACGGGGACAGCGATAATACACTTACCTCATACAGTTGTACAGATCAAATGCATGAGTTAACAAGTTAACACTTGCTGCACAGCACGCAGTAAGGAAGTTAGCTATCCAGTCTGCCCCCCCCCCCCCGTCTTATTTTGTTCACATTCCCCACTCTCTACTTTGCATTTGGGGAGTGGTACGTCCAACGTGTCTCGGAAGGAGATGGAGAGTGAATTGTCCCTTCCCACCACCCTCCTCCAGGTTCTTCCACTTGGCCTTTGAAGAGGAGTTTGGAAGAGTCAAGGGTCACTTCGGACCCATCAACAGTGTTGCCTTCCATCCCGATGGCAAGAGGTAGGGCTCCGTGCAGGGAGCTGAGCTTAGCCCGGGACTGGCCTCTATCCCTTTACCATGCCCTGCCCGACAGGCCTGTCTCCCTGCCCCAGAGGGGGCACCTGACCGGTCCCTGGCTCTTCTTTCTCCAGCTACAGCAGCGGTGGTGAAGATGGTTATGTCCGCATCCACTATTTTGACCCACAGTACTTTGAGTTTGAGTTTGAGGCTTAAGAAGCTTGGATCTCCATCAAGACCGGGGAAGTTTCTGGGCCTGGACTCACAGAAAGTTTTGGACTCTGAGAAATAAATTAGTTTGGAAATAAATGGTTTCTGGCGAGAAGTTTTATGGGAACTGTTAACATCATTTTCCCTTCTCAGTGACACCCAGGGAGCTGATACCAGTCATAGATATCTTTATTATTTGGACCTTCTCCCCCACACTACGGACACTTCAAACCTGGAGCTTCGGTATTAAGGGCTAGGCTGGGTTGCAGGCACCGTCATCCAAGGCCCAAAGGTACTGAGGGACCTGGAGAGGTCTCAGGAACGTCTCAGCCACTATCCAAGGAGCCAGCCCTTAAAGTTGGGGCTCAGAGGCTGAAACTGTTGGCTGAGAGAGCTTGGTCTTCTCCTTATCTGTCACTATTTGCCACACCTTCTCCCATGCTACCTCTGAAGGTTCAGGTGGGCGGATCCAGCGCAGAAATAGGCCTGAGGAGGAGGAGGACAGATAAGGAAGCTGAGCAGAGGGGTTAGCTAGCTCCCCAGGGAAGAAGTTGGGGTAGGGGGTCACCTTGCCAGAGTCGCAAGCTCTGGAGCTCCACGGAGGGCCAGATGGCCAAGGGATTGGGGGCGTAGAGCGGGTTCCGGAGTTTCCGTTGCTCTTTTGGCTGGTTGAGCCCAGACCACAAGGAGTGTGTTCGAGTCCTCACTTCACAAAGGCATCTGTAGGAAGTGAGTTTCCAGACTCAAGCTATGCCTTCTGGGATTCTGGGTTGGGGACCCGGGTTCGTAGGGTGCCAGCCATTCTGGGGCAGTGATAACCTCTCCTTTTTCCTGCACATGTTCTTGCCAGTCAGATACATGTACTGGGCACTAGAATAAAGTAGAACAAAACAAAGTCCTAGTTGTTCAGGGGTTCCACTTAGTTCTGCCTGGAAGTATCAGGGAGGCTCATGAGAATGTGCCACTTGGGCTGGGTCTGGCTGCGGAAGTTCACCAGGTGCGCAAAAGCGTGGAAATACTCAGGAGGGGAGACTGGGGCCGAGCGCAAGAAAGTGGGGACAGGCCCAAGTGAAAGTTGGCGAGTTTTTTTAAGCTGGTGACGGGAACTACAGCAGTGAGACGGCTGTCCCAATAGCCCACGTGGGAAGGAGAGTCTGGATTGGGGTTAGCAGGAGGGGTCTTTGACAGGAAATGACCAAGTAAGAAAGTTTTAGGAGAAAGGCTGTATATGAAAGACAGGGGAGAGGGAGATAACCATTTCTAACCTGGATGACCCAGTAGTGGAGTCAGCGAAAACAACATGGGGGATGGGGACCCAGGCAACTAAAGAGAACAGTCTCATCTCAGACCAATGAGAGATGGCTCTGGGGGGGCTTGGGAGCACATGGAACGAGCCAACCAAATGGTAAGAACAACCACTGCTTGTGTGCCAGGCACTGTGCTAAGCACTCCCTATGCCTTAACTCCACTGATCTGCACACAGCCCTGCTCCGCAGAGACTGTGGCTGCCGTTAGAATCCTCTCCTTGCTACAGATGGATAGAAACTGAGACAGGTTTCCTAGGATGCCCCAACAGGTGAGTGGTGGAGCTGGAAGTTAAGCCCAAACAATTTGACTCCGTTTTCAACCTCTACACCATTGCTTCACTAGAATCAACCCTGCAAGTGGTAGGGAGCCCCAGAAATGATTTATTTTGCAGCAACTCTCCCCATCGGTCCTTGTTTTTAAGCTAGGGGTGCACGTGCCCTTGGTTCTGGACAGAGTAGGTAGGTCTGTAGGATTGGCCTTGGACCCATTCAAATCTGGGTTTGCAGAAATTAGGGGAAAGCGTGGGGTTTGGAGGCAGGGGAGGAGACAACACTCCAGAGTTTTCCCCAAAGAGAAACTCATTCGAAAGGCAAAGATGCCTTCCAGGGACATAGGTGCTGACACAGCAGGTGTCTGACCCCATCCTGTGCCTGGCCCCTGACTCACCTTGACACCCCCTTAGCTCACCTCTCCTTTTCGCTGTTGCAGAGGAAGGTGCCAAAAGGGGAGGCATACGCGTGCTCAAACAGGGCCAACAGCAGCCCCTCCCCAAACTCCAGTGACAGCGGGAACTGGCGGCCCAGCTGCCACACACAGTCCAGGAAGAGGAGAAAGGTGGGTGCCTCGTGCTTGGGACGGGCATGGGAGAAGGCCGAGTGGGCACAGCGCAGCTGGAAGGGGTGGCCAGCCTGGGAAAGGGGTAGAGCCATGGGCACAAGGAAACAGGGTTTCTGGATAGAGGGGCTGGGCTGGGGCTGAGTGGCCACTTACCTGGATCCACTCCCGCTCCACCAGTTCCTGGAATCCAGCCATGGTCCGGCTCAAGGGGTCCAGGATGAGCTGGGCCAGCGAAGTCACAAGCAGGGTGCTATCTGTGCCTTCAGCCCCATGCACCAAGATGCAGGCCCCTTCCCTGTGGGCCAGGACTTATTAACTGGCCAGTCCCTCCCTGCCTGGGGTGGCCGGGCCAGGAATCGAATGGGCCCATTTCTAGACTGTATGTGCTTACTGAGACGTGGTTGTGTGCCCAGGAGTTGAGAGCCCTGCCCGTCCGCCCTGTTCTCTGCCTCGTAGGGTGGGGCCTTACCTCTCCATGCCCTGGGCTGCTAGGCAGGCGGTGCTCAGTGCCTCTTTCACATGTGCCAGCCAGCAGCAGCCTTCTAGTCGACGGAGCCAGCTATCTGTGCTCTGCTGCAGGTCCCCACAGGCCTCCACCAGGCGCACGAAGCTCTCCTGTAGGGGCTGTCCCCTGCACAAGTGGCAATCTGGTCATCCCATCTCCAGCCCAAGCTCTGGTGAGCACAGCCTGGGAGCCAGTGCTCCAGACCAATGAGGGAGACAAAGAACCCTCAGAGGAGCCCATTCAACAAGAGGGACACGGGACCCTTTGGGGAGCTCACTTAACCTGATGGGAATGATTCAGTATCTTTGGGGATTCCCCAATCTGATGGAGGAGACCCAAGAAAGACCCCTTGGGGGAGACCTAGTCTGTTTGGGGGGGTACCTGGGGAAAGGTCACACAACTTTGTCGGAAACAATGCCATGGGAAACGCCCAATTTGATAGGAGCAGCACAGTACTCCCTGGGGAGTCCCCGTCTGACAAGAGAAACACAATACTCTTAGGATTCTGGTATCTGCCCCTACTTCCCAGAAACTGCTCTGCTCAAGATCACCAATGTGACCTCCCACCAGAAAATCTAATGGAGATTTTTCCAGCCCTGTTTAAAAGCCTCCAATGGCTCCCCTCTGCCTTTAGGATAAAGTCTAAGCTCATAATCGTGGCATTCAAGACCTTTTCTCTGGTCGCTGTCACCCCTTTAGCCCCATCTCTCTCTACACTCTACCTCACACTATACTCCCACCAGACTGACATACTTGTAGCTCCCCAGGCAGGGCAAATGGCCAGGAACTCTGCAGTTCTGTCCACCTGCAGTGTCCTGCTCTCCGGCTAACTCCTTTCCGGTGTCAGGTAAAAGGGATGCTTTCTTTGCACTACCCACACACAAGAGAGGGGCGCCTGCTCTATGCTGCTGCTCATCACACTGAATCCTAACTGCCAATTTACTGCGGATCTCTCAGCCACGTCTGGGCTGGCCACCATCTCAGCCTCTGGTGCTCAATCAACACTGGCTGAATAAAGGAATAAACGGGTTTGTATTCTGGACAGGGGAGCTTCCTCAAAGCACAAAAACTCCCTTAGGACCTCCTCTCGGTACTACCAGCACCTGGAGACCCAGGCAATAGGTACAGGTGTGCAGGTCCAGCATCAGGGCAGGGCTGGGACCAATGGGGAGGGGTGTGTGTGTGTGTGTGTGTGTGTGTGTGTGTGTGCGCGCGCGCGCGCGCGTGTGTGTAGTGTAGTTGCTCCTGGAAGTCAGTTTAATGTAGAGAGGCTTTTTCTTTTCCAGGCAGAGTTGGGGTGCCTGGAGAGAAATGAGATCTGTCAGTGGGGGTGTGCAAGTGGGGATGCCCACCTGGTGGGATGGCTACCCGGAAACGCCTGACAATTCCTAAGGTTCCTGGAAGAC
>NW_024412388.1:24474037-24524915 GCF_014898765.1 Herpailurus yagouaroundi
CGCACCGGTCATGGAGAGTCCTGTAGGAGACCGCCTAGGAGAGGACGAAGACCCTTCACCTCTCCAGCGGCCGGTGCAGCCTTTTCCAGCCAGGGTAGGCGGCTTTGGCCTCGGTCCCGCCGCCAGTCATGCGGGCCTGTTTGGCGGCCTGAGACGAGCGCGTGTCCACGATGAAGCCCCGGGCCCCAGGGCGAGCCCCCGCCAGCACAGCTCGCAGCAGCTCCTCGTCCTCAGCGCAGCGCCTTTTCTGGGGACCAGTCAGGGGCTGGCTGGAACGTACCAGCACCTGTGGACCGGGACTGCGCTCCGGAAGCCGTAGCCACCCAGCCTTGGCTTGGGGACTCCTCTCCCGGAGCCCCGAGGGAGGGTCTACACACTAGGGCAGGTCTAAAGCTGGCAGGGGCAGGCCGGAGCCTAGGGCCTTAGCGGCAGAACTGGCCGGGCGCCGGGCCCGGCCTTGGGTGTGTTGTAGTCAGAGGGGAAAGGGACCCGAAGAGTAGGCCGTGGACGAGTCCAGGGTTGACAAAGAAGGGACTAAGCTCAGGGGGCCCGACCGGCCGGGGGCGGGTCCCGGGATTGGCGAGACTCCGAAACTGGGGAGAGAGGCGGGGTCAGAGTCAAGGAAGGCCGGAGGGGGCGGGGCCTGTTGGAGGCAGGACTGGGCGCGGCCAAAAAGGGTTGGAGCCGGCCGGCGGCAGCCGCGCTGCGAATTGGCCGGACCGGTGCAGAAAAGGGCCAAGAAGGGCCGCAGTTGGTCCAAGAGGCAGAGTCTGGGGAGGGGCGGGCTCACGGTTCCGCTGGGCGCGTGGTGGTAGCTGAGCACAGGGAAGCGGCCTCCCTGGCGGAAGCGGGCGCTGCGCGCCAGGGCACCGTCGTCCACAGAGCGAGGCACGATCACCGCGCGGGGGTAACTGGGGCACACGCTGAAGTCCTCGTTCACCTCGCTCAGCCGCCAAGCGTTGGTCTGCGGCCCAGGGAGAGGCGAAGGCCAGGTGTAGGGCACCCAGTGAGTGTCAGGACCCCACGCCCCTTCCAGGCGCGGCGCTCGCCCAACCGTGGGCCCCCAGGACCGCACCCACCTCGCGAGCTACTCGCTTGTAGTAGCGTTCGGGTGGGTGGAAGTGCCAGGCGTCGCCCAATCTCAAGCCCTTGGGACGGTAGAAGAACGGAAAGGAAGTGATGACCGATTCCAAGGAGGACAGCGCCTGGGGAAGGAAGTTGGGCGATCTGGGCAAAGTCGGAATCATCTCGCCCGCACCCTCCCAGCCCCTTTCGCCCCTCAGCTCCCTCCTCTGCAGTTACTCCAGACCACCCTGCGTCCCTTACCATTGGCTACGTTCCAGGGTAACACTGGATGCCGAGTCCCCTTGCGCAGTAGCCCCCGTTTACTCCTCTCGTTACGGAGTAGGGGTAGTTTAGGGGCCTCGGGTGCACTGCTTGTGTACCTCGATGGACCGGGCGATGTCCAGCGACGCTTCCACGCCCTCTATTTCCAGCTGCAGCACTCGGAGGTCCTTACAGCGCAACGTGATGGTGCCGGAGTCACTCGCGACCCTGGGGATGGACGGGCTTAGGTTGAGTGTCACCCGCCCGTCACCAGGGAAGGAGAAATGAGTTTCTTAGGACTGGACGTAATGCAAGGGTGCAAGGGCTCCAACTGCTCTTGCCCTCCCCCCTCTCCTCCCGGAGCCGCAAACTCCCCGACTACGGGGACGCCCCCGCCACGTCTCACCGCTTCTCGATAGAGTCCACGCTACGCAACAGCAGCAGCCACAGCTCTGAAGTCGCCTGGGGCCCTGGCGACAGCAGCAGGTGGTGGCCGGTGAGGCATAGCGTGCCACGCAGTGGGGGTGCCTCCGGACCCCTCAGGAGCTTGGCTTGGGCCCGGCCGGTACGAATCAGGTCCGAGAACTCCATTCCGCCTGGGGTGGGCCTAGGGCCCAGCAGAAAGACTCCAGGAGCGTCAGGCGGGGCGAGCGCGGGCTTCGAAAGGGACAGGAACTGGCTGGGCAGCTGGCGACGCCGGCAGGACAGCTGTTAAGGAGGCCCCTTGGAGGAAGGGATCGAACAGTTTCACAGGAATTTCCCCCTCCTACTGCCAGCACTTCTTAGCGAGGAACCCGGCCAGAACCTGTTAAGGAAACCTCAATTTCATCATCTGTGAAATGGGGAGAATAGTCTTGCTTAAAGCCCGTTGCCTCCTGTCTTGGTCGCAGGTGGCACTTAACAATTTTGTTTTTTTTAAACTCAGGTGCTGCCACTCTCGCTGATTTAAAAAAGAAAGAAAAATACCATTTCTTGTACCCTGGTGGAAGGGGTTGGAAAGTGTGGGTGTGAAACTGGGAACTGTCTACTTCCTCCCTCTACATCTGAGGCAGGGTGGGGGAAATCCCTTAGTCCACCTTAAATGCAAGCAGCTGTGTAGCTGGTGCCCCTCCCCCACCACAGCTGGAAGTCGCTGCCTGTGGGCGCCCTCTATGGGGGCCACTTCTGGTTTAGTCTTGCCCTCCGAAGCCTCAACTCGGATCACTCCATCCTTCCACCAAATATGAATTGCCTGTACACTGAACTGGGCCCTGTATTTAGTGAGAGGACCCAAGGATGACTGGAGAAGGTTCTGTTCATTAGGATTTTCAGTCTAGCAAGAGACACACACTTAAGCTGATAAATTACAAGAGTTTAAAGGATTTACTGGAGGACCCATCCATCCATCTCTCCATCCATCCAATTATTCTTTCATTTCTTAAATGATGCCTACACTCTGTTAAGTGCTGATTACTAAGAAGAATAAGACAGATTCTTGCCTTCAAAGGGCCTTTTGGTCCATTAGGTTCCACACGTCTAGAGTCCAGGCACACACACACACACACAAAACCCTTCTTTCAACACACACACACATTTCATTAAACACACACACAAAGAAGATAAATCATAGGGGGACACCCATAACATAAACATAAAATCGGAATAATCTGTGAAAGGAACCAGACATAAAAGAATACAAATTGTAAAATTCCACACCAGCTGGGATGGGAATTCGTTAGAAATGCAAATTATCAGGCCCCACCCCATATGTCTCTTTTAACAAGCTTTCAGGAGATTCCCATGCACACTACAGTGTGAGAACCATTGGAAAGTACACAGAAAGGCAAAACTAATCTTTGCTGTCAGAAATTATGGTAACATTACCCTCAGGAGAGTAGTGACAGGCCAGGAGCACTTCCTGGATGCTGGTAACACTCTTGCTTTATCTGGGTGCTGGGTACATCAGTGCATTCAGTTTGGGAGAATTCAGCAAGGCATGCATTTATGATATGTGAGTTTTTCTGTGTGTATATTTCAAAACAAAATTTTAAAAAGGGAACAGCTCTGGTTGAAGCCCTGGGAGGGCCAGGAAGAGAGAGGGTTTAGGAGCCCTTCTACGGCTCTGCCTTTATCCCATATACAGTCCTTAAGGGGTTTCCAAGGGAACCTAAAGTTCCTTAAAGTATAGCTTGAAATCAATCATTGATCTGTCCCAATAGAGAGTCGGTGACTTGTCCAAAGTCTCACAGAGCCAGCACCAGAACCCAGATCTCCTGACTCCCCGGCCAGGGTTCTGGACACTGTTCCTTTCCTACAAGGCCAGTGTCATGAGTGAGGATGGTGAGGGGGAACAGCTCACCAGCCTCTGTCCAATCCCCACCCCTTAACTTGGGTCTTGGGAAGAAGGCCAAGACTCTAGTGTGGATGATGCTTTTCTCATCCTGGAGCAACTTCCGTTCTGGGAACTGGGTGTCTCCTTCTGGGCAAAGACAATAAAATTCATCCAAGGGGCTGGAGGAACAGGGCTCCTCCTGCCCCCACCCGGATGAGCATCACGTGGCTCCTGGGTTAGCAGGCCAGGAAAATCCCAGCCCTTGCACACTTAGCCTCCCATACCCCTCTATTCACCCAGCCTGACACACTCAGAGAGACCAGACCCATCTTGAGCACTCACCGTCACACATTCCCTGGCACAGTTCCATCACCTTCAGCTCCTGCCACCTCTCCCCAGCAACACTGCCACCCTTTCCCAAATTCCCAGAGCTGCAGCCTTGCCCTGACACTCACCCCAAATCCACCATGTCCCTGGGGCCACTGAAATTCCAGGCAGTAGGTGAAGAAAATGAAGAGGATGAGGAGGGAGAGAGCCTGGACTCCGTGAAGGCACTGACGGCCAAGCTACAGCTGCAGACACGACGGCCCTCATATCTGGAGTGGACAGCCCGGGTGCAGAGCCAGGCCTGGCACAGGACCCAACCCAGACCCGCACTGGGGGGCCCTGGGACCCTCTGCGGCTTCGACTCAATGGACTCTGCCCTAGATTGGCTCAGGCAGGAGCTGGTGAGTCAGGTGGGGTGGGCGGTCTTGCAGAGGGCCTAAGGGCCAGTCATCCTTAGGACCCAAGAACAATGGGTGTGGGGAGGGGTTGAGAATGGACCTCAACTCCAGCAACTGCCTGCTCCTGTTGCTTTGTCCTGGGGCTGAGGAGCCATGAGTGGACTTGTCCAATGTTTTATCCAGGGAGCCTTGCCAAAGCAGGATTCCATCCAATCTATCTTCTACCGACTACTCCTGTGGCTCTGGGGACAGAGCCCTGGCACCAGTTATAGGTGGGGAAGGTATGGCCTCCCCCACTCTGGGAATTGCTATACCTCAAAGATGCAGTGAAGGACAAAAGGAGGCATTGACCACACCGTAGGCAGAATCTGAGGAGGCGAGCATTACATAGGTGGCTCATAACCCAATATGTGCGAACAGAAAGATGTTCAGGCTCCAAATTGGAGATTCCGCTTAGTTGCCCTGGGGTGGGGCCCCAGGCACCTGTATTTGTTTAGCAATCTCTCCTTAACTTAGTTTTAGAGCAAGATCTGAGAGACGGGGAGGGATCAAGCTGGGGCGAGAGGGGGTGGGGAGGCCACAGTCTGTGCGAAAACCCAGGGTGTTGACAGGAAGGGAAGAATGACGAAAGTGGCTGAGGACCAGGCCAGCAGTCTCACGCCCCCTCTCGGCCGCAGCGGGAGATGCAGGCTCAGGACCGGCAGCTGGCAGGACAGCTGCTTCGGCTGCGGGCCCAGCTGCACCGGCTGAAGGTGGACCAAGCCTGTCACCTGCACCAAGAGCTGCTGGACGAGGCCGAGCTGGACCTGGAGCTGGAGCCGGGGGCCGGCCTTGCCTTGGCCCCGCCGCTGCGGCACCTCGGCCTCACGCGCATGAACATCAGCGCGCGACGCTTCACCCTCCGCTGAGCCACACCTGCACCTCCTGAGACCTCCCGGGAAGGGGAAAGGAGGGGTGTCCCAGAGGTGCCAGCACCTCGCAAAGCGTGCTGGGAGGGTTGGGAGATCACTCAGCTTTCTGGGAGCATAAAGGCCCCTGCTGCCTTAGCTTGGGAAGGGGGAGTTGGAGGAAGGGGAGAGGCTCGCCGACCCCCAAGCTCTTCAATAAAGACCCTCTCTGCTTCCCATCAAGGTCTCTGCAGTCATTTATTCAGGCCCAAGGTCGTTGTGTGTCATCTGTAGCTGGGACCAGGGATTACACTGCAGGAGAGAAGGCCCAGGTGGAGATGAACAGAGGCACCCCCCTCTCCCCCTAGCGCCAGCTCTATCTCCCTATTTTACCAAGATCAGAGCTGGAAAAGCGCTTCAAATCCTAAATCACCCCCATGAAGGTGACAGGTCAATGGGCAACTGATGAATGCAGGACCTGGTGGACCTGGGTTGAAAAGCCAGCTCCACCATGCATTTTCTATCAGATCTGGAGGCGGGCCCCTTAAGCCTGCAACTGTTCCTTTCTCTCTAAACTGGAAATGCTACTTCTCACTCCGCAAATAGTTGGAGATGTCTTAAGTGAGACAATGCACAATAGACACTCCATAAACTTGAACTGTGTCTTGCTTATCCTTGCTATCACCCGTGGTATTAGTACCATTGTGCTGAGGCCCAGAGATGGGCTGTGCAAGGCTCTGTGTCACCGGGTTCTTTTTTTTTTTTTTTTTTTTTTTTTTTTTTTTTACATTGTATCTCCTCAGCCTTTGTTTCTGTATTACCCTCTTTGTCTGACTTTCCAACTCAGGCTTCCTCTTCCCCCCACCCATTTCCTGTCTCCCCCTTCCCTCTGCAGCTGAGGTGCAGGCAGCATCAGCTTCCACCTCACAAACCCCAACAATGCTCTGTGGGCTCCCCTCCCCCAACTTGTTCACTAAGTGTAGGTCTGGTGGTGGTGACGGTGACACATTTATGTTTTCCTCCGGGTGGGGCCAAGGCCCCGCTCTTGTGCCTGATAGATGCCACCCAGGGTTCCTCATAACACTGGTGACCTGACGCTTAGCCTATGATGGGTGCCACCCTCAACCTGGCCCCAGGGGAAAGGGAGATTCTTGGCCTGCGTGCTGCTTGTGACAAGGTTCCTGTCTCCCGCCTATAACAGAAAGTCCTGCCAGTCAGCTACCTGCACCTGGGTCCCTGGGCAGGCGTGTTTGTCTCCCACTTGTTGCAGGAGATGGTGGCAGGCCCCATATTTCTAACAGGGGCTGTGTCCTTGCCTCATCCTGAATTAGAAATGTCGTCCTAATTAGTGGGGGCTTGCCCTGTCCTCTGTCCGCAACAGGGGCTGTGACTCTGTCGTCTTGAAAACGCGGGGTTGTCCTGCCTGCTTCCTTAAACAGATTGTTGTCCAGCATTCTGTCTATAAGAAGGGGGTTATTAGCCTACCCTCTGACTCTAATAAAGGTATCGTCCTGAGCCCTGAGATGGCATGACTGTTGTTTTGCCATAGTTATTTGTTAACCTGACATCTGACTGTAACATAAGGTGGTCTGCTCTCCAATGATTGAACAGGGAGAGCGCTCTCTCCTCTGATTCCAAAGTCCCTCTCTTAGACTGTAATGAAAAGGTCACTCAGCTCTCAGACTGTGACAGCAGTGCCACTTGTCTTTCACCAAAAGCCGAGTGTATGTCTGCTTGCCCCTTGCTCATTGAGATATAAAGGCTGCCCTTGAATCTCTTGTCCAGGTCGCCCCCGGGGGGCAGGAGGGAGGTTCCATCAGGTACCTTTTCTTCAGCTCTAAGAGCCCCCCTCCGGTGGGCTGGAGATGTAAAGGACCCCCAGGGGCTGAGGAGCTGGGGGCTATGGCAGCAGGAAGCTTGGGG
This sequence comes from Herpailurus yagouaroundi, assembly GCF_014898765.1. Lineage (NCBI taxonomy): Eukaryota > Metazoa > Chordata > Mammalia > Carnivora > Felidae > Herpailurus > Herpailurus yagouaroundi. Next base: position 24,481,210 of record NW_024412388.1, read on the forward strand.
TGCTGGAGGCTTGTGGTTGGGCTGCTGGGGCCCCGGTTGGCTGCGGAGCCCTTAGGAGGAGGCAGGAAGTCAGGGTGGGACGTGGGCGCGCTAAGACAGGCGGTGGCTACCTCGGCGAGGGGAGCTGAAACTGTGTGTGAGCTGCCAGGCTAGGCCAGGAGGACCATGTGAATGGGGCTGGAGGGCTCCTGGGCTGGGCAGGTAAGGAGTACTGGGAACAGGGGTCTAGGACTGTGGTGGGAGGACCGACTGGGGGAGGGTGGTGCTGCACCCGGGCATGGGGCGCGGCTCCCTGGGTATTCAGCAGCCCTACAGGCGGGGCAGGGGGATAGAAAAGCCTCACTAGAGGTCAGGTGGGCGGCGTGCGGTACAGCTGGAGGCCCCCTTTCCTACGTAGCTCTTGCCTCTCGCCTCTGCCACGCTGTCTGCACTGGTCCCTCCCTCACTGGCAGCATCTTCTTGGAGATCTGGTGCATGTACTGTCAGGCGTTGAAAAGGCCTTCAGAAATCCCCAAGTCCAGTCCCTGATCCCATTGATGGATGAGCCTCCTGAGGCCCAGAGAGGGCAAACGCCCCCTCCTTGCAGCCACTCAGCAAGGCAGTGGCAGGGTCAGGCCCTGGGAGAGGGTGGTGGCCTAGGCTAGGACTGCCCCCCACCCCACTGGGCAGGGTGATGATGGTCAGTCTTGAGTCAGGGGTTCCAGGAATCCTGCTGATGGCTGGGACAGACCCCAGTGACAAGCATCTTCTGAGAAAGAGAGAGAGAGAGGGATTGAGAGAGAGGGATTGAGACAGAAGAGTCACCCAGAGCATCCAGATGGACACGTGACAAGTGATTTTAGCCTCAGTGACCAGCAGTGCTGGAGAGCCTGGGGTGTCTCCTATTGGGAGCACATGGATGCAGGAGGGCAGGGATGGGGCCTCCAGGGTGGAAGCATCTGACCAGAGGCTGGGAAGTTGAAGGAGAGAGAATGGAAAGGAAAGGGCAGAGGAAAGGCTATTTTTATCCCAGACAGGGGCACAGGCGGCCCTGGGTAAGGAACGTCCACGCTTCCATCTGGAAAGTTGCCATTCCTGCCCCTGCCAGGTGTCACAGGATGTCCTTCCCCGGCCCCCCCCCCCCCCCCCTGGCGCTCTCTGGCCTCAGCACCCCCCCCCCCCCCACCTGCATGTACAGGGCCAGCTGGTACTGCAGATTGCTGCTTCAAACCCCGGGAAGGTGGAGGCCCAGGTAGGCATAGTCAGCTACCTGCCCACCCCCTCACTTTCTAACTCTGAGCCTTCAGTTTATGGGGGGCATCTCCGTGTGAGCCAGACTTTCCAGGGTCCCCCTACCCCACCCTCCACTGCTGGAGTTTTCCTTGACACACGATTTCCACCTAGTGTGTCCCAGTCTTTCTCTCGTCCCCAAGCCTGATGCCTGTAGCCTTTTGTGAGGGCTGGAGAACATGCTGGCTCTCCCTGTGCCTCGGGGGGGGGGGGGCCCATCCGCACCCTGGACCTGCACCCCCTCATTCTGCCAGCATGTGCTGAGAGATGACGCAGGGCCCCTCGCCCTCCAGGCTCATGGACAGAGGTTCTTCTCAAAGGGTAAAGGGCCAAGTGACAGGGCAAGAGAATGAGATAAGGGCCAAGACTACAGAAGACTTCCCTTGGGTGACCTGGAAGGCTCCCTGGAAGAGTCAACACAGTTCTGAGAAGGGCAAAGGCCCTTTTTGGAAAGCACCTATGACAGGAGCCAAGGTCACTGTCCCTGGTTTCTGTTTCTTGGGTACCATGAGGGTAGCGCAAAACCAAACACCAGAGAGTGGATGGCTATGGTATAGTGCAAAGAACATAGGTTTCAGGAACAGGCCGACCCAGGTACAATTCTGGGGCTGGCATTTCCTCAAATGGTATTGCCTTTGTCTCTCCAGACTCCAAACTCCAGATCATTAATCTGTAAAGAGGCAATAATCAATTTCTCCCTTACAGACTGTTTGTGGGGCCTGTCATGTGCCCTGGGTTGTACTTGACACATAGTAGGTGCTTAACGGAGGTTAGGCAGTCCCTCCTCCTGTAAATGGTGCACCAAAAGGAGGGCTGTTCACACCCAGAATTACACCTACTCAGCACCTTGGCAGGCCAGTGAACCCCGTCCCCTCACACTTGTGGTATAGCTTTGCAAATGAGCTTGTTTCCTGTGTATGGTGGGTGTGAGAATTCTAGGCTGAGCCACAGGGTCTACTTTAGAGGAGAGTCCCCCCAACAGCTTCAACACACACACACACGCATGCACTCCCTATCCCAAACACCAGACATATCATCAGACATTGCGTGTGTGCATATGTGGGCAGAAGCAGAGTCAGGGTCTACACACACAACACACATTGGATGTTACAAGGCTATATACATCCCCTCACAGGCTGATGACTTCAAGGCCAAGCTCCGTTTAGTGAAAGCAATGCTGAGGGGAGCTGGGTGTGAGGGTGGGATGGGGGCAGGCAAGACCAAGATACCATCATCCAGGGATGTGGCCAAACTTCAGTGTTGGCTTAAAGTGCCTGGTGCTGTGTTTCCAACACTTGTTCTGAAGAACAGCAGTTCACGGGGTGCCTGGGTGGCTCAGTCGGTTGGGTGTCTGAATTCAGCTCAGGTCATGATCTCACAGTTAGTGAGTTCGAGCCCCTTGATGGGCTCTGTGCTGACAGCTCAGAGCCTGGAGCCTGCTTCGGATTCTGTGTCTCCCTCTCTCTCCACCCCTCCCCTGCTCATGTTCTGTCTCTCTCTCTCTCTCTCTCTCTCTCTGTCTCTCCCTCTCAAAAATAAACATTAAAAAATATTAAACAACAACAACAACAACAACAATAAAACACCAGTCTCATGAGGCACCTGGAGAGAAAATGGTCTTGGGGCCAAATCCACATGGCCTCAGCTACCAACCAGCCCAACGCATGTTAATTTCATAGTCAATGTCAGCTTGTAAAAGCTTTGAAAGTTCCCCCAGAGTAGGGGCCTGATTGATTTTGTCCAACTCATCATTTCCCAAACTTCTTTGGTCACAGAACCTTTTCTCCCCCTGATCATCTATTCCACGCCTACTTTTCTTGTGATAGGGAGAGGAACAGAAGAGTAGGCTGTACAGTGAATCCTCCTCGAATGATCGTATCTCTTGGCAGGGTTTTTGCATTGGTGGTGGGTTTTTTTTTGTTGTTTTTTGTTTTCCAGTGACAAAATTAGCACACGGCTGTTACAAAAAATTCAAACGGTACAGAGGCATGAACAGAAATATAAGAAACACAGCCCCCTCCAACCTCACTTCTGGGATGTGTTCACCGCGAACAGTTTCCAGAGTTTCCTATGTGTGGCTGCTGACAAGTGTCGTGGTTAGAAGCCCAGGCTCTGGAGGTAGACCAAGGTTCAAATCACCACTCTACCACTTACTTATTTGTTATGAGGCCTCAAACAAATCGTTTTACCTCATTTGTGCCTCAGTTTTTGCATGTGTAAAATGGGGTTCATTATAGCATTTACTTGATAGGATTAGTATGAGAATTACATGGAAACATGCAAATAAAGTATTAGCACAGCACGTGGCTTAAAAGAATCCTCTTATAGATGCCCATTTACATGCAAGTAGGCTTCCATTCTACATTCTGTTCTGTAACTTGCTCGCCATGTTTTTTGGTCTTGGGTTTTTTGCTTGCCACGTTATAACTGGGATGTCTTTCCATGTCAATACCTGGAGACGGTCCTTCTCTCTTCAACAGCTTCAGCTAACCGTTCGCTTGGTAAATGGGTAATGGTGGTGATTTTGAAATGCTACTTCCTGACAAGTATTGCTGTTTTGCGTTGCCAGTGTTGTTGTGAGTCATAGACATTACCAATCAGTAAGGTGAAGACAGGCCTGTGGCCTCCTGGGAAAATGGAGTGATCTGCCAGAGGGGCACCCACCTCTGTCAGAGAGGGCAGGGCCAAAAGGACAGGAACCTCTTGATCTGCTCACCTCTGTGTCACCAGCGCTAGAACAGAGCTTGGCACAGAGAGATATCCGTGCAACTTTTGTCAGTAGGCTGACCAGTTAAGAAGATTGTCCCTCCATGGGGCACCTGGGTGGCTCAGTTGGTTGAATGTGTGACTCTTGATTTTGGCTCAGGTCCTGATCTCAGAGTTCATGAGATCGAGCCCCGCATCGGGCACCTGCTTGGGATTCTCTTTCCCTCTCTCTCTGCCCCTCATCTGCTTGCATGTGCTCTCTCTCTCTCTCTCTCTCTCTCTCTCAAAATAAATAAATGAACACTAAAAAAGAAAGAAAGAAAGAAAATTGTCCCTTCTCTAACTCACCAACAGACGTCTAAGCCCAAAGCTCTGGCTCGTGTTGTAACATTTCCCAAAATATGGCCTGTGCACCACCGATGTACGTGAGTGATATTAGGGGGTAATGAATTTGAATTTACAGATGATATTATGAATTTGTTTTAATGTACCCTGATTTCTGTTTATGGATGGTGATACTGATTTTCCATTTATGGTAGATAAATATATTCCATTTTAGGTAAATATATTCAAGGTGAAAAGGTGGTCTATGGAAATGCTCAAAATCACAAAGGAAAAGGAAAATAATTGATAATAGCTAATATTAGCGTTTAGACTGGAAAATGTTTAAGGCTGTTGTAATGAAATGCTCATGTTAGCCGCGAATAATAGAGTTGACCTTTAAACAACAGGGTTGTTGGGCTCCCACCCCACGCAGTCGAAAATCTGCGGTGTGTAACGTTCAGCTGCCCAAAGACTTAACTACAGTTGACCCTTAACTACATACAGTCAGGGGCGCTGACTACCCGCATAGTCAAAAATACCTGCACTGGGGTGCCTTGGTGGCTCAGTTGATTAAGCGGCCGACTTCGGCTCAAGTCATGATCTCATGGTTCATGAGTTCGAGCCCCACATTGGGCTCTGCTGACAGCTCAGAGCCTGGAGCCTGTTTCAGATTCTGTGTCTCCCTCCCTCTCTACCCCTCCCCTGCTCACACTCTGTCTCTCTCTCAAAAATAAAAAAAAACATTCAAAGAAAATCCTGGTATAACTTTGATCCCCCTAGGACTTTACTAATAGCCTACTGTTGACTAGAAGCCTTACTGATAACATAAACAGTTGGTTAACACATATTTTGTCCATTTTTATTTATTTGTTTATTTTTTATTTTTAGAGAGCGAGCACAAGCAAGGGAGAGGGGCAGAGGGAGAGAGAGAGAGAGGAAGAGAGAGAGAGGGAAAATCTTTTTTTTTTTTTTAAGCTTATTTACTTACTTTGAGAGAGAGAGTGCAAGTGAGGGAGGGGCCGAGAGAGAGAGAGACAGGGAGAAAGAGAGAATCCCAAGCAGGCTCCACACTGATGGTGCAGATGTGGTACAGATGTAGGGCTGGAACTCACCAACTGCAAGATCATGACCTGAGCCGAAGATGGACGCCCAATGGACTAAGCCACCCAGGTGCCCCGAGAGAGAATTGTAAGCAGGTTCCACCCTGAGCAGGGCTTCTATCTCAGGGCTCAATGCTATGACCCTGGGATCATAACCTGAGCTGAAATCAAGAGTTGGATGCTCAACCCAATGAGCCACCCAGAGGCTCCAGATTAACTTATATTTTGCATGTTGTATGTTTTATACATTGTATTGATACAATAAAGGAAACTAGAGAAAAGAAAGTGTTATTAAGAAAATCATAAGGAAGACAGACCACCTGGCTGGCTCAGCCGGTAGAGCATGCAACTCTCGATCTTGGGGTTGTAGCTTCGAGCCCCATGTTGGGTGTAGAGGTTACTTAAAAATAAAATCTTTGGAAAAAAAAAAAGAAAGGCAAAATCATAAGGAAGAGGAAATACACTTATAGTACTCTACTGTAAAATATCCACACATAAGTGGAGCCCCACGGTTCAAAGCCCTGTTATTCAAGGGTCAGGTGAACTCTCATGTACGTAGTTCTCCCTATGTGCCAAGCACATGCTAAACGCTTTATTTATGGGATCATCTATATCTCACATATAATGCTTACAACAGCCCTCCGTGGAGATCCTGTTTTAGTTCCCATTTTGCAGATGAAGGAATGGAGAGAGGCTCAGAGAGGTTTAGTAACCTGCCCAGAGGCCCTCTGCCATTACGGTCAAGCCACTCTCAGTTTCGTGAGAATAAATTCATCTTGTTTGCATTTAAGAGAAAGCTTATCTTTTTTGTTCTCTGTGGTTTAAAAAAAAAAAACGGGGGGTGTTATATCACAAAGGAACTCAGGACACATCCCTGTTCTATCCGTTAGAAATTATTTACCATGCCTACCAACCCTGATTCCTAAGTACCATGATGAGGGTTCTGCGTAGGCCTCCATAGGCAAGGCTGTTCATTGAACATATACAACCGTGCTAACAACCAAATCTTGGTCAAAGGAAAAGGCCAAGAAAATGTTTTAAGTGATTCCTGACAGATTTTGCCACAAGGTGGCCCAAAGTACCACAATGGTCTGCATTGGAATAGCCTGTCTGCTCTTGACCAAGAATTCCTGGCAAGAAGCTGGCACACATTTTGGACAGAATGTTCAATAAATGAATACGTTTACAGTTTAGGGGAGAAAAAGTGTTGCCCCTTTTTTTTTTTTTTTCTTCTTCAAGGGGACAAAACACATTCTAGGCAGCCAGGCGAGATAATGTCTACGGAGTTGATAAAGGTGAACAGGTTGGCAAAAATCAGAACTCATGGTGATATGAGCCCTAAACAGCCCTGGGTTTAGACAATCCAGTCCAGGAGCTGCACAGAGCCTGGGATTTTTGATCAGTTCTACACAGTGTGAGCAGGGCCACTGCTGCATGTGTTGGGCACTATGCTGAGGGTCATGAAGGGGTGGGGACTGACATCTGGCCCTCACTCTACTCTCCAAGTTTGAAACCCCAGGGAGGGGTGGCTCTTTATAATTGGCACAAAGTGCTCTGTGGACCATGGGCAGCTTTGAATTTGACCGAGAACATTACAGACCCTAGTCAGAGGAGGTCTAGATCTATAAAATTCCTGCTATTGACCTCGAATTCCAGAGTTGGGAGAAGAGAATGTCCTGTTTCACTCACCCCAGAATCTACCTCATTGCTGGGGCTGAGAGCCCTGGGGATTCTCTGGATCTGTTTTGTCTTCATCTTCTTTTCCTTTCTTTCAGACAATGAGACGTTTATATTAAGATTTAATTTTGATTTTCTTTTTACTGGCCTCGTTTCCTAACCTGATTAGATTATTTTGGCTACCCAGCAATCTTTGTCAAACTAAGACCAGAAGGATGGGACCCACATTGTGTATAAATAGATGTATGCATATACGATCTCACAACTACACAGGGACAGGCACAAACTATACATACCCCCATTCTGTGATACATCCGTCTGCACAAACAGCCTTGGACAAGCCCATGGGTATGCACACATAAGCACGATGTTCACAGAATCATCCGCCTTCATATACGCAGACTTGCATTCACCAATTGGCTAAATGTACACTCAGAAACATGCATTCTAGGTGGAAGGAGAATCGTCTTGCAGAAAAAGGCCTTTGTTAACAGCACAATGATCAAAGTTTTGATGAAGAGCGGTTCCCCACCCTGTCAGACCTCCTCCCCTGCCCTGTTTCCTCCATGGCCCCTCAGGATCCTCCACCCTCTTTAGAGGACTTCCCAAGGAGTAAAGAGTAGAGGAGAAAGCTTGGTAGGTAGCCTTATCTGAGTTTCACCTCTGCCTAGAGTCCTCATGTGCTATTGGGAAAATCACTCAACCTCTCTGATCCCCCAGAGTCTCCACCTTTAAAACAAGGCTGGTGGGGCGCCTGGGTGGCTCAGTCGGTTGAGCGGCCGACTTCGGCTCAGGTCATGATCTCGCGGTCCATGAGTTCGAGCCCCGCGTCGGGCTCTGTGCTGACAGCTAAGAGCCTGGAGCCTACTTCAGATTCTGTGTCTCCCTCTCTCTGACCCTCCCCTGTTCATGCTCTGTCTCAAAAATAAATAAACGTTAAAAAAATAAAAATAAAACAAGGCTGGTAAATTACACCAGTGCTTCTAAGCTCTTCCCTCCCAGGCTTCTTTGCCCTTTTTCCTTGTTGTAGTCCCCCCCACCCCCCAGGTCTCATGGTTTTGAAGTTACTTTGTTTAGGTGCTCATTTTCTTGTTTTCTAATTTAAATTTTAATCAGAGACTTAATCAAGTATGCATTGAAGAAACCATCATATAATTTGTCAAACTAAGAAACAAATTATAGTGCAATTTCCCTTCAGGCTTTTTGAAATACTGAAATAATCTGCAGGCCTCCAGCATCATCCTGGGGCCTCCCAGAAACATGGAGCTCCCAGTAGCGGGAGCCACTCACCAAAATCCTCTCTGGCATTGTCGGACCCCAAGGTCTCATGATGGCTGCCTGGCCCTACACTCCACAGCTTAGACTTTTGTAGAGGGCTGGATGTGCTACCTGCTGCTGGAGGCCTCCAGGAGCACAGGACAAGCCATAGAGGAAATTCTGGGGTCAGATTCCCCAGAAGAGTTAGAGTTCCTTTGGGCTTAATCAGGACAGGTTTGACTTCTTCCCCATTCCCGACTCCAGTATATATTTTTATATATTTTTAAATGTTGATTAATTTTTATTTTTTAATGCTTATTTATTTATTTATTCTGAGAGAGAGAGAGAGGATGAACAGAGAGAGGAGGGACAGAGAGAGAGAGAGGGACAGAGAATCTGACCGAAGTAGGCTCTGTGCTGACAGCAGAGAGCCTGAAGTGGGGTTTGAACCAAGAACTGTGAGATCGTGACCCGAGCTGAAGTCAGACGCTCAACCGACTGAGCCACCCAGGTGCCTCAATTTTTTTTTAAGTAGGCTCCATGCCTAATGAGTGCCGGACACGGGCCAAACTCGCAACCCTGAGGTCAAGACCCAAGCTGAAAGCAAGAGTCTGATGCTTGAAGCACCTGGGTAACTCAGTGGGTTAAGCATCTGACTCTTGATTTCAGCTCAGGTCGGGATTTCATGGATTCGTGGGTTTAAGCCCCGCATCTGGCTGACAGCACAGAGCCTGCTTGGGTCTCTCTCTCTCCCTCTCTCTCTGCTCCTCCCCCTACTTCAAAATAAATATACTTGAAAAAAAAAACCCAACTTTTTTTGAGGGAAAAAAAAAAAGTCTGGGGCATCTGAGTAGCTTAGTCGGTTGAAAGTCCAACTTTGGCGCAGGTCATGATCTCACAGCTCGTGAGTTCGAGCCCCGCGTCGGGCTCTGTGCTGACAGCTCAGAGCCTGGAGCCTGCTTCAGATTCTGTCTCCCTCTCTCGCTGCCCCTCCCCTGCTCATGCTCTGTCTCTCTGTCTCTCTCAAGGATAAATAAACATTAAAAAAAATTTTTTTTAATGAATAAATGTTAAATTTTTTTTTTTTTTAAAGAAAAAGGAAAAGGAAAAAAAAAAAAATGTCTGAAGCTTAACTGACTGAGCCACCTAGGCACCCCTGGCCCTAGTAACTAGGGATGTCAGGTCCTCTCTGGTAGGCCCAGATTTAGTCCATGATATAGATCCTGTCTGCATGCTGTCCTGGACCGTGGCCCAAGGCCCTGTGTCTCTTTTCCCTTCCCCGCGTGACTCCAGCCTGGACCAGGCACCAGCTTCCAGCCCTGTGATCTCCAACCTGGATTTCTTCTGGCCCCTCCACTGGCTTCTCCTCGCTATCGCATCCAAATTCATCCCCTTACCTCAACCCCAAACTTTTCTGTCTCTTACCCTTTTCTGAAGCCTCTGAGAATGTCAGCCTAGATGGGCCCTACGATCTCAGTCCAACTCCATCTGATGTTGGCGTTCTCTATACAGTACAATCAACCTGTGATCTTCCAAGGCCTGTTTGAATATCGCAAACAACGCGATGCTCACGGCCTCACCCATAGCTCAGCTCGTCTTTGGCTGCTTCCAGATTGATATCAGGGCTTCTCTGGAGGCGTTTGCTGCTCATTAGTTCCTAGCCATAATGAAATTAGCTGTCAAAAAGCCATTTACAGCCACAGATGGGTAGACTCTGGTTGAGCAGGATTTCTCGAATGTCTCTCCCCCACACTCCAGGACTCCTCACAGGAGCAGGGAGAGTGAATGTGTATCCTTTTCCTTGAAAGTCTCTTGATTTGGCTTAAAGTTCCACGTACGTTTTACATTTTCCTCCACAATAGGTCTATGTTTGCTTAACTCTATGAATAAGGTCAAGTAACACTCATGTTCTGAGAAGACACACACCCATGACTTCTGGCATCCATGAAGGGTCCTGAGTATCTCAGTTTGACAAACATGACTTTCAAGGGAGGCCTGGGTGGCTGAATCGTTTAAGCGTCCAACTCTTGATTTCGGCTCAGGTCGTGAGCTCATGGTTCCTGAGACTGAGCCCTGCGTCAGGCCCTACACTGACAGTGTGGTGCCTGCTTGGGATATTCTCTCACCCCCTCTCTCTGCCCCCCCCCCCCCCCCCCCCCCCAAATAAACTTAAAAAAAAAAAGAAAGAAATAAAAGAAACATTGGATTATCTACCAATTCCATTCTCCCATCCTCCAAAGTAGGGCCTGGGAGGGCAAAATGAGCAGTGGTGGAAGTCTTTCTAAGCTCTAAACTAAGCTAACATTTGTGCAAGCTTATGAGAAAGGGATGCTAAGACCCCTCTGACAGAAAAGGAAAAGTGAAGCTTAGGAAGAATGATTTCAGCAGTCATACAGTAAGCGTCAGAACTGGGGTTTGAACTTAGGTCTCTCTGATTCTGAGGCCCGTCTTCGAGTTTTTTGTTTTGTTTGCTTGTTTATTTTTTAAGATTTTCTTTTCTTTTTTCTTTTTTTTTTTAATTTTTTTTTTCAACGTTTATTTATTTTTTGGGACAGAGAGAGACAGAGCATGAACGGGGGAGGGGCAGAGAGAGAGGGAGACACAGAATCAGAAACAGGCTCCAGGCTCTGAGCCATCAGCCCAGAGCCTGACGCGGGGCTCGAACTCACGGACCGTGAGATCATGACCTGGCTGAAGTCGGACGCTTAACCGACTGCACCACCCAGGCGCCCCTAAGATTTTATTTTCAAGTAATCTCTACACCCAGCGTGGGGCTTGAACCCACAACCCTGAGATCAAGAGTCACATACTCCACCAATGGAGCCAGCCAGGCATCCTGAGTCTTTTTTTTTTTTGTTTTGTTTTTTTAAAAAAATTTTTTTTTTTTCAACGTTTATTTATTTTGGGGACAGAGAGAGACAGAGCATGAACGGGGGAGGGGCAGAGAGAGAGGGAGACACAGAATCGGAAACAGGCTCCAGGCTCTGAGCCATCAGCCCAGAGCCCGACGCGGGGCTCGAACTCACGGACCGCGAGATCGTGACCTGGCTGAAGTCGGACGCTTAACCGACTGCGCCACCCAGGCGCCCCTTTTTTTTTGAATTGAGATACAATTGACATGTGTCCTTAAGTCTTGCAAACCAAAAAAATCTCCACTACCCTCCCTCCACTTCTACTTGGTCCCAGCATGGATTAGCATCTCCAGCTTTGTTCTCTCCCAAATAGGTTGTGTGAGGTTGTTTTTTTTTTTTAAGTTTATTTATTTTTGAGAGAGAGAGAGAGAGAGAGGATCTTAAACAGGCTCCACTCTCTGTGCAAAGCCCAACGTAGGGCTCAAACTTCATGAACAGTGAGATCTTGACCTGAGCTGAAATCAAGAGTCGGCTGCTTAACTGACTGAGCCACCCAGGCGCCCCAAATGGGGTGAGTTTAAGCAGGCCTCTCCGGGCCTGCTTATCTAAGGTTCAGTTTGCTCATCTAAGATCAGAAGTTAGGCTTGGTGGCTTCTAAGATCCTGGAAGATGGGATGCATGAATCCTCCGCGTACTAGTCAACATTTATTAATGACAACTAGTTCTGGGTGCTGGAGCATTTAGGCAAATAAAGCACAGCTTCTGTTCTGGATGAATCCACCTCTCATCAAGGGAGTGGGAAATGCAGTGCGACTGACACATAAAATCAGTCCAGTCATGATACTCAGTGCTAAGTTGACAACTCGTTTGAGTGGAGTGTTGTAGGAGGGCTTCACAGAGTAGGTGATATTTGAGCTGAGCCTGGAAGGTTGAGTTAGTTCAGTAGGTAGACAAGAGAGCATTCAAGGTAGGGGAGCCACACGTGCAAAGGTATGGAGTAAGAAAATAGCATGGGGTGTTTGGAAAAGGCAAGAGTAGATAAAAATGAAGGCTGTGTGAGTGTGAGTGTGTGTGTGTGTAGCAGAATAGACCACGGAGGTGGATTTGATCTTGATATTAAAGGGTCTTGGGGCGCCTGGGTGGCTCAGTCAGTTAAGCGTCTGCCTTCAGCTCAGGTCATGGTCTCACGGTCTGTGGGTTCGAGCCCCGCGTCGGGCTCTGTGTTGACAGCTCGGAGCCTGGAGCCTGTTTCAGATTCTATGTCTCCCTCTCTCTCTGACCCTCCCCTGTTCATGCTCTGTCTCTCTCTGTCTCAAAAATAAATAAAGGTTAAAAAAAAAAAGATAAAAAAAAAAGGGGGTCTTGAGTGGTTAATTTTATCTGAGGACTAGTGATTTCTAAGCAGTTCGGAGAAGAAGCCCCAGGAAGGAGATGCTCTCAGGACTCCTGGGGGCTTCACAATGAGGCGTCCAGTCTACTCTGTTTCAGGCAGAACAGCCCCACTTGTACCTGTTTTATCTATGAGGTTCTGCGTTCTGCTTGATTTCCATCTGACAAAAAGTTTCCACTGCTTAAGCAAGCAAACAAATAGAAAAGTTATGGTCAATAGTGTCGCTGAAGGTTTTTCTGCTGGTGAGAATCAGAAAGAACCCTCTGAAGGAGACTTGTTGCGGGGGGGTTGGGGAGGCTGGGGCCTGACCGCTGACATTAGGGAGCAGGAGTCTGCCATTTGGCTGGCTTCCTTGGCTAGAAAGGGGAATTGTAAATAGGAGGTGGGGTGCACACACCTCTCTGGTAGGGGAAGATGAAAATTCAGGTCTCCTCCACGGCCTGGGGAAGTGTGTGTGAACTTTAGTAGGTATTCCTCCAATGTGGGGGATGGGCAGAGAGAGAGAGAGAGAGAGAGAGAGGGTTGGGGGAGAGGCAGGAAGTGGGCAAGTAGGCTAACAAAGGTAGCTGTGGCGGTTTGCCCACCCCAGGTGGGAGGGCGGGGCCTAGGGCTCAGTGGGGGCCCATGTGCGACTTTACTTGTGGCCTGGGGGCTCAGAGGGAGCACCAGTCTGGAGCTAGGACCTCATTTCAGCTTTTCTGTGGCTGGTGAATGGGGGTTGGGGGCCTGACAATCTCAGGTACTTGTGGAAATTCCCAGGGCAAGGCCCTAGGATGTCTGATGTCCGGGAAGTAGATCTTGGGGGAGCCCCTTCAGCCCCCTCTCCATTCCCCCAGGGACCATGGGCTGTAGCTGCAGCTCAAACCCTGAAGATGACTGGATGGAAAACATCGATGTGTGTGAGAACTGCCATTACCCGATAGTCCCACTGGATGGCAAGGCCACGGTAAGAGGCAAGACAGGGGACTGACTTGGCGAGGGAGTCTGGTGGAGGACACAAACCAGGAGAAAGAAACCACCACTGGAATAACAGAGTGGTCTTCTCCCCTTGGAAACTGAAAGGAAAGGAGGCTGAGAGAGGGGAAGGGACTCTTCTGAGTAGCTGGTAAATTCAGGGACAAGACCCAGCCAAGCTGGAGAAGTGAGAACAGTGGGGAGGGGAGCCAGTATCTGACCAGTCTTTTGCTCTCTGACCCCATTTTCACCCCCCACCCTACAGCTGCCCATGCGGAATGGCTCTGATGTGAGGGATCCACTAGTTACCTACGAAGGCTTCAATCCCCCAGCCTCACCATTGCAAGGTGACCTCACAACCAGTGGGGCCTGAAAGTTAAGGCCTGTGGATCCTTGGCTCTTGTCTCCCATCTCCCTATCCACTCTCTACCTTGTCTTGCCTCTCTTGTCCCTGATCTTCTTCGCTGCCCTGTAGCTCTTGAACTCTGTGCTTCCAGCCTATCCAGGCTGGTTCTCCCTGACCCCCACCCCCACCCCTGTCTTTACAGACAACCTGGTTATCGCTCTGCACAGCTATGAGCCCTCTCACGATGGAGACCTGGGCTTCGAGAAGGGTGAACAGCTCCGTATCCTGGAGCAGTGAGTGTCCTCTCCATGCCACCCATCCTTGCCCCACGGGAGCGTGGGAGGGAGCAGGGATCCCCTGTACCGCGCGGCCCCTGAGTGGCACGCAGCGGGAGCCCTTGGGACAAAATGGGAGGCTCCGGAGTGCCGGGCTGGAGGCGGGGGTGGCATGGTGTAACTGGAGGCTTTGAAGGTTTCCAGCCGAATCCAAGGCCAGGCCGACCCCACTGACTGCCTCTGTCGCGCAGGAGCGGCGAGTGGTGGAAGGCGCAGTCCCTGACCACGGGCCAGGAAGGTTTCATCCCCTTCAACTTCGTGGCCAAAGCGAACAGCCTGGAGCCCGAACCGTAAGTGGGGACTCCTCGTGGCGAAGGATGGGAGCAGAGGAGGGGTGCTGGGGGGGGGGGGTAGTGGTGAATGCTTGAGGGCGATGGAGGAAGAAGTGACCAACAACACAAGACTGCCTTCGCTTCTGCCTTGCGCAGCTGGTTCTTCAAGAACCTGAGCCGCAAGGACGCGGAACGGCAGCTCCTGGCGCCCGGGAACACGCACGGCTCCTTCCTGATCCGGGAGAGCGAGAGCACCGCGGGTGAGCGGCTGGGCGGGGCCGCGGGGGCGGGGGCGGGGCGGCTCGGGAGCCGGACCGCGGCTCGGAGGTGTGTGCCGCTAGATCCCAGGGAAGGGGCGCGGGACTAGGGGCGCCCTTCGCAGGGCGCACCCTCTCCCTCTTTTTGCATTCGTTCACCCATTCTTTCACCCAGGATCGTTTTCACTGTCCGTGCGGGACTTCGACCAGAACCAGGGAGAGGTGGTGAAACATTACAAGATCCGTAACCTGGACAAAGGCGGCTTCTACATCTCCCCCCGCATCACTTTTCCTGGCCTGCACGAGCTGGTCCGCCATTACACCAGTGAGCCCAGGCAGGAGCCCCTCCGACGTGCGCCTGAGGCGCCTTCACCTGTGCCCCACCAGCCCGCCTCCCCTAAGCTCCCCTAAGCTCCTCTGGGTGGATACCCTCCGCCCATCTCTCAGCGCGCTCCTTCATTCCCCGCAGTGGGTGAGGTGCGGCACCCGATAGCCCAGGTGTCGGGGTGACAGCCTCACACCTCCCCTGCCAGTCTATTTCTCCTTGGCCAAGCGGGGACTGAGTGGCGGCACCGAGTCCTGCCGTATTGACAACCCTAACCCCCCTCCCTTGTCCTCGCAGATGCTTCGGACGGGCTGTGCACGCGGTTGAGTCGCCCCTGCCAGACCCAGAAGCCCCAGAAGCCTTGGTGGGAGGACGAGTGGGAGGTTCCCAGGGAGACGCTGAAGCTGGTGGAGCGGCTGGGGGCTGGCCAGTTCGGGGAGGTGTGGATGGGTGAGTGAAGCCTTCCGGGACTGCGGGGGAAGGGGAGAAGGGGAGGCTTCCGCTGAGGTCGTGAGAGTCCCCAGAGAGTGTCCAGGCAGCTACCTGGCTCTGGGTGCTCCGGCTCCCAGTGACTCCCCAGCCCTCTCCGCCCCAGGGTACTACAACGGGCACACAAAGGTGGCAGTGAAGAGCCTGAAGCAGGGCAGCATGTCCCCCGACGCCTTCCTGGCCGAGGCCAACCTCATGAAGCAGCTACAACACCAGAGGCTGGTCCGGCTCTACGCGGTGGTCACCCAGGAGCCCATCTACATCATCACGGAATACATGGAGAATGGTGGGTGCCGCCACTGTCATTGACCGCTGGGGGGCGCTGACACATTCCCTCTGCTCCTGAATAGAGGATGGAGGAGATCTGCCATTTCGCCGGGCTCAGCACTGAGGGTTTCTTGTTTTTCTGGGCCTCTAAAGAGTCACCACCAGGGACAAGAAGAGGGTGTGATGTCTGAGCCTGTCTAGGAGCACAGGCTAAAGTGGAAGGCTCTGGAAGAGCTTTGACTTCTCATCTTCCCTGACCTGCAATCCTGTTTGCCTTTTTCAAAGCTCTACCTTGATCTCAGGATGCTTGATTTCAAACGAGTGTGTCCCTAGCCCCATTTCTATCTTCCTTTTGACCCAGAGCCTTGGGAGGGCAGACCTGCCCCAAATCCCTCTCTTTCAGTTCTAGGTGAGCCCCTTGCCCTTCTTTGGACAGACAGAGAGCCCCCAGGGAGGTGGATAAAAGTTTCTAGGTCCACCTTTGCCACCAATTTGCTGTGTGACTCAGGCCAAGTCCCTGTCCCATCCCTGGTGCTCATTTTTCCCAAGTGTAACATCAGAAATCTAAACGGGCTCACCCAAAAATAATTTAGAGTAGTCCTTAAGGGTTCTAGGATCTGACTTCCTGTATTAGAATCTTGCCTTCGTGATTGTGTGGCCTTGGGCCGATCACTTCACTTCCCTCTGCTATGGCTTCCTCATCTATAAAATGGTGGTAGTAATGCAATGGTAACTTTTTCATAGGGCCTTTGTGAGGATGAAAGAGTCAGTGTATATAGAGCAGACAGAATAGTGTCTGTTCAATAAATTTGTTGTCATCTGGCTCAGATTCTTTGGGAGTATAAGATCTGTCACTCTTTTGGCTAGTGGATTCTGGAAGTGGCAAATAGGTTTTACCATGTGGGCCAACTTCAGATGGTAGTTGCTTGAAGTTCTGTGTTGAGGAGGATGCTGAGGCTCATTGGAAGTAAGTGCTGGGGTTGATTACCAGCATCTGCCGTGGACCGGATGCAGGAGCGGCAGTTCATGCAATGTATTTACTGTGTCTGGGTGAGGCTTTTATCTTTGGTGACTAATTCAGCACTCATAATAGGACACTTAGGTTGCTGCTGTCTTTAAATGCTTATTTATTTACTTTGAGAGAGAGAGAGAGAGAGAGCAGGGGAGGGGCAGAGAGAGAGAGAGAGAGAATCCCAAGCAGGCTCACACTGTCATTGCAGAGCCTGATGGAGGGCGGGATTCCACGAACCGTGAGATCATGACCTGAGCCGAAATCAAAAGTCAGACGCTTAAATGACTGAGCCACTCAGGCACCCCAGGTTGCTGCCATCTTTACCCAGGCTTTTAATCTCTTGAGAAGGGCTAGCAATTACTAGCTCCGTTCTAGTAGCTTCCATCCCTGGTCATCTCTTAGTCACCCTCTATTACCAGATGTGGTCCCTCAGGCCCCCAGGCACCTCTTTCCATACTCCATTGAATACATTCAGCACACATTTATCACTGCTTACTTTGGGCTAGGCACTGGGAGCACAGATGGACAAAACAATGTTCCTGCTATCAGGGAAAACTCATTTTAGTTGTGTGGCATAAACTCTAGGAAAACCAGAGTTTCGCCATGGGAAAATTCCAGCATGCCATGGGGAATGTAGATAATGATGCAATTTATTAGGCCTGGTAGGACCTAGAGAGGCTTCCTAGAGGAATAGTCTTGCTGGGCCATGAAAGAAAAGTAGAATTTTTAGCAGGCAGAGATGGGACAAAAGAGACTTTGGGGTGAGAGCCCAGTGGTCTATATGAAAAACCTCAAAATTGTCTAGGGTGGATAGAGTGAAAGAGGCCGAAGGGGAGGAAAGAGAAGCAACTATGAATGTGGACTGTGCAGGGCTTTGGACATGGGGCAGGACATTGAGCTCTACCCCATTGGTGATCAGAAGCTTACAGACTTCTCCAAGCATACCCCATCCTAGTCCCTGGGAAAAGACTTCATGTATCCTGGGCATCCTCACCCTGAATGCACACTTGTCCATTCTCACCCCTTACTCTTCTTTCCACATGTCAGACACTACTTCTAAATAGCCAGTTAGGGGACAAGGATCAGGGAGCTTTCTGCTGGGCCAGCTTGAGTTAGCAACTTTTCTGCTTCTGTTCACAGGGAGCCTGGTGGATTTCCTCAAGACCCCTCCAGGCATCAAGTTGACCATCAACAAACTCTTGGACATGGCAGCCCAAGTAAGGAGACTGGGGAGGGGCTGGGTGAGTGCACAGCCCGGTGGGGTAAGGATGTCTGGTCCAGGACTGCTGACCTCCTCTCTGGCCTGCAGATTGCAGAGGGCATGGCATTCATTGAAGAACGGAATTACATCCACCGTGACCTGAGGGCTGCCAATATCCTGGTGTCGGACACCCTGAGCTGCAAGATTGCAGACTTTGGCCTAGCACGCCTCATTGAGGACAATGAGTACACAGCCAGGGAGGGTAGGTGTGGGATACAAGGGAAGTCTGGGGCCTGCAGGGTCTGGCCAAACAGACCCAGGTGACCTCACTCTGCCTCCCTCCAGGGGCCAAGTTTCCCATTAAGTGGACAGCACCAGAAGCCATTAACTACGGGACATTCACCATCAAGTCGGACGTGTGGTCTTTTGGGATCCTACTGACGGAGATTGTCACCCATGGCCGCATCCCTTACCCAGGTCAGGGCCAAGGGCAGGAGCTGAAAGACTAATGGGGACAAGCAGCAAATCCATGTCTTTCTACTTACTTCGTCTGTCCCTGAATCTTTCTAACTGCTTCTCCTGTATTCACTGAGGACTCCAGCAAGCCCAGTCAGGTGCCACATCTCCCAGGGCTAGCGTCCATCTCTGTCGATTTCTCTCCTGCTTCAATAATCCCAGCTCTTTTCTTTAGTTCAGACACAGGCAGCCTAGGATGGTAGAAGAGGATCTGGCTCGAAGCAGGAAGCCTGCCTTTATTACCAGATCTGCCATTCAGGCCAACTTTCTGTTTGAGTTTGATCAGATCATGCTTTCTTTCCCCATCTGTAAATTATGAGGTTAGAACAGTACCTGGCCCATACGAAGCACTTAAGAGTGTTAGGTTTTATTATTAATCATCATTTTGAGCAAGTGACTTTAGGCAGGTGACTTTACCTCTCTGAGCCTCAGTTTCCTGATATGAAAAATGAGACTATCTGTAAAAGAGTTTGACTCCCTGTAGGTGCTCACTAAATGCTGACTTCCCTTTCCTCCGAAACTTTCCATCTAAAGAATGAGAGAGACATGTAAACAACTAATTCCTACCCTCTAGCTTCTGCACAAAGTCCTTTACCCCTGAATTCAGCCAAGACGGATGGAATTTTTTTTAAAGTAACTTGCTAGGAAACTATGGGGAAAGGAAATGGAACACAAAGACAGAGCAGAGAGGTCACGGAGCACAGTGGCCAGATACGCAGAAGCTTCACATAGCCCGGGAGCAACATGTACAGAACTTTGCTCCTAGGAAGGTAAAAGTACCTTAGAATCAGGTGAGAACCTGAAGGACTTCCCTGCCCGGGATTTGCCCCATCACAGAGTCCAAGGGCAGCACCGGGGCTAGAACCACACTCCAGTCATCCTGCCAAGTGTCCTCACTGCCCCTCCACTGGGCCCATAGAGGTGAACCCATAGAGAATTTCTCTTTTAGAAGAAACAAAGCATTGGGGCAGCTGGCTGGCTCAGTCAGTAGAGCATATGGCTTTTGATCTCAGGGTCATGTGTTCAAGCACTACATTGGGCATACAGCCTACTTAACAACAACAACAACAACAACAACAACAACAACAACAAAACAGCAACAAAAACATTACAAGTATGATGGCAACAGAAGTATGGCAACAGAAATGTGGCTTCAGGGTTAAGGAGACAATGAGGAGTAATGGGGACCTGGGTGAACCTGGGTGAGCATCTATTCCAGAGGATGGTTGCTACTAAGACATAGGGACCCCCAAAACAGATCCTTTCTTTTTTTCAAAAGCCAAAAGTTGAAATTTTAGGAAAATTTGCCCATATCCAAATATCAGTGATTGATTCAAATTGTTGAAAGACACTATAGGGACTAAACCGAAGTAGATCTATGGGCTATATTTAAGCTGGGTGTAGACTGTGAGTTTGCACTCTCGCCTCTAGCCATGGGTGTGTAGTTCACTGATCTATGTCCTTGAATTTCCGGGTTTTAAAGGAAGTGGCCCCCAAATTATTTAATCTGGGTCACACAGGGGCCTTTGCTGGGGGGTCTATCTGGTTTCCTGATGCAGCATCTCATGTGCCTGGTCCCAAAGCCAGAGAAGCCTCACCACTATGCTGTCTGTGAGCTCCCATTCTGTCCTGGGCCCTGACCTGCCACCATCTCTCCCCACCAGATCGTAATACTCAAAGATATTCTTCATGCAGCATCTCTCCAGGCACTATACTTGGTGCTTTATATGCACTCTCACTCAATTTTCATAACAGCTCTATGAGGTAGGAGCTACTATATAATCCATTTCCCAGATGAGGAAACTGAGGCTCAAAGAGGGGAGGTGGCTCACCCCAGGTCTCACATTCAACATCTACGTGTTTTGAGTGCTTAAGCCACAACAGACACTCCAAGTGGCGTGACTGACACTGGGCAGGTACCTGAAGTACGCTGTTACCATTGGTGAGGACCAAGATCCTTTGGGATTGATTGGTGCTCACACCATGCCAGTTAAACATTCTAAACATCATCCCTGCTGTGGGCTTCCAAAGCCCGAATCCTTGATCTTTCTCCTATCAACCTCTAGGGATGACCAATCCTGAGGTGATTCAGAACCTGGAGCGAGGCTACCGCATGGTGCGACCTGACAACTGCCCAGAGGAGCTATACCACCTCATGATGCTGTGCTGGAAGGAGCGGCCAGAGGAACGGCCCACCTTTGACTACCTGCGCAGCGTGCTAGAGGACTTCTTCACGGCCACAGAGGGCCAGTACCAGCCCCAGCCCTGAGAGGCCTAGCTGGCCGGGCCTGGAGCCCTACCTCCATCTAGTCAACCTGGCTGGGGGAGATGCAGTTCTTGTGTCTTACCCATGTGGCCTATGCACATATGGACTCTGCACGTGAATCCCATCCCCCGTGTGGCACATATACTTCTTGTGTCTTATACACGGGTTCTGTAGTTGTGTGGGCTCTGCACGTGTGTCTTGTACATGTGTGGCAAGTGCATATATGACTTGGACACCCATTCAAGTTGTCCCTTTGTGGGTCCTACCTCCCAAGACCACCGGAGAGAAGGGAGACGCCTGTGATTGATACCAGCTTCTGCCCACCCCCTTTTCCTTTCCCCTAGCCATCAAGAAACTCCTTGAAGGCTGGGACCTTATCTAATACCTCTGTGTGCTCCTCCTTGGTGCCTGGCACACATTAGGAGCTCAATAAATGACTCTCTGTTGACAAAGACTGTACATCTCTCAGCTCCCTATTCCCATCTCCTCTTCCTTGGGAGGGAGGAGTGGGGGTTCAAAAGATGGAAAGTAAGTCACCCTGAATTGTGAAAGATGGGATGAGGGGATGTCTGATCTTTTTTCAGCCCTGCTGATTTGGGGGGGCCAAGAGGAAGTTCTTACACTTTGCTGTATGGGCTTTGTGAACTCCTTCAACCCACCCCTACCCCAAAGGATTAAGTGTGAACCCCTGCGCAGAACCTCCTAGGGAGTGGGTGTGTCCCAGGACCCTCCCCTTCCATTATGTAAGGGCAATAGCTTTTTTTACAATTACTGATTCTGGGGCTAGATTTGTACTCAAATATGTTTTGGTTCACGTTCAAGATGTTTTTGAACACTGAATTAATTTACTCATTTGGCAAATACTTATTGGACATCTACTGTGTACCAGGCATGGTTCTGGGTCCATAGAATATACAATAGATTAAACAAACAAAATCTCTGTCCTTATGGAGCTTACATTCTAGTAAGGGAAGACAGACAATAAACATCGCCAAGAGTAAATGATACGGTATGGTGCTGACTGCTAAGGGGAAAATAAAACAGGGTAAGGGAAATTAGGAATGTCATCGCTGGGGGAGGTTTTCAATTTTAAACAGGGTGGTCTGGGAAGGCCTCATTGAGAAGGCGACTTTTGAGCAAATATTTGAAGGAAATGAGGGAGCAAGCCACAAGGTATGAGGCAGGAGCAGAGGGGGATGAGCAGCCTGAGGCAGAAGCTTCTTTGGCAAGCTCAGAGACCAAGGTCCTGAATGGGGGAGGGGGGGGGCCTGAGGGGCAGAGATCCTGTGTGGCCTGGGGCCTTGTGATCTTTGCAGGAACCATTTCAAGGAGACTTTTCGGGGATTTTTGCAGAGGCACGACATGATCTGACTTACATTTTAAAAGAATGGCTGCTACTAATGTCTTGAGTTAGTCAATTTACAAAACTGGGAAGATTTTGCATAAATCTCCAGATTTCTAGGGGCGCCTGGGTGGCTCAGTCGGTTAAGTGTCCAATTCTTGATTCATGATCTTGTGGTTTGTGAGGTTGGGCCCCAGAGTCGGGCTCTGCCTGGGTAGTGTGGAGGCTGCTTGGGATTCTCTCTCTCTCTTCTCTCTGTCCTGCCTCTGCTTGTGGGCATGCTCTCTCTCTCTCTCAAAATAAATAAATAAACATAAACACTATAGATTTCTACCTTCTCTTGAAAAAAAAAAAAAAAAAAAAAGGACGATTTGGCTTTATTGGATTTACCTGTCATGGAGCTGAGTAGTGGCCGCCCTCTTCGGGTGGGATTTGAGCTCTTTCTTTGCCAAAGTCCCTTCCACTCCCAGACAGTGACACTGAGTGTTAGTGGTTATTTATCATCATGCTTGCACTGTTGTTCTTATAATGAAGAGGAAAACGAAATGTTTTTTCCACCTATATTTCCATTAAAAAGTGACAAAAGATACCTGCAGATGGCACTGTGTTTGAAGAAAGATAGGGGAAAGGCATATTGCTTTATAAAAGTGAAAAAGGATCCAATTTTAGAAATATGCAAAGCACCTGAATCAAACTAATATAAATTAATATAAATCCGCTTATTTTACACCACCTGCCTCACCTCCGTAAGGATCTGAGTGTCTGATTCCTGTTCTGCATTTTATAAAATGTTGCCACACCCATGACCGCATCTGATCCCCACCCTCCTCTTCGTTCCTGCAGCCATAGAATTGGTGAACTTTGCATTGTTATCCTCTCCAATTTACAAAGAGGGAAGTGGGGCCAGGAAGGTTCCTAGCTGGGAAGCAGCAACACAGAACTGGAAATAGGGCTTATTCCCTGGCCCTTTAGCTGTTTTATAATAGAACTGCCAGTCTTAGATCTGTTACTTTTATAATTAGTGCCCCAAATGCTGTTCTCAAATGAGAAACACAAGTGCCCAAGCCCTCTTCAAAGGCTAGGGGCATAAAAACGTATCTTATGGACTACAGGACCATGAGTTTGTAACTTAGTTGGCACACAGATGGTAAGCATTTACTAATATTAATTTTGTGTTGTATTTGTTATTTTAATAGCTCATCACTGTGCTTTTCAGTCTTTCAGCTTTCAGTAATGAACAGTTGATGACTGATCGGTTTAGTGCAGTGTTTCTCAAGGGTAGGGTGAGAGCAATTTTTGCCCTGGAGACATTTTTGCAATGTCTGGAGACAATTTTGGTCATCGGTACTGGGGGTGAGAGTGGAGGTTGCTATTCACATCTAATGAGTAAGGGCCAAGGATGCTGCTAAACATCCTACAGGGCAGGGGACAGCCCCCTGCAACGAGGAATTATCCAGCTCCAAATGTCAGTAGCTTCAATAGCTTGAGAAATCCTGCTTTAGTATAAGGGGGCAATCAGTTCCCTCCTGTGTAAAGGCACTCTTCAGTCTTCCTGGGGTGGGTGGGTGGGTGTGTGTGTGTGTGTGTGTGTGTGTGTGTGTGTGTGTGTGTGTGTCTGCACTAGGGAGGTAGGCTTTGGAGTAAGAAAGGCTGGGTTCTACCCCTTTGTTAACAGTGTCTCTGGTGCACAGTAGGCATTCAAAAAACCTGTACTACTGAAAGCTGAATTTAATTACTAATTGTGTGACTCTGAGCAGGTCTCAAAGGTCTGAAGTTCATTATTCTTACCCGTAAAACGGGGATAAAAAGTCCTCTTCCAAAGCCGCTGTGAGCAATCATTGAGATAAACGTTGGTAACTCTATTCCACAGTACTCGGCCTAGAGCGGTTTTCTTTCCTTTGTCAGTTTACTTCTCCCTCTTCCAAACCTGTGTTCTAATCGACGTTCAGCCCTGTCATTAGCTGAGTGACCTTGTGCAAGTCACTTTCCCCCCCACAGGCCTCGGGTGATTCTCTATAAAATTACAAAGTTGGCTTCTGACCTCCAGGCACGCTTCCAACACCGAAACGGGACCGTGGAGTGTACGGATCTGCTTTCCTCCCCCGGGACTAATGGTACGGTCCCCGGGCAGTTTCCCCCACCCCCCTGTCGCAGACCTTGGTACAGGCCCAGGGGGCCCTCGGCTGCCTCTCAGGGCTGCCCTTGCCCCCAGCCGAGTTCCGGGCCGTCCTTGCGCAAGCTGATTGGCTGGAGCCGTGCCCGGGCTGCGCGGCTATAGGTGAGCCCGGGAGGGGACGGGCGGAGCGGGTTGGAGGCCCGCCCCCTCCTCCCCTGGGTCGGACGCTGAGCCGAGCCGCGGGCGGGAGGCCGGACGGACCGACTGACGGGAGGGACGGGAGCCGAGCAAAATGGCGCAGACTCAGGGCACCCGGAGGAAAGTCTGTTACTACTACGACGGTGAGCTCCGTGCGCGTGGCGGGGGCGGGGCCGCGCCGGGCCGGATCCAGGAGAGGGAGGCTGAGGAGATGTGAGCGGGGAGGCTGGGAGAGGCTGAGGCGTTGGGGAAAGGCTGAGAGAGGAGGCTGCGAGGAGGTCGAGGCTGAGAGAGGAGGCTGAGAGGAAGGAGGTCGAGACTGAGGGAGGAGGCTCAGAGGAAAGAGGTCAGGGTGAGGGAGGAGGCTGAGAGCAGGAGGTCGAGGCTGAGGGAGGAGGCTCAGAGGAAAGAGGTCAGGGTGAGGGAGGAGGCTGAGAGCAGGAGGTCGAGACTGAGGGAGGAGGCTCAGAGGAAAGGAAGGGAAGTCGAGGCCGAGGGAAGAGGCTGAGGCCGAGCGGGGGTCGTCTGGAGAAGCTTGGGGTAACTTGGTGGCGGGGGGCGGAGAAGGGGGGAATCCTCAGGAAGCTTTATGGGGAGAGTTTTAGTGGGACTCCTGGAGGGGAGGCTGAGTCTGAGCCGGGAGGCAGGATCTGGTGGAGAAGTGTGCAATGATCTATTTTCCTGCTGAGAATACAAAAGTCTTCCTCTGCCCCTTTGCTTCCTCATCCTTTTTGGTGAGAGTCCTGTGGAGTCCCCACCTCCTGTCACCAGCCTCCCCTCCCCCAGTCTCTGAGCTGGGCCTGCAGTTGCTGCTGGGAAATGGGGCCCCTGGGCTTGGAAGGAGAAAGTTGCAACCTGTTAAAACAGACTTTTTCATTTAACAAAAGCCTATGGAGCAGCTTACTCTGTACTAGGGATGATTAGCTGCTGGGACCATGGGGCTGATCAGGTCACTTCCCGTCTTCTTCTCAGTCTGGAAGGGGAGATAGACAGTGGCAGGGAACTGCTCTCCAGTGTCATGCTGGGATAAAGGAAAGCTCAGAGTGTTTTGGGAGCACAGAGGAGAGGTACTCAGCCCAGCCTGGGGAGTCAGGGAGGGAGGTGCCATCCTGGACCCGAAGAACAAGAGTTATTAGCCAAGCTCCCAGAAGGCAAAGGTGACAGTAAGTTTAGAGGTAAGAGAGAGGACAGCATTTTTGAAAGCAGGTGTGTGTACAGCATGGCTGAGGCATAGGTTTGAGGGCAGAGTGTAGAAGGTCAGGAAATAGGGTGGAGGGAAAGGTTGCAAGTGATGAGGCTTGAACCTCATGATCTGCGGACCAGATCATGAAGGGCTGGACACACTGTCTTAAGGAAGTTGGACTTTATTGTGAGTGCACTTGTGAATCATTGAAGTTTTATGCAGGTTGTGACATCATCAGATTTATACCTCAGACCTATCACTCTGAGACAAATTGAATTCGCCAGTGTACGGGTGAGGAAGACAGCAAGGATCCCAAACTTCTGGGTTGGGCAGTTTGATGTTGAGTGTTTGGAGAAGGTTATGTCAGTTAATAACTTTGGGGTTTGGGTTTTTTTAAGAAGTATTTTTTGAGGGCTATCTCTACTAGGGGATATCCAAGTAGAGGCATCCAGTAGGCAGTTGGCCATTCAGGTCGCCATTTTTATTTTTATTTTTTTCAATTAATTTTGAGAGAGAGAGAGAGAGAGGCAGAGTGCGAGCAGGGGCTGGGCAGAGAGAGAAGGAGACAAGAATCTGAGGCAGGCTTCAGGTTCTGAGCTGTCAGCACAGAGCCCAGTGCAGGGCTTGAACTCACTAGCCGTGAGATCGTAGCCTTAGCCGACGTCTGACGCTTAACCAACTGAGCCACCCAGGTGCCCCCAGGTTGGCCATTTAGAAGACAAAAATGAGAAGATAAAGATTTTTGGTAGTTGTCAGCATGCAGATGGTAATTTTAGTTATGGAAGAGGATACAATCACCCAAGAAGTTGTATAGCGTGGGAAGAGAAGAAGATCGGAGTGGAATTCTAAGGACATGCACTGAGGAAAAGTCTAGTGCCCTTCATGCTCTGTATTCCCCTGTCGTAGCACTTGTCACTGTGTGTTGGAATTGCCCATTTACTTGTTCGTTCTTCTTAGACAGTAATCTCCTTAGGGAAAGAGACCATGTCTTGTCTAGCTCTGTATGCTCAGCCCCCAGAACAATGCCTAGCTCAGAGTAGGCTGTCAATAAATACTTGCCGATTACATTGTACAGAGGGAATGTAAGTGAACCAGAAAGTCTTGGGTTACAGTAGCCAAAAGAAGGAAGGAGTGGCCAAGTGTTGGCAAGAACTGTTTTGTGTGTACAGTTTGGAACTGAAGTGAGATTGCGGTAGATTGAAGAATGAATGGATGGGTGAAGACAAGACATCAGATTGAACCCTTTTCTTTCTTTCTTTTTTTTTTTTTAATTTTTTTTTTAACATTTATTTATTTTTGAGACAGAGAGAGACAGAGCATGAACGGGGGAGGGTCAGAGAGAGGGAGACACAGAATCTGAAACAGGCTCCAGGCTCTGAGCTGTCAGCACAGAGCCCGACGCGGGGCTCGAACTCACGGACAGTGAGATCATGACCTGAGCCGAAGTCAGCCGCTTAACCGACTGAGCCACCCAGGTGCCCCAAGATTGAACCCTTTTCAAAGGAAGCTTGGTTGGGGCAGAGAGAGAGGGTTGTTGATACAGGGGGATGTAGTGGCTGAGAGTTGAGCATATTCAAAATTTGAATGGTAAATAGCCACGGGGAGGGGTTGAAGATACAGGAAAGAGAGGGATGGGTAATGATGGAGGTTCCTGAAGAGACCAGGTGAGATGGAAACCAGAGCACAGGTATGGGCACTAGCCTTCAGGGGGAAGTTTCTTCATGATGAGAGGCAAGGAAAAGTTCAAATGTAGGCAAGTTTGATGAAGAGAAAGTTGGAGGTTTTTTTTGTTTTTTTTTCAACGTTTATTTATTTTTGGGACAGAGAGAGACAGAGCATGAAGGGGGGAGGGGCAGAGAGAGAGGGAGTCACAGAATCGGAAACAGGCTCCAGGCTCTGAGCCATCAGCCCAGAGCCTGACGCGGGGCTCGAACTCACGGACCGCAAGATCGTGACCTGGCTGAAGTCGGACGCTTAACCGACTGCGCCACCCAGGCGCCCCTGAAAGTTGGAGTTTTCAAGATGAGGTAGATTATTATTTCTTTTCCTGTGAGTGGGGGGAGGGTAGTTGGTAGAGTAGGAATCTTGAGAGAGATAGCTGTGAAGTAGCTGTTGTGAAAGAGGGAGGTAGGAAAATAAATTTGGAAGAGTTGCTGGGCAGTGGTGAGGGCCTATTTGGGGCTGGAGCCTGCGACTTTGTAGCTGTATCGGTTTGCACTGTTTTATGATCTCTCCACCATTAGTTTCAAAAGAGAAAAAGTGGAAAGACTGCAGTTTTTAGGCAAGGGAGATTTCTTACTCCTTGAGAAACCGCTTGTGAGTTTTGCAGTGAGGTCACTAGCTTGGGACTCAGATTTGGTTCTGCCCCTCAGAAGCTTTGCAGTATTGGGCAAGTCACTTTACCTTTGCAGGCCTCAGGCCACTCTCCTATAAAACTGAAAAACTTTGAGAACAATGGGAGAAGCTTTCCACAAGTTTAAAGGTAGTATCTAAAGGAAAATGATTATTTCTTTTAAAAGTCTCTTAGCAACTGGATTAAAAGCTGTTAAGAAAAGGATGGTGTCTGGGCCCCACCCTCAGGTACTCCCCTAGCCTTCTAGATAAGTTATCTTAGTCCCCCAAGTCTAAGCCTTGGCTGAATTCAGGTTTGATAGGCAGAGGAGTTGCTGGGGATCAAGGCCCAGGCCAGAGACCTGGATAAGCCGTGATCTAATTATGTAACAGTAATGGTCATGTTACTGACTGCCTTCAAATTGGGTCTGCATCTGGATGTCTCAGCCAATGCCTTGAAAACCTATTCTGTCAATCCTCATAGCTGATAAGCTTGTCTGAGGGTCTCTGGGAGCAAAATTTTCTGC
Organism: Herpailurus yagouaroundi; assembly: GCF_014898765.1. Classification (NCBI taxonomy): domain Eukaryota; kingdom Metazoa; phylum Chordata; class Mammalia; order Carnivora; family Felidae; genus Herpailurus; species Herpailurus yagouaroundi. Next base: position 24,509,722 of record NW_024412388.1, read on the forward strand.
CTGCCTCCTCTGCTACTGCATCTCAAAGTCTGTCTCTATGGGACAAGGGTCCCAATTGAATGCCATCAAATACTGTACTCTGGCTTGCGACTCTGGCTAAGAGCACAGTTCCTGCCCTCAGAGGTCTGCCTAAGATTAAGAGAAGAGGATAAAAGGACATTAAACAAAAACTAAGGAAAACTAAGAAAATTTGAATAAAGCATGGGCTTCTTTTTAGTTAATGACACTGTATCAATATTGGTTCATTAACTGTAACAGATACTTCTTATTTTATCATGTAGAATGCGAATAATAGGGGAAACTGCCTATGAGGTATCTGAGAACTCTATCTTTGCAATTTTTCTGTAAATCTAAAATTGTTCTAAAAAGTAGTCTAATAAAAAGACAGAGAAGAGGGTGAGATCCTAAATATCCAACTGTTTAGAAGTTTCCCATTGTCCCAGGCCATGTCTATGACCAAGAGTATTGGAGTGTGGCTTGGATACTATTGGTGGCATTTCCCACAATGCATTGCTCCCTGGAATGAATTCTGTTACTCGTGCCACCAAACCACAGTGCATAAGAGGTTGGGACCTTCTTTTCACTGGTGCTCAAAGATCTGCCTCGTCTTGATGGACTTCTAAGGCGAGAGAGATCTATCCTTGGGTGTGCAGTTCACTTGATTTTTGTGCTGTTTTTTGGCTTTTAACTTTTTCATTAAAAATTTTTTTTTCTTAGGTTTATTTATTTTGAGAGAGAGAGCGTGCACAAGCAGAGAGGAAGGGCAAAGAGAGAGGGAGACAGAGGATCCAAAATGGGCTCTGTGCTGATAGCAGAGAGCCTGACGTGGGGCTCAAACTCAAGAACTGTGAGATTATGACCTGAGCCAAAATCAGATGCTTAACTGACTGAGCCACCCAGGCACCCCAGTTTTTTCATTTTTTTATAGTAAGCTCTGTGCCCAAGATGGGGCTTGACCTCACAACCCTGAGATCAAGAATCGCATGCTCTAGCAACTGAGCCAGCCAGGCGCCCCCACTTGATTTCTGGAATATTTGTTCCAGGAACTTTGTGGCAAGTAGATTCACAGAGCCCTCTGGTTTAAGTGCAAATTGAAGTAAGTATCTGGTAAACCCAATGTAGCTTTTAGGATACTGAATTTGGAGTCAGAAGAGTCGACTCCTGGATCAGTTATTGGTTGTGTGATCTTGAGCAGGCACTTAACCTCTCTGAATCTCACTGAGTTCAGTTCCTTGAATCTTTATTCAGCTTCTGTGATGTTTAGGGCATATTTGTCCTTGTCTTCAAGGAGCAGCCAGTCTTAGGAATATAAATAGATATGTAAGGGGACACCTGGGTGGCTTCAGTCAGTTCTAAGTGTCTAACTCTTGAGTTCAGCTCAGGTTGTGATCTCATGGTCATGGGATTGAGCCCCACATCAGGCTCCCCACTGATCTTGGAGCTTGCTTCGGATTCTCTTTCCCTCTGTGCCCCTCTTCTGCTCTTGTGCGCGTGCGCTCTCTCCCTCTCTCAAAATAAATAAATGAATAGATAAAAATAGATATGTAAATAATTCAGATACAAAACAAAATTTGTTAAGTGATATATACAAATTGTATACAGAGGAAAGGACCATTTATTTTGATCAGGAATATGTTTGGCACTTAAGCTGGGGTTTGTTGTATGAGGATCATCAGAAACGGAAGGACAATCCAGGTCAAAGGAACAGTCTGAACAAAGGCTACTTGGGTGTGAAGGTGAATGCCATGTTCAGGATGCTGATAATAATCTAGTGTGTTTAGAACAGAGATTGGCAAATTTTCTGTAAAGGGCCAAATAGTAAATATTTTTCACTTCGTGTGCCATATGGGTGGGTCTCTGTGGCAACTATTTACTCAGCTCTGTTATTATAATGTGAAAGCAGCCATAGACAATATTTAAACTAATGGGCATGGCTGTGTTCCAGTAAAATTTTATTTACAAAAAACAGGCAGCCAATTGTATTTGGCTCAAGGGTCATAGTTTGCCTATTCCACTTTGGAGCGGAGAACTGCGAAAGGGAGAAAGGGAGGGAGAGGGAGAGTGTTGTGGGTTGAATGCCAGGCTAGTGAAGTTGTTCTTTATCCTGTAGGAGATGGGGAGCCATTCAGGATTTTTTGAGCAGAGGAATGATGTTATGAAAGCTGTGTATTAGAAAAATAACTGGTCGTTGTAGTAGATAGTTTGAATTGAAGGCAGAGGAATCAATTAGAAGTCTTTTGCTATAGATGAAGCAAGAGATGATAAGAACTTAGTTTTCTTATTTATAAAATTAGAATAATACTTCCTGTTCTAACTATTTTATGGGGTTATTGTGAAGATCCAGTAAGAAAACTAATGTAAATGTGCTTTGACTCCATAAAGTGTCACAGCGTGATAAAGGTGAACTGTGACTTATAATAATTCTGAGTACTAACGGTTATTTTTCTGTTGTGGGAGTGAATTCTTTGGAGATATATAGTGGGGTGAGTCACTCACTGCCTGTTATTCCCGAGTAGCTTTGGAATGAACCCCTTACACTGTCTAGTTCCTGTGGACTAGACTTAACATCCTTAAATGCTGACCTCACCAGGGTCCTCTGCTTTTTTTTTTTTTTTTTTTAAATGTTTATTTAGAGCACGCATGCATGGAGGGGAGGGGTAGAGAGAGAGGGAGAGCAAGAGAATCCCAAGCAGGCTATGTGCTGTCAGCCCAGAGCCCAACTCAGGGCTCAAACTCACGAACCATGAGATCATGACCTGAGCCAAAATCAAGAGTTGGATGCTTAACTGACTAAGCCACCCAGGCGTCCCTGCTTGCTTTTTTTTTAAATTTTGGAGTTACCCTTCCTCAAGCTGGGTAGAATCTTGGAGACTAGAACGAAAGAGAAAAAGAATTTGACTAGGAGATAGTTATAAAGATTCCTGGATTCTCCTGGGAGTGTATGTCGAACTGTGTCACTGAAACTGTCACTCTTTTTTCTTCAGGGGATGTTGGAAATTACTATTATGGACAAGGCCACCCAATGAAGCCTCACCGAATCCGCATGACTCACAATTTGCTACTTAACTATGGTCTCTATCGAAAAATGGAAATATATGTGAGTTACTGGGAGCCCTACCCTCTCTAACCTCATCAGCTCTGGTCATAGTTATTCATCTCATTTTCTCAACTACTCATTCATCAAATGTGTTGAGTGGCTATTATGTGGCAGACACTGTAAATGATAGAGATTTCTGTTTTTAAAGGGTTCACTCCAGTGCTGGAGACTGACATGTATACAAATAAGTTGTACTACAGTCTATTATAAGTGCAATAATTAAAAAATGTACAAGATGCAGAGATAATAAAGAGTGAAGGAGGAAGGGAGCCTTGGAATGTTTTCTAGAGGTGATATCTGAGCACAATTTTAGAGACTGAATAGAATTTAGCCTGGAGTTCAGGAGGAGACTGACATTCTAGACCAAGGGAAAAGCATAGACAAAAGGCAAAAAGAGGTGAGAACAATATGATGTGTTGGGGAACTGCTACAAGTAGTTTGATGCACAAGCAGTACTGTAGTGTAAAGTTCACAGGTATGAGTGAGGGGACCTAGAACTGGAGAGGCCAGAAAGGATTGGATGTGCTGTGCTATGTGACAAGCAGCTCTGATGGGCAAGAGTCAAAAAATCCAACGTTGAAATGGGGATTGTGTTGAACTAGACGCCCAAGTCTCTACTGGGCGTTACTGGAGAGCATAGACTATCTAAGTTCTTTAAAAAAAAAATTTTTTTTAATGTTTGTTTATTTTTGAGAGAGAGAGAGAAAGAGACAGAGTGCAAACAGGGGAGGGGCAGAGAGAGAGGGAGACACAGAATCGGAAGCAGGCTCCAGGCTCTGAGTTGTCAGCACAGAGCCCAAAGCAGGGCTGGAACCCACGAACCGTGAGATCATGACCTGAGCCGAAGTTGGATGCTTAACCGAGTGAGCCACTCAGGCTCCCCTAGACTGTCTAACTTCTTGACTCAGTTCCAGCTGATTTTTGCCCATCTACAAGTTTTTAAAGAGAAGCTGGAAATCCACATTATTATGTAAAATTGCCTGGGTTTCAAATATTGACCCAAGTTGGTTTTTTGGTTTTGTTTTTTGTTTTTTAAAACATGTTTGAACAAAAACACATCAGTACATCTGTGGACTAAATTTGGTCCAAAGGTTCCCAGTTTGAACCTCTTCTGGAGGCAGTGAGGAAAAAGTAATGGATTTTGTTTTATTTTATTTTTTTAAGTATTTATTTATTTATTTATTTATTTTAATGTTTATTCATTTTTGAAAGACAGAGAGAGACAGAGCACAAGCAGGGGTGGGGTGGAGAGAGAGGGGGACACAGAATCCGAAGCAGGCTCCAGGCTCTGAGCCGTCAGCACAGAGCTCGACACGGGGCTCGAACTCACAAACCGCGAGATCATGACCCGAGCCGAAGTAGGACACTCAACCGACTGAGCCACCCAGGCGCCCTTAAGTTTTTTTTTAATGTTTATACCTGCCATGGGGCTCGATCGCACAATCACAAGATCAAGAGTCTCCTACTCCACCAACTGAACCAGCCAGGGGCCCCCAGGCATGCATTTTAGAAGGAGGGAAGCCAGTTACGAGGCTGTTGCAAAGATCCAAATGAGAAAATCAAAAAGGGCTGAGGACTCGTGTTGCCTTATGGTTAGAGCCTAAGAGTCTGTGGTTGAAGTCTGTGCCGGCAGCTTAAGTATCCTAGCAACAGCAGTATCCTTCCTCACCATTCCAGAGACTGAAAGAAGATGAGTCTTCTGTCTCAGATGGCCATGTTATGTCCCCAGAGCCACTGGAGGCAGCTGAGGAAGCAAGGAGGGAAGGGAGACAGAGGAGCAGACGGACCTTGGGACCAGAGAGCTTTTTCAGGTGTAAAAGGCAGCTGGGAATGAAAAACATAAAAAAGGTAGCAGAGGCTTTGAGGGACTTTAGGGAGGAGACTAACATTTAGATAAAGAGAGGATACCTAAACATGGAATAGCAAGCACCAAGACCTTCCGGAGATGCCTCTTGCACGTGTATACCATGCTAATCTGGCCATGACTTGTCTCCTTTCCTGCTACTCCCCTCTCAGAACCCTCCAAGTCAGCCAGATCAGATTCTGCCTCTTTCCACCCGATCCTGATTGGGAGGAGTATTTAATCTGCCAGTCATATCTTACTCATCTTCAAAAGTCACCTCAAGCCCTCTTTCTTTCATTCAACAGATTTTTGTTGAGTACTTGTCATACTCCAGGGACTATATTAACCTCCATGAGTGATATTGAGATACTAAAAAATGGATCCTATCTTCAAGTGAGAGGAAAAATAAACTAACATTTATTGAAGATTGCTAGTTCTAAGCCAGAGCCACTTGTTATTTTGTGTAATCCATATAGCAACCTTAATTTATAGATGAGAAAACAAGGTCAGAGAGGATAATTAACAGGTTCAAAATCACAAAATCACATGAACTAAGACTCCAACTCAGATATATCTGGTTCCAGAGTCTTTATCTGTTCATTTGTCCTATTCCCTCTTCCCAAGCAGCATTTTAACAAGAAGCCGAGAGGTAGAATGTCTCAAGATTTTTTGGTGATGTCATCACGGACCCAGGCTTATTCTGTTTATCCTTCTGCTCAATCATCCTTAGTTTATTTGATTTTATCCTTTTGTTTTTTGCCTTGAAATCACATAATGGCTGTCTTAGCTCCAAGTACCATGTCTTCATATGACAGAATCCAAAGAGGAAGGAAACAGGCAAAATGGATCATTTTCTACTATTTCCACACACACCCCTCCCCTTTTTATTAAATAGCAAAACCCTTCCTAGAAGTTTCCCAACAGATCTCCCTTTAAATCTCATTGGGTCATTTGCCATCCTTAGACTATTCACCGGCAATTGGCTTAGACTAATCACATTTGATCCCTTCGGCTGAGTACATTAACACCCAACCAAATTGAGATCTGTTAACAAGAAGGTAGAGAATGGCTCTTTGGGAAGCATCTAACAGTGGCTGTCATAGAGATAATAAATAATATCTTACTGGAAATTACTTCATCCGTGTGGTACTCTTATTGTAAACTTGTAAAACAAAATTCCAGTATAATCTCTTTCTTAAAAATCTAGACTTGCTCTCTTTAGTGTGATCTGTTTCCTTCTTTGGCCACTGAGTATGAATCTTCTTCAGTCTTCTTCCCCCAACAGTTCATCCCTTCTAGACTTCTCTGGGCTGTGATCCTAGTTTTCTTTTCCCAAAGCACAGATAGCCATTTTAGTATATGTCCTGAAATTGATGGCTTTTTGGGTCAATCCTAGAAGAAGCTCCTTAGACTTCTTACAGAAGTTGTTGTATTCTGGGGCACCTGGCTGGCTCAGTCAGTAGAGAATGCACCTCTTGATCTTGGGGTTGTAAGTTTGAGCCCTACAGTGGGTGCAGAGATAACTTAAAAACAAAATCTTTAAAGGGGGGGAAAAAAAGCAGTTTCTGTATTCCATCTCTGTACCTGAAGGAGACATGTTGAAGTCTTTCACACAGTTGGTCCCTCCCCCAATTCTGCCTCCACACATCTAATTAATCTCTCCCAGAATCTACATCCTCATTTTTCATCCAGGAACCTTCTTATTTACATAATCAACAATTCTGCTCTCTTCCTTGCCTTGGATGCTAATTTTGTATATTCCCAGGCTTCTTATTCATCGCCTTCTGTTCTTTTGTGCTTTTTTTTAAAAATGTTTTTATAAAATATTGAGTAGATATGAAAAAATTTTTATAAAATATGTGGAAGGTATAAAGAATCACAATTCACTTAATACCACCTAGTTTAAGAAAACAAACATTGCCATGACTGCTAAAGCCCCTATATGCTCTTCCCTGATCCTGTCTACTTTCTTCTTCCCCAGAGTTAACCTCTGTCCTGAATTTGGGACTTATTATTTCCTTGCTTTTATTTGTTTGTTTGTTTGTTTGTTTATTTATTTATTTAAAATTTTTGTTATTTTAGAGACAGCGTGTGTGCAAGCAGGGGAGAGGGGTGGGGGGACAGAGAGAGAGAATCTTAAGCAGGCTCCATGCTCCCCGCAGAGTCCCAACTGGAGCTGGATCGCACAACCTGAGCCGAAATGACCCGAGCCGAAATGCAGAGTCAGATGCTCAACGAACTGGGCCACCCAGGGACCCCTATTTCCTTGTTTTTTAAAAATAATTTTGCCAGTGGGCGCCTGAGTGGCTCAGTTGGTTGAGTGTCCGACTTCGGCTCAGGTCATGATCTCGCGGCCAGTGAGTTCGAGCCCTGCGTCGGGCTCTGTGCTGACAGCTCAGAGCCTGGAGCCTGTTTCAGATTCTGTGTCTCCCTCTCTCTCTGACCCTTCCCCATTCATACTCTGTCTCTCTCTCTGTCTCAAAAATAAATAAACGTAAAAAAAAATTAAAAAAATAATTTTGCCAGTATGTATTTTTAAACGATACATGTTTTAGTTTTACGTGTTTGAATATCATGTAAATGGAATCATACAGTATTATTATGTGACTTACTTGCCTTTTTTGTTCAACATTTTCCTGAGAGTCATACATGTTGATGGATGTAGCTAGACTTATTTTCACTGAAAGAATATACTACAGGACATATGCACATATTTACCCTTATTAGATAATGTTAAAATGGTTTTCAGTTGCCACCAATGTAGAATTAAAGTTGCTCTCAGTCCTTGCCAACACTTAATATTGTCATATTTAATTTTTTTGTCTGTTTAGGTTGGTGTGAAATGATACTTACTATGCTTTTGATTAGTATTTCCCTGTTTACTAGGGAGATTGAGGATCTTTCTGTATGTTTGTTGGTCATTCAGTTTTCCTTATTGAAGTCCCTATTCAAGCCTTTTATCCATTTTCTTATTCGATTGTTCTGTTTTTGTTTTTGTTTTGATTGGGCCTTAGATACACAGAATTGAAATAAACATTATCCTTGGCTCATAAGCATCAAAAGAAGGTCCATTTTTGGTCTTTTTGAAATACGTATTTTACTGTTTATTCATTAACTTAAATATTTTCATAGTGCTATGAATATCCATATTCCTACACCCCAATCACTCTTCTAAATTTTGTGTTTATTATACTCTTGCTTTAAAAAAAAAAATGTTTATCCTGGGGCGCCTGGGTGGCTCAGTTGGTTGGGCGACTGACTTCAGCTCAGTTCATGATCTTGTAGTTTGTGGGTTCGAGCCCCGCGTCGGGCTCTGTGCTGACAGTTCAGAGCCTGGAGTCTGCTTCCTTTTCTGTGTCTCCCTCTCTCTGGCCCTCCCCTGCTCACGCTCTGTGTCTCTCTGTCTCTCAATAATAAATAAATATTAAAAAAATTTTTTTAAATGTTTATCCTGTGTATATATGCCGAAACAATATATAGTAATTATTCACTTGTTTTTGAACTTTTTAAAAAAGGTGTCATACTGGGGCACCTGTGTGGCTTGGTTGGTTAAGCATCCAACTTCGGCTTAGGTCCTGATCTTGCGGTCTGTGAGGTTGAGCCCTGCGTTGGGCTCTGCTGACAGCTCAGAGCCTAGAACCTGCTTCAGATTCTGCGCCTCCCCCAGTCACACTCTGTCTCTCATTCGAAAACAAATTAAAAAAAAAAAAAAACATTAAAAAAAAAAGGTGTCATACTATGTAATCTTCTGGGACTTGCTTGGTTTTTTTTTCTTTTTTTAAGTTTATTTATTTATTTATTTTTAGTAATTTCTATACCCAGTGTGGGGCTTGAACTCCCGACCCTGTGATCAAGTCACACGTTCTCCCAACTGAGCCAGCCAGGTGCCCCCTATGTCTTGCTTTTATCACACAATATTATGTTATGAAAATCCATCCACCTTGCATATAGCTTTAGTTCTTCCACTTTTCTCTGATGAGTAATATCTTATTGTCATTATACTTCAGTTTATCTGTTTTTCCATTCTTAATTTGTGTCTAGTTTTTTAATGTTGTGAGCAGCGCTTTGAATATTCTTGTACATGTTTCAGTTCACACAAGCAAAAATTTTGGCTGTTTCTCTAGTACTAGAATTGCTGGACTGCAGGGTATGTGAATATTAAATGCCTCGTTGCTTTTCATTGTGGTCAAATGAATTTATAGTCCCACTGGCAATGTATAAGAGATACCTTGATTCATATCCTTTCCTATACTTGGAATTAGACTTTAAATTTTGCCAACTAAATGAGTGTGAACAGTATGTGATTGTGATCTTGATTTGCATTTCACTAATAACGAGTGAAACTGAGTATCTCTTCGTATGTTTATTAACTATTTGTGTGTCCTCTACTGTGAAATGTTTTTTCCTTTGCCCATTTTTCTCTTTTTGGTTGTTTGGCTTTCTTTTTCTTACCAGTTTGTAGTAGTTCTTTTTCTGGTATAGATAGTCCAGTGGCCATACATTGCTCCAAATATCTTCTGTTTTGGTTTTGCCTTTTCACTCTAAAGTATCTTTAATGAACAGAGATTCTTGATTTTAATATAGTTATATTATTTCCTTTATAAGTGCTTTTTGTGTTTTAAGAAATCCTTCCCTTGGGGTGTCTGGCTGGCTCAGTCAGAAGAGCAGGCGACTCTTGATCTCAGGGTCATGAGTTCAAGCCCTGTGTTGGGCATAGAGCTTACTTAAAAAATAAAAATAAAAATAAAAGCTTTATAGGTTTGCCTTCACATGTATTTACTATATCTAGAATAGATTTTTATGTCCATTGATGGATGAATGTATAAAGAAGATGTGGTATTTACATACAGTGGAGTATTAGCAATCAAAAAGAATGAAATCTTGCCATTTGCAACTACGTGGATGGAACTAGAGGGTATTATCCTAAGCGAAATTAGTCAGAGAAAGACAAATATCATATGACTTCACTCATACGAGGACTTTTAAGATACAAAACAGATGAACACAAGGGAAGGGTAGCAAAAATAATATAAAAACAGGGAGGGGGACAAAAACATAAGAGACTCTTAAATATGGAGAACAAACAGAGGGTTACTGGAGGGGTTGTGGGAGGGGGGATGGGCTAAATGGGTAAGGGGCACTAAAGAATCTACTTCTGAAATCATTGTTGCACTATATGCTACCTAACTTGGATGTAAGTTAAAAAAATAAAATAGAATCGATTTTTAAATATAGTCTGAAGTAAGAATCCACTGAAATTTTTTCATTCCGCAAATACTTATTAAGCACCTGCTTTGTGCCAGGCATTGTGTATGGGTCTGTTTTTGGGCCTGTGTTCTGTTGACTTGGTCTGTTTATTGACGCATATGCCAGTACCCAGTGCTTAATTGTGATAGCTCTTCAGTAAGTTTTGACATCTAGTAGCACAAGTCCTCCCACTTTGTTCTTAAAAAAAAACAACTGACTTACTATTTGCCCTTTGTGCTTCTTTTCTTTTTTTAATATTTATTTATTTAAATGGCAGTATTCTTTTTTTAATGTTTATTTATTTTTAATGTTTTACTTATTTGAGAGAGAGGGAGAGAGAACGTGAGCAGGGGAGAGGCAGAAAGAGGGGGGCGGACAGAGGATCCAAAGCGGGCTCTGTGCTAACAGCAGAGAGCCTGATGCAGAGTTCGAACTCATGAACTGAGACATGAGATCATGGCCTGAGCTGAAGTCAGACGTTTAACCAGCTGAGTCACCCAGGAGCCCTTTGAACTGCTATATAAATTTTAGAACTCATCAAGTGCTGGGATTTTGGTTGTAATTTTATTGGATCTTTACATCATCTTTTTTGTTTTGTTTTTAAGTTTTTTATTTATTTAAGTACTGTCTACATCCTATGTGGGGTTCACACTTAAAACTCTGAGATCAAGAGTTGCATGGTCCTCTGACTGAGCCAGCCAGGCACCCGTGAATCTTTATACCATCTTAGGGAGAATTGATATTTTGAAAATATTTAGCCTTTGCATCAGTGAACATGGCATATTTCCATTTATTTGGGTCCTTTTATTTTATTTTTTATTTTATTTACGTCTTGTCTGTTTTTTTAGAGGGAGGGAGAGCACGCAAGGAGGGGCAGAGAGAGGAGACAGAGAATCCCAAGCAGGCTGTGCCCTGTCAGCACAGAGCCTGAGGCAGGACTTGATCTCAGGAACTGTGAGATCGTGACCTAAGTGGAAGTTGGACACTCAACCGACTGAGCCACCCAAGCCCCCTAGATTTTTTTTTTTTAATGTTTATTTATTTTGGGGAGAGAGAGCTCAAGAGCACATGCACGCACAGGGGAGGGGCAGAGAGAGTCAGGGACAGGGTATCAGAAGCAGGCTCTGTGCTGTCATCAGAGAGCCCAATGCAGGCTTGAACTCACAAACTGTAAGATCATACCCACACCAAAGTTGGATGCTTAACTGACTGAGTCACCCAGGCACCCCTAGAAATTTTTTCAAAGTAATTACAAAAATTTTGTTTTTCATGTTTATTTTTGAGAGAGAGAGCGAGCGCGCGCGTGCGAGTGTGCACAGGGGAGGGGTAAAGAGGGAGACAGAGAATCCCAAGCAGGCTTTGCACTGCCAGTGCAATGCCTTATGTGGGGCTTGAATTCACAATCCAGGAGATCATGACCTGAGCTAAAATCACGAGTCTCTTGCTCAACTGACTGAGCCACCCAGGCTCCCCTCCAAGTACTTCTTTTTAATGCTATCATAAACTATCTTTTAAAATTTTTATATTTAGGTTGTTTACTGGTATAGAGAAATGTAGTGCAATTCTTTTTTATTTAGACATATATCCAGGGTCTCTGTAGATCTCTTTCTACTACCTGTTGTTTTTGTGAGCTCTCACTCGTAGTGCTTTGTTTCCTTGCATGTTTTGTAATTTTTGACTCTGCGGTCATATTTTTTGGAACTTTGTGGCCTGGGATGAAGACAGGTTCTTAAAGCAAGATTTGCCTTTACTTTGTAAAAGAGGTAGCTTTTGAGATGGGCTTTGTCCTTGTTGAATGTAGTACATGAGGAACATGGAATCAAGGGGTGGCTACTGTCTTAAAAATTGGGTAGTTGGTGGTGAGAATAGGAACCCTGGGAAAGAAGAGCATAGGAGAAATAAAGCAGTGGATGCAGTCAAGATTATGGAGGAGGTGTAATGAAAGGGATGGGCTGCGGATTGAAATGGAAGTCAAGAAAGGGTGTTGTTAAGGATTATAATGAGTTTCTCAACCTGAGTGGATATTTGTGTCATTAACAAGAATATTAAAAGAGAAGTCTGGAAGTTAAATATGAATGCCTCTCTATAAGTTGTTAGATCCAGTTGAATTTGAAGTGCCTCTAGGATTCACAGGTGGAGCTGGCTGGAAGGTTGTTGGAATTGTGAATCTGGAGCTCAGAACAGAAATCAAGATGGAGTGAGTCTGGGCAGGCATCTATATAGAAGGTAGAGTTAAAGCTCCATCTACAACATTGCCATGAGGGTAAAAGGCTTAATACAATAAAAACAACTTCGGGGGCTCCTGGGTGGCTTAGTCAGTTGAGCATCTGACTTCAGTCCGGGTCATGATCTCACAGTTTGTGCCTGGCATCGGGCTCTGTGCTGACAGCTCAGAGCCTGGACCTTGCTTTGGATTCTGTCTCCCTCTCTCTCTGCCCCTCCCCTGCTCATACTCTGTCTCTTTCTCTCTCAAAAATAAATAAACGTAAGCAAACAAACAACTTAGTATTTGGAGCCAAGTCTTGCTTCTTTCACTATGAGTGTGGTATATAAAACAGTATCCACCTTTTAGTCTTACATTCTGCCTTATACTGAGGATTAAACAAGCACCAAATAGTGCCTGGAGCCCGACCTCTGGGTTTCTATCCCAGTTTACCAACTGTGTAGCTTTGGGCAAATTACTTAACCTCCCTGTGGGCAGAGTGAGGATAATAATAGTATGGAGTTTAAGAGGTTGTTGTAAGGATCACAAAATCACATACAGTGCCTGGCACAGGGTAAACAATGTTATATGTGTATTGAAAATGCTTTATAAAGATATTCATAATTGGAAGAGCAGAGGGTCATCTTCAAAGAAGACCTACCTTTAAGGGATGAGAGGAAGAAAAGAGAATTTTTAAAAAGAGGGAAAGAGGACTCAGAATGTTGGGATAATCAGGAAATGACCATGTCAAGGAAGGTTCAGTGGGGAGGGTGTGATGAGAATTGTTGTGATGATGATTTATAAAAGATTTCCTATCTATTTCAGTTATTGTTAGTCACCTCTTTTTCTTAAACTCTTGGAGCCTTTTGGACCATAACTATTTAAAAAGAAATAAGAGTTTGTAAGCATTTCACAATTTACAAAGAGATTTAACTATCTCCTCCAATTCTCACACTGTTAGGTAGAAGTTGTTGCCTCTATTTAGTAAGTGAGAAAATTGAGGCTCACAAGGTAGACTTGCCCAAGTAACAGAGCTTGAGTTGCAGTTCTGTTTTTTGATACTGAATCTCCTTTGATAATCCTATATGCCTAATTAGATCACAAGTTTCCTGAGGCATTAATCTAATCAGTAATTCCTTGCCTAGCTCAATGCTGGGTGGCTCTTCTCTTCGTGTTCAAAGTAGACTAAGTGAAGAGTGGCTTGGGTCTGGAATAACATGTTCTTTCTCCCCTCTTCCCTCTAGCGCCCTCACAAGGCCAATGCTGAGGAGATGACCAAGTACCACAGTGACGACTACATTAAATTCTTGCGCTCCATCCGCCCAGATAACATGTCTGAGTACAGCAAACAGATGCAGAGATGTAAGTCCATTCTGTTCCCTCCTTACTCGCAAGGCCCCAGTTGGATCTGCCCTTCAGTTGCAGAGGCTTACCCTGCCTTCCCTTGTATCTCCCATTCATCCCACGCTTGATTTCCCCTGCCTTCCAAGGATGCCAAAGTGCAGCTCTTTTCTCCAGTCTAGCTTTCCTTGTTTCTTGATTATAAAGAATAGTGTTTGATCTTTGTCTAGTTAGGTTCACAACAATATGCCAAGAAAACCGTAATTATTGTGATGGAAAACGCACTGACGTAGGAGAGGGAGACAGAGATAGAAGTCCCAGCTCTGACTCTTAACTGACCAGGCTGGTCACTTCCCCTCAGATTTTTCTTTCGTAAAATGGACTGGATGTCATCCCATACAACTATAACTGCTCTCACTTTGTATTAATTGAGAATCGAGGGGCCACTTAGGACAGATTCTAGATGATGTAATCTTTGAGTTGAGGTGATTCTACCCCTGCTTCCTGAGACTTGAAACAGGTGTCATCTCGGAAGCTACACTCAGTTTGTAGGAATTAATGAGGCTTATTTTAGCTATGGGAGAAAATGTGTTTAAATTTGGAAAAAACTTATATCTGACTTCTCCCTGTGTTATTTTAGAAATTATCTCTTAGCACCTAATATCTCATATAATAAAACAATGAAACAGCATTGTCCACAAGTTTTGATTAGCTTGTAACAGTTTATTTGGAAATATCAACAAATCTGTGACACTTGTTGCTACTGGCCACAAGGTAGTCTGATTCCCAAGGCAGAAAGTTTATTTGTTATAATAGTTGTGCAGTTGTAATGATTACAGAACCACAGAGACCTTTTTCATTTTTTTATTTAAAGTTTTTTAATATTTATTTATTTTTGAGAGAGAGACACACACAGAGAGTGAGCGGGGGAGGAGCAGAGAGAGAGGGAGACACAGAACCTGAAGCAGGCTCCAGGCTCTGTGCTGTCAGCAGAGTCTGATGTGGGGCTCGAACTCATGAACTGTGAATCATGACCTGAGTCAAAGTCGGACGACTTTAACCGACTGAGCCACCCAGGTGCCCCTATAGTTTTTTGTTTTTGTTTTTGTTTTTGTTTTTACAGAGGCCTTTTTTAAAGTATTATTACCACCCACAACTCCAGGAGCTGCTGCCCCTGTAAGTGCAGTATTTGCTCTTTGAATTGGCAGGATCTTATTTCCTTCCAAGATGAGACAAATTCCTTTCTTTGCTCTAGATGGCTTTAGAGCTTTTCATAACCTGTCGAGGCCAGTGATCAGGCTCCACTGTCAGCAAAGAGGACTCTCATTAGAGAAGCAGCTTGGTATTGAGGCAAGAAAATGAGTTATTTTTTGTTTAAAAAAAAATTAAAAAAAAAATTTTTTTTAACATTTATTTATTTTTGAGACAGAGACAGAGCATGAACGGGGGAGGGTCAGAGAGAG
>NW_024412388.1:24525315-24545784 GCF_014898765.1 Herpailurus yagouaroundi
AAAAAAAAAATTTTTTTTAATGTTTATTTATTTTTGAGAGAGAGGAGAGTGCCAGTGGGAAAGGGGCAGAAAGAAAGGGAGACACAGAATCTGAAGCAGGCTCCAGGCTCCAAGCTGTCAGCACAAAGCCTGATGTGGGGCTCAAACCCACAAACCGTGAGATCATGACCTGAGCCAAAGTCAGATGCTTATTGACTGAGCCACCCAGGCACTCCAAGAGAATGAGTTTTGATGTCTTGGTTTGAATCCCTTAGCTCTACCACTTAACTGTGTGTTCTTAAGCAAGTCCTCTAGCCTCTCTGAGCCTTGTTTTCTCTTCTTTAAAAGGAAGACAATAGTGCTTATTTCATAGTGGAAGTTGTCGGGGATAGGTGAGATAGCACTGTCAATGAAGCACTGACTGTCAATGAATAGTAACTTTTGCTGTGATGACTTATTATTTTCATCATTTTCCAATCTGTCAAGGCAGACATAAAATATTAGGCCCAGGTTTGGGTCTGACTTCCAGTTTGCTCCAGTTTTCCTGAAACTAGCATTCTAAGATTGTGCATTAAAAAATTAGGTCTGGGATTTTCTCTCATTGAAGATGGGTTAGGAAGGATGAGGTTCTCTATGAACTTAAGGTACCTTACTGACTTGACTTACAGGGTTATAGAAAGATGTCACTTAGTGAAGTGCTGTATAACCAGGGGTGTCTTCAGAAACAATAACAGCGATGTGTGAGCTGAGCTCTTTTTTTTTTTTTTTTTTTTTGTATTTACCAACACCTAAGCTAGGAAGTTATACATGTAATAAGACTAAATAAGTTAGGTTTCCTTGCTCTTGGCTAGGATGTAATAAATATTTTGTGGTCATTTTGAGACTTTGAGAACTTTGATCAGAAGTTCTGATCTAATATTTTAATTAGTTAAAATGGGAACATGATGAGCAGTGGGCTTCCTGACAGCCTGACTCAGCCTGCCCATTTGCAGTTGGTCCCCTGGCAGCCAGTCTTGGCCTGCCAGGGAGTTTGTGGCTTATTGGGCTGAGGCCTTATTAAAAATAATAATAAATAAAAGGGTGCCTAGGAGGCTTAGTTGGTTAAGCTTCTGACTCTTTTGTTTGTTTGCTTGTTTGTTTACTTGGGTGGGGGGGGGAGAAGGGCAGAGGGAGAGGGAGAAAGAGGACCTGAAGCAGGCTCTGTGCTGACAGCAGAGAGCCCCATGTGGGGCTTGAACTCATGAACCACGAGATCATCACCTGAGCCGAAGTCGGACGCTTAACCAACTGAGCTACCCGGGCACCCCAAGTGTCCAACTTTTGATTTTGGCTCGGATCATGGTCTCACAGTTTTTGGGATTGAGCCCCGTGTCAGGCTCTGTACTGCCAGTACACAGCCCGCTTGGGATTCTCTCTCTTTCTCTCTCTGTCCCTCCCCTGCTCATGTGCATGCACACGTGCTCTCTCCCTCTCTTTCAAAATAAATAAATATTTAAGAAAATTAAAAAATAACAGTGAATAAAAAATAAGATGGATTCAAACATGAATAAGTGCAATGGTTTTTTTTTTTTTTTTGCCAGATTAATAGAATGTGAAACGTGGTGGAAAATGATAAAAGGGAATTATGGTGGTGAAATTTGAAGACATTGTCATTGTCATCTTTTTTATAGATGTATAAACTGAATTTTCCAGGGTCTCCTAACAAGGTAGTGGTAGAATGGAGAATGGAACCTGTCTCTTCCTGATTCTATAGTATTTTTAAATATGTTGCATGTAAAATATTTCAGACACACACAAAACGTATAAAAAAATAATAGAATGTACATCCATGTACCTACTACCTACCTACCTTCCTTCCTCCCTTTCTTTCTTTCTTTCTTTCTTTCTTTCTTTCTTTCTGTTTTAATATTTATTTATTTTTTTTTTTTGAGAGAGAGACAGAGTGTGAGCTGAGGAGGTGCAGAGAGTGGGAGACACATAATCCAAAGCAGGCTCCAGGCTCTGAGATGTCAGCACAGAGCCTGACGCGGGGCTCGAATTCACGGACTGTGAGATCATGACCTGAGCCGGAGCTGGATGCTCAACTGACTGAGCCACTCAGGCACCCCCCCCCTTTTTTTTTTTTTAAGTTTATTTATTTTTGAGAGAGAGGGGGACAGAGCATGAGCAGGGGAAGGGCAGATAGAGAGGGAGACAGAATCTGAAGCAGGCTCCAGGCTCTGAGCTGTCAGCACAGAGCCCGATGTGGGGGGCTCAAACCCACAGACCGCAAGATCATGACCTGAGTTGAAGTCAGACACTTAACTAACTGAGCCACCCACGTGCCCCTACCAACCTTTCTTTCTAGGAAACAAAACGCTGCCAATACAGTTGAATCCCCCCCGGACACCTCCCCTTGGTCACACACCCTTTCTGTCCTACTCCCCAGTCCACCCCATTACACCACCACAGTGGTATAAGCCCTCTCCTGAAACCCCTGTTAATCCCATGCATCTTTCTGCAGGGTGCTTTTTACCACCTTCTCTACCTTCCTCTGCTCTCTCATCTCTCACCCAGTATTGTTCTCTTCAGTATAATGCCACCCTAAGAATAAGAAAAGTATTTGTGATAGGAAGAGGAGAACCCATACAAGAGTCCTCCCTAGTCTTACAAATTAGTCCAGGTGAGGGTCTCCATTTCCCCCCTTTCTGTCTCCAATCACACAGCTTGTTGAACTGGGAATAATGGGCTGGACACTTGAGCCACATGTTGGTTTGGGGCCTGAAGGGAAATATTTTTTTCTCATACCTAAAATAACCATTTTGTGGGGTGCCTGGCTGGCTCATTCAGTAGAGCATGCAACTCTTGATCTTGGAGTCTTGAGTTCAAGCCCCATATTGCTCTTAGAGCGTACTTGGAAAAAAATAATAAATAAAACATATCCCACATGAGAGTATAAACAAAACTCTAGAAACCTAGGCAGGCCAAACCCAATGAAAGACGAAGCAACTGGAGGAGGCATTCGGTTGCCAGTGGATAAATAGCTTGGCCCCAGGGACCAAAGTTCTTATTGACACAGCCTCCCAGTGTTTACCCGGGAAGTGGGGGTGAGAGCCACCTACTACTCCTCACCCCGTTATGCAGGCCACACTTCCTCAGAGCACTTGTCTTGGCAGGGCACCCTCCCAAGCTTAGGGCAGTGCCAGAGTTGGTAACGCTCATGGTTATTGCAGACTTTGAGCTTCAGCTGTCTCTCAGAAGGTTACACAGTCCGAGCTGGGCTCTGCTACCCTCCTCATTCTAGGGCTTCTCCTTGCTCTACTTTGGGAATCCCAGTTGATAGCAGTGGATATAGTAGGAAGGCTAGGGCAAGAGAATAAGGATCTAGCCTACCCCTGCCTCTAGTTTCCTGTGTCTCGTTGATGTCTCAGTACTTTCCTTTTCTGTGAGAGATGACTTGGAGCCCTAAGGTTCCTCTCTAGCTCCGTGACTACAGCCCTCAGGTGTGCTTCCCTTCCTGTCTTTCAGTTTGTTTGCATTACTATTTGCATGCATTTCCTCATTATGTGTTAGTTTGTACTTTTGCCCCGTTAGGCCTGAAATAACCTTACTCCAGTTGTCACTTGTAGGTGTAGTAGAAAGAGCACTACACTGTATGGGTCAAGACACCTGGACTCTGATTCTGGTGCTGCCATTGTCTTGTTATACAACCTTGGCAGCTCACTTAATTCTTTGTATCTGTTTGTTCAAGTACTTACTTGCTATATTCTTCCCCACATAAGATTTCTGTTAATCTTCTCAACATTTAGGTGAGGTGGATATCATGATTGCTTGTTAAAGATAATAAGCCAGGGGCGCCTGGGTGGCTCAGTCGGTTAAGTGTCCGACTTCGGCTCAGGGCATGATCTCGCGGTTTGTGAGTTCGAGCCCCGCGTCAGGCTTTGTGCTGACAGCTCAGAGCCTGGACCCTGTTTCGGATTCTGCGTCTCCCTCTTTCTCTGCCCCTCCCCTGCTCATGCTCTGTCTCTCTCTGTCTCAAAAATAAATAAAACATTAAAAAAAAAATTAAAGATAATAAGCCAAAGCTCTAAGAAGTTAAATGACTTGACCCAATCACAAAGCCAGTAAGTAGTAGAGCCTGGACTAGAACCCAAGCCTTCTGAATCCAAATTCTTTGTTTTTTCCCATGAGCTCATAAATATGTAAACAAAAAACTAAAGGAATTGTGGAAAGTAACTTTTCCCTTCTGTCTTTCAAGTCAACGTTGGTGAGGACTGTCCGGTATTTGATGGCCTGTTTGAGTTCTGTCAGTTATCTACTGGTGGCTCTGTGGGTAAGGAATATACCTCCCTCCTCGAGGGCAGTGCTGGGTTGTATTAGTGAGGTCTGCCTTTTAGGCCACTATCCTAGTAGGGCTGATCTGTGACCCTATAAAATGGTCTTGTGAGTTTTTACCTTAGGTCTTTAAAATATCCTTCTGGTTCCGTCCCAGCCCAGGTTCAGTCTCTGACATGGTACTGACAGGTGTCCTTGACTGTCCTCTCCTACCCAGAGATCTTACATACTGGAATTCCCTGCAGACCTCGTGGGGTTGTTGAGATGCTGTACATAGAAGCAATTTGCAAACTGCAAAGTGCTATAAAAATGGGAAGTGTCATCATCTGTGTCTTACAAAAGAGCATGGTAATTACCTTTAGAGGTCAGAAATACTCCTCACGTATCTCCCACTTCCATTATTAACTTCTAGACTACCTCCAGGATTACTCTAAACCCTTTTTTAACAAATATATATTTTCCTATGATCATTGTTTGGTCTCTTCTCCCCTTCCCCCTGCCTCTCAATATAACCTCAGGAAACAAAGATATACACAGGAAAAAATTACCCACAATCATACTGTCCAAAGATAATCATTACTACCATTTTGGTGTTTGTATATGCATTCTTTTTTGTTAGTATATATCTGGATATAACATATACATCCATATTTTATAAAAATGTGTCACGTGTATATAGTTTTGTGTCTGAATTTTTTATTTAGTAAATCTTTCAGATTTCTTTGGTAGTCTATAGCATGATTTCTAGTGGCTTCAGGATTATGCCATGTTATGGACCAACGTCAGTTGATATAATTGGTCCCTCTTGGATCATTTGGCCTGTTCTGTGTCTTTATTGCTGTTAAAGTTACATGCCACAAATGCACCTGCATACACAAGTGTATATTTCTCTCACTTCTTGGGCTTGTTTGTGCTGTGAGCTTCTAGTTCCTTTAGTATCTTCATCATTTTTTGACCATGAACCATGGTAAGAAATACATTTACTCTTGCAATCCAGGTTGTACACACACACTGTCATTCTGAAGCCAGTTTCACAGAAGAGCAACTTCCTTTATTGTTATTTTATTCTAGTCTGTTTTGTTTAAAATTGTGTGTACACACACACACACACACACACACACACACACACTAATCATGACCCACTAAATCAATTTTAAGGCCTACTGATGGGTTTCCACCTTCAGTTTGGAAAAAAGTTGCTTAGAGTAGCCAGCCAATGTCATATTTACTCCCTGTTAGAATAGGGAGGGAGGGAGAGAACAGTCCAGCGATTGAATAGGCAGGTTCTACCTCTCACCAGGTTTCCTGGGCTTCTTGGGGAAAGGGGGAGAGTGGCTTGCTAACAGTCTTGTGTTCTCTCTTTCACACCCAGCAAGTGCTGTGAAACTTAATAAGCAGCAGACGGACATCGCTGTGAATTGGGCTGGGGGCCTGCATCATGCAAAGAAGTCTGAGGCATCTGGCTTCTGTTACGTCAATGATATCGTCTTGGCCATCCTGGAACTGCTAAAGTATGCCTGCCTGGCCTTGTCTCTTGGAGGAGCACCTTAGGCCAGGTTCCCACTTCCCTCTCCCCCTGGGCTTGCCTCCCTAGTTTGCTTTTCCTAGCGGTGTGCTGGCTAGGATGTGTTCAGTGAGTGTCTCTGGCTGGCCATCCTCTCTTTGACGGGGTCCCGGTTTGATTTGAGCCCACGGCAAGATCAGGGGCAGGTGCTGCTCAGATCCTGCCTCCAGAGTGTCCCTGTGTGGCTGGAGTTGAGCCTGGCTGTAGAGTAGGAAGATCGGACTTGGTCGGCTTGGTCAGGCCTCTGGAGACACCCTGCCGCTCTTCCACCTTCCTTCAGCCAGTTTCCACGTCTCTGGTGCTTAGAGATACCTGAGGGAGGCAGCCAGCCCGGTAAGCTGGGACCTGGCGCCCTTGGCGCGTCCCACTCCCAGAGAGCCGCCAGACCCCTGACCCCCTTCTGATCCTAGGTATCACCAGAGGGTGCTGTATATTGACATTGATATTCACCACGGCGATGGCGTGGAAGAGGCCTTCTATACCACAGACCGGGTCATGACTGTGTCCTTTCATAAATACGGAGAGTACTTCCCGGGAACTGGGGACCTACGGGTGAGAACTCCCTTCAGGGGCCAGCCAGCTCACCCCTAGCTGCCAGCTCTAACTCTCCTATCTCGTATCACTAGAAACCACTTCCTGCCCCTTCTGCCATTCAGAATGCCATACCCCAGCCTAGGGTACCTGCCCTGGTCTTCCCTCCCTTATTCTGGAGGAAGGGAATGATGAGACACAAAGGGTTGGGAGGGATAGGGGTCTCATGACTCATTGCAAGCCCCTCCTGGCCACAGCTAAGTTACACTGCACTATTCAGATGCCCCAAACAATTTGAATTTTAGGCTAGAGACATCAGGTTCTTTCTCATGGGCTAGGAATTGAGACCCTTATGGACCATCTCAAGGGTTCTTAACCTTCCCCTTTGATCATCTGACTGAAAGCTATGGACTCTGTCACCAGGAAAGCATAAGGAATCTTTTGTATCTGATACTGAATAGTTAATTAAAGACACCTCCCCTTACTGAAGCCCATCTGTAGACCTCAGGATAAAAGTCCTTGGAAACTAACTCACTGAACTGTTGTATCTGCTTCTATTAGCATGAATATGAAACCAACCCTTTGCCGTGCACTAGCCCTCTGGTGAAAAAGTGGCACTAATTCATGTTTGCTGTGGCCAGCATAATAAATGGTCTTTCCTTCTACCTTCTCTGGAGAGGAAAAGGTCGTCCCAGGGTGGGTGTTAGTTCTGTGACCCAACTACCAGCAGCTCTAACCCAGTCCAAAGATGGAGGTCTTGTGCTCTGGGGTAGGATATTCCATCTCTGGCTCCATAAACAGTTCTCAGCCTGGGCGCAGGCTCAGTGGTGTGTCCAGAAACGTGAACTAGACTTGCCAGTGAGGGGAATGGTATTAACCAAGGTGCCCCTGCTCTGTCCCTGGCCCACCTCATGGATCCCAATTGTCTCTCTTCGAATACTGCCTCTTTCCTTAGCCTCCCAGCCCCTGTCCTTGAACTTCTTCCTAGCTTCATCTTTCAGTTTACTTTAATGTCCCTCTTGATTAGGATATTGGGGCTGGCAAAGGCAAGTATTACGCTGTTAACTACCCGCTCCGAGATGGGATCGATGACGAGTCCTATGAGGCCATTTTCAAACCGGTAAGTGGCTTATCCACCACCCGGGCTACCAATGGGATTAGTCTAAGAGATGGGTAGCAAAGTACCCCCAGCATACCTCAGGGACCTCTCCCCACTGAGAAGCTGGTTGGGAAATGAGCTGTGTTTTGACCCTGGATTGTTATGCTGTGTGGTCAGCTAGAGGAACAAAATTCATCCAAATATTTATTGATGCCTTCTGTGGGTCAGGCCCTCTGTTGGATACAAGAGTATCTAAGACATGAATCATGCCCTTAAAGACCTCACAGTCTACATCGTGGGAGGCAGGCACACACACAACAGTGTGTGGTCATTACTGTTTTGCAGGATGAACAGAGGAAGGGGAGACAAACCGCTGCCTGGGCTGGGGAGAGGGTAGTCAAAGAGGATTTCACAGAGGTGGCGACATTTGAGCTGGACTTTGAAAAATGAGGAGTTGCTATGTGAAGAAGGAGGTGGAGGCCGGAGGGCAGGGATGGCATTCAGCAAGGGGGACAGTACATAGCTGTATGTAGGTCAGTATGATGGGTGGGAGGAGTGTTGAAGGACGTGGGAAATGTATATGGGGGTCTTGGATGCCAAGCTGAGGAGTTAAATCTTCACCTGCGATCCACAAGGAACCATTACTGGAGTATTAACCTAATAAGGTTAGGTAGTCAAGTGCCTACTGTATGCCTTGCAGTAGGGGTGACAGAGAAGTCCAAGGTATGATCTTTGTCCTAGGTAATGTCAAAGTCTTGTGAGAATGGGAAAGGTGAAGGTGAGCACTCCCTCACAATAGGAGGCTCAAAGTCTCAAAAGACTGAAGGAGCAGGGCAGATGAAGCCAAGGGTCAGAAGAAGGGGCACTGGAGCTTGGGTAGTGAAAGAAGCGGAAGACTGAGGGGAAGGTGAGGCTGTTCTAGGTGCAGCATTACTGGAGCTAGAAGAAGCCTCTTGGAGAGCCTCCTAAATTGAAAAACTGAAATCCTAAATAGGGAAACAAGAACTCCAGACTGATACTTCCTCCTTACCACCCCGCACGAGGGAGAGTGGAAATGTAGGAATAAATACAGGAAACGGAAGAAGTACTGCAGCCCACCCTTTGCAGCCCCTAACATCACATAGCTTTTCTTAAAGCTGGTGGTGACCAGGATGTGTCCTTTTAGGTCATGTCCAAAGTAATGGAGATGTTCCAACCCAGTGCAGTTGTCTTACAGTGTGGCTCTGACTCCCTATCTGGGGATCGGTTAGGTTGCTTCAACCTGACCATCAAAGGTGAGACCAGGTAGCATAGGGATGGGTGGGCAGGGTTCTGCCAGGCGCTCCTGTAACCCAGCACCCCTTTCTCCCACCAAGGGCACGCCAAGTGTGTAGAGTTTGTGAAGAGCTTCAACCTGCCTATGCTGATGCTGGGAGGAGGCGGTTATACCATCCGTAATGTGGCCCGCTGCTGGACGTATGAAACAGCCGTGGCTCTGGACACGGAGATCCCAAATGGTAATAACCCTGGGCCAGGTTGGGCTGGGCAGAGCCAGAGCTCATGTGTCCTAGAGTTTATAACCCCTTCCCCATTGGCCATGTGGCCTCTCCTCTTCTGATACTGGGCATTGATTCTCTTCCCTATCTTCTTGTGATTGTCAGACCATCGCTTTTTCCTGAGTCCTTTTTTGACCCTGCCGCTTCTCCTTCCCACTTCTGGTCTAGACATAATGATCAGTGGTTATTTATAGCTTTGGAATTTCTACTCTGTAGGGTAACTGGGGTAGTGAGTGAGGAGGTGCTCCCAACGAGCATTGCCTAAATTTTTCTAAACCATGAGCTTGTGCCTTCTCCTCAGTGGGGGGTAAAGTGTGGACACTGGAGAATGGCATTAAAAAGACTGAAACCCTATAAGCACTCAGGTCTCACCCTGTCTCAGAGGCATTCTTCTCAGTTTGATGGTTGGGCTAGCAGTTCCAGATAAACCTACAAATGCTTTTCTCAGGGTCCCATGGTAGCCAGGTCTTTGACTCTTATCTCCTGCCCCCAATTAGAGCTTCCATACAACGACTACTTCGAATACTTTGGACCAGATTTCAAACTTCACATCAGTCCTTCCAATATGACCAACCAGAACACCAATGAGTACCTGGAGAAGATCAAGTGAGTATATTCCCCAGACACACCCTGATTGAACATTCCAGGCTCTGGTTTGTCCCTAACCAGCGCCAGCCACCCTCTCTACCATTGGCCATAGACAGCGACTGTTTGAGAACCTGCGAATGCTGCCCCACGCACCTGGGGTCCAAATGCAGGTGATTCCTGAGGATGCCATTCCAGAGGAGAGTGGCGACGAGGACGAAGAAGATCCTGACAAGCGCATCTCGAGTAAGACCCAGACCCAGGGGCCTGTAATTTCCCACTCAGTAGGTAGCTGACTTCCCACCACTGTTCTTGGTTCCACTTTCCTCTCAAGCTACCCACCTGTTGAGAAACCCAAGTTCTGGTAGTTGGGACAGTTTAGGGAGTCTGAGTTTCCTTCCTTTCTTCTTGGTCACCCCTTCCCTTGGTGTCTCTTGGACACACAGGGAGGCACTGGGCACAGGTCCTGAGGTAAAGATAATCTCCTGCACTCTCACCCATTATTTCCCATTGCTTCCCAGTCTGTTCCTCTGACAAACGAATCGCCTGTGAGGAAGAGTTCTCGGACTCTGATGAAGAGGGAGAAGGCGGTCGCAAGAACTCTTCCAACTTCAAAAAAGCCAAGAGAGTCAAAACTGAGGATGAAAAAGAGAAAGATCCAGAAGAGAAGAAAGGTGGGTTTGGGTTGCATCTGGACTTGGGTCTTGAGCCCCAGGCCCCGGAGGAGGATGAATCTATGTAGGGCACTGGGAGGAGGGAGCTGACTCAGGCCCTGCCTTCTGTGGGGCTGTCTCAGCTCCCAGAAGTGGCAGGGCCCACAAAAGAATGAAACTCGATTTGTCATCTCCAGTGGCTGATTGAGCCCTGCCAGGCTCCAGAGCCAGGGACATGCCTGGGCTCCCCTTGGTCAGGAGTGTGGCTCTCACATACCACCCAAGCCCTTTTCCCAGCACTTCACCCCAGTTTCCCAGGGGGCTGCCTCCGCCCACTGGGTTCAGGCTCTAGCAGGCCAGGAAACCGGTCCAACCTGTTTGTTCTCCACAGGGCTCAATGGGAGGGCCTGGGATGGGCTTTTCTCTCTTTAGTATGTCCACTGAGCTGCAGTGTCGGGGAAGGGGTTTCAGGTAAGTGAAAATTCCGTGGGTCTTTCTGGAAGGGATCCCTTCACCATCCCTACATTCTTATGTTCTAGAAGTCACAGAAGAGGAGAAAACCAAGGAGGAGAAGCAAGAAGCCAAAGGGTGAGGAAGGAGCTGTCAGCCATCTCCCTGGCATTGGAGCACCAGCCCTTTTGTCCGCTATGCCGAGGGAAGGCGCAGGGACAGCTGGTGCGGCTTACAAAGACCTCTTTCAGGGACCAGTCCATCTCTGCAGTTCTAGGCAGAGCTAGGAAGCCCCAGCTCTCAGCAGTCACCTGGGCAGCTAGGGTCCTATAGAAGTCATTGTCCCCATATTTTTGCCTCAAGGCCTCTGGGGTGCATGATCTCATGCCAGTCTCTGCTCTCTCCACAGGGTCAAGGAGGAGGTCAAGTTGGCCTGAGCAGACCTCTCCAGTTGTGGCTTCCTGCCAAGTTTCCCACCTTTCTCCCACAACCCCTCAGATTTTATATTTTCTATCTCTCTGTGTATTTATATAAAAATATATTAAATATAAATATCCCCAGGGACTAGACAGGAACCAGGGCCCTGAGCCCAGGGCACGTGTTAGGAGTGAGCTTTTCTAGTGGCTGCCTTGCCACCCATCCTTTCCCACTTCTTAATTTTGAACCATAAAGGGTGCTGGGTCTGGAAAGCATGTTCTTAAGAAGCCATAGGACAAAATCCTGAAATGTTAAGTGCCTGCTTAGTGGCTTTGGAAAGGTGTCCCTACTGGGCATTCTAGGAGTGGCTAGATCTTGAGGGACCCCCTGTCAGGCTCCTTAAGGTAATATCAGCCATTTTTAGATTGGTTCTGTTATCATACCTTCCCACTGGCCCCCTGTGAGCCAAGAAACTCACACTGCCTGCCCTCTATCCTCGCCCAGTTCTGCAGGTGGAGATTGGTAGTCTAGTTTCCTTTTTGAGATACTATTTTAATTTTTGTGAGAATCTTTGTAATAAAATGGTACATTTCTACATCCTCCTGAGCTTGTCTCCTAGCAGTATCCCTGGGTTGATTTCAACTCCACTCCCCTGTCCTTCTGGTGTCCATGAGAATCTGGGCAACCCTCCTGAACAACAAGACAACCCCACAATCTTACCCCTCACCTTAATCCCTCCCTCAAGGGTTGAGGTTAACCAGTCTTCTCACCCTACTCCCAGAAGACCACTCATTAAAAAGCACTACTAAAGGGACGACATTTATTCCTTTTCCAAATGTTACAGTAAAACCAGGTGGAAGAGAATGGTTTTAGCAGTTAGAAAAAAAAAAAAAGTACAAATCTGGGGTTTGGCCATTAAAAGTTATTTACAACAATGGGAGGGGGAAAAAAAAGACAACAAGAAGTTGTTTCACATTACAGACCTCCCCCCCACCCCAAAGCCTAATACTTGCTTACCAAGTCAAAAAAGAGACACAGTCGATTCACAAGCTGGAGGTTTGAACTTGAGTAAGACATTTATAAAAACCTAGACAGGGGCAGTGTCCTCCCCAGCCCAGGTGCCACTAGGCACAGCACAAGAGACTAAAAACTCAACAGGGGTGGGGGGGAGGGGAGGAAGGCTGGACACTCAGGGTTTGGGAGTGTAGGCACCCCACATCTGGCTCAGGGATTTGGGGAATAGAGTAAACAAAACCTACTTGGAAAAGAATTGGGGAAGAAAACCAGCAATTGCCTTCTGCAGGGGTGGGGACAGGAGAGGTAGGGCCAGGGGCAGGAGCATTTCACATCACTAACCTAACTTGGGAAACTGCAAGGGACCATCTTCAACTGGCCTTAAGAGGAAGGCCAAATGGACGATGGGAGAATCCACAGGAGGGAAAAGGAGAGGGAACGTGGCGGGGAGGGGGCAACAGCCCCTTCCTTTCTGGGCACAGGAAGGCAGCCAGGGCACCGGGTCCAGGCAGTGACCTCACAAGGACAGCACAGTTTTTGCAGCTTAGAGATCACCCACCTGCCCCCACCCAGCTACTCATTCTGCTCGCTGGCGGGTGTAGGGCCACTCTCCGGCCCCGAGGGAGTGGATGGCTCTGCAGCCTGGGGCCCTGCCTCTTCTGTGTCTCCTCCCTTGGAGGCAGCACTAGCCTCTGCCCCCTTGGCCTGGGGCTCCTGGCTCTCGGGGGTGGCAACAGCCTTCCCTTCCTGGGCTGTGCCTTCCTCGCTGCAGGCACCGATCTCCCCCTGCTCCTGCTCTTCCTCTGTAGGTGAGGAGGCAGAAGAATCACCCCCACCCTCCTTCCGATTTCTCTTGAAGGACAGACCACTCAATTTGAAAGGCTTCTTGAAAGAGAATTTCTTCTTCTTCTTGGGGGTCTCCTTGGCGGGGGCATCCCCCTTGACCTCAGCGCCCTGGCTAGGGGGTGCTGGCTCGATGGCATCGCCAGTGGCCCCGGCTGCCTCCTCTGTTCCGTTCACGGGGGGCGATTCCCCTTCACCCTTGGGGGATAAGTCTCCATTGCTTTTCACGTGGCCATTCTCCTGCAGGGCAGAGGAGACAGCAATGAGGGCCGGGGCTCTACCCCACCTGCCCCAGCCCGCCCCTGACCCCTTCCAGGCAATGGGACCCCGACTATTCTGCAACCCGGGAGGTTGGCTGTAGCTTCACCCCCACCGGGATCCCGTCAAACATCTCCCTCCTGCCCTCAACGAGCGCGCGGGGGCCGAGCGCGCAGAGGCCGCGGCCGGCAGGAGGCGCTGGGGTCCCGTGGCCCCCCACCCACCTCCCCCGGGGCGCGCTCTCCATTCGGCGCAGACCCGCTCGAGGCCGCCGATCCCCGGCGGGCGGGCGAGCGAGCCCAGCAAGCCGACAACGGGCGGGAAGCCGCCCCAGGGCGCTCTTCTCCGCACCTGGACGGCCCATTTTCCCAGCCTCCTGCTTTGTGTAAACGGCCCCCCACCCACCCTAGGCTCTCCCATCTCGATTCCCCCCCCCTCCCACCGCCGCCAAAAAGAAGGCCGTGAGCCACCGAGATCGGGTCTAAGGGTGGAGTGCCCTCCCCCCCGGGCGCCCGCCCCGCGGCCCCTGGGCGCCCCCTTGGCGCGGCCCGGCAGCGCCTTTGTTCCTCGCGCGGCACTCGGGGCGGCCGAGGGGCAGCGCCGGGGGCCGGGGCCGCGAACAAAGAAGGCAGCGGGGCCGGGCCGGCGCCCCCTCCCCGCCCCTCCCCTCGCTTCGCCCGCGGGGGCTGCGGCGCCGAGAACAAAGGGACCGGGCGGGGGAGGGGGCGCCGCGTGTCCCGGGCCGGACAAAGCGCGCGGCCCCGGCCCAGGGCCCCAAAGGGGGCGAAGTGAGGGGGGGGTCGGGCCGGGTCGGGCCGTTCCGAGTGCACCCACCTGTCCGTTGGCCTTAGCAGGGGAAGCGCCTGCTGCCTCCTCGGCGGTCACGTCGCCCCGGGGAGCCTTGGAGCTCTGGCTGCCCATGATGGGGGGGGGGGGTCTGCTGGGGGGCGCCCGGAGCCGCCCCGGGCTCGCGCCGCAGGGGATAGTTCAGCCGGGTCGGCCTGGCCGGCGGAGGGGTGGGGCTCGCGCCTGAGGGGGAGGGGTATCGGGGGGGAAACCGAGCTGCACCCCCCTCTCCGCGCCCGACCCGCTAGCTGCGCCCGCCGCCGCTCAGCTCCGCGCCAGAATGCCGCCCGCCGCCCGCCGAGCTGCCTTATATATGCGCCCCAGCTCGGGGCGGGGCCGGACATTTAAATAAGCGCCCAATCGAGGAGCAGAGGCGGGCTCAGGTCCCGGGCCCCACTTGCGCAGTGGGCGACGCCGGCGGTCTGGTACCCCCAGCCTACTCGCCTACCAGGGCAGGTGGGGTCCAGCGTGGGTAGGGGAGAGGCGGGTCTTTCGGCGAGCTGGGCAGAGGCGGGGGGGGGGGGGGGCTCCTAGAGGAAAGGGAGAGCAATCCTGTCACCACCCACCCGTCCGAGTGGACGCCCCAGCAACTGGAGTGGTCCCAACACCTTGGTCCTGCACTGACAGCCCCTGTCAGTCTCCCCCTAGAACTCTTCGAAGGGCTCACATGCCCAGACTCGTTAGAGGTTTGGTCCTGAGTTATGCTCCGGAGAATGTGGTCATAGAAGCCGCAGGGCCCCGCACTGGGATCTGCGCCCCCTCAGGCCGGGAGACCCGTCAGAGGTCCCACCCACGTCCCTGCCTGCCGGTCCCGGTCAGCCTGGGGGGGTCTGGCCCGCCGCGGAGTCCCTCTGGTCAAGACTGGTAAGATGCGTCCCTCAACTCCCCCTCCCCTACCTCCCTTCGCAGCCCAGTCACACACGAAGCCCCCACAGACAAACTCACCCTTGGTCTCTCCTGCCCCCAGCCTGGACCCATTACAAAGTTCCGATTAGGGTGGTCCTGCGACCTTGAAGGGCATCTCCATCCCCACCTGAAAGCTGGAGAGTCTGAGGCTCAGAGACATTGGCATAACCTGTCTGACCTGTCAGATGCTCTCCCCCCACCTCTGCTCCCCCATATTAGGGAGCCTCCCGGAGCAGGCAGAGGAACCCCAGGAATTTAACAAACACTGCAGTGGAGGGGTGGGACATCAGCAAGGCTCCTGGGACAGCCCCTTGAGGACAGCCCCAACACTGCCCAGCCTGGCCCCCTACCCAGCCTGAGAGTGAGGGAGCCTGGAGAGAGAGGCGGGGTGCAGGGGGTGGAGACCCTCCAGCTCTAGTCCCCTGCCACTTCCTCTTCCCCTGGTATGGACAGGTCTGTGGGAACCCCCGAGTCCTGACTGGCCCCGGATGTGTGTGTCCGGTTGCCTGCCCTCAGCCCCCAGGAGGAAAGGGATGGGGGCTGGAGGAAGCAAAGTGTTGCAAAAGCAAGGCTGTGCCCTGGACAGCTCAGCACGTCCCTCCCTCCCTCCCTCCTACTGGTATGGCCTCCTGGGAGGCCTGAGGCTGTGAGGTGTGGAGACACCGCAGGGCCTGAGAAATCAGGAACTCCCCACAGATCTGACCACAAAGGGGCGGAGGAGGGCTGAGGTGACATGACACTCAGCACTCACTCCCGTAGACCCCCCCCCCCAACTCTGAGGCCACAGAATACTCTCAACTGCTTCAACACCCCTCTTCATTTTCGAGACTGGGACACCCAGGTTCAGAAAGAGAAAGTGATGTGCCCAAGGACACACAGCAGATACCAGTAACTGAGGGTGAGAAAGGATTTGGAAAGACCCACTAAAATGAGGTGGGGGCTGTACGGAAACCCCTGGAGAAGTCGTCCATTAAGATCTGGGACTGCCTGGCCGAAGTGGGAGGTCAGAAGGAACCAGCCTTGGGCTGGGAGGGGCATCCTGCCCCACTGAAGTTCACTGACAGAACAGTGCCTTCTCCACCCACTGCCACTAAGGAATGGACTCCGTGACCTGCATCTCTGTCTTGACCACAATAGGGAACCCACAATGCTGCCAGGCGCTGCCCGCACCGGCTGGCAGGGCTCAGATGGAGAGTGTGCGAGTCCTGGAGGGGTTGGGGTCAGGGGTGAAGAGCAGATCCCAAAGCTCCCGATTTCCGGGCGCTGCGCTGAGGGGCTGAAAGGCAAACCCAGGAGGAGAGAGCAAAGGACTCTCTGAAGGACCCTGAGTTCCCAGAGCCCCAGAGGGAGCCAGGCCCACAGGGAGCTCTGCCTCTCCTCCAAGATATTGCTGGAGTCTGAGGAAGGGTCGTCTGGGAGCCCAATCCCTCAGTAAATCCAGGTCCCCGCAGGGTCTGGCTTCTGGAAGAGGGAAGAAGCTTAGGATGCTGTGGGAGTGAGCGGGGGGCGGTGTGCGGAGCCCCCACGGCCTCCTCCGTCCACACTGTGGCTCCTTCCTCCCCAGCTGCTGCCAGCCCAGACAATGCGCCCATTGTTCTGTGTCTCCAGGGGCCTGTGTGCAACTGTGTGTGTCTGTTTCTCTCTGTGTGTGACTGTGTATTGCTCTGTATCTGTGTGTGAGAGACTTTGTGACTGTGTGTGAGTGTGTGTGTGTGTGACCAGGTGTGCACGTTTGTGGTTGTGTGAGCCTGCATCTTTGTTGGGCCGTGGGTATTTAGAGGGAGAGAGAGACTTGGTGACTCTTGGCGACTCTGAGACTTTCTGGGTGTGTGCCTGTCTGTCCTTCAGATTGCGCGTTTGGTGACTGAGTCTGACTGAGATTGGGTGTGCAACTATGAGGGTGTGTGGCCGTGTGAGAGAATGTGAGTGTGGATGAAAAAGTAGCTGTTGGCGTTTCTGTGCCTGTCCCCGTGGGTGGCTGTGTGTGCCTCAGTTTGATCGCTGAGGCCGTGGTGGTCAGAGCCTTCGAGGTATGGGCTTTTGCCAGCACAGAGGCAGGGAAAGGAGCAGTGGGAAGGCCAGGGGGACTCTGGGATGGATGGGGGAAAGGCAGCTGTAGAGACTAGAACCCCATATGTGAAAACACATCCCTCATCCGTCCCAGCTGTCCAGTGAGGCCTCAGCCCCCTGCCCTGGCCTGAGATGCTCCTAGCCTCCCTGGATGGAAGGGAATGAGTTTCCTTGGCAGGGAGCCTGGGACCTCAGGAGAGCCACAGGGTGGGGCTGAAAGGTGGGAGGAGGGCAGAAGAGAACATGGCCCTATAAAGGAGGATTGGGTACACTTGAGGTCTCCGCGGGGACCCTGTGGTGGGGATCCGGTGAGATGCCAGGTGAGGGGTGAGTGGGCAATAGCTAGTCGGAGGTGGGGGATGGGCCTTCCTAGCATGGGCGGCGGGGGGGTGGGCAGCACTTGCACAGGCCTGGAGAGGGGAAGAGACATCAGAGAATGGCTACGTCCCAGTGGAGACCTCAGCAAGGGTGACTTGATACGGCCCGGTTCCCAGCGCCTGTCACCCCGTCTCCTTCTGGGGAGGCGTCAGCTGGACCCACAGACCGTAGTTTTGCCCCAGGTCAGCCTCCTCCTGCTCTGGAACCTCCTTAGGCCTCAGTTTGCCGGTCTGTACAGTGACAGGTTGGACTCCATGATTCATACTCACAAACACTAGAGTTCCTCCACCAGCTGTGAGTCACGCTGAGCCCTTGCCCTCAGGGGTTTCCCATCCAGGGGAAGAGGCAGGCAGTGCCTTAAAGGGAGAAAAAGAGCCAGACCAGGGTCAGCTAAGGAGGCTGGAGGCTTCACGAAGGAGGGGCATGTGCACGGGCCAGGGATGGAGGTAGAGTTTGGAACAGAACAAAATGGGAATAGCAAACGGTTTGTGTGAAGGTGTGGATGGAGCGACAGGCCTAGTCTGGAGCAAGGTTTGGAGACAGAATCCCTAGGACTCAGGGGCTGGCCGGCTGCAGGGCTGGGGTAGGGAGAAGGGAGGTATAATGTTGTCGCCTGCATTTCTGATGTGGGTGACAGCTGGCAAAGTGGATCTGTTGACTGAGACAGGAAAACGGAGGGAAAGAGAACTTGGGCTGGGGGGGGCGGGGCTTGCTGAATTGAGCTTTGTTGAGTCTCAGGTGCCCAGGGAACATTCAGGGGCACATCCAGGAGGCAGCACATAGACATGCTATCGGATCATGTTTCCTGAGCCAAAGGCCAGGGCCCAAAGTTTGGCTAGTGACCTTTCAGGGACAACGGACAGAGAAGGTTTTAAGTCAGAACTGACCCCAGGAAATCTGGGCCTCTGGATGCTGTGAGATGAAGGTAAACAGAGCCAAGCAGTGCATGAGATCACCCAGGAAGTGCCCAGGCAGCGAGGAGCACTGTCGTTGGAGGGGCAGGTGATGGGGTGGGGCCCTGGGAAGGAGACTGGGAAGGAGCCAACAGAGAGGGAGAGGAAACACCCCCGAGGACAGAATCCTGGAGATCCTTGAAAAGGCAGGAATGACCACCACCAATAATACTCATAGCTGCTAGCATTGCTTACACTCCTGTTGTATGCCAAGCCCTGTGCCAACTGCTTTCCATACCTTAGCTCATGACCTGGTGAGATGTGTACCCTCATTGTTCCTGTTTACAGAGGAGGAAACCCAGGGAGGCGGGGTGTTTATGGGAGCAGCAGAGGAGGAGGTCAGAACCAGCAGAAAGTGGCTCTCAGGATCTCAGAGGAGCATGGCAGTGCTAGGTTCAGCCAGAGGCATTCATAAAAGCTTCTGATGCTTCGGGTTTGTGAGGCACAATTAGGATGTCAGCAGGGAGAGGCAAGGCAGCCACAGGCTCAGCACCCCAGGGACTCGACTCCCCAGCATCCTGGGTACCCTGGGATCTGGTTCGGTTGTCAGCGGGACCCAGGTCAGGTCTGCAGCCTCCCTGCCAATCACGAGCCTTGAACCTGAGTCTGGATACTGAGGCACCTCAGGGACGCTTCCCTAGGACCCACCATCCCACCAGTCACCAAATCACAGGGACCTGGATTCCAAAGATTCAACATTTTAGGCCACTCAGCCCTTTTATTTCTTCCTTCCCCTCCCTCTTGCCTTGGTCTCTGTGAACATGCGTGCGCGTGTGTGCGCGTGCACACGCGTGCATGTGTGTGCATGCGTGCGTGCGTGTGTGGGACTGGGGTGGGGTGGTTGTGTAACACGGCCAGGGCCCAGTCACTATCAGAGCTGTCTCTCCGGGGCTCAATTTCCCCAATAGCCATGCGGCGTGTCATCGGCTCACCTGCCTATCTCCCCCAGGCTTGATGAGGTCACCAGAAATTCAACCCGGTTGCTCTGAACTGCCCTAGCCTCTCCCTTCCCCCTTCCCTCCCCTCTTCCCAACTTTCAGTTTCTTTTCAGATCCTGGGTGCCACTGGGGAAGAGGCAGCCAAACCAGTGGAGTGTGGGTTGCTTACAACTTTCCAATCAAAATTCCCCACTCAGGGGAAGTCTTTTCAAAGGGAAACTGAAAGCCTGTCCTAGTCCAGTCCCCAGTGCCACCCCTTCCTCTCCACACTGCTCAGACCCCTCACTTCTCCCATCCAACCTCTTCCTCCAAATGATCTGGACCCACCCTGCAGCTTTGTGACCCCAGACGAGTCCCTCCCCTCACCAGGCCTCCCAGTGCACACTCTGTAAAATGAGGACCCTGGGTGTCACTTCAGGCTGTGGCCAGGGTTCAGCGAGGTGTTTTTGTGTTGAGGCAGTTGTAGTGATGAAGCCTCGTATCCTTGCGGTGTGGCTGCAGGCCCTCTCTGAGCCTCAGTGTCCTCGTCTGTAAAGCGGGGATGATAATAGCCATGTCTTGGGGTTCCTGTGAGGTAAATGAGCTACGGCCACCAAGTGAGGCCCTTAAAACCGAGCACCTGGGGCGCAGAGCACAGGGGGAGCATCCAGCAATATTCGTAGGTGCAGTTGAGTGAAATCCTGGCTGAGGGCGTGGCACATACTTGGCATTCACCAGTGTGCCCATTCCCTGGGCCTGGGGAGAGGAGGCAGGAGTCCAAGAGCTCCCTGAGATGACCTTGTGTCCCCTCCACCAACTTTCTTCT
Organism: Herpailurus yagouaroundi; assembly: GCF_014898765.1. Taxonomy (NCBI): domain Eukaryota; kingdom Metazoa; phylum Chordata; class Mammalia; order Carnivora; family Felidae; genus Herpailurus; species Herpailurus yagouaroundi. The sequence goes on from NW_024412388.1 coordinate 24,545,454, forward strand.
AGGACAGGTGGTAGAGGGCTGTTCTAAGGATGCTGACTTATGCAGAGGAAATTTATTTGGTTCGATCAATTCCTTACATGGCAACGGAGTCTCCCCAGAACCCAGAGTATTCTCTCCCTCTCTTCTTGCACCTCAGAAGTATCCCAGTGGGACCTCCTCTTAGTGACTTTTCCCAGAAAGACATGCTAGAAAGCCCCCCTCCAATACACACTTCATCTGTCCGTCCCCTCCTAGTCCCTTCGCAAATTCTCCTTCCTTCCTGTCTGCCCAGGGAGGTCTGATATTCTGGTGAGCCTCCCCGAGTGCTCCAGGTCATGCCACATCCCCCCCC
>NW_024412388.1:24545884-24641883 GCF_014898765.1 Herpailurus yagouaroundi
CCGGACTTTTTCTCTGGCTCACTGAACTTCAACTCTACTGGCTTTTCAGCTCCTCAGAGTATCAAGCTTCTCTCCCCTCAGGGCCTTTGAACATGCTGTTCCCTCAGCCTAGAATGCCTCTCTCCACTTCTCTACTTCCTGAATTTTTACTCTTCTCTTAAAGCCCAGAAACCCAGATCAAACCACTCCTGAGGACTTCCACGTTCTGCAGGAGGAAGAGAGGGCTCTCCCCACCACATACCCTATGGAATAGAGCCCCTGTGGGCCGAGGGTCCCCCTACTCTGTTGCCCAAGCCAGAAACCCAGCCTCCCACCTCAGGCTCATCATCCGCTCTCCTCCACCCCCACAGCTGTGGTCCTTCTCACCTGTGCCTGGGCCTACAGCATTTCATCAGCTCCTTGTTTGTGTCTCTGTCCCAAGTCCAGCCTCTCTGGCTGTTCTCTTCTGTCTCCGGGTCACTTTCCAATAGAGGCTGCTCAGTAAATATTTATTGGTTGATGGAGTAGATGTGTGAAGGAAGGCACGAAGGACTGAAAGAAATGTCAAATCAAGTATGTCCCTTTGGCTTTAAACCCTTTCTGTGGCTTCCTACTGCCCTCGGGATGTCTACACCTTATACGTAAGGTCTTCGCTATCTGATGCCCATGGTGCACTCTGGACTTTCCTCCGAGCCATAACCCTGCTCTCCTTCCTGCCTTTACACAGGCAGTCGCTCTGCTTGGATGGTCCTCCCTGCCGTGCAGCAGGAACGCACTGGGTGGTTGCAGTCACCCAGGCAAGAGCCAGTGGGGGCCTGGGCAGTGTCAGCCAACGCCAGCATTTCCAGAGCTGGGCCCGTTCTCAGTGCTGGGGCTTACGAGTGTAGCCTTGGAGCTAATGTTTGAGATGCCCATTAGAGTCCCCATGGAGACATCAGGCTAGCAGTTAATGGGTCCATGAGCCTACACTTAAGAATTTGGGGGTGTCCCAAATTTGAAGGCACACGATTCACCAGAGAGGAGTGGCTCAAGAAGACAACTCCAGAGACTCACCAACATTTAGACTCTGGGAGGGGAGCTGGCAGGGACATTCAGCTGATGGTCAGTGAGAAAGGAAGAGGTCCAGGAGCAGGGGTGTCCTGAATGCTGAGGGAAACAATGGTTTCCAAAAGCAGTGAGTGACCCACCATGTCAAATGCTGCTAGAGGGTGGAGGAAGATAGAGGGAGAGAGGTATGGGTGGCGTTCAGGGGGCAAAAGGGCCGGGACTTAGGAAAGGACTAAGAATTGAGAGAGTGAGCCCCTGAGGAGGAAGGATGGAACATGGCCCTGAAGGTCCAGCTTGGACACATGAGGGGAAGGAGGTGCCAAGCGGTCCATGGAAGCTTAGAGGAGGAGCAGTGGGTACGCTTGGGAACAGAGAGGTCAGTTTGGGACAGGTTGAGGTGAGGTGACTTTGGGATGTCATTAGGATCCATGGGTCTAGACAGAAATATGTGTGTGTGTGTGTGTGTGTGTGTGTGGGTGGGGGGGGGGGGGGAGAAAGAGAGAGAGAGAGAAAGTCTATATGCTTATGACCGAAATCTCTGTCTCTAGCCTAGATCTCTCCAGAACTCCAGCTACCCCTGGAGATCAACCTGGATGACCCACAAGGACCATACAAAACAGGAAAACAGACTCTGGTAGTGTAGATGGGATAGAGTTGTTGGTGAGAAAACCAGGAAGAGACTGATCCAGATGAAAGTGATAGTGGCCGGAACTAGGTGAGGCCAGAGGGCAGGAGGAGAAGACAATATCCAGAGACAATCAGGGAGCAGAGAGCACTAGAGACCGGGACTGGGTCCCATGTGGAGGGAGAGGGGCTGGAGGAGGAAGGGAGATGGTTCTAGGAGCCTGCTCCTTTGGGGAGCTAGAGTGGGGCTGCCCTGTAGTTACCTGTTTACATGACTGAGGCCCCCACCAAGGGCATGGGATGGACCACATGTGGGTCTCATGGGGTTGGGAAGGGAGCTGGTGTTGACCATGAGTGGGTGAGTTAGGATAGCAGCCCAAAGACTCCCTCCTCCAGCCATCAGCACCCTCTGAGGCCGGGCAGGATCCACTCTTGACCTCAGTCTCAGGTAGGAGCCGGGAGAGTGTGTGAGGGGGAGCACAGGGACAGGTGCCCTGAGGCCTTGGACCTAGTTGAGGGTCAGAGACTACTCATTCACCAGCATGGACCCTGAGAATCAGGGAGGGGGGGGTCTAGACCTGGAGATGCCATGAGGTGACCGTGTCCCTCCTTTGCTTTAAACCTGTCCTTGGCTCTCAACCTCCTCCTGGAGAATGTCCAACCCCTTGTCTTGGCGTTCAAGGTCTTTGAAGCTCCAGGCCCAGTTAGCCTCATTTTAGGCTGAGCCCACCGGCTGCCAGTCTCACAGTTCCCTCAGCAGGATGACCATTTCAGCCTGTATATGAAGGAAACTTCCTCCGTGCTGCCCACCCTGCCTGGAGTGCTGTTCCCTGTGTGTGCCTACCCAGTGCCTGCCTACCTGTTAAGATTTAGCTCGAGGAAGCCATCCTGAAGTCTTTCCCGATCCATCGGAGGACTCACTGTGCCCCAGACAAACTAATGTCACCCTCCTGCAGCACTTTACTGAGCTGGCGTATGTGTCTGTCTTTCTCTAGCTATGGCACTGTGAGAGTCTGGACAGCAGGAGCCAGGACTGGTTCATCTAGTCTGTGCCACGGAGGGGGCTCGGGGGGATCTGGGGGCAGGGGAAGGGTCAGGAGTGACCGCCCAACCCTGTGGGTTCAGTCTAATTCAGTGTGTGTGGGTGGGGAGAACTGAAATGATCATGCCCAAAGTAGAGAGAGCCAGAGAGAGGTGAAAACTGCTTTATTTGGGCAGTGAGGGGCAGAAACATGGAGATCCCAGGGGAGAAGGCAAACATAGAGAATCTTCACGCAGAGAGAGGGACATGGGACTGTGCATTGTTCCCAGGACATCTTCCTGCTCATCGTGGCTCGGCACCAGTCAGCCTTGGGACAATCATGTGATGAACCTGAAGCCTGTCTCCCCAGATCCCTGGAAAACAGACATCCGTGACACTCCTCTGGAGCCCCGGGGCGCAGGGTGTGTACCTGGCCACTCCACACTGCCTGGTGTCACACGCAGCTCTGCCACCAACTCTCTGGGTGTCCTTGGGCAAGTCACGTGACGGCTCTGAGCCTCAGTCTCCTCCTCTGAGGATAATGGAAATAATAATGGTATCCGCCTTGTAGGTTTGTGAAAAGTCTTAAAAAAGAAAACTCACGCCAAGCGTCAGCATAGTACCTGGCAGAGAGTAAATGAGCAATATGGATTTGTTGTTACGATTATTACTATTTTGACAAGAGATCTGGGTTCTGGTCCCAGTTCTGCCCCGTTTTCCTCTCTGGGCCTGCCGGAATTTCCGTCTGTAAAACGGGGTGTTGAAGGACTCAGTGAGAAAAATGGCTGTGGCAGAGGCTTCTGAGATGAGTTATCACTCGGCCCCTCTGAGGTTCGCCTCCCTGGGGCTGCAGGAGGGTATTATTCCCACTGTGTTAGGTCTTTACTGGGTTCTCTGTCCAGGCAGGACTCCTCTGCCTGCAAGGCAGAATGAGAGGAAGGGCTGGGGCTCCCTCGGCAGGACTGTGGTTAGATAGCATGAGAGACTTCCTGCCGGGTTAAAGATGCTACTCTGGGAAGGAGCCAGAGGTTGTGGGACTCAGGAGGCCACGGGGAGGGCCTGCTTCCAGGAGGAATGGCCAGGCCAGGCTAGTTAGGTCAGAGTCCAGGGGGTGAATCAGATCGGCAGTGACCTCACTTCCAGAGACCCTGGAGGGCCGCTGTTTAAACCTGCCCTTCGGGGCGCCTGGGTGGCGCAGTCGGTTAAGCGTCCGACTTCAGCCAGGTCACGATCTCGCGGTCCGTGAGTTCGAGCCCCGCGTCGGGCTCTGGGTTGATGGCTCAGAGCCTGGAGCCTGTTTCCGATTCTGTGTCTCCCTCTCTCTCTGCCCCTCGCCCGTTCATGCTCTGTCTCTCTCTGTCCCAAAAATAAATAAACGTTGAAAAAAAAAATAAATAAACCTGCCCTTCGATTCCCAAGATCACGGAGACAGCAAAGACAAACAGAGACACAGGAAACGGAGACTCCAGGGCAGACAGCCAGAGGCAAGGGGCCACCCACTGAATGTAGGCTGTTCCCTCTGCTCAGAACACTCTTCCCAGGGTCTGGAGTGGCTGACCCTCATCCTTCACACCTTGATGGAGAATTTCCTTCTCAGACCAACCCATGCAGTCATTCAACATTTACCGAGACCCCAAAAAACAAACAAAACAAAAATAAAAACAAAAAACCATTTACTGAGCCCCAATTATGAGTCAGGCACTGTTCTTGATAAGACAAAGTCCCTGCTCGTTCCATATAAAACAGCTGGCCCAGCTTGTTCTTCTCAAGCACAGCACACTGTTTATCTCTGACTTCTTTTTATTGTCGGTCTCTCTAGCCAGAATGTAAGCCCCATGAGGGCAGGGACTTCAGTAGTTCCTTTTACCCGATGACTCGGAATATAAACCTGGCACAAACTAAAATAGGCCCTTGATAAGTATTTGTTGAATAAATGAATGGACATAGAGATCAGAGATGGGTACCCAGAGAAACGGAACCACGCTCAGCGGTGGACACAGATATTCAGAGATGCGCATCATAGGATGACTGCCAGGATGGTGCCTTCAAGGCAACCAGAGCTTTCCTTTCTCTTAGGTTGCTAGGCAGGAGACTTGTTTGGAATGCTGTTTTACCTTTATTATTATTACTATTGTTTTCAAGTAGTCTCTATGCCTAACGTGGGACTCCAATTCATGAGCTTGAGATCAAGAGTTGCATACTCTGCTGACTGAGCCAGTCAGGTGCCCCTCGGTGTATTTTGCCCTTTTTAAAATTAATTTATTTTGAGCGGTGCCTGGGTGGCTCAGTTGGTTAAGTGCCCGACTCCGACTCCGGCTCAGGTCATAAACCCGCTGTTCTGAGTTCGAGCCCCACATCGGGCTAGCTGCAGTCAGCACAGAGCCTGCTTCGGATCCTCTGTGCCGCCTCTCTCTCTGTCCCTCCCTTACTCATGCTCCCTCTCTCTCAAAAACAAATAAACATTAAAAAAAATTAAGTTTATTTATTTTGAGAGAGAGAGAGAGCAAGTGAGCAGGTGAAGGGCAGAGAGAGAGAGAGAGGGAGAGAGAGAAACTCCAACTGGCTCCACGCTGTCAGTGCAGAGACGGACACAGGGTTCGATCTCACTGAACATAGAGATCATGACTGGAGCAGAAATCAAGAGACCCACGCGCAACCGACAGAGCCACGCAGGCGCCCCTGCCTATTTTACATTTTTAGGTGCCTTTTGATGAACAGAAATTTTAATAGTCAAATCCATCAACCTTTTAGATTCTGTATATATATATATATATATATATATATATATATATATTTTTTTTTTTTAACATAAATGTTTTTATGTAAAAAAAATATATATATATACATATATATATGTATATATATATATATTTAAGTAACCTCTATACCCAGTGTGGGGCTGGAACCCAGAGATCAAGAGTCACACGCTCCAGTGACTGAGCCAGCCAGGGGCCCCAGATCCGTCAATCTTTTAAAAAAACTGTTTGTGGTAGAGAAAGGAACGGATGGGTAACCCCGCAGAGTCCCACAGCCGCCCTAGGGGCCCTTCGCATCGTGGCTCAACCCCTCCGGGTCCTGGAGCCTGAGAGGGAGCGGCTGATGGGGACCCACTAGGTGCTCACACCTTGCTCTTCCCCCACCTCACCGCTAGGCCCCGCCTCTGGAACCGCTTTCCCCAGGGGTCCCGCCCCTATCGGCCGCGCCCTCTCTTGGCCCCGCCCCTCACCGGCTCTCACGGGCGCAGGGGAACTAGATGTCTCTTCCTCTTGCCCAGAAATTGATAGTTAATATTCTGCCATCGGTGCTTCCATCTGGAGGGAGGGAAAATTGGACAGACAGGATAGGGGCAAGGCTCCGCCTCCCTCCGGGTCTACACCCATCCGCATAGCCCCGCCCCTTCCCTCGGCTCTCAGCAGCCTCAGGCCCCGCCCTTCCGACTCAGTGCCGCCCCCTCCTCCCGCTCCCAGGCACCGTCAAGCCCAGCCTATCCAACCCCTGACAGGCCCTGGGCTCTGGGATCCGCTCCTTCGCTCAGGCCCCACCTCCCACCCGCCCCCCGCCCCCGCCCCACCCCTCCAGGGCCTCGGCCCCGCCCCGCGCGCTCACGTGAGGCGCGGGCGCGCGCTGTAGCAGCTGGGCCAGCGCGCCGAGGGTACGTCTGCCAGGCCGGTGGCCCCCGGCAGCAGCAGCAGGTTCCGCGCTGGCCAGCGCCAGGCGGCGCCCGGCGGGCGGCGACGCTGCGGGCTCAGCCAGTAGTCGCCCAGGCTGCGGCGGGAGGCAGGCGCCGGCAAGGCCGGGCCCCGGCAGCCCCAGAAACACAACTCCTGGTCCAGGCGGTGCGGGGGCGTGGCCCGGGGCCGTCTGCGGGGGGAAAACGGGGCGGCAGTCACCCCAGAGCACGACGGGCGAGGAGAAGGGAGCCACCTCGGATCAGACGCGGCGGGGCGGGGGTCAGAGTCACTCTTGGTCGACACTTTAGAGGGACGGGGAGGGACATTGGAGGGGTTGCATCGGGGCACTCAGGCCTGGACGCCTCCTCCCCCAGCTGCGGGACCAGACCCCTTTATCCCGCCAGCGCCCTCCCCGGGGCCCCCTCACCGGGACAGAAGAAAATTCACTACGAAGTGGGCAGTCTCGGTGAATAGCATGGCGTCCAGCCCGCCTGGCCCTGCTTCGGCCTCTTAAATACCTGCCGGGGGTGGAGGGGGAGGCCTGAAAGCCCATAGTCCCCCCGGGGCGGCTGTTTTTAGCAGGAGGCGTCAGCTGGCAGAGCAGGGTGGGGGCAGCACCAGCCCCCTCGGGCGGGTGGGGTCTGGTCTATGGTCTGACTTCACCAGCTGCTTTGGTGGGAGGGGGCCAGGCACCAGATACCCAGGATCTCCCGAGACGCTCCTCCCCACCCCCTCCCCCCCCAGGACGGAGGACAGAAGGGCAGAGGCAGCAAGAGGGGGCGGATGGCAGTAAGGTCAGCTGCCAGTTAAACTGTGCCCATGCCACCCAGGCAGACCCCTGATGGCATGCTCAGGCAGAACCCGCACCTCAAAACGTGGCCCTGCTCCCAGGCTTGAGTCCTCTACCTCTGCCTCCCATGACCCTTATGACAGCCTTTTCCCTTGCTCCAGGGCACTTTCAAATGTCAGAGGCAGAAGGCTCCTCAACCAACACTAGTTCAGGGTTCTTATCTGGAGACATTCTATGAATGGACTTCTGGGGATCCAGGACCCCCTAAACTGTCTCAAAGTTCCAAATACACATATATTTCTGGGAAGAATTTAGAAAGGATCTGTGACAGCATCTCCCCCCCCCCCCCCGCCTCCCCCCCAAAAGTTAAAAGCTCTCGATCTGGTCTAACACACTCTTTTGGGAGGGGAAACTGAGGTTCAGAGAGTGGCAGAAAAAAAGCCAAAAGAAAAACCTAGGCCTCATACTACTCTGCCTGCCCCTCCAAAGGGTGAGGCAGCTCCTCTGTGCCCTTGTTCTGGTCAGAGCATGGGGTTCAGGGCTCAGAGCTCAGGGCTCAGAGCCCAGGCTGGGCCCTGCTCCCCGACCCCCTGGGGATCCTGAGGAACGTGCTGGCCCAGCTCCCTTTCCCACACTGCCAGTTTGGGCTATTTCCCCCCCAGTGACTCACACTGGCTGCTGGGGAGAGTGGGCAGCTGTTCCGAGCCCCCAGGGCCCAGTACAGGCCCTGACTTGCCCCCCAACTGTGCAGCCATATTTGGGGATTTTTCCTCCCTTAGGGAATCTTCCCTGCCTTTATCCCTTCCTCTTTTCTCCATCTCCAACCTCTCCCTCCCTGATGGCTCCTTCCCAGCAGCAAACAAACAGGCTCTAGTCTTTCCTATCTTTGAAAAAGAAGAAAGCCCTCCTTCAACCCCATGTCCTTCTCCAGCTACCCTCCACAGCCAACATTCTTGAAAGAGTTGTGTACACACGCTGTTTCCACTTCCTCACTCAGCCCCTGCAATCTGGCTTCCTCCCCCACCATTCCCCAGGAACGCTCGCTGCTCGTCAAGGTCACCACTGACCTTCTTGTTGCTAAATTCGAGGGATGCTCGTGAGTCTTTATCTGACTTGACCCTTTAGCAGTGGCTGACTTCAATACAAATACTCCCTCCTACTTGAAATACTTTCGTGTTCTTGTTTTTCTGGACACTGTGCACTCTTGATTTTCTTGCCGTCTTACTGGTTGCTGCCACGTGGCAAATTTCTCATCCTTTGCTTACTGCCTAATCAGGTCCCAAGGGGATCTCATTGGTTCCCATGCCTTGGGTGTCCACCCATGTCAGAGACTCACTTCTCTCTTTCAGCTCTGATCTGGCTTCTCTGCCCTACACCTGTCTCCTGGACATCCCTTCCCCCTCCCCCTCCCCCTCCCCCTCCCCCCAGGTGCCCCACCTCGCAGGAAACATGCCCCATACCTGCCTTCCCTCCTATGTTCCTTAGCTTGGTCATTTTCTTGGTCGCCAGGACCAAAAATCTGGGGTTTTTTTCTAGGCTCTTCTCTCTTTCATATTTAAGCAGCTATGAAATCCTGTCCTCTCCAGAACATTTTATTTTATGTTCAAGCTTATGTATTTATTTTGAGAAAGGAGAGAATCTTGAGCAGGCTGTCAGTGCGGACCCTGATGGGCTCGAACTCACAAACTGTGAGATCATGACCTGAGCTGAAGTCAAGAGTCAGATGCCTAATGACTGAGCCACCCGGGGGCCCTCGCATTTAAAAAATCCCATTGCTTCTATTTCCATTGCTAATGAATGCCTGGTCCAACACCGTTGCCTTTCACCTGGGAGGACACGGCAGCCTCCTGACTCGTCTCCCTGTTGCTACTCTCTATCCCTTTATGTGGCCTGTTCCCCACAAAGCGGCCAGCGTTGTATTTCCAAAACATGAGTACGTCCCTCTGGACAGTGTCTTCAGCACCAAGCTCACCCTTGGCATGCACCAATCACAGTGCCGGGGACATTTCCCACCTTCATGTCCTTGCCTGGGTAACGGCTGCTCATCTGAGATTCACTGGGGGAACCATTCTGGGTCTCCTAGCTGGTTCTGTTCCTTCTCCACACAGCACTGGGGCCTCTCCCCTATGGACTTACCGAGCATTCACTAGCTAGTCTAATCTGCAGACATCCTACAAACTCCTGAGCCTGGCCATTCTAGGCCCCTGGGATATCAGGATGAATACGACACAGCCCCTGCCCTCAGTGAGTCCACAGTGTGATGGGGGAAAACAGACATTCGTCAGGCATCAGGGAACAGATAAGCAGGTGCTATGAGAGGGGAAGGACAGGTGGTCAGAGGAGGCTTCCTTGAGAAGTGACAATTGGTGGATGTCTGAAGGGTAAGTGGGGTTGGGAGGGAGGCTATTCCAGGCAGAAGGAACAGCGTGCTGAAAGGTGGGAAGAGCGTTATGTGAATTGCTGAGGCGTGTCTAGTGCTTTCCATGTGCCTTCGTCCGTCCTTTTCTCTCGAAGACCAGATCGAGGCCCAAGATGTAGAAGGCTGCTGAGAAGGCCTTGGAGGAGGCAGAGGGGAGGAGAAAGGGGAAGTTGGGTCAGAGCCCGGATGTGATGGGGTTTCAGGAAAGTGGCATCTGGGGTTTCCTCAGAGTCTGGAAATTCCACTGTCTCTGCTCCACCTTGAGACCCCCCCAACGCTGAGATGCTCGGACGCAGGGGCCCAGTCCTCGGAAATCCTCTCTAGGCTCTCTAGGGGCTGTGCTTCTATATCTGAAGTGCCATATCCATTAATGGGTACCTGAGACTCAACAGCCCCTAATGTCAGGGTGCACCAACCGAATGCCCATTACCTGCGTGATCCCATGCAGTCCTCACAGTAACCCTTGGAGGCACATAACTCCTTCATCCCCCTTGTACAATGAGACTTCCAGAGCTTAAGGAACTTGCTCAAATTCCCACAGCTAACACGAGGCAGAATGAGGATTTGAACCAAAGTTTGACTGACATCAGACACTGCTTTTAACTCTGTGCTATATTAAGCCTGTCGACCCCCTGGTTGATCGGCTCAGTAAGGGGAGGAGGCTTTGTGGGGTATTTGCTTGTGGTTGGGGTGGCTGCCCCCCTCCCCCCCATATCAAGCAACGGGAAATGGTAGTACTGACGTCAATTGTTGCCATGACGATACAGCAACCTTTTCCCTGCCATCTCCATGGTAACCTGGGGGTCCATCTGTACTTCGCCCCCTCCTTCTAAAAGGGGTTCCTTTAGGGAGGGGCTAGCTAATAGGGCGCCTGAGAGGCGAGTCAGGGGAAGCAGTGATTCGAGCATGCCCCTTTCCCCAGATGCCTCCCTATTCCTTGGGCCCAGAGAATAAAGTTGGAATCTCTCGGGGTCCTGCTTTGGGGTCGAGGGACGGCTTTACCCTCGAGGGTGAAGGAGGCAGCTCTCCCTTTTCCACCTGGGGATTCCCCTGGAAATGTCCCCCGACCAAGTTCCTAAGTTCATGAGCAGAACTGCTGGGAAGTTGGCAGAGGAAAGCGAAAAGGGATTCCCCAGTCCTCTCTAAGGCTGGACATGGCCCAGCCCCTGGGGACATGACTGGCTTGGCTCTCTGCTGCCCCTTGGAGCCAGAGGTAGGGGCAGCAGCAGCAGCAGCAGCAGCCTCTCTTGCTCAAGTGCTACCTGTGCCAGAGGTTCCTGCCTGGTGCCGTACATGCGTGAAACCTTCCAGCAGGTGTCATTAACCCCATTTTACAGATTTGGAAATGGAGACTCTGAAAGGCTAAGTAACTAGCCTAAGTTTGCACAGCTAGTAAATGGCAGAGCCAAGACTCAACTCTAAGACTAGAATTTAGGCCAGTGGCTTTTCTGGAGGCGGCGGGGCGGGGGGCGGGGCGGGGAGGTCAGGGAGGAAGAAACAGAACAGGATGGAAAAGAAGAGAAATAGGAGAGGGAAGTGACTCAGGATGGAACCTGTCATGCTCCCTTGTCAGCTACAGAAAAAAAGCTCAAATTCAAGGCCTCCTTGATCCAGCTTGTCTTCTGTTAACTCATCACTGGATCCTCTGAATTCTGAACTCTGCAAGGGCCAGGAATCTGTCAGAATCAAGCCTGGATCTTAGCACCTGATGTAGCCCAGAGAGGTACGTGTTGCTAGAAGCTGACTGAACTGACTTCCTGGAACTCACCGTCTGCTTTCCTGCCTCCAGGCCTTTGCCAGAGAAGTTCCCTCCACCTAGCGGAGCTAACAAGCCCCAGGGTCTGGCCCATCTGCAAGGTATGTGTTTGAAATCTTTGCATCACTCATATATGAGGGGTGGCTGGCAGCAAATCTTTTTTATTTTTATTTATTTTTATTTTTTTAACATTTATTTATTTTTGAGACAGAGAGAGACAGAGCATGAACGGGGGAGGGCCAGAGAGAGAGGGAGACACAGAATCTGAAACAGGCTCCAGGCTCTGAGCCGTCAGCACAGAGCCCGACGCGGGGCTCGAACCCACGGACAGTGAGATCGTGACCCGAGCCACCCAGGCGCCCCAGCAAATCTTTTTTAAAGGAAAGGAGGATCGAGAAGACGGGAGAAAGGAAAATAGGAAGGATTTAACGTCTTGGGGCTGGCAAAGTCCATAGAGATCCGTTGGTGCCTTTTTGGTAAAATTAAAGTTTATTTATTTATTTAAATAATCTCTACACTCAGCGTGGGGCTTGAACTTACAACCCCAAGATCAAGAGTGACTGAGCCAGCCAGGCACTCCCCACCCGCTTTTTTTTTTTTTTTTTTTTTTTTTTAAGCCAGTGAAGAAGGGACTTGCCTGAGTGAGGCTTTCCACCTGCTAGGCTATGTGAGTTCCAAAAGGGCCAGTATCTGTGTCCTTCAAGTTCACTCTGAATCCCCAGTGCCCTGCACAGGCCTGGCTGGTAGATTTGTATCGGCCGAGTGAGGGGCAGGGCCTGAGCTAGAACCCGGTGGCCTGACTCCTGGTCACACGGTCCAAGGCTCCTCAATGCCACAGAACGGAGTTGTCACCCTGGCTCCCGCCACTCTCTGTCTCTTCTTTTCAGGCTTCTTTTCCTCCAGGTATACCTGATCTTTGCATAAGCTCTCTCTGCTCCTGGAATTTTTCTCCATCTCTGCCCATTATTTTCTGGTGATGCTCTCAGTCACCTGGCCATGCTTCTAACTCCAGGGTAGGCTCACGGCTGGCCCAGCTCCTCAGTTATAATCTCCCATTTCCCTGATAATGGTAACTGGCCAAAGGAGTGTGCATGTGACTTAAGAAGGGCCAATCACTGCCCTTCCCAAGGTCAGGTAAACTGAGACTGGGAGAAAGCACTCTCCCTTCCAATCGCAGATTTCCAAACAGCAGCAGCCATGTTTCCTGCCCAGAGGAGATAATCAGGGATTAGAGAGGAACAAAAGGGGGCAGTCCTAGTGGGCCCAGCCAACATCCTGGTTCCTACAGTTCTTCCTTTAAGTTTAGGTATGTGGAAAGCTTATATCCTTCCCCAGCCACTTGAAACAATCCATTCCTTTTTGGCATAAGTTAACTTTAGTTGCCTGCAAAGGAGAGACCTTATCGATACAGAGGCCAATAATTTTTTTCTCTCTAAACTTACAGTGGCCTCCTAAGGAGGAGGCGTACTGCTTCCAGGGAAGAAGGCCCTTTTTCTGCAGAGCAGCAGCCCGGGTTGTTAGGCTGAGTAGGGCCTGCCTGGAGTTTGTTGGGGATGGAAACAGCTGGATTACTCCACTTAATAGAGAGTATTGAGAGCCCTGGGGGCTCTCTAGGAATTAAGGGTGGAGGAGGAGAGGAATAAAGGGGAGAGTGAAACCAGCACTGTGGCCCGAAGCCAAGGATTTTCCTGGTGGGTGAAAGAGAAAGAGAGGCATGGAAGGGCTTTTAAGAACTAGGGTGTTTGAAGGACCAGGCAGTGGATGGTCAAGTCTAAAGTCCTCACTTCGAAGTAGACCCTTTCTTGGCAAACATTCTCTCCTCTTTATTACTATTATTTTTTCTAATGTATATCTTTTTTAGGGGCACCTGGGTGGCTCAGTCCGTTAAGCATCTGACTTTGGCTCAGGTCATGATCTCATCATGGTTCATGGGTTCGAACTCCGCATCGGGTTCTGTGCTGGTTGGTGCAGAGCCTGTTTGGGATTCTCTCTCTCCCACTCTCTCTCTGTTCCATCTGTGCTCTCTCTCTCTCAAAATAAATTAAATTTCAAAAAATAATAATGTATTTACATTTTTTTTAAGTTTTAATTTAAATTCCAGTTAGTTAACCTACAGTGTACTTAGTTTCAGGTGTGTAATACACTGACATCCTGTTCTCTTGTAATAAGTCTACATTTGGGACTGCCTGGGAGAGAAATTGTGTGGAGATTGACAATGGTGGTCCTTTTGGGTGACTGTGGAATTCTGAAGTGCTCTAGGGAGGACTGGGACTTCCACCCCATGTGGAGTAGGGGTGTTAAGTCATTTGTACTTTGATTTCAGGGGGCAGGAGACTGAACCTGACTTTTGGGTTATGTATATTTTTTCCAATATTAAAATAATCCAGGCTCATTAAAACAAAATTGGAAAGTGGAAAATACTTGTTCAGTTCAATGTCACACTTCCAGGCAGCCTTGGGTCATGGACCCCCTCTTCCCCCCACCCTCCCCATGGATGTAAATTTTAGAGTATTAAGTCAGAGGATACTGAGGAGTGTGCTAGCCTATCCACCTATCATCTGGGGGAACCCTGGGAAAGTCTCTCAAGGCTCAGTTCCCTCACCTATAAAATAGAAATGAGAAATCAAAGTCTTTCTTTAAAAAAAAATTGCTGTGGTTCCTAGAGTTCTTCTTTTTAAAAAAATTTTTTTTCAACGTTTATTTATTTTTGGGACAGAGAGAGACAGAGCATGAACGGGGGAGGGGCAGAGAGAGAGGGAGACACAGAATCGGAAGCAGGCTCCAGGCTCTGAGCCATCAGCCCAGAGCCCGACGCGGGGCTCGAACTCACAGACCGCGAGATCGTGACCTGGCTGAAGTCGGACGCTTAACGGACTGCGCCACCAAGGCGCCCCGAGTTCTTCTTTTTTCAATGTTTATTTATTTTTGAGAGACACACAGAGCACAAGCAGGGGAGGGGCAGAGAGAGAGAAGGAGACACAGAATCCGAAGCAGGCTCCAAGCTGTCAGCACAGCCTGATGTGAGTCTAGAACCTGCAAGCTATGGGATCGTGACCTGAGCCAAAGTCCGATGCTCAACGGACTGAGCCACCCAGGCTCCCAGAAATCAAAGTCTTTCAAACGATTTCTTTCCCTATCTTTTTCTGGTCCCACCTCTCCTAGGAGAAATCAAAGCTCTAGATGGCCTAGGAGGCCCCTAATCCCTCCAACAAAGCCAGAGGTGCCCAGGGTCACAGAACAGCAGGTAGCAAAATCTAATTCCATCTTGGGAGAATTAAATGGGCCTAGCGTGGGCGGCCATTCTCTTTATTCTAAGTTGTCTGTCCAACCTCTCCAGTCCAGAGCTTCTTGGGACCCCCAGAACGCAGCACAGCTATGCCAATTTCAATGGAGAACCAAGGAGAGGGATGAGAAGGACGACGGCAGGGGGTAAGGTTGCCCTGGAAGGGGTCAGGACCAGTAAGAAATGGGGGAAAGGCTTGGCGCGGACTGGGAGGGCGGACCTCTACGGCTAGGTCAAAGGGAGGAGACAGCCGAAAGGAAGGTGCCATTGGATGGGGCAGAGCAATTTGCGGGCCGATCGACGGGATAGACATACACGGCCAGCCTGGAGTGGAAAGAACAGTTTTTGCTGTGCTTTATTAAAATGTGCATCATTCTTTTATTTTAAAATGTGCATCATTGTCTCGTGCTCCGCGCGCGCGACCTCAGCGTGGTGGCCCGCGGCGGGCCTCGTCCCGCCTGGCTCCCGGGGAGCCGCCGTGCGCAGGCGCCCTCAGGTGGCGCGGGCCCGGGGGCTCCCGCCCATGGCCAGGTAGACGTCGATGGGCACGTGCAACAGTGTCAGGCAGTGGCAGCCCGGGCAGCGTCGAAGCGGCCTGGGGAAAGCGGGACCCGGCCGATGCTGCTGGGAACGCGCCCAGGGAGTGCACCGGGGCCCCGCCGAAGGGGTTCTGGCGAGGCTGCGGGGCCCCGACGCGGGGGCGGGGACCTGGGGAGGGAAAGTGGATTCGGGCCGCCGGGAGCTTCGCGCGGCGGAGAGGGTGGGGGCGGCGGAGGGGGTCGCGGGAGGACGCCGGTCTCACCTGACCGGGTTGTGCTCCGTGGCTACCGGCTCCGGGCTGTCCTGGGACTCGGGGGCAGCGGCAAGGCCAGGGGAGTCTCCGGCCTCAATGGGGAATCTCCGACCCTGCGAGGGCTCCTGGGCACTCATGTCCAGGCCCCGGGGCGCTCTGCGCGGGCAGTGGCGGTCAGGCCGCTCCCGGGCCGCCGGGCGCCCCCTGCCGGCGCCCGCCCCCTGGGCCGTTGCTCACCTGCCGGAGGCCGAGGCCGGTCCCAGGCTGGAAACAGCTGCCCGACCCCTGGCCGCGGGAGGACGCTCCGGTCCAGGCGGAGCCCGGCAGGTGTCTGCAGCGCGCCACGGCCCGGGCGTCGAGGGGGCGGGCTGCATTGTGATCCAGGCCGCGGCGCGCTGACTTCACAGAGCCCGTTCCTCCCGTCGGGAACCTCCAGCCGTCTTGGGCTGCCCGGCACTCCGCGCCGCAGCGAGCCCGGGCTGGAGGGCCTTTGCCATGGCGCCTCGGCACTGGGTCGGGCAGGTTCCCCGCAGTCCGATCCGGGCGCAGGAGGCGGCGGCAAGCAGCCACGAGGCGGTGTCCAGGAAAAGGAGCCCGTCATCCCTGGAGACGCGCAGACGTCCCGGGGCGCCCCCGGGCGGGCTGCGACTCCCTGCCTGGCGCGGGGGGCGGGGGCGCAGCAGGGACTTAGCCCATACTGGATTTGGTAGTGGTGATGGTGAGGACAGGTAAGGGCTCTGCCCATTTTGGCCAAAGGGTCACACAGCATTTACATCACAATTGGGCCAGAGTTTTAAAATGTCTGGTCCTCTCCCTCCCCACCACCCGTGGCTGCTGTGTCCAGACGGAGAATGTTCTAGCGTGGGGACGGCTGCGGATGAAGTCCTTGGGGGGAAAAGGAGCAGGCCAAGGGCGATGGTGGAGTAGAGCTGCCTCACAGAGGCAGCATGAGCTGAGAGGGTGATAGGAAGGAAGGAGGCGCTAGACAGCATGGAGGACTTTCTGCTCTCCAATGGGTACCAGCTGGGCAAGACCATTGGGGAAGGGACCTACTCAAAAGTCAAAGAAGCATTTTCCAAAAAACACCAAACAAAAGTGGCAATTAAAATTATAGACAAGATGGGAGGGCCGGAAGGTGAGCTGGGGCCCCTTTGGAGAAAGGGAGGGCTGGTTGAGGTGGGTGGACACTTCCACCAGTGGGAAGGAACATCCCCACCTCCCCTTTAGTCTGCAACCAAGGAATCCCAAGAGTTTGTGGCTCTGGTGGAGGTCAGCAGGGAACAAAAGGATGCTGTGAGTCCAGGAACATCACACCCTCCAAAACCCAAAATTTAAGTGGCAGTTAGTGAAGGGTCCTTAGAACCAGAAGCCCAGCCTGCCAGCCTTCCCTGTTCTCGGAGGGGGACAGAGACAGGCAGAGAGACCATGGCCCGGGCTGGTGGAGGGCAGGAGCTGTTGCCAATGCAGTTAGGGATGGGAAAAAAGGAAGACCGGGCTCAAGGGAAGAACCGTGGGTCAGGAGGCAGGGGTGTGAGGAGATGGCAAATCAGGCCTCATAACTGAGATTCAGTGGTTTTTTCTAAAAATTCCCAAAGCACTTTGATATCCATGGTCTCACAGGCGGCTCACAACAGTCCTTGAGGATGGCCTGGAGTAGTTCCTTTGAATAATATATTAACTACAAAGATAATAGCAGTGAACATTCTTTGCAACGTCCAAGTAGCTAGACATTTAAGACTGTTAATGGGAACCAAGGCACAAGACCCAGACATGCTGGGCGGAGAAACTGGAAGGAGGGGACAGGAGTGAAGGGTTATGCCTTCCTGGACTTGAGATCCCATCTCTTTTCTCCTTGTTTCCTCAGAATTTATCCAGAGATTCCTGCCTCGGGAGCTCCAGATTGTCCGTACCCTGGACCACAAGAACATCATCCAGGTGTATGAGATGCTGGAGTCTGCTGACGGGAAAATCTACCTGGTGATGGAACTGGCTGAAGGCGGGGACGTCTTTGACTGTGTGCTGAACGGGGGGCCACTTCCCGAGAGCCGGGCCAAGGCCCTCTTCCGTCAAATGGTTGAGGCCATCCGCTACTGCCATGGCTGCGGTGTGGCCCACCGGGACCTCAAGTGTGAGAACGCCTTGTTGCAGGGCTTCAACCTGAAGCTGACTGACTTTGGCTTCGCTAAGGTGTTGCCCAAGTCACGTCGAGAGCTGAGCCAGACGTTCTGCGGCAGCACAGCCTACGCCGCCCCCGAGGTGCTGCAGGGTATTCCTCACGATAGCAAGAAGGGCGACGTCTGGAGTATGGGCGTGGTCCTGTACGTCATGCTCTGTGCCAGCCTACCTTTTGACGACACAGACATCCCCAAGATGCTGTGGCAGCAGCAGAAGGGGGTGTCCTTCCCCACTCATCTGGGCATCTCAGCCGAATGCCAGGACCTGCTCAAGCGGCTCCTGGAACCAGACATGATCCTCCGGCCTTCAATCGAAGAAGTTAGTTGGCATCCATGGCTAGCAAGCACTTGATAAAAGCAATGGCAAGTCCTCCCCAATAAAGCAGGGGGAGAAAGCAAACCCAAAAACGTGCTTCTAAAATGGTGATATATATTTTACACTTTAGGTTTACTTGTGTCCTAAAACTTACCTACACCTTCCCTGGTCTTCTCTCTCTCTTTCCCTTGAAATATCTTCGTGGAACCAGAGAGTCTCATTCAGACTTCCCTTTTATTACAGCTAACAAGTGATTTAGTTTTAACTAAAGTAAATTAAAAACAGACCCCAGAGGGCACCTGGGTGGTGCAGTTGGTTAAGCGTCCGACTTCAGCCAGGTCACGATCTCGCGGTCCGTGAGTTTGAGCCCCGCGTCGGGCTCTGGGCTGATGGCTCAGAGCCTGGAGCCTGTTTCCGATTCTGTGTCTCCCTCTCTCTCTGCCCCTCCCCCGTTCATGCTCTGTCTCTCTCTGTCCCCAAAATAAATAAACGTTGAAAAAAAAAAAAAAAACAACAACAAAAAAAACCCCAAAAAAACAGACCCCAGAATCATACATGTACAGGGGGAGGAGAGGAGAAAGATGACCAAGAGCAGCTGGAACCACTGTTGCTGCAACTTCCTTTCCGAATAAAAGCAGAAGCGTTGGGAATGCAGAAGTGGTCTCTTGACTCCTTGTCTTGGTAAGAGGCCTGTTGGGAGCCCTATCCCTGCCTCATCCCAAAGTCTAAGCTGCCTGAGATGAGGACCAGGGGTTTCCTCAGGACCCAGACTTCCCCCCAACTTCCACCATCCCCGGGCTCCAAGCAGAAAGCCACCCTGCGCACTGTGTTCATCCCGCCCCGGCTCCAGGGCAACTGCTGTTGGGGACAAGAACGGACCCCCAGACACCTTCCAGCTTCTGTTGAATCTCTTTAATGCTGTTAACGGCAAGTCTGGAAAAGGTTCAGGACAAAGTTCTTTTTTCTTTCTTTTTTAATTACAAAACTAACAGCTGTTAGAATCTTTTTTTTTTTTTGTTTTCCTTTTTTCTTTCCCTGGCTACAAAATACTCTGGGGAGATGCATTATAATTTAAAATATATAATATTGCACAAACAACCAAACAGTTAATTAAACTAAAGAAATAATTACAAAGAGAAAAACCCCATCCCATCAAAAAAAAAAAAAAAAAAAAAGATTCTCTCCATCCCACCCCCCTCACTGAAGGTTTCAAGTGGAACTGACCACCACTCTCTTGGCGTACCTGACCACAATCCCTTTAAATCATTGGTGAATACACCAGATAATGTACAAGAATCACCAGAGCAGCATCATGAAGCACCAGGGTCTCCAGGGATTCCTGCAGCCCCTCAGTCCTCCAAGAGAGGAATAGCTTTATCAGAGCAAAGGGTGAGAGCCACAAAGACCGGGTCTGTCTTCAGGAAGAAGAGCTTTTGCAGAAGCCTGGTAAGAGTCTCAAGAAGTTCACCCCCAGCATATCCCTTCAAGCAGCAGAAGGGCTGAGGTGGAGAAGTTGGGCTTACCAGAGTTGTAAGGACTCAGCTTTGATCGCTGCTCTGTACCGCCGGTAGCTGGCTTGTGTCCTAAGCTACAGGGGGGTCGAGGTGG
Organism: Herpailurus yagouaroundi; assembly: GCF_014898765.1. Classification (NCBI taxonomy): domain Eukaryota; kingdom Metazoa; phylum Chordata; class Mammalia; order Carnivora; family Felidae; genus Herpailurus; species Herpailurus yagouaroundi. The sequence continues at coordinate 24,565,366 of NW_024412388.1, forward strand.
GTAGCTGGTTGGACAAGGTATCCCGCCAGGCAATGCACAGAAGGGCCTGAAGTGACCCCCTCCCTTCTTGGGGAGGGGAAGAAATGCAAGAGCAGACTCTTGCAGGTGGCACAGCTGGGCTAAGGACTTGGGTGCATCTGACATGAAGAAGCCCTGGGAGAGGCATTGGGGACATACCAGCCTGGGCTGGACGAAAGGGAAGAGGTGGGAACTTGGGGTTTGGTCTCTAGATTTGGAACCACAAGGAACCTTTCTGGGAATGGAAAATGCCTGGGAAGGGGAGATTCCCAAGAGAGGCAAATTTCCCAGAGACGAATGCCTCTCACTCACTGGGATAGGAACCAAAATGTGCTTGCCATCCCTGTCTAGCTAGGACAGGTGGGATGGCCCTCCTTGCCTACTTTTGGGTGGACAGAGTGTTCTCTCAGCTTCCTCCAAGAGACTGGTGCTTAGGTCCTGCACAGATAGAAGGGCTAGAGTTACCCCTTGGGACTTCCCAGCAAGAGTCCCCAAGAACAGTGGGCGTTCAGCAGAGAAATGTAGGCTCTTCTGGTGAGGGGGGTAGGGCTCCTCCCCTTTGAGTCATCCTATGGTTGGCACAAGTCAGAGTTCCTGGTTTGGATTCAGTGAGCCCCTTCCCAGATGTAAGCAGAGGCCCAAAAGACCAGTAAAGAGCCACCCAGAGGTCTGGTTGACAGAAGCCATTGGGGGGACATTCTCAGTCAGTGTCTTCCAGGGCTGGGCTGAGGTGAGCGAGGGGGTGGGAGGTTCTGTGGGCAGGGGAGCTGCACGCTCTGGCCCCTCATTCCCAGTCCTCCCACTCTACATCTTCCAGCTGCAGACAGGAGGGGATAACGGAGAGCACAAAGACATATTTACTCCTCTGAGTCAAGCCCGGACCCAGCCTCCCCTTGCTGCCCCCATTTCCAGACAGCCCTCCCCTAAACATCCTCCCCCAACTCCCTGCACACCCTGCCCCCCACCCCTTGGGCCACACCTTGCCCCCAAGGAGAGTGAACCACTGTCTTAAGGAACACGTCTGGGAGCAGAGCTGCCCTGTGTCCGAGTGGTGGGGCTGCTGCTCTGATCATTCCAGACCCAAAGGAAATGCTTCCATCAGCCAACACTGGACACTGGGAGGGGACATCCTGCTTCCAGGAACCAACTCAGTCAATCCCTTAAGGAAAACTTGAGAGTGGCCCCGTGATCAGAAGCAAGGTGGCACTGTACTGCAGGTGCTCACAGGGTCTTCATCAGGGGCTCCAGTGCCCTAACTTCAGCTGAAGTCTCTCCAGGGAACTTTCTATCGGCCTGCTGTCAGCTGATCCCCGGTATGATGGGTTGTAGAATGACTGCCTGGGTATATGGTGGCCAGGTTTTACAGAGGGTCGCAAAGACCCAGAAGGCATTAAGCCCCTGTGACATGATAGGGGATCATGGGCCTTCTCTACCCTGGGTATAGTGAGGTCATAGAAGCAAAGTACTCATGGGTAGGTCTCTACCTCTCCCCAGGCTTCAGTTTTCCATATGAAAAACGAGGCCCTGCCTATCTTTCTAATCTGTTTATCTCTTTACAGCAGGTTTATGAGTTACATGATAGAAGAAATCATGTGATTCTTGTGTAACAGTGGGAGTAACACTGACTTGAATGTTATATGTCTGGGCTGGAGCCTCACTCTTGCCACTTAGCTGTGAGAGCTTTTTTCCCTGCCTTTCATTCAAAAATGACTCCTTCTTGATTTTGGCAGGTAATGAAGAGTTAGAGTAATAAGACCTCTGAGCTTCTAACTGGACTGGGTTTTGTGGTGGCTTCAGTAACATTCACTGAGAGCTCGCATGTCCCAGGCACGATGCCTAACATGTCTACATGCATTACCTCTCACAGCTTATGTGCTTCTAAGATCAATTCTGTTTTCGATGGGAAAACAGAGGCTCAGGTTAAGTGACTCGCCCTAGATCACACTATCTTTTGTCTCCAAGGCCAGGAATCTATCTGTTCAGGTCCCATCCCTGGGAACCATGAATCAGAAGATCTGGGGCAGGGTTTGGAGTCTACACTTTTTAGTAGTTCCTCAGGTGACTCTGATGCAGAGCTAATGTCAGGTACTCTCTCACCATCTACCCTGGAACTGAGGGGAAACAGAGCCTGCTGACGGAAACCATTCAGGGCCTGAAGCTGCCATCTCAGGAACAGGGATCCACCCTGAGGGGACAGTTGCACTTGATGGGAGGAGTCCTCAAACACTGGGATCATTGGGCTTGCTTCCCTGTGGCCAGCCAGGCCCACTCACCTCCCCAGAGGCATCCACTTTGGAGAGTGCCATCTGTACTTCTTCTTCAGTCATGTCCAAGTCAAAGTCCTTCTCCCAGTCCTCACTGATGTCCGTGCTTGAGCCTGGAACCATGATCCACAGTGTCAAAGGTGGGAAGGGGAATGTATGAGCAGGTTGTAGCTGGGGGTTATGGCACTCTTCAAAAGGGCCTGGCAAATATACATCAAAGCTCTCACATTCTGTTGTCACTCTGGCTCAGTGATTCCACTTTTAGGAATCCATTCTAAGGAAAAATCTTGGATTCAGTAAAAGATTTAGCCAAAGGGATGTTCACTGTAGTGCGGTTATAGTGATGAAAATTTAAAAAAACCTGGGGCACCAGGGTGGCTCAGTCGGTTAAGCGTCCGACTTCGGCTTGCGTCATGATCTCACGGTTTGCGGGTTCGAGCCCGGCATCGGGCTCTGTGCTGACATCTCAGAGCCTGCAGCCTGCTTCTGATTCTGTGTCTCCCTCTCTCTCTCTCTCTCTGCCCCTTCCCCACTCATGCTCTGTCTCTCTCTCAAAAATAAATAAAAACATCTAACAAACAAACAAACAAACAAACAAACAAACCTGAGAGTCCACTGACAGGGAATTACAAAAGTAAATAAATGGTATAGTCACATGATGGAACATTATGTGGCTTTTAAATGTTAGGCTGTAGAGCACTTATATGCATGGCAAAATAATCTAAAACTATTAAGTGAGGAAAAGTAAGTTACTAAATAGTGAAGAAGCACTTTGGCCCAGAGGCTCCCAGGAGCCACAGAAATCTTCTAGAAGACATAAACAATGAACCTCTTCCTCTTCACTCACTCCACGCTACCTACACTGACCTCGCTACTCCTGAAACACACCAGACACATTCCTGCTTTAGGGCCTTCGCATGGGCTGTTCCTTGTACTTAGAACTCTCTCCTCAGACATCCACAGGCCAATTTCCTCACCTCCTTCACGCCTTTGCTCAAATCCTACCATCTAAATGTGGCCTGCCCTGACCATCCCGCTTTAAACTGCAACCCACTTCTGCACTCTGCTCTCTTTATTCTTTTTTCCATTGCATTTATCACTTTCAAACATATTACATCATTAGACTTAATATGCTTATTGTCAATAATAGAGGAACTAGAATGTGAGCTCCCTGAGGGCAGGGTTCTTTGTTTTCCTTTCTTAGGTATGCCCAGTGCCTAGAATACAGAGTTTGCACCCAACAGATATTCATGGACTCTCTTCTAAACCAGGGTTGGCAAACTACGGCCCATGGACCAAATCCAGCCTACTGCCTGTTTTTGGAAATTCAGCTTTGGAACACAGCCCTTGCCATTTGTTTACATATCGCCTATGGCTGCTTTCCTGCTACAACAGCAGAGCTGAGTAGTTCTAACAGACTGTATGCCCCAAAAGCCTAAAATATTTGTGATCTGGCCCTATACAGAAAAATTCTACTCATCCCTGCTCTGGGTGATTCTGATGCCTGCTAAGGTTAGCAGTCACTGCTCTAAACATTCGTTATTTGGGTAGGACTTCTTAGAGGGAACATAAAAAAATGTCCATGTGAAGGTTATTACTAAGAAGAAAACTACAAAGAGTTTTTTAAAAAAGAATATGCAGAAAAAAAGTATATGTATCATAAGTCCATTAAAAAAATATGCTCAAAGGGGCACCTGGGGTGACTCGGTTGAGCATCCGACTTCAGCTCAGGTCATGATCTCGCGGTTCGTGGGTTCGAGCCCTGCATTGGGCTCTGTGCTGACAGCTCAGAACCTGGAGCCTGCTTCGGATTCTGTGTCTTTCTCTCTCTCTCTCTCTCTCTCCTCTGCCCCTCCCCCACTCATGCTCTCTCTCTCCCTCTCTCAAAAATAAATAAGCATTAAAAAAAATATGCTCACAGATGCTTGTACACAGAGAAAAGATGTGTAAAATACCCACAAAAATACTAACAATAGTTACCTCTAGGTGATGAGGTCATGGGGTAATTTTCTTGGTATTTTTTTTTTTTCTATAATGAACACATACTACTTTGTAACTTTTTTTGTCTATTAAAAGCATATTTTAAAAAAGTAGGTCCCTGATCTCCCAATGGCACGACCTGTAAACACGTCCTTGTTTCTTGTACAGCTTGCTCCTCACCAGGCACCCAGGCTCTGAGACCTCCCCTAAGCCCTGCCCCTGTGCTCCTTATAAGGGGTCTTGCTCTGTTCTCACTTCCTAGCCACAAGCATCCTGGGTCTCTGGAGCCCTGTAGACCTGGATGGAATCTTTACTTTTTTTTTTTATCTATTGTGTAGTCTTGGGTAAGTTATTTTGGGCTTCAGTCTATTTATAAAACAAGGATAAAACCACCCTCTTTGCAGAGAACCACAGGAGGAGCTTATTATGCAGATACCTGCCTCCCCTTCCCCCTCATTCAGATTCTGAACGTCTAAGTGGTGGCCCAGAACTCTGCATTATAAATAGATACCCGGGTGATTCTTTGTAGGCCTGGGCCTGCAGTTTGAGATCCAACAGTGTTAAGATTAGAAGTGTCAATGTGAAGTGCACGTAACACACATACACATAGTGGGGATTTAACAAATGGGGGCCGTTAAAGGCACGGTCTCAGAGTTCAGTAATTTTGCACGTGGTCCCACGGCTAGCCAGGGCAGACTGGCAACCAAGACCAGGTTCTTCGGACTCCGCATCCAAGTCTCTCTATGCCTTCAGGACATTTTGGTGGCACACACCTGGCTGGCTGTCAGTGTTGGCTTCCTGTGAGTTATGGCTGATTCCTCATTTCAGAGGTGTGGCCATGGCCATGACCGCTTTCCCTAACCTCAGGTTGCCCTCTTTTTCAGGCTTTAAATGTTAGGGCAGTCCTTCCAGGGGTGGAAAACAGAGTACCAGCTTACAGTTTTGGAGCACCTCACACCCACCCTCTGAGGTGGGTATTAACAGTCCCAGTTTTCAGATGACGAAATGAAGGCTTTGAGTGGCAGAGATGAGAACCAGGGCTGTCTCTGCCATGTGCCTCCTCCCACCATCTTGTCCTCTCACACAAGAGTACTAACATCTCCATTACACTGTGCATGTGGCGGAGAACTGAGCTATGCCAAAACAATTTAAGATTTCCTGATGGAGTTTGTCTGTTGTTTTTTTAAGAAAGGGGAGTTTTCAGGTGAATACTAACTAGCTCATTTTCTTCTGTTTAATTGGATCTCTGCTTCCCCAGAGAAGAAATGGAGGCAAAAGCCACTCTCAAGTCAGTCATTGGTGAAGTGGGGCCTTCAGCCCAGGGCACCTTCTGGTTTGCAGGCCATAGGCCTGTCTCAGTCTCTCCTTCCCCTCCTCCTGCTGAGGGAACCTGAGCAGGGTAAGTCCAGGCTCTTAGATTAAATGGCTCTTGGGTCAAAATGCAGGTGGGAAGTAGCTCTGCAAGGACAACGATTGCCCCACTGCCCCTGGACTGTGGGAGACTGTGTGGCTAGCCTACCCCAAGAGACTCTGCTGTGTCCAGAGACCAAGCCTCTCTTACGTCATCTAAGATGTAGACCTAAGAGAAAAACGGAGTCACTCACCGTCTCCAAGCCTTCATTATTTCTTTTTAAGATTCACTCTCTCTACTCTGTTCCCACTGTCCTCCTGTCAGTCCAAGGCCCCATCTTCTCCCGACTAAGTGACTGCTTGTGGTGGGTCTTCGGCAGCGATAACCCAGCCCTCCTGCAAACCCCCGAGTGTCAGAGGCAGCAGAGCAGAGCAATGAAGAGCTTATGCCACAGCTCCCCCGTAATCTCATTTTGTCCCATTTCAACCCACCACTCATTTTTCTGACCCTGCTCTCCCACAGCCCAATTCCCAATGGAGCCTACAGTATTTTTTTTTAATAAAACAAAAATTTTTTTTTATATTTATTTTTGAAGGAGAGAGAGGAACAGAGTGTGAGGGGGGAGGGGCAGAGAGAGAGAGGGAGACAGAGAATTGGAAGCAGGCTCTAGGCTCTGAGCTGTCAGCACAGAGCCCAATGTGGGGCTCAATATCGGGCTCAAACTCACAGGCCATGAGATCATGACCTGAGTGAGCCAAAGTCGGACACTTAACCGACTGAGCCACCCAGGTGCCCTGGAGCCTATGGCTCTTTAATCCAACTGTTTCACTGTCTCTCCTTCCCTTTCCCAGCTCCAATTCCATGAGCCACAATTCTGATCACTTTTTTGCATATACTTGTGGACTTTCTTCTTTTCCTCTACCGATTTCCCCCAGCTAAACTTGAACCCTGGTTAAATCCAGCTCCCCATCTATTCTATGCCTGCACCTAGCTACTGACTATAGCTGGACAACAGTACACCAGTGCTGACTGGTGTCTCTTAAAATTCATGACTGCTATCTCAAACGGGCCCTTAGTACCACCCAGCCAGCAACTCCATACCACCTGTTGGGTCCCTCATCTACTCTTCCACTTTCCCAAAGTACTTTTTCATGCTTTTCTAAATACTTAGTGAGTGGGTGGTTGATCTCAAGTTTCCTACCAGTAAAAAAAAAAAAGGGGAGGGAAAAAGGGGTGGGAAATCACACAGACCTCTCTTGGGCTTCTGTGAGGACTAAGTGATATGGATATCCAGTGTTAGCACAGAGTGATACAGACATATAGAAAGTGCTCAGAGATAGTACATTTTATCATCATCATTTCCCCAAAGCAGGGCTCTACTCATATTTCTTCCCTGATTGAGGACCTATTGTGAAACAATTACCCCAATTTGTAGAGGAATAAATGGGGCTTAGAGAAGATCAGTAACTTTTCTGAAGTCACATGGCTTAGGAGCAAGATTGGGATTTGAGCCCAGAACTGTCCAAACCCCAGAGCCTGAGCCCTTAGCCTCTGTACGCGAGGTTCTTCGTACAGGTCAGGCATCTAATGTGAGCAGCACGCCCTGCCGCTTTATGGCACCAAGTCCAACGTTCCAAGTTTGGCTAAGATTTTAAGTTCTTAAGTTCTGCTTCTGAGTTAACCCATCTACCCTTCTTATTCCTCCCTCTCCTGGGAGATAATACAGCGAAGTGGGCTTTACTCACCACTTCTCCTGCCCATGGCCTCTGCTATCTGGACTTTGTAGGCCCCTGAGCCCCGCAGCTGCCCTCAACTCTTCACCTCTCCTATACAATGCCTGTCTCCTCAGTAAACCAACCACTGATGCCTGGAGCCTTCCTTCTTTCTCTGAACTCCTCCAGCATCAAGCCTGCCCCATACAGCTTCATGTTTCATCATAAAGACTGAAGCTTTTGCCCCTCCCTCCTCAGTGTCTCATAAAGAGTAGGTAGGAGCTCAATGGATGACCTCACTGAATCAGAGCCAGAAGGAAAGCATTGTGTTGGAAACTGGAAACCCTGTGGTTTCCATTAGGGAGCAAGGGGAGGGGTGTGGTGGGGCCAGTTTCCCTTCCACTGCAGCAAACCAGTCTCTCAGCACCAGCAGGCCAGGGCTCACCTGCTGGGCAAGTTTCGTGGCTGACTGGTACTGTGTGTGTGTTTCAGGAGAGGCCTTGCTGACAATCAGCTATCTCTGAAGAGGGATTCTGGATGTGGCAAAACAGTCAACCCCAGAGCTCTTACTGTCCTTTCCTTCTCAGAATTAGAGAGGTTCCCCTTTGACAAAAACTCAGAGTCTCCAGTCTCAAATTTCACTATACAGATAAGAAACTAAAGCTTTAAAACTTAAGCTGGGTCACAGCAAGTTCATGAGGATTCATTTAATTCTTTTTTAAACTGTATGTGTTTAAAAAACACGTGGATTTCGTGCTCCTAATAATGGGATAAGCTTAGGAGGCTAAATGACTTTCCTGAGGTCAAAAAGGGTGAGGACCCCTGACAATCAATGACACAGGGATTTCCAACCCAGGGTAAAGCTTAATTGTCCAAACGGACAGTGTGGTAGTTACGGGCATAGGCTCTGAGTCAGAGACCTGGGCCTGAATCTGGGCCTGCCACTTCCTGGCCACGTGAATTTGAGCAAGTTACTTAACATTTCTGAGCCTCGTTTTCTTCATCTATAAAAGAAGGCAATAATACCGACCTGACTGGGCTGTGAGATGAAATGAGAAATTAAATGCAATATAACACACTAAGCCCAGGACATGGCATAAACCTTATTCTGTTGGACCTAAGACTCCAACGATTGTAAGATGCACTCTTATTTCAGAGCATATGTACACCTTGGATGAAATAAGGTAATAAATACTCAACAGATAGCAGCTGTCACCATCATCAGTATCACAAATGAAAGGGTGAGGAAACTGGCACCACAAATGCTTCTGGGATCCTAAAGAGACAAGTCTGCCTTATGGGGTAACAACTCTTGCTTGTCCCCCTCCCCCCTGCTCCCTGGGATTTTGGCCTCGACTTACCTTTCTTTCCATTGTTAGAGGGCGTAGACTTCCCACTGTCCGAGTTCAGCTCAAACACCCGTAAGTCTGTGAGTATCTCCTCCCTCAGAGTCTCTACTCTGGCTGGAGGCCTAGGCTCTGGGCCACTGGGGCGGCCAGCAGGGGTGTGGGGCTTGAACCGAGCTGGGGGCGGGGGTCCAGTCTCACCCACATCCACAGCCAGGCCCTGTTCCTCCAAAGATGCCTCTAGCAGCTTCTGGGACAGGTCCTTGGGCAACACGGGTGCCTCAGCTGCAGTGGCAGGTTTGGCGATCTGGGTCACGGGGGAGATGCTCTCACTGCTCTCTGAGGGAGTCACCTCTGTTGGAGGCTCGGCCGGAGTCATCAGATTCTCTTCACAGGGGCTCAGGGGGCCAGGTCCTCCTTCAGGGGATGTGGAGGTTTTGGCCACAGGAGCCTTTGCCTCTTTTGCAGAGGTGGGTGAGTCGCTCACAAGCTCCTCTGTTGAGAGAGAACAGGAAAGAGGGCTACGTACCCTGGTCAGCCCCAAGACAACCTTGGAGCTCTGAAGAGCTCTCAGGTTCGCACCAAAGCTTACTCCGATCAAGACTAAAGGGTGCCAGTTTCCTCACCCTTTCCCCATCACGGTTCCTCTGCAGACACTTCCTGCTGGTCAAAGTCTCTCCTACGCTGAGGCCTAGCATATGTCTTGTGGACACTCAGCTTCTGGCAGCACAGCCCAAGACGGTATTATAGATTCGAAAGCTAAGACTTGACAGTCAGTTCTGGGTTCAGGCTGGGCTCTGCTCTATCCTCAGCGTGTGATCTCGGGCAAGACACTGAACTTTTAACTTACCCCCACTTGATAAATGTGTTAATAGCATACAGGTGGCTCCAACATACTATCCAAAGTTGAGCTACCAGGTAGAGGAGGCTGAGCTCTCAAGCGAGTGGTTCCCAAACCTGGCTAGGCACGAACCATTACCAGGGGAGCTCGTCAAAAATGCAAGTCTGGGGGCACCTGGGTGGCTCAGCCTGTTAAGAATCTGACTTCGGCTTAGGGTCATGATCTCACAGTTCATGAGTTCCAGCCCTGTGTCAGGCTCTCTGCTGTCAGCATGGAGCCCACTTTGGATCCTCTGTCCCCTCCCCTTCTCTGCCCCTCCCCCACTCACGTTCTCTTCCTCTCTCTCTCTCAAAAATAAACATCAAAAATTTTTTTAAAAATTTAATGTTTATTTATTTTTGAGAGACGGAGAGAGAGAGGGCACGAGTGGAGAAGGGGCAGAGAGAGAGGGAGACACAGAATCTGAAGCAGGCTCCAGGCTCTGAGCTATCAGCACAGAGTCCAACACGGGGCTCAAACTCACGAACCGTGAGATCATGACCTGAGCCGAAGTCGGTATTTAACTGACGGAGCCACCCAGGTGCCCCCACCCCCCAAATTTTTTTAAAGTACAACTTTGGCCACATCCCCAGAGTCTCATTTAGAATGGGGGGAAGGGAATCTTGAATTCTGATGAGCCTCCTAGGTGACTGTGAAGTGGCTGGCCCATAGGCTGGCAGGGGAATCTGTTGCTACTGACACATGTGATTTCCTTGCCTAAACCGGGGATTCCGCCAGCCCAGGCAAACTTTTCCTTTTTAGTTCAGCCTATCCTCAGCATGGACAAGGACCGTATACATGCCCTACGCTTCCCTGCATGCCAGGTCTCTCCGGTGTTCAGAGATGGCCAGATGGTCCCTACAGGCAGCACAGGACCTGTTACTTGCCCATCACCTTTCAATATCTCTTACCTTCTTCCTCCTCCCAGCCAGGCTCTTCAGAGATGCTCTGTTCTGCCCGTTGCTTCAGGGCATCCCTCCGGGCCTGCTCCTGAGTGTGGGGGAGATGGCCAGAAGCAGTCAGGGCTCACTCTCCCCAGACCCTGGCCCTGACCCCAGAACTCTTGGTACCCTGTGCCCCTTCTTCCCTCAACAAAATCCAGTCTACTTCCCCAAGGGCTGAGTGGACCTCCCCAGGCCAGGCCAGCATACCTGCTCTAGTTGATGGACTTTATAGAAATACCGATGCCAGAATTCTGAATGGGAAACAGCTGCTGGGACCTGGAGGGAGGGGACAGTGGAGATGAGACTTTGGGAATGGTTGTGTACGGTCTGTGTCCCCAGCCTTATCAGCCTGCTCCCAGCTGCTCTGGATTTCAGATGTGGCTCCGTGGCTGAGCGGTTTTCCTCAGAGCACTTAACACCCTTCCATCCCCAGACCCACTTTCCTGGCCTAGCTTGGCCAAGGAGAGAGAAAAGAATTCCCATCAGGTTTTGCTGGCCCTTCCACTTTTCCCGATTGCCAGAAGCCTGGCGAATCAGCTTTGCCCATATAGAGTCTTGGCTCAGGACCTGGCTGGTCTGGCTCTAGAGGGTCTCAGACTGCTCTCTGGGCCAGGTAACTGCAGTGACTCTAGCTAGATATGTGCCTCCCACCTCCTGACACCTGAAGCTGAAGCTGGGTAAAGTCCTGCCAGCTGAGCCCTCACCATCTTGGTGTAGAGGGCCCGGATGGAGGGGCTGCCTACAAGGAGCTCTGAGATCTCCCCCTTCTTCTCCTCCAAGCAGAACTGGGAAAGCCAGGCGTCAAACAATTCCGGGGGCCCTGCAGAGGGACAGACACTGATGGTCAGTTTTTTGGGTCTGGAGAAAGAACACCGGGCCTACAGAAAACATATCTAAGCCTGGACATGGACAGTGAGGAAAGCTTAAGGTTTTTTTTCAAAGCCATTTGGCCAAAGGTGGGGGGTCGGGAAGGGTGAAGGGGTGGGTAGGCCCCACTGGTATCACGGCATAGCATTTAAGTGATCTCTAGAACGGGCTACTAATCTGCATGTTCTCATGCTGCTTGCTTTTTAGCCCATTGCACTTGGCTACTGAACGCCCTCCTCTCCGAAACTGTTCTCAGGTCCCCAGGGACCCCCATGTTGCCAGTCTAAAGGCTACTTCCTGGGGCACCTGGCTGGCTCAGTCAGTTGAACGCCTGACTCTTGATTTTGGTTCAGGTCATGACCTCACAGTTTGTGGGATTTAGCCCCCTGTCAGGCTCCATGCTGACAGCATGGGGCCTGCTTGAGATTTTTTCTCTCCCTCTTTCCTCCCCACTCCTGCATGCACACACACACTTTCTCTCTCAAAAATAAACAAACTTAAAAAACAAAAATAAAGGCTACTTCTCTGCCCTCTCTCATGTGACCAGTCCGGCTTCTGACCCTGGGAGCCACTGTCGTCCTCGTGACGCCCTCTTCTCTTCCGGCTTCTCAGGCTTCTATGATTCCCCTCCCACCTTTCCAGTTGTTCCATGTGAGTCTTCAGTGGCTCCTCTTGTTTCCTCTCCTTATGTCTTCCCATTCTCTATTTTCTCCTAAGATAACCTCTACTAAGCCACAAGTTTTAACCTCTCCCTCCCCCAACAACTCCTCAATCTGTCTTTGCAGCCCAGGCTACCCTTCTGGGCTCCAGAGCCAGGGGTCCAGGTGTCCTCTGGAAACTTCTATCAGCTCAGGTGCAGCAAATGCAGCGTGTGCTCATTTTCTTCCATCCCTAAACTGTCCCACCTAGTTATCCACCAGAACCCTGGGTGCTGTCCTGGACTCCTCCTTTATCTGATCGCCCTGGGTTCCACCTCCTCGGTGTCTTCCACACCTCATTCTTCATTCCACCTGCTACTCCCTGGGTTCTGGACTTACCTCTGACGTGGGGATTCCTGCCAAGCCTCCTACCCAGTCTGCCCATCTTTCTCTATGCTTGATGGCTCTTTTACAAAATAAATAAAATAAAATAAAATAAAATAAAATAAAATAAAATAAAATAAAATAAAACAAATAAAATAAAATAAAATAAATAAAATAAAACAAAATAAAATCTGATCACCTCAGGCTTCAAAACCCTTCAGTAGTTCTCTAGGGAGGGCTTTTTATTTATTTTTAATTTTTTATTATTATTTTTATTAAGTAAACTCTATACCCAATGTGGGGCTCGCACTCACGACCGTGAGATCAAGAGTCATTTGCTTCACTGACTGGGCCAGCCAGGTTCCCCTGGAGGGAGGGCTTTTTAAGCTAGGGTCCAAGCATGGGCTTCACAGAGGGTCAAAGACCTCCCATATGGCATTATAAAATTTTGTGGAGAGGGGTGCCTGGGCAGCTCAGTTGGTTAAGCGTCCGACTCTTGCTTTCAGTTCGGGTCATGGGATCGAGCCCAGGCTCTGCACTGAATGGAGAACTTGTTTGGGATTCTCTCTCTCTCTCTCTCTCTCTCTCCCTCCCCCCCCCCTTCTGCCCCTCTCCCCTGCTTGTGCTCTTTCTCTCTAAGTAAGTAAATAAATAAATAAAATTTTGTGAAGAGAGGGCCTGTCATTTTCAACAGATTTTTAAAGGCCTTTGTGACTAAACAAAAAGTTAAGAACCACTACTTTGAGCCTTTTAGGACAAAAATTCAAACTGCATGGTCTGGCACCCAAAGCCCTTCCAGTCCGGCCCCCACCAGCAGCTCTCACTGCCATCCCTCCCTCACATGCACCCCTTAATCTAGACTTCTCAAATGCAGGACCTTAAAATGTCCTACTGCCATGCTTGAACACCTTCCCCCACTGCTAAAAACAAAATTAGTCTACTTGTTTTTCTTTTTAAAGTAGGCTCCACGCCCAATGTGGGGCTCGAACTCATAACCCTGAGATCAAGCGTGGCAACCTCCACCAACTCAGCCAGCCAGGAGCCCCCAAACTAGTTTACTTCTAATTTATCCTTAAAAACTCAACGTAAGTGTCACATCCTAGGTTCCCCAGGTTGCACCGGGTGCTTCCCTTCTGGGTTCCTACTGCCCCCACCTTTCTGTGGAAACAGTCACTCTACCTCTGCTATCCTTGCTTTATTCATTGTTTCCTGTCTCTCTTTCTTAACAGCAGGTTCCTGGAGGTCTGCACTGGGGTGAGGGTTTGACTAATTTCTGAGCTCCAGTTCCCAGCTTGGGGCTTGCTGCATGAGAGGGGCTTGGCAAACAAGCGCCAAAGAGAAGGCAGGCAGGGCAGCAGGGCTGGGATGGAGCCTGAGCTAAGAATGAGGGAGCGGAGCAAAGTCTCTGCAGACTGCAGAGATGAACACAGTCTGGGTTCAGGGAGGAAAAGGGACTGTCAACCCATCCTACCACACATAAGGTACACTCTAGTCCCACTCTGGTCTCTCCACACAGGAGGTGCTGGGCCACTGCTAGTAGAGACCAACAGGGTGCTCATCCCAGATTCCCGTGGTCTCCCTTCCCTGCAAGCCTCCCCCTCACCGCTACCCCCTCACCATCTGGTTCATTGCAGTAGGTTGCCGGGTCTGACTGCAGGCTGTAGAGGCGAGCCTGTAAGAAATAAAGAACAGAAATTCTGGAGTGCTAGGTGGAGAAAGCACCCCCTCTCTGACAGCATAGTCTACCATTGTTGTTGATTTAGGTGCTCAGAGACTGATCATTCCCCTGTACATTTATTCCCATTCGGAAATCAGCCTCAACCCAGCCTCTCCCCTGCTGGCTGCCAGACCCCACAGGGCACCTGTCAGCTTGCCCATGGCTAGAAAGGGGAATACTGGGCTAGGAGTGAAAAACTGAGGCTCCTGGAAAAATGGTCTCCCCTAGTATTCCACCTGGGGAATTAAGATACAGTGTAAGCAGGCTATAAGCTTGTATGTATAAAACGCTTTTGAATTGTGTGAAACCTGAAAAACATTAGTGCAAATACACTAATAAAGTCCAAATTCATGGGCAAAATTTGAAATAATGTATCTCCCCAAATTAAAAGCATTCATCAAGAACTTCTTTCTTTTTTTTTTTTTATTACATTTCTTTATTTTTGAGAGGCAGAGAAAGACAGAGCACGAGTGGGGGAGGGGCAGAGAGAGAGGAAGAAGACACAGGATAGGAAGCAGGCTCCAGGCTCTGAGCCGTCAGCACAGAGCATGACACGGGGCTCGAACTCACGAACCGTGAGACCAGGTCCCGAGCCAAAGTCGGACGCTCAACCGACTGAGCCACCCAGGCGCCCCAAGAATTTCTTAATTCCATAGCCAGTCTGCCGAGTGAATTATCTGCCATGTTCCTGGTAAGGCCACAGGAGTGGCAAACTTTAGCTGGTCAACAGAAGACCCCACCTCCCCTCCTCAATGTTACGTGGAGCAAAGGCCAGCTGTCTCCGTTAGAGCTTCAGCAAGTGGCTTTGGTGACTTACAGCTGTTAGAATTTAAAATCCTACAATTTAGGAAATTTCACACTCCCACTCAAATGTCCACTAAGTGGTGGTATTGATACTAGTGCTGGCAGATATGCTTGACAAATCAGTAGGTTTGGAAAGGAAATTCAATGCCAACCTGCTGTGACATCACGCTATGAATTTAGGAGAAAACACTCCGTGAACCGTGAAGAAGTAATGTGAGAAGATAAAATGTGGAAGAAATACGCTACCACTGTTGTTGATCTAAGTGCTTTGAAGACATCCTCCCCCCATACGTGGATTCCCACTGGAAATCAGCCTTAACCCAAACGGGGAGAAGATCATACCTGTACAGCATTCCTTATCAAGGCTGAAAGCTGAAAGGACTCCCCAAGAGCAGCACTACAGAAATGACTGGAATAATTATGCTCTGTTCACTTGCAAGAATGTAAATAATTAAAAGGATGGTAAGAAAGATGCTGATATTTTTTATATATGTTTTTACAGCAGGTTATAAAATTCGATGTATAAAGTGCTTTTTTTGTTAAAAAGAAAGAGTTCAAACTATCTTTACCAATGTTTGTAAACAAAAAGAAATGAAAGGTTATAGCCAAACAAGAAATAAGTGGTTCTCTTTCAGTGATGGGATTATGGATTTAGCGATAATTATCTTCTTGATTAGTACTATTCTCCAGTATAGTTATACACATATACTTATTTTCTGGCCTGAATACATACTGCTTTTATGAGTGCACATTGGAAGATGGCATCTAGTGCTGTTAGGCACCTGCAGGGGAGGCTGCTAATGAATACCTTGGTGCCATCATAGGGCTCAGCTGTGCCAGAGGGTGTGCCCATCAGGGTGATGACGTCGCAGTCTATGGTCTTGTCTGGTGAGGGAGCGAAGGTGTCGGAGATCACCCCTAGGAAGTCAGACAACCCCTTCTTCATCTTCTCTGTTGCCCCCGAGGAGCCTTCAGTCTGCAGAGAGAAGCGGAAGAGGAAACAAGTGGCCCAGGAGCAGGCTGCAAGTTAGAGTTTGGGCTACTGAGGGGTAAAGCGTCAGGGGCAAAGGAAGCATCAGGGGTAAAGCATCCCTGTGTAGGGACCAGGGAAGTGCTCATGGCCTCTTACCCCATCTCTGAGGTTGGAGAAGGACAGAAGTAGCTAGGGTCCCCAGACACCAGAAGAGGGTGAGGAACAGGACCCTAGTAGGCCTATACAGTCAGAGCAGAACTCCCTGACTGGCTGTTTCATCAAAATTTCAAGGCTAGTCATAGTGATCAAAAACTGGCAGGAGAGGGGATGCTCGGATGGCTCAGTTGGTTGAGCATCCGACCCTGGATTTCGGCTCAGGTCACGATCTTTCAGTGCGTGGGACCGAGTCCTGAGGTGGGCTCTGCGCTGACAGCAAAGAGCCTGCTTGGGACTCTGTGTCTCCCTCTCTCTTGCCCCTCTGCTGCTCATGCTCACTTGCTCTTTCTCTCAAAATAAATAAATAAACATTTTAAAAAATGGGCAGGATAGGATGCATGCTGTACACACTCTGTGGGGAAGGGGACCTATGGGTGGAGTGGTGGGAAAGGTACTAGTTTTGGAGACCTAGCCCCCTCTGAGTCAGCTTCCTGATCTGTAAAATTAGGACAAACAGACTTCCTTCAGAGGGCTGCTGTGAAAAATAAAAAAGATCAGGCATGTACAAGCCTGGCATAAAACAAACATCTACTAACTAGCAGTACTGTAATATCACAATGTCATCATCATTGTTGCTCAGGAAGTAGAACATTCTCTATGAAAGACCGGGGACATATGGGCAGGATAAGAACACATATCCTTGCCTAGACGCAAACCTGGGACCAGCTGAGGGCCAACGTATGCATTGTCTAGAAGGGGCAAGTGAGACACCAAGCTTGAGCCACACTGGCCGGGATATCCTTAAACAAGCAGAAATAGGATGCTGACAGGGCCAGGCTCTAAAAACCTCGTGGAAACCATAGCATTTACTCCTGATTAGGCTATCCAAGCATTTTACACCCGGAATCTATCAGCATGCCTGGCACATGCTAGCACAGATATACAATCATATTTGTCAAATGAAAAAAAAGGAATAAATAGCCACCTGGGTGGCTGAGTTGGTTAAGCGACCGACTGTTGATTTTGGCTCAGGTCATGATGTCACGGTTCCTGAGATGGAGCCCCACATCAGGCTCTGAACTGACAGTGAGGAGCCTGGTTGAGATTCTCTCTCTCCCACTCTCTCTCTGCCCCTCCCCTGCTTGCTGGATGTCTCTCTCAAAAATAAATAAACACTAAAGAAAGAAAGAGAGAGAGAGAGAAAGAGAGAGAAAGAGAGAGAGAGAAAGAAAAGAAAGAAAGAGAAAGAGAGAAAGAGAAAGAGAGAGAAAGAAAAGAAAAAGAAAGAGAAAAAAGAAACAAAGAAAGAGAAAAGAAAAGAAAAGAAAAGAAAAGAAAAGAAAAGAAAAGGAAAGGAAAGGAAAGAAGAGAAAAGGAAAGAAAAGGAAAGAAAAGAAAAAGAGGCGCTGGGGTGGCTCAGTCAGTTAAGCGTCCAACTCTTGATTTCAGCTCAGGTCATGATCTCACAGTTTGTGAGTTCAAGCCCCACATTGAGCTCTGTGCTGACAGTGCAGATCCTGCTTGGGATTCTCTCTCTCTGTTCCTCCCTCACTTGTGCTCTCTTTCAAAGTAAACTTTAAAAAAAATAAAAATAAAATTTTAAAAAGGAATAAATAAATGGAAAAAATGAGTGGTGTCTCTGCTGCTGGCTGGACCCTAGCAGTTCAGCAGGATTACTATCTGTCACTCCTGCTCATGCTCATGAGTAGCTGTGATTAGCCCGCAGACAGTATTTTACAAGAGGAGTCAACAAAATTAAGGTTGGCTAAAAGAACTCCAAAACATGTTTTTCATAACATGGCTTCTAATCTCAAGGCAACTGATTCAGCTGGAGATCAGATGAAGAAAGTACAATTTCCCCAATACTAAAGGAGAAACTGTTCATGCAAAACCTATATATTATACTTCATCGGAAGCTTGAGCTTTGCAGGGATAGCCAACCATACACTATTTTCACTTTTCACACTCACTTTAGAATCTAAATCCTATCTCACAAAAAGATTCTGCCACACATCTTTGATTAATAAAAACAGGGCCCGTAAGAATAGAAGTTGGCACAACCTTTCTGGAGGGTAGTTTTGCAATAAATATTAAAAGGCCTACAACTGTACTCACCGTATGATCCCTTCTAGTATTTTATTATAAAGAAAACATGAAGGGCAAAGATTTAGCAATCAGAATGTTTACTGTAGCTCTGTTTATCCAGTACCAGAAAAAAATGAAATAGGAAACTAGGAACTGGTTAAACCTACAGAACAAAATAACAAGCCATTTATGATGCTGGAGAATGAGGTTTGCAATGATTAAGCCAGAAAGTAGGTTATAAACTGTGATATTCAGTTGATTCCGGTTTTGAAAAAGAAAGTGGACAAAGTGAAAAAGAACGAGGAACATACTCCCCAAATATTAACAGTCGTTACCTCTGGGAGATGGAACTAGGTCTTTCTTTTTCTTTTACTTACGTGTATTTTCTAAACTGTCTACAGTGAATGACTTTGCCAGAAGGAAAACATTTGCTAAAACAATACAGAAATGGGAGAGCTTATTAATACTTATTCTATATAGCTTGTTTGCTTGACAGACATAATTCTTTCAAAGTGGGAGCCTATGGGGGAAAAACAATCACTTAATAGCAGAAAGGTTGGGGTATCAGGCTGTGAAGGACAGTCACTCAGAGCGTGAAGGGAGTACTCACAGCTAGCTTCTCCTTGACCACACTGGCTGTGGCTGCAATGGTGCAGGCTGTGTCATGCTGGACCACCTGGGTGAACTCTGTCAGGTCTCGCTTCATGAACTCCAAGGCTTCGGAGGACTACGGGGAAGACAAGAGAGGGATGACAGAGCCAGCTGGCTCCACTACCCTTTGTTCCTGTTCCCGGGGCTGCTTCTATCCCAGACAGACACATGGAAACCTCAAGTGACATGGGAAGCCTCAGCACAGAAACAATGATTGCCTGTCCCAATCCCATGACCTGGGATTACCGAACAGCAGAGAGTACAGAGGGACTCCCTGCAGCTCTGAGAATCGGGATGAGACCCAGCCCTGACCTTTATAAGCTCTGTGGCCACAAGTAACTCTCATCTAGTTTCAGTTTTCTCCTGAGGGAGGTACACTAAATCGGTGGTTCAAGAGCAGACTGGGGAAGGGGGTGCACACAGTCCGGAAACGAAACAGACTCCGATGCATTGCTCTGAAATCCTTTAAGTCATGACATTTGTTTCAAATTTCAAGTAACCTGAAGAAAAGGTGTGTGATTTTTTTTAATCAAGGGAAAGTGTTTCTATTTTTATTTATTTTTTATTACAGGGAAGTTCAGTTGAAATATGAGGCAGTATGTGAAATTATTTGTCTGAAAAACTAAATAAACATGTTGTACTAGTGACAGTAATAGTTGAGAAAGCGTTTATGAGCGATTCTTGGCAATTTAATACCAGAAAAAAGGTGTGTGGTTTTTACATTCCACAAAGGGGGTGTTGAGAGAAATACTGGATTGGATTGCCTCCGAAGTCTTGCTTCTACCATTCTAGGGTTCTATTCATCCATAGAGATCCTTCGGGCAGAATGAATATTTGCTTCTGTCAGACTGACCTGCTGCTCACCCTGCACTCAGACCAGGTTTGAGAGAGCAGGCCCTCGGCCCTGGTCTGAGTCTTGCCCTGCTTTGTTTCATCCTTACCCACTCTGGGGTACCTTCCCAAACTACCTCTGTACTCCCCTGGCAAGCCCCCTCATTTTGCACATGGAGAGTCACCTGAATTTTTTTTTTTTTTTTTTTTTTGCATTTTTGAGGGTTCTGGTGACTTTTTTCTGGTTTTCATCAGCCTGGGATGAAATGGGGTAGTCTCATCTATCAGCAAGAAGCTTCTCTGGGAGTGGGAATCATGTCTCCCTTTCAGACTCAGGACTCTAATTGGAGTGGAGGGGCCATTTATTCTCTATCTCCATCCACTCTGCCATTCTCCATCCTGGTCCAGGCCAGCCTGCTCTGTCGAACGGACTCCTCGCAGGTTGTATCAGATACCTCTACTGCCTTCTCCTTGTGACACTGCTGGGAGCTTTGGAAGTCAGAGCAGACCAGGTTGCCCCTGCTTTACATTCTACAGTGCCCATAGTGTCCTATGAGCAAGTACACCATCTTTCCCTTCACTTACAAGGCCCATATAATCTCATCTCTGGCCCTCATCCTCTACCACTGCGTTCCTCACTGAGCTCTAGTTGGCTTTCTGCAAGTTTCTCAGATGCTCTAGCATCTTCCTTACCTTCATGGTATTAGAACATATGGTTCTAACTCTTCCAAACAAATAAGTGAAAAAAACACAACAAATAAACCCTTTCAACTGGTTAACTCTGGTTTCTCCTTCAGATCTATGTTTAAATGTCACTTCCCTGGAGAAGCTTCCCTAATGCCACCTCAGATTAGGTTGGGTCCCTGCTTCATGTTCCCAGGGCACCTGAATGTTCTCTAACGTTTGTCATACTGTAGATTATGATTACCAGTTCCAAGTCTAGCTTCCTGGATAAACTGAGTTCCCTGAGCACAGAACCCATGTTTTTTGTTTACTGATGCTTTCCCAGTATGTGACACAGAACGCGGCATAGAGTAGGTGCTTAAATTTGCTTGTTAAATTTACATGTACCAGAGCAATTTTAATTAAATAGCCATTAGCATGATTATTTGATAAATGGCTGTCACTAGACTGTGAGCTCTGAGGGGACAAATATGAACAGACACGGTGCCTGCCCTCAAGAAGACCGTAGTCTACTGGCAAAATGTTCATATAACAGTATTGATACACAAGGGCAGAGTGGTGACCAGTGTGTTATCAGGAAGTTGGAAAGACTTGGTGAAGGGAAGCCTGGACTTAGCCCTAAAGAATGAGCAGGAATCAGCAAAGGAAGCCTGCCTGGGGCATAGTAGGGCATAGGGCTTACCGAAGCCCATGTGCATTTCAGTCCTAACGAACATAAAAGGTAAAGCAAAACTGGTTTCGAATAAAGCTGGAGAGGTTGCCAGGGGCAACTATGGAGGGCCTGGTCAGCCCTGAGGGTAATGGGGAGCCATCAAGGGTTTGAAGGAGGTGGGACATGATGAGCTTTGCCTTTTTCACAGGTCACTCCAGTCACTGGCATGGAGTGCCATGGACGGGTCCAAAAGTGACAAGAATAGAAGACAGAGGAAAACCAGTCAGGAGGCTGCTGCTGCTGCAATAGTCCAGAAAAGAAAACAGAATATGAATAAGGACAGTGCTGGTCAGGATGAAAGGATGGGACTGGTTCAAGAAATATTAGTCAAAAAAGGTAGATTTGGTGATTAAATGGATGTGTTGACTGAGGGCAAAAAAGAGTCAAGGAAGGGCCACTGGCTGCTAAACTAGGTGCCTGGGTGGATGCAGGGCTGCCAGCTGAGGGAGAAAATGCCAAAGGGGAAGCCCGCTTAGAGAGAGGGTGATGACAATGATTTCGGTCCTGTAGCATGTGTGGCGTATCTGGATAGTTGTCCATCAGCAGCTATTCTCAAACACTAAAGTTCAGAGTAAAGGACTAGGAGTCACTCCATCATGGAAATGGAGGAGGTCACCCAGGAAGCGTTTGTAGAGTGAACAGAGCAGTGAGCGGAGGACAAGACCCCTCAAACACTACACTTTTAAGGCGCAGGAAGGGGAAGTCATGAGACAGTCGGGAAAGAAAAGCCTGGAGATGTGGAGAATTGAGAGAGAAGCATGCCACAAAGCCAAAGGAGTAGAGTTTCAAGAAAGAGGGAGTGATCACTAGTGTCAAATGCAGCAGAATGGTCCAGGAAGATAAGGGCTGAAAACCACCCACTGGATTTGGCGAGCGGTAGGTGAAGCTGAGTGTGTTTACAGATAAGCTTGTATGTGGTAGCTGCAGGGATGGGGACGGAGTCATGAGAGATCACGCTGTTGATCTCAAATTATAAACAGTAGGAGGTGAGGTTGTCTCCCAGAGGTAAAAGAAGAAGCAGCTGAACAGTGGACTTGAGGAAGAGTTAGGTCTGGGGAAAGTTTCTGAAGGCAAGGGGGAAGAAAAGCCTATCAGAGACTGGAAAAGCTTGCTGGGTGTTGCTCAGGCCTGAGTAAGGTTGGTGAATCTGTGGTTGGGCCAAAGAGCAATATGACTTTCTCTATCACTGTCTGTGGGTAAATGCAAGCACACACGTACACTATAGGATGAGGTAAGGCGCACAGGAAGGTAGATTATAGCACCATCTCAAACTGTTGTCTCCAGGGCAGTACGCTAAGGGGTGCAAGGGAACTGAGGGTCCTGGGAATTGAGTGGTCCAGATGGAGCCAGGATGGGAAGGGGGAAGGAGGCAAGGCCAGGAAAGCACTGCAAGACCAAGAAAAAAAAAAAAAAAAAGGAAGTAAAAATGGATGGGTGGTGTTTAAGGGATTTCCCCATCACCCTCCTCAGGACTTAATAAAAATAACTCCAGCTTATATACTATTTACTGTGTGCTAAGCATTGTCCTTGGTGCTTTACACATTATCACTCAATCCTTACAATACTATCAGGTAGGTATAATCAGTACTCCCATTTTGCAGATGAGGAACTGAGGCCTAGAAAGGTTAAATAACTTGCTCAACTTGGTCTAACAGTAAGCAGCTGAGAGGGAGATTAAGTCCTCTTTCTGAATGGGGTAACTGTCAAAGGCAGAAACAACGTCCACACCCCTGCTTCAAGCTGGGAGTTCCCCAAGAACGAAGATAGAAAGCTAACCAACTATCTATTTTTCATGAGTTATGGTAAGACCAGCCTTGAGAGAAACACACAGGAGCCCCTCGCACACCTGCTGAATGAACGTCAGACTCTCCTTCCAAGAGATCGCTCAATGGAAGTGACCTTCTTTGAGGTCTCTTCAATTAAACTTCTTTGTGAAATTCTCCTCGTGCTTATCAACAACGTAAACAACTCAGGGCATTCTTAGATTTGCTAGGCTGTA
This sequence comes from Herpailurus yagouaroundi, assembly GCF_014898765.1. NCBI lineage: Eukaryota > Metazoa > Chordata > Mammalia > Carnivora > Felidae > Herpailurus > Herpailurus yagouaroundi. The sequence goes on from NW_024412388.1 coordinate 24,588,362, forward strand.
GCTGAGAGGCTGTCCAGGACTGCATAGGCTAAAGGAGGTATTAAAATGCTCCCAGAGTAGAGGACTGATTTAACCGAGATCAGAAAGCCTCAGAAAGCCTCCCCGAGTCTGCCCTGAAGCAGGACTCACCCCAATTCCCTGAGGTAAACGGTAATTAACTTTTTTCCACAATTCACTGGGGCCCGCTTTGACAAACTAGCACGGAAGGGAACAGAAACACACAACAGCATTGTCCAGTGGTAGAGCAGAGCCTCACTCATCCCACAGGGATTGCTGCCTCCCTGCCAGACTGAGCTTCGTGAGGCCCAGGATTGCAGCTTATCCTCAGGACCTGTCACAGAGTGCTGGCTGTGCCATTCTAATACCCGAATGACTAGAGCAGTAAGTTTCTATCGCTAGAGTTCTTCTTCAGGACCTAGATCAAACGTTCTCTCTTCTACGAAGCTGTGAATTTCCTGAGCTGGAATAAACTGCTCTTCCTATGGATTCCTACAAAAGGGTCGCGCCAGCCTTTAAACCAACATGTATTTCACCGTGGCGACTGTCACACTGGCCTGAGTCGGGGTCAGTCCTCCCTTACACCGATAAGGTATAACAGTAGAGCTCGGTGGGCCTCATCTCGAAGGCCTGGCGCCCACGTAGGTCGGGCGGGGCCGCTCGGACCTGGTTGCAGTGAGGCGGAGCGAGGCCCTGCCGGAGGAAGGGCGCCGGCCCGGCTTACCTTCTCCTTGACTGCCTGGTAGCTCTGCTGCAGCCAGCTCCGCCACCATCCCACGTCCTCCCTGTGGAAGACAGACACATCTGGCGGCCCTGCGGTGCGACTCTTGCCCGCGCAACGATCGGGTCTCAGTTTCCCCCTGAGATGTGGTCCGCGGGCCGAGACTTGGCAGACCGCTTCCCCACCCCCCTCACACTGCGACTCCACCCCGCCTTTTCAGTTCCGTCCACTCGCGCGCTGGCCTCCTGCTCCCCACGGGGACCCTGGCCCAGCACCCCGGCCCTCAGAGAATTCAGGCCCCAACGCCGGAGAGCAGGATGACGGGCTCACCCTTCCGCCATCTTGCCCGCATGACATCACCACTATTTACTGACCTCTGACTTCCGACACGGCACCGCCCCCTCAGGCACCGCCCCGGAGCGCTCGGCCCAATCCTCGCGCTGACACCGCCCCCAGCCCAATCTCCGCTCCGGTCCACTACTGGGCCCCGCCTCCTTGAGCCCCGTCCAGTGTCCGTCTACAATTCGCCCTTCAACTCCGCCTCTGGACTCTTGGCCCAATCCTCACTCAGTTCGGTTCTCAGGGTCCACTCCCCAGCGGTAGCCCTACCCCCCTACAACAACTACTCTTTAATCAGCGTACATCGGATACGGTGGCTGCTAAGGGCCACGTTCGTCCCTCTAGCCGGACCGCGAAGGCGCGGGAGCGGAGCGGAGAAAGGGAGGGAGTGGGGCTGGAGCTCGAAAGTCTGGATCCTAGAGCTCAGGTCTAGGACCACCCCCCTTTATGAAACAAGCCGCGTAACAGCTGCTTGGGGTCTCTTCGGGCTAATCCAACAAGCGCAGAGCGGAGCCCTGGGCTAGGGTCTGCAGGTGTGTGGAGAAAATTTCATCACAGTTAACTTCCATGAGGCTTCTCGAGGGGCTCTGAGGATATTAGGGAGATAGACACACATTCACCTATCTCAACTTTTGATAGCCCAAATCAGAACTTTTTGAACTGGAGCTGAATGTGGATTGACTTGTGAAAGGGGGACAGAGACAAACTTTCTGGATCTGCTACCTGTCAAATCCCATGGCCTCTTGTCTGTTTAGGGGCGTAGCTTTAGTAATTCCCCCACCAGCCATTCCGTTTTTTCTCTTTACATGATTGTTCCTGTCGTCATACATGGTATTTCTCCCACATTAAAAGCATGGAAATAAATATCAACCCTCTCTTGACCCGACACCCATTCCCTAATTCCCTTTACAGCAAAACTCCTCTAAGACTTGCCCACCCGCGCTGTCTTCAACTCCCCTCTCTTCCCAATCTCTCTTGAATTCACTTCAGTCAGGTTTTTGCCTCCCCACAATAAGTTGACCTAACTTTTTTTAAGATGTTAAGAGCCATGGCCAATTTTCAATTCTTATTTGGACCATTAGCATCTTACTTGACACAGTTGATCACCTTCCTACTTTTTATTTTATTAAAAGGTTTTTTTTTATGTTTATTTATTTTTGAGAGAGAGAGAGAGAGAGACAGAGTGTGAGTGGGGGAGGGGCAGAGAGAGAGAGAGGCACAGAATCCAAAGGAGGCTCCAGGCGCTGAGTTGTCAACGCAGAGCCAGACGCAGAGGCGAACTCACAAACCGTGAGATCATGACCTGAGCCAAAGTTGGAGACTTAACTGACTGAGCCACCCAGGCACCCCATCTACCTTTTAAAACTTTTACTTTCTTCACTTTGCTCCAGGACACCATGCCCTCCTGACTTTCCTCTTACCTTGCTGGCATCTCCTTTTCAGTGTTCTCTACTGTTTTTTCACTGACCTCTTGTCGCTGGAATGTCCAAGGACTTAGTCCTTGACCTTCTCCTTTTCGATGTCTGTAATCATTCACCAGATGATATCATCAAGTCTCACGATTTTAATTAACTAATTTAAAGAGAGACAGAGACAGAGTGAGAAGGGGAGGAGCGGGAGGGGGGGGGGAGAGAATCCGAAGCGGACTCCTCACTGCCAGCACAGAGCCCCACGCAGGGCTTGAACTCATGAAACTGGGAGATCATGACCTGAGCTAATTCCTCAGCAAATCTAGTTGGCTTTACCTTTAAATTAAAAAAAAAAAAAAGCTTATTTATTTTTGAGAAAGAGAGACACTGAGTGTGAGTGGGGGAGGGGCGGAGAGCGAGGGAGACACAGAATCCCAAGCAGGGTCCAGGCTCTGAGCTGTCAGCACAGCACAGGCTCCAGCTCACGAACTGAACTGCGATATCATGGCCTGAGCCAAAGCAGGATGCTTATCTGACATATCCACCCAGGCGCCCCGGCTTTACCTTTGAAACAACACCAGAATCCTGTCGCTTCTCACCACCTCCACTGCTGCTGTGTAAGTCCCAGCCATTATATTTCTCACCTGGATAAATGCAAGAGCTTTTTAACTGATATCTCTGTATCCACTCTTGCCTTCCTCTCGTATAGCCTTAATTCATCCTGAAAGTAATCTCTTAAAAAATATAAGAGAGTGGGAATGTAAAATGGTGCAGCTGCTCTGGAAAACAATACGGTGATTCCTGCAAAAACTGAACACAGAATTACCATATGATCCAGCAATTCCACTTTCTTGGTATATACCCAAAAGAATTGAAAGCAGGAATTCTAACAGATATTTGTACACCAGTATTCACAGCTGCATTTTCTCAGTAGCCCAGAAGTATAAGAAACCCAAGTGTTCATTGACAGATGAATGGATAAATGAAATGTGGTGTATACTTACAAGGGAATGTTATTCAGCCTTAAAAAGGAGGAAATTCTGACAGGCTAAAATGTGGATGAATCCTGAAGACATTATGTCATGTGAAATAAGCCAGTCACAAAAGGATGAGTATTGTATGATTCTACTTATATAACATATGGAGTAGTCACAATTCACAGAAACAAAAAGTAGAGTGGTGGATACAAGGGGCTAGAGGGAGGAGGGATGGGGAGTTCTTGTTTAATAGTGGGTTCAGAGTTCCAGTGTGGTAAAATAAAAAGGTTCCTGAGATGGATGACGGTTTTGGGTGTGCAACAGTGTGAATGTCCTTAATGCCACTGAACTGTTTAGTTGAAAATAGCTACAATGTGAGTTTTACGTTCCATGTGTTTTCTCACATTAAAAAATTTATAAGTCAGATCGTGATCCTCCTCTGCTCAAAATTCTCCAATATCTATTTACTGTATTCAGAGGAAAAGCTGCTAAGTCCTCACAATCTCCTTCAAGGCCCTAGGTAGTTGATCTGCCCTCCAACTGCTGGCCCCTTTAATCACCCTGTTCCGGTCACACTGGCCGTTTTTTTAAAGTTTGTTTGTTTGTTTATTTATTTATTTATTTATTTAGAGAAAGAGAGAGAGTGCAAGTGGGGAAGTGGGGGAGGAGCAGAGAGAGAGCAGGACAGAGAATATGAAGTGGGCTCTGTGCTAACAGCAGAAAGTCCCAACACGGGGCACCTAAGATGACATCAGACCCTTAACTGACTGAGCGACCCAGGCACCACCATATTGGCCATTAAAATAATTTTTTTTTTAATGTTTGTTTATTTTTGAGAGAGAGCGCGAGAGCGCACAAGAGACGGAGCATGAGCAGGGGAGGGGCAGAGAGAGAGGGAGACACAGAACCAAAGCAGGCTCTAGGCTCTGAGCTGTCAGCACAGAGCCCCGTGTGGAGCTCGAACACGAACTGTGAAATCATGACCTGAGCTGAAGTGAGATGCTCAACCGACTTTGCCATCCAGGCGCCTCTCCCATATTAGCCATTTTGATGTTCCTTCAAAGTTGCCAGCACTCTCCTGACTCAGAACCTTTGAACTTCTTGTTCCCTCTGCTTAGAATGACCTTATCCCAGGGGGGCCTGGGTGGTCCTGCTCTTGATTTCTGCTCAGGTTATGATCTCATGATTCATGGACTTTCATGGGCTGCGTTGGGCTCTGTGTTGACAGTGTGGAACCTGCTTGGGATTCTCTGTCTCCTTTCTCCTCTGCTCCTCCCCCACTCACTCTGTCTCAAAAATAAATAAACAAGGAAGGAAGGAAGGAAGGAAGGAAGGAAGAAAAAAAAGAAAGAAAGAAAGCTCTTACCTCAAATACCCATTTGCTTCACCTCCTTCAAATCTTGACTCAAATATCATCTTTGGGGGCACCTGGGTGGCTCAGTCGGTTGAGCGTCCGACTTTGGCTCGGGTCATGATCTCGCGGTCCGTGAGTTCGAGCCCTGCGTCGGGCTCTGTGTTGACAGCTCAGAGCCTGGAGCCTGTTTCGGATTCTGTGTCTCCCTCTCTCTCTGTCCTTCCCCCGCTCATGCTCTGTCTCTGTCTCTGTCTCTCTCTCTACCAAAAATAAATAAACATTAAAAAATTTTTTTTAAATATCATCTTTTACCCACTCTGACCACATTTAAAGTTGCAACTTGCACCCCCACATTCCCATTCCTCTCCCATGCTTAAATTTTTTCTCCACACCACTTACCACCATCTGACATACCATATATTTAAAAAATTTTTTTTAATGTTTAAAAATTTAAAAAAAATTAAAATTGAAAAATTAAAAAACATTTTTTTTTTAATGGCCATAAGCCTGGAGTATAATTGCCAACATATACTTGGGGGTTAAAGATAAAGGAGGTTTGTAAAGGAATTTTTTGTGTGTGTTTAAGGAGACTGGCAGGATCCTGGGAGGTTAGGATAATGTTAAGGCAAAATTCCCTTTTGCCCGTAGCAAAATTTCATGCAGGCAGCTGAGCTCCTAGAGGGAGGTCACTCTGCTGCTTCAAGGACTAGTCAATGGGCTGTAGGCAGTAAGGGAATTTGATTTTTCATTTGCCTTAGTTTCCCACATCACCATGGCAAGCACTTAAACCCCCTTACATCTTGATGAGGGTGATACTAGGTCTCCAGAAAACGGAGTCTGTAGATTTCTGGAGATCAGCTATTGATAAGATTGTTCTTTTCTTTGTTGTTAGGCAGTCAGGAGTGTCTAAGGAATATCATACATATCCCACCTGCACAGGGGGTGGGAGGGCTGCTGTTAGCCTGTACTTTGCCCTCAGCTTGCCCCACGCTCCCTCATCACTTTGACTGACATGCCCCCTTCTGCCCTGCTGGACCCCTCTTGGCTGATGATTTCTTGTCCCAGGATCTTCCCGGCTTTGGCTCCCAGGAAGGCCTGACACCCAGGTACCACCAGGTGGTGCTGTGGACTCATTCAGGTGAAGCTGGCTCTCCGTCTCCAGGAGGCACGGAAGGGGGCAGTCTTAGGATTCCCTCTGGCTCCTCTGGAGAAGCTTGGTTTCCTCTATGGAAGGCAGATGGGCCCCAGATGATCCTGGGAGGTGAAGTCTCCAAAATCCACCCTGGGTCTGCACTGGAGATTCCAGCACAGTGTTGGCAGCAGACCCACTACATAATTTGTGGGGCCCAGTGGAAAATAAAAATGCCGAAGTTGCTGCTAGAGGCAGCGTAACGCATGCCTAAAAGCATGCAGAATGGTTCTGGTTCAGTCTTCTAGAGCTGACTGTTAAAATTTTAGCAATTTTAGGGGTGCCTGGGTGGCTCAGTCAGTGAAGCAACTGACTCTTGATTTCAGCTCAGGTCATTATCTCATGGTTTGCCAGAGATTGACCCCAGAGTCAGGCTCTGAGCTGACAGCAAGGAGCCTTCTTGGGATTCTCTGTCTCCCTCTTTCTTTGCCCCTCCCCTGCTTGCTCTCTCTCTCTCTCTCTCAAAATAAATAAACTTAAAAAAAACTTAGGAGTTTTGGGGCACCTGGGTGGCTCAGTTGGTTGGGCGGCCGACTTCAGCTCAGGTCATGATCTCGTGCTCTGTGGGTTCGAGCCCCGCGCCAGGCTCTATGCTGGCAGCTCAGAGCCTGGAGCCTGCTTCCGATGCTGTGTCTCCCTCTCTCTCGGCCCCTCCCCTGCTTGCTCTCTGTCTCTTTCTCAAATAATAAACATTAAAAAATTTTTTAATTAAAAAATTTTAGGAATTTTATGAGCTGATTGTTGAACACAGCCATTATAAAAATTAAATGATATAAAAAGTATATGAAATAAATTATATAAAACCAAAGGTAATGAATACCCCAAACTCATCACTATATAATTATTTTTATTTTTTGATTGATTGATTTTTAGGGCATATGTCATATATTGACCCTGTGTTCCCTCACTCACTGGTCACTACTCTTGACTTGTAGAACAGGTACAGAACTGCAAGGAATCATCCCCAGCTCTGTGATAACCAGATCCACCAGTTCTGGGGGTGTGGGGGGTGTCACATCATAGACCAGAATTGACAACTGTAGGGACGGGTGGTTCTGCCAGTTAGCTATGACCACATGTTCTCCTCACTCCCACAGCAGATCGTCAGGGTCATCTAGTTCATTAGAGACAAAGGCATCAGTCTGCACACACTCGCAGAACTTGTATGTTTCACAGCAGACCAGCACTGGCACATTATGGGCTTGTGCCCCCAGGGCCAGCTGGGCTATCTCTACCCGTGACAAGATTAGTCACAATTGGTTAGCATATAGTGCAACAATGATTTCAGGAGTAGATTCCTTAATGCCCCTTACCCATTTAGCCCACACACCCCCACAACTCCTCTAGTAACCCTCTGTTTGTTCTCCATATTTAAGAGTCTCTTATGTTTTTGTCCCCCTTCCCTGTTTTTATATTATTTTTGCTTCCCTTCTCTTATGTTCATCTGTTTTGTATCTTAAAGTCCTCATATGAATGAAGTCATATGATATTTGTCTTTCTCTGACTAATTTCGCTTAGCATAATAACCTCTAGTTCCATCCATGTAGTTGCAAATGGCAAGGTTTCATTCTTTTTGATCGCTGAGTAATACTCCATTGTATATATATACCACATTTTCTTTATCCATTCATCCATCGATGGACATTTGGACTCTTTCCATACTTTGGCTATTGTAGATAGTGCTGCTATAAACATTGGGGTGCATGTGTCCCTTTGAAACAGCATACCTGTGTCCCTTCGATAAATACCTAGTAGTGCAATTGCTGGGTTGTAGGGTAGTTCTATTTTTAATTTTTTGAGGAACCTCTATACTATTTTCCAGAGTGGCTGCACCAGTTTGCATTCCCACCAGCAGTGCAAAAGAGATCCTCTTTCTCTGCATCCTCGCCAATCAGGCAATCTGTTGTTGCCTGAGTTGTTCATGTTAGCCATTCTGACAGGTGTGAGGTGGTGTCTCATTGTGGTTTTGATTTTATTTCCCTGATGAGTGATGTTGAGCATTTTTTCATGTGTCAGTTGGCCATCTGGATGTCTTCTTTGGAGAAGTGTCTATTCATGTCTTTTGTGACGGCTTCCGGTCGTATGTTTAGGTCTTTCATCCATTTTGAGTTTATTTTTGTGTATGGTGTAAGAAAGTGGTCCAGATTCATTTTTCTGCATGTCGCTGTCTAGTTTCCCCAGCACCATTTGCTGAAGAGACTGTCTTTATTCCATTGGATATTCTTTCCTCATTTGTCAAAGATTAGATGGCCATACATTTGTGGGTCCATTTCCGGGTTCTCTATTCTGGTCCATTGATCCAAGTGTCTGTTTTTGTGTCAGTACCATACTGTCTTGATGATTACAGCTTTGTAACACATCTTGAAGTCTGGGATTGTGATGCCTCCCTCTTTGGTTTTCTTTTTCAGGATTGCTTTGGCTATTTGGGGTCTTTTCTGGTTCCATATATATTTTAGGATTGTTTGTTCTAGCTCTGTGAAGGATGCTAGTGTTATTTTGATAGATAGTGCATTGAATACGTAGATTGCTTTGGGTAGTATTGACATTTTAACAATATTGGTTCTTCCAATCCATGAACATGGAATATTTTTCCATTTTTTTGTGTCTTCTTCAAATATATTTATATTTTTGTATATATTTAAATTTATATATAACTTATATATATTTAATTATAGTTATTTCATGAACACTTATGCTTTTGAAGTGACTTATGTTTATTGTGCCTATACGGTGAAAATACTATATAGTGGTGTGCTTCTTGGTTCAGGTTTCTTGCCAACTTTGCATTCAGTGATGTCACACTGGTAGTTAAAAATTGACAAAAGTCAGGGGTGCCTGGGTGGCTCAGTGTATTAAGCATCTGACTTCGGCTCAGGTCATGATCTCACGGTTTGTGAGTTTGAGCCGCACATCAGATTTTGCACTGACAGATTCTCTCTCTCTCTCTCTCTCTCTGCCCCACCCCACTTGCATGCACACACACACACACACACTCTCTCTCTCTCTCAAAATAAATAAATAAACTTAAAAAAATTGACGAAGGTCAGAGTGTTCATGTCATCAAAATCTACAAACACCACAAATCATGTTCGTCCCCCACTCCCCAGCTGAAGCCAGTTAAACTTTTACCAGTACACCCTGGTTGTACTCCTAATGTGCTGTGCCATGTGGTCTTGAGCAAAGCTCTCTTCTCTCCATCCTCCCATACTTAGTGTATCACTTTATAATTTACAAAAAAGGGACATTCTTTGTGTGCTGGGCACTGTTGTCCCATGTAACTTTTTTTTTAAAGTTTTTTTGGTGTGTTTTTAAATGTTTATTTATTTGAGAGAGAGAGAGAGAGAGAGCATGCACAAGCAGAGGAGGGACAGAGAGAGGGAGAGAATCCCAAGGAGCCCCCAAGCTGCCAGTGCAGAGCCCAACATGGGGCTCAATCCCATGAGCCACGAGATCATGACTGGAGCCGAAATCAAGAGTCAGATGGTCAACTGACTGAGCCATCCAGGCACCCCTCATGTAACTCTTACAACCACCCAGGAGGTAGATTATTGTGGTACAAAGAACAAAGGATGTTGCCACAGAGGAGTTGATGACTTTGGCTCCTGGGATGGCTGTCCCCGGGACTCCCGAAGGTGGCACTGTGGTTTGACTCAGGGAAGCCAGCCACATTCCCTTTCTGTGCCTCTGTCCCGCATTGAGAAAATAATAATAATAATAATAATAATAATAATAATAATAATAATAATAAATATAATAGTGGTCTTTCCAGCCATCTTCAGTGTTGTTTTTGGGACTTGTACATCAGAAGCCTGCCCCCTAGCTGTACCTTAAGAGTAGAAAGAGGAAAGATCTAGCCCTCTCTGCTCCTGTAGAAGGTCACAGCTGTAGGAGGTGAAAACTGGCATTTCCTTCTTACTATAACAACAGACAGTGAGAATTTTTCCCAAAAGGGAGACTGGGGTTGGATCCTTTAGGAATTCAGGAAATGCCAGCACAAAATATGATGCTTTGGTGTACTGATTATTTTGAACCTTGCACCTGAAAAAACAACAAATCTGGGGAGAGGCTTTCTCTGAATTCCCCCTCTCTGCTCAATGACAGATCCTTCAAAAGGAACTCAATTGTCTAAAATCCCCTCCCCTGGAGCTTCATCAACCAGGAAAGATTGACTTTTTTACAGGAGAGACTAGAAATTGACACCACTTCTAGAAGTGACATCCAGACACACTTTGTGGCAAACCATCATATCTCCCCTGTTTTCTTCTAAGGGCCCTTCATTTATTCTCTCCCCTAAGTGGCCTATCCCTCCCCTCTCCTTTCCTGTTAAGATGGTATATAACCTCCCAATCCTACTGCTTTTTTGGGGTATTTCCTTTTTCCTCCCACTGTGATCCCCACCTGCATGTAATATTAAAAGTGAATAAATATGTATTCCTTTTCTCCCTTTAATCTGTTATCAGTCTATTTCATAGACCCAACTATGGAACCTAGGATGGCTGAGGGAAAGTTTTTCCTCCCCTGCGATGTGGGGGGCCCAAACATTAACTGTCCTATATACCCCACTTGCAGCCAAATACATACACCCTGTGTCCCAAATTTACACTTGCTTCCCGATTAGCAGAAAGCAGCTATCACTCCTGTAATTAAAAACACCCTGAGTGCCTGGGTGGCTCAGTCGGTTAAGCATCTGACATCAGCTGACAGTTCTCACAGTTCGTAGGTTTGAGCCCATGTCGGGCTCTGTGCTGACAACTCAGAGCCTGGGGCCTGCTTTGGATTCTGTGTCCCTCCCACCACCATCCTTCCCCCAGTCCCGCTCTGTCTCTCTCTCTCAAAAATGAATAAACATTTTTTAAAAATTAAAAAAACACACAACCTTACTCCCCAAGGAAGGAACCCCAGTGCCTTGATGTTCCTTCTCTAGCTTTCTCAAATTCCCTTCTCAAAAATCTGCACTCTGTGACTAATGGTGAAGTTAATAATCCCTACACAACCAGCTGGAGACAATAGTAGGGGAAAGGGAGAAGACGAAATATCTAAAATGTGTGAATAGACACATCAAGGAGGGAAGTTCAAGTAGAGGCCATAATTGTCGCCTCCATAACCCATTTTAAGGCCGATGTTGTATTTATGGCTTTGCTTCTTCACTATATCTATTTCAGGTTTCTTCTGCTTTCAGTCAGTAAGGGACAGCCAGGTTCTTAGCTCACAGAAGAGACTCAAGCTTTGATTCCCGAGAGATCTGTGCCCTGGGGGACCCTCTTGTATGGAACTGCAGCAGTCTTGCTGTGACTCTGATCACAGGATTTGTACTAGGAATAGGATCATTCGGGAATACAGGTAAGTCTTTCACTAAGCCTCCTTGCCCCCTCTGTGTGGTAACAACCTATTTCCCCTTGATAGCCAGACATTGTCACCCCAGAAAATACCTTGATTTCTTTTTTGCTTGTCTGTTCAGGAGCATGAAGCGTTCAAAATGGTTGGGTGGCAGTTTCAACTTCCAGTTTGGTGGGAAAACTGTGTCACTTGGTGGAGGCATTCGTCCCTCAGACACTACAGGCTTTTAACACACCTCTCCTCCGTATAGTCATGAGGCCAAGAAGCAAAGAATGTTTGAGTTGTAAAACGGTTTCATTGTGAGAGAGCCACTCCTACATCCAGCCCCTTGGTCCTCGAACTGCTCTCTGGCTAAAGGAGAAACAGTACGTACCCTGGTTCAGAGCATTACTGTATCCTGTGGATGGCTCTCTAGTTCATGAAGTGTCTACAGCTGGGACCTTACGTGGACCTTCAGGAGGCCTTTCCATCATGGTAGAATGCTGACTAATGGAGCACGTGGTAAGACCAATGAATCCTGCGGGTACCCCCTGCTCAGCTTCCCACTTCTTGTCTTGCAAAGTGATTTCCATGGTTAGAAACAATATTTTGTGAGATAACAAGACTGCGTATTAAGTCCACAGATGGAGATGTCCGTCTTCTTTAGCCCATGCAGGTAGTCTCCACTCCTGTCATCATGGTCCTTTTTCAATGAACCTATGGAACAAGAGCTGCACTGGCTGGGGGAAGAGGCCATCTGGTTAACATCCACAGAACATTCTATTTGCTATTCAAAGCTTCCCCCATAGTTGAGGCCCATGGTGACTATTTGTATGGCATACCTTCTGTCTCATGATCTGGGACCATTCTAAGAAATTCATCTTTCCCAAGCCTCTTTGTCATGAACTTCCAATCTTGTAAGACTTCCAGCTGTTCAAATCATTAGTCATTGCCCATGAACTGGTACAGGTCCTCACCTCGGGCCGTCTTTTCTTCCAGGCAAAGTGGGTAATGAGACATGCTGCTTACAGTCCTGCCCTGCTGAGGGATCTCCTTCGCCACTATCCCTCGGGGCCACCTCTTGCTGTTTCAGAATCTGTCATCAGAAAACCAGGCTCTACTAATTTCCCCTTCACAGTGGAGCCTTGTTGTACTCACTCACATAGCTGGGAACATTCTACTGGTCTGGGCCCACTCCAGCAGGTCTATCCTTGCTCCTCTGTCCCCATCCTTTTGTTCCCAAGTCTCTCAAGCAATCTCCTTGAGGACAACCTGCTTCTATATGGACCCTTTCCCCGAGGGAACTGCTGGGCAGAGGGGTCAGATGGCAGTTCATTGGGGGGCAGCTCAGGTTACAAGGTCACCTGGGGTGCCCTTTGGTCAAGTGTGCAGTCTGCTGGAGCCCAGCGAAAACCCGGGAGCTATTTCTCAAAAGAAAAATACTCACTTATGAATGAAGCATGGCTTTGCCTCCAAGCCCTGAGGGCCTGTTTACAGCGACCTTCTATCAGTGTCTGTGGTAGGCCTCAGGGAGCACTCTGATTTGCCTCAGGCACTCCGAACGATCAGGGCTGAAAGCCTGAACTATGTGCACTGCATGGCCTGGACCAGGTCGGGAGGCCTCTTCTGCCCTCTCCCCCTCTGTGCCTTACTCACAGCTGGAGACTGGCAAATGGGTAGGAGCAGTCAGTGCACCAGGTGGTGCTTCCAAAATCCCAAATGACCCATCAAACCCTAGGGCTCCGTCTAAGAGGTGGGAAGTCCAAAGTGCAGCAACCTGTCCTTTGCTTTGGGGGGAATGTCCTGAAGTGTCTCAAAACATGTGACACCCAGAATTTTAATGAAGTGGCAGGGCACTATATTTTCACTGGATTTATCTTCCACCCTTTGGCACCTGCTACTTTCTCTCTCTCTTTTTTTTTTTTTGGTTCTATCAGTATCGGGCCACCAGTATGAGAGCCTGTGGGATGAAGTGACAGAAACTTGGAATGGAATCTTGACCTCTATTCCGTCCTCCTTCTATCTGAGGAGGTGTAAAGCTAAAAACACTTCCCAGGCTCCCTTACAGCGGAGGTTCTGATGTAAATCCGATTCCTTCAAGTAGATGCACCCACAGGAGACTTGGGAAAGCAGAACTAAGGCAGAAACCATCTCTCTGCAGCTGTGGCTGCTGGCAAGCGAGATCTGTTTGAAAGACCAGGAGCAGCTTCTGGTTTTTCGCACGGGACTGACTGAATACGGTAGGGTCAAGGCTCCTGCAGACTAAATTAGGGCAGAGACCAGCAGGTGGGCTTTTCTCTGAGGCAGGACTATAAAGCTAATTGTTTCTCGTATATTCTTTGTCATAGTGGGAAAAATGCATTGGCCTGATCAAGTTCTGGGGGTTGTACTGATATCTGTCCTCCCCAAAGCCACATCTGAAACAGCATTTGCAATTGGGGTCACCATTTGATTAAGTTTACAATATTCTTCTGCCTTCTTCAAGGCTATCTGACTTTTCCAGTTCCCAAAGACACAGATAGATATATATCTATATCTATATCTATATATCTGTGTCTTTGTTATATATATACATATATTTTTAATGTTTATATATATATATATCTGTGTCTTTGTTGTATATATATATTAATGTGTTTCTATATATATCTGTGTCTTTGTTATATATATAAACATATATATGTATGTTTAATGTTTATATATATATCTGTGTCTTTGTTTTATATATATATATTTTTTTAATGTTTATTTATTTTTGAGACAGGGAGAGACAGAGCATGAATGGGGGAGGGTCAGAGAGAGAGGGAGACACAGAATCTGAAACAGGCTCCAGGCTCTGAGCTGTCAGCACAGAGCCCGACCCGGGACTTGAACTCATGGACCACAAGATCATGACCTGAGCCGAAGTCGGATGCTTAACCGACTGAGCCACCCAGGCGCCCCAGGACACCGATATAAATGTGACAGAAATCATCACCTCCGCATATTTTAAGTCTTTAATGGTGGCATTAATCTTTGTGATGCTCTCAAGCTCTTTTATTTTAATTTACATTTTATGGGAATCAGGAACTTCAATGACTTGCACTTTGTTTTTCCAATAATAAAAGCTGTTAACCAACCTATGGCCTGAGTGCCAATGCAGGATTCTGCCAGTAGTTTAAGATATTTATTCTTTTTTTAAAATGTTTATTTATTTGCTTGAGAAAGCGCAAGTGGGGGAGGGGTAGAGAGAGAGAGGGACAGAGGATCTGAAGCAGGCTCTGCCCTGACAGCAGCAAGCCCAATGTGGGGCTCGAACTCACAAATGGTGAGATCATGACCTGAGCCGAAGTCGGTCGCTCAACTGACTGAGCTACCTAGGTGCCCCTTTAAGATATTTAGTCTAATTATACAAATGAGGAAAAACTAGCAGATGGATTTAGGGGCTAGATCTATCCTTGAGTGGACTTTGGTCAAAATTCCATTTATAACCAGGCTCTCTATACTTCATATTTTCTCTAGGTGCCTAGCCTCTTACCTGTCCCACTGTGATCTCCCTTGGACTGCCAGGGCCAGAATCTTGCAAACTACATTTCCCAAATTCCCAAACTCCATTGATAGCTGTGTCCCAGTTAGGTTGTGCCAATGGGAGGCACTTGGTTATATTTAATTTTTTTTAACGTTTATTTATTATTGAGAGACAGAGAGAGACAGAGCATGAGCAGGGGAGGCACCTAGAGACGGGGAGACACAGAATCTGAAGCAGGCTCCAGGTTCCGAGCTGTCAGCCCAGAGCCTGACACGGGGCTCGAACTCACAAACTGCGAGATCATGACCTGAGCTGAATACGGACGCTCAACCAACTGAGCCACCCAGGTGCCCCGGCACTTGGTTATATTTAAAGGTGGGAGGAAGGGAGAAACCTTTCTGCTTCAGGAGGTACCTTGGCTTTGACAGCACTGGGTCCTCCAGCATTGTCGGTAGGGAGTGTGGGGTTGTAGGCTACAGCCCAAGGGCAGTAGCAATTTCCTGGGCTCTGGATAATGCTCTCTCTCTCCCACATTCTTCAGTATATCCAATGTCTTTGTGACCAACCCCCTGCATTAAAGTCTTCTCTGCTTTAAATATGTAGGGTGGTATCTGTTTTCCTGATTAGACATTGATTCATACATTTCTGTAAAGCCCACACTCTAGTGCAGCGCAGAAGCATCCTGGGTGTCCAGGAATTTGTGTGGCCATTGTCTGATTGTTCCCAAAAGGTTTGAATATTTGAGTACAAATTCTTTGGAGAAAGACTCATGGTATGGTCCTGCAGGTTATTGTTGGGTCTTTCCTTAAGGGTCTTTAACTTTCTTTAAAAAAAATTTTTTTTAACGTTTATTTATTATTGAGGGACAGAAACACAGAGCGTGAGCAGGGGAGAGGTAGAGAGAGGTGAAGACACAGACTCCGAAGTAGGCTTCAGGCTCTGAGCAAGCAGTCAGCACAGAGCCTGTCGCGGGGCTCAAACTCACAAACTGTGAGATCATGACCTGAGCCGAAGTCAGTTGCCTAACCAACTGAGCCACTCAGGCGCCCCTAACTTTCTTTTTATTCAGTGGTCGACACACCTGAACCTACTCAAGTATGGACATTGGATGAAAAATCAAAACTGTCTTTTGGGGCATCTGGGTGGCTCAGCCGGTTAAATGTCCAACTTTGGCTCAGGTCATGATCTCACGGTTTATGAGTTTGAGCCCTACGTCGGGTCTGCACTAACAGTGTGGAGCCTCCTTGGGATTCTCTCTCTCCTTCTCTCTATCTCACTTTATCTCTATCTCAAAAAAATAATTAGAACAAAATTGTTTATTGCATCAAGATAGGCCTTTGTTCACTGGGCATGGAAGTATTTTTTTTTTTCTGTTACTGTTATAAAAATTAAATGGGAATTTAGTAGACTGTCCCTGATTCGTTAGTTGTTTCCAAAAATCTCTGTGGATCAAACCACTCTGATTTCATGCCAACCCTGCTGCTTATTAGTAACACTTCCCATTTTGTATTTGTTGGGTAACTGCCACCACTTGGGCTGTATCATTCCAGACTCCTCCTCCTGAAATGAGAGTACATTTCAATTATGGACCCATCCGCCATCATTCCTGGCTTAGAGAGGATGGTCAGTAAAGTGCCTTTTAATGATTTTGGCACTTCCTTCATCAATTGTCCTCTGGTTTTGGTAAAGGAGGTGAATTCTGGGTCTTTTCAAGGAATATAATTATTGGGTTGATCAGCAAGATGCACAGACAGATTCAATAAATCATCCTGACTCCTGAGATCTTTGAATGTATTCCTCTGGTTTATGGCAAAAGATTTCCACTGTCATACAAATGAATGACAGGTCAGTATTGTATCCAGTTTTGCATAAACCAACACTTCAATTGTTAGAATAACAGCTGCCAGCCATCAGAGGAAGCTCCCTGGATGCAGAATCTCCAGTGAATATATTCAAACCAATAAATTCATTTTGATCTGAAATCATATTCAGGCTTTCCTTATTTAAGTACCCTCCAAATTCACCTCCATAAATAGTCCCTTGCTTTTTCATCAAATAAAATAGCAGATTCCTGCGATTGTTTTCTTTGGGCAGGCCTCCCTTTCCCTAGTTTTTGTCTGCTTTTCATCCTCCAGGACATGTTATGCTTGGGCTTTGGTTCTGGCCAAGGGGCAAGAAGGAACTTAAGTTTTCTTCAGCAATGAAGGTTCAATCTTATCAATTAAGGAAGGATAGAATTTTTCATGTAAAGGAGGAGGGAACACTTCCTTGGAGCTCAGCAGACAATACTATGTTCTTGCTAAGAAATTCAATCCCGTCTCATAATCTAGATTAAATTTATTAGAAGAACTTCTCTCAATTAACCTACACTTAACTGATTTACTGAATTAACTGATAATCCCCATGATCACTTTCTCTCCACATTTAAAAAAAAAAAGTTTATCGATTTATTTTGAGAGAGAGAAAGAGAGTCCGAAAATGGGAAAGGCAGAGAGAGGTGGGGGGAGAGAAAATCTCAAGCAGGCTCCACTATCAGTGCAGAGCGCACAGCCTGATGCAGGGCTCGAACCCATGAACCAGGAGATCATGACCTGAGCCAAGATCAAGAGTCAAAGTCAGATGCTTAACTAACTGAGCCACCCAGGTGTCCCCTCCACACTTTTTTTTTTTAATTAAGGTAAAATCCACCCAATATACATTCAGTCATTTAAAAATATACAAGTCAGTGGCATTTAGTGTGTTCACAACGCTGTACAACCACCACCTATTTCTAGTTTCAAGTGTAGAGCTTTCTGAGTGCAGAGCTCTGTGTGACCTGCACAGTTGGTACACCGGTTAAGCTGGTTTGCCTATCTCTCACTCCCTTACCCCGGTGGCTGTCCTCCTATTTCTTAGGCACATCCCAATCTGTTTTTAGAACCTTCCTACTAGCTCTTTCCCTGCCTGCAATGCTCATCTGTTTAACCTGAGCATGGCAGCTGGAAGGTTGCCAACTGAGAGAAGCCATCCTTGACCTTCAGCCCCTCATAGCCACCAAATCACTTTGTTGGATCGTCTACCTGTTTTAATTCTTTGCCATGCACTTCATATATTTCCTTTTTGTAGTTGTTTTTTTGTTTATTAGCCATCTCCCCTTGTTATGGGTTGGACTCTGCCTGCACTCCAACCCCCCCCCCAGCTGCTCCCATTCATGTGCTGAAGTCCTAACCCCCAGCACCTCAGAATATGACCTTATTTGGAAAACAGGGTTATTGCAAATGCACTCGTTTGTTGAGTCGAAGTTTTACTGGGGTAGAGTGAACCCCTAATTCACTATGACTAGTGACTTTATATAAAGGGGAAATCTACACACAGAGATATATACAGGGAGAGCGTGAACATGAAGAGGGCCAGCTACAAGTCCAGGAGAGAGGCCTGGGACAGATCCTTCCTCCAGAACCCTCGGAAGGAACCAACCCTGCCCACACCTTGACTTCCAGCCTCCAGAAATTCGAGACAATGAATTTCTGCTGTTTAAGGCGGCCTGTAGTGTTTTGACACAGCAGCGCTCACAAACTGATACACCCACTATGAGAACTGAGCTCCGCGAGAATGGCAAGCTGGTTTGTCTTGTTCACAGCTGTCCCACAACATGTCAGTACTGTTCCTGAGCACCGGGTACCGCTATTTAACTGTTTCACTTGCATACATGACCCTGAAAGCTTTTCAAGGGAAGAGGGTGTCGGGGTGTTCGTTAAAAACCTGTTGAGTACATGAAACCATTTCACTCTTTGCAGAATTTCTGCGAAGCGCCGGCAAGTAAAATGTGTGCGGACTGATAGGTCAGAGCTCTCATTCTCCGGGCGACTTTAATATGCACGTCGTGCTTTCAGCTCTCCGGACAAAGACGCCGACACTTCGCAGGTCCCTCGAGTGGGACTCAGAAGACCGAACAGAGCTCCAGCCTTCTGCTAGTGTCCGTTCTTGCCCCTTTTGGCATCTCGGGACTTGTAGTTTTGTCCACTATATCTTTGCTGGAGAAACGAACGCTGAGACCACAACTCCCGTCACCGCGCGAGGACTGGCGCCATCAGAGCGCAGCCTCAGGAGGGGGCACGGGCGCCATTGACTAACCCGCTGGTCGAAGGGTCCGCCTTCCTGAGCCTAGGAGCCCCTGTGATTGGTCAGCTGCCTCGCTTCTCACGGAGGGGGCGACAGGTGAATGAAAGAGGGGCGTGTCGCTGTGCGGTAGCTCGGCCGCAAGGCTGGATCCCGCTGAAAGGTGAGAGTCGAGAAGCGGGTTCGCGCTACCCCTTTCATTGGTTTGGGGAACATTCGGGGCGCCCCAGGAGGTCCGCCTTGGGTGGAGGGAGCGGGCAGAGAGCTCCCCTCTTGGTCGGCCTCCCTCGGACCTCCGGGCCCTGGCTGCTCCCGAGACCTCCCACCACCCAAACCTGAGCTGGATGACCGACCCTTCCCTCCCTCCAGAGTGGGGAGCGTCGGCGCGGCGGCAGCTGTCCCCCTTTCCGTGGTATTGGGCTGTCTCGCCGCGTCGTCCAGCCGGGTGGTCCTGGCGCCCGCCCATTGCGATGGTGCTGGGACGCGAGGGCTCGGCCAGGTTGGGGCAATGCCCACCGCAGCGATGGTCACTTTGTCTGCAGGAGGCAACGAGACGGGTAAGGCCCCTGTTTCCCACCCTCAGGAGCCAAAGACCGGTCCAGGAACTGGTTCCGGTGATCTCCGCAGGGTCGTCTGTCTTTGGAAGGTGGGGAAGGGGTGGAGATCCCCTTGTGTTGGGAACAGTTTAGCAGGTGAACCCAAGGTGCAGTTGACCCTGAAATTTTTTCTGTGAAAATGGAAACTCTTCACCCGTGTCGTTCCCCTTCCCTCCATGCGTTGGGAGAGGAGTGACTTCCTGAACCCTATGGGGAGTCAGGTTGGCATAGCGGTTAAGAATGTCAACCCTGGAATCAAACCAATTTTGGTTTCAGTCCTGACTTGCACATGTTAGCTATAAATCTGAACTTCAGTTTCCTCCCCTAAAAAAAGAGGGTATAACAATGATATCTACTGCATTGGGTTATCGTGAGGTAAAAGTTAATTAATGCTTGTAAAGTACTGTCTACAGTGCTTCATGAAGAGTGGTGTTCAGTAAATGCTAGCAATGGATGAGCAGGTTTTCATTATTCTCAGGTTGGTGAGACTGAAGGAGTCTTGGCAGAGTCGGCGGGTGGAATTCAAGGCTGGTTTTGGTGCCAGCATGAAGGCAGTCATGTGATCTGGGTAGCATTCCCTAGGGGAACGTGGGAGTGTGCTGTAGAGAGTAGTGTTGGCATCTGCTCTCTCCCGGAGGACATGCACGGTGTACTTGGCTCATTTTTCTATTCCTGGCACCTTCCTTGTATGTAACCAGTAACTGTTGAATTGAATTGCAACAGTCAGAGGGCTGGGGGTTCCCCTAACCGGTGAGGCTAAGTGTACTTCTGACAGCAGTAGATCCAGAGAGCTTCTTTCCAAGGAGAAGTAGTGATCCTCAGCCTGTCCCACGGTTGCAGGGCACCAAAGGCAAGTGATATGAATAAGGATTTCCACACTATATGCCAAATACAGGGTTGGGGAAAGGGTTGTGGACAGACTTTTGCCAAGTTAAGGAGTATTGACATGACCCGACAGAATCTGGATTATTTGCAGAGAGAAAGCCAAAGGAAATGGGTTTGGGGTACTGTTGCTGGAAAGGAGCATCTTCCAGTGAAAGATGGAAGTGCCCTGTCGATAAAACTGTTCTTCAGCTAAGAAGTGTTGGGCCTACACCAGTTTATCTCCCTGATTGGCCAACTCGTTATTCCTCTGCCCTTCCTCCTTTACCCCCTTTGTTTAAAAAGAAAAAAAATGAAAGCAGTACATGCACTTAGTGAAACATTCTAACAGGTTGAAAATGAAAAGTGGCGATCCCTTCACATACTTCTTACCCTTAATCTCTCTTCTCAAGGGTGTCTGCTATTAACTCTTGCTTGTGTAACCCTACATTGAAAAAAATCATGCTTATCCAGATGGAATCATATGGTACATTTTGTTTTGCTTCTTGTCTTTTTCTCTCAATATACCTTGATGACCTATCCATAACAAACACACACAACTCTGGCTCATTAAAAACGTGGCTGCATAGTATTCCCCTGTGTGATTGCACCTCATTTATTTAACTTGTCCCCTGTTGGACATTCTTTATACTTTTGTGCTCATATAAAAGCCTGGTGAATGGACATCTCTGAACTTGTAATTTGATATTTTTTGGCAACACATCCAAAAGGGTAAATTTTTATATTGATATTTCTGGGACAAAAGAAGTGTGCATTTTAAGTTTTAATAAATATTGCAAAATTCCTCTCTAGAATGGTGTTCCAAGTTACATCTGCATCACCAGTGGATATTAGCACATGACAGTTGACAAACGTGATGTTACCAGTCTGATAGGTTTTCTTTCAGTTCTGAGGAAGGGAGTAAACTATGGTATTGAAATGTTGTATTTTCCTATATCTTGATTTTCCCTTCATATTTTTTATTTTTCTTTAAAGTTGATTTATTTATTTTGAGAGACAGAGAGAGAGAGAGAGAGAGAGAGAGCGAGCATGAGCAGGGAAGGAGCAGAGAGAGAGGGAGAGAGAATTCCAAGCAGGCCCTGAGCTGTGGCAGAGCCTGAGGCGGGGCTCGATCTCATGAACCCATGAGATCATGACCTGATGACCTGAGCTGAGATCAAGAGTTGGACCCTTAACGAGCTGAGCCACCCAGGCACCCCATTTATATTTTTTTAAGGTTTTTTTTTTTTTTAATTTATTTTGAGAGAGAGAGAAAGAGAGTGTGCACCAATGCGTGTGAGTCAGGAAGGGACAGAGAGAGGGAGACAGAGGATCCAAAGCAGGCTCTGCACTGTCAGCGTAGAGCCCGATTCAGGGCTCAAACTCATGAACCTTGTGAGATCAAGACCTGAGCCACCCAGGTGCCCCTCCCTTCGTATTTTGATTGCCAAAGGCAGCAGCAGGAACTGCTGGGAAGGCTTGGTTGGAAAAGTCAGAAGAGGTGGGAATGACAGTGAAGCCTTAGTCCTGTGACAACTTTCAGGGTTGATTTATTTGGGAATCGTAGAATTTTGCAGATATCTAACGGTTTTCTTCCTTTCTGAAGCAAATGTTAATTTTAACTACTTTGGATGAAAAAATTCCAGAAATTATGATATAACTTCCTTGACTTTACAATGAATATAAACAGATAAGAATCTTCTTGAGGACTTAAGCCCATCACTTATAGCCCTGGGCTATAATTTAGTGCTGTCCTAAGGCCATTTTGAATATGTAGGAGCATTTAATGTTGCTTAGCTAAATGGCCTCAGGCTGATGTTTTGAAAAAATTCCTGGGTCTATTTTTTTAAGAAACATTTTTTACCTTTTCCTGGCTGTCAACTCTCACTTTTGTCAGTTTACTATCTTATAGAGGATCCTCTCTACTTTTCTCCCTAATTGGTTGTCTAGTTTCTAAACTGAAACAAGTGAAATGCATCACTTGTTATAAATATGTATAAAGTAAGTGTGAACTGCCAGTTAATAAGGTTCTTGTGGGTCTTTAATGAGTATAGTCCGTGTAGTTAGTACACAGACTATGGGGAATCAATTTTGCCAATGGAAGAGCCCTTTTTGTGGGGAGAAAGTGCCTGGTTTTTGGCTGGTTAGGGTATTGTGGCATTGCATTTGTAGAAAGGAAGAGCACTAAGGAGTTGTGAGTTGTGGTTGGCAGCTCTAACCAGGCCTTTTGTGATTCCAGTAGAGGGATGATGGACTTGGTTCTAGAAACTTCCCTGTGCTCAGTGGGTCAATACGGAAAAGGGGTAGTCAATGGATTGTTACGGAAACCGAAGTTCTGCTGCTTGTCGCTCTAAAGGCCAATACTCAAGAGATGAGTTTTGATTGAAAAAGAATGTGAGTTTTGTTCAGAAGCCCAGGGACCTGGGGAGAAGGCGGACTCTTGTCCAAAAGCCAACACCGAGGTTTCTGCCTGACCCAGGGATTTTTAAAGCGATTTAATCAGTTAACGGAGTACCATGGTCTTTGACATTTCTTGATTGTGTGAGGACTTGATGATGCCAGCTACAGAATTATCTCAGTGCTCAGAGGTTGTGCAAGAACGTCTGGTTCCTGGTTACCCGGGGGTTGTGCAAGAGCACTCTGATCTTTCTGCAAAGGAGGGCAAGGTTTGCAGATGTGTAAAGGGAGGTCAGCAAAGTCATTTGCGTGACCTTAAAAAAGAAAAACATTTTGCTCAATGTTTCTGGGCTAATCAGAAAGCTGAGGTGGCTTCAAACAGACTTGCTGGCCTTTGTGGCCTAGGAAAGTTCTGGTCCTTCATTCCCCAAGGCCAGTGGTCCGCAAGTCTTAAAAGAAAGTAAATTAGTTCTGTTACAGATCAAGGGCCTTAAGTCAGCAAGCAAGGAGTGTGTTAACTTGAAGTAGGTTGACCCTTAAGACCAGGCTGGAGTGCTGTTGCAGGTTGGCTCTGTGGTTTGTGTGATGGGAAAAGATGGAAGAGAGAGAGCTCGGGGAAGGTCAGCATCTGTCTTTCGCAGTAGCAGAAGGATGGTAAACTTGATTTATACCTGCTCTACTTAGCAGTTAAGAAAGGAGTATTCCTTTCTACTTACCGAACCTACTTTGTCCAAAGCACTTTGCCAGGTGCTATGGGGGATAGCAAATGAAGTAAGATGTGGCTTGTACCTTCCAAGGCTTTTAGTCCCCTGACCAATGAGGGTCAGGACCTAAAGTTTGGAGGAGTGGACCAAGGATAGTGGAGTCAATCCGTTAAGAGTCTCTCAATTGCAAGAGATAGAAAACCCAGCTGAGACCAGCTAAGGCAAAAAGGGACTTAACTGGCCTCTGGCACAGCATGAGTTGGGGCCCAGATGGTGTCCCCGGGGTACCTGTTGTTCCTGTCTGAACTGAGCTGTCATCTTTGTTGGGCGGTTCTCTTGGTGGTGAGGCAGCATCTTAAAAAAAATTTTTTTTTAATGTTCTTATTTATTTTTGAGGCAGAGAGAGACAGAGCATGAGCAGGGGAGGGGCAGAGAGAGAGGGAGACACAGACTCAGGAAGCAGGCTTCAGGCTCCGAGCTGTCAGCACAGAGCCCGACGCGGGGCTCGAACTCACAAACTGCGAGATCATGACCTGAGCTGAAGTCGGACGCTCAACCGACTGAGCCACCCAGGCACCCCTGTGAGGCAGCATCTTTGACATCCACATGCCCACTGAGTAGAGAGTGCTCTTCTTTGGGTGCCCCAGTAAACATTTCATTGCTTTTCATTGCTCTGACCAAGCCACATGGCCATCTCTCAGCTAGTCACTGTGGTCAGAAGGTGGGACACGTTGATTGTGGTGGCCTCTATTATATCTAGAGCCTGAGGATGGGGCCAGCTTGATGCAAAACACATTGGCCAATGGAGTACCTGGGTGCCTCAGTCAGTTAAGCATCTGACGTTGGCTCAGATCGTGATCCCACCGCTCATGAGTTCGAGCCCCACATCAGGCTCTGTGCTGATGGCTCAGAGCCTAGAGCCTGCTTTGGATTCTGTGTCTCCCTCTCTCTGTGCCCCTCTTCCAATCACACGCGTGCTCTCTCTCTCCAAAATAAATAAAGATTAAAAAATTAAAAAAAAAATTCAAAACACATTGGTGAAGAATGGGGGAAGGGTGGTTCTATCAAAGCCAGAAAACCTACCAAAACCATAAGAATGATGAATGTGTGCTGGCTGGCCCACCAAATGCTTCCATAAAGTAGCAAAAGGTGTGTGCCCAGACTGGTAAGTATGGTCTCTGAGTTCCGTATCAGGACTGAACTATAAGTCTTAGATTTGGGTGTTATCTATATTTTGAGTCTTTAAAATTTTTTTAAATGTTTATTTTATTTTGGGGGGGAGGGGCAGGGAGAGATGGGGGACACAGAATTTGAAACAGGCTCCAGGCTCTAAACTGTCAGTAGAGAGCCCGATGTGGGGCTCAAACCCACAACATGGGGCTCAAACCCACAAACCACAAGATCATGACCTGGGCCGAAGTCGGGCGCTCAACCAACTGAGCCACCCAGGCGCCCCAGTGTCTGACTCTTAATATTGGCTCAGGTCCTGATCTCATGATTCATGAGATCGAGCCCCCCTCTGTGCTGTTAGCACAGTTGGGATTCTCTCTCTCCCTCTCTTTCTGCCCCTCCCCATTCATGCTTTCTCACTCTCTCAAAAATAAACTTTAAAACAAAAGGAAAAAGTAATTGGTGAATTAACTTCAAAAAAACAATCTTGGCAGAGATTCAGGCTACTCCAGAGCAGCAGCAGCTGGTGGAGACATGGAGATGCAGTCCTATCATGCCAAGCTCTTGGGGGAGTTGAATGAACAGCGAAAGAGGGACTTTTTCTGTGACTGCAGCATCATCGTGGAAGGGCGGATCTTCAAGGCCCACAGGAACATTTTGTTTGCCAACAGCGGCTACTTCCGAGCCCTGCTCATTCACTACATCCAGGACAGCGGGCGGCACAGCACCGCCTCCCTGGACATAGTCACCTCTGATGCCTTCTCCACCATCTTAGACTTCCTGTACTCTGGGAAGCTGGATTTGTGCGGGGACAACGTGATTGAAGTCATGTCGGCGGCCAGCTACCTGCAGATGAACGACGTGGTGAACTTCTGCAAGGCCTACATCAGGTCGTCCCTTGATATCTGCCGGAAGATGGAGAAGGAGGCTGCCGTGGCTGCAGCGGTGGCGGCGGCGGCCGCGGCGGCGGTGGCCGCTCATCAGGTGGACGGCGGGAGCCCCAGTTCAGGCAGGGAAGGGACCGCCTGTGACACCAAGAGCGTGGTCCCCTCTCCGGCCGAGGGAGAGGAGAGGGTGGACTGTCCAAGAGAGCCCCCTCGCAGTGACTGCAGAGGCTGCCACCCCCTGGAACTGGCGGCGAAGGACGGCCAGGGCAGTGGCCCAGCTGACAGTGACCTCTCTATTCTGCCCAAACAGATAGAGCCCAAGGTGGAGTTTGATGCCGACGAGGTGGAGGTGGAGTTGGGCGAACAGCTGCAGCCGTATGCCACCCCACTCAGCCTGGCCCACATGGACGAGGGTTTGCCCGGTGGCCAGGCCATCGACTTGGCTTACGGTAACTACCACGTGAAGCAGTTCCTGGAGGCACTCCTGCGCAATGGTGCCGTCCAGGGCAAAGGTGACGTGGACCATCACTTCTCTCGAAGTTTGGAGGGAAGACCAGAGGGTGCGGGAGGAGCCATGAGTGCCGTGATGGATGTCCAGACTGACTGGTATGGAGAGGACTCAGGTGAGCTCCATTCGCCTTCAGCATCTCTGCCGGTCACTTAGCACGCACACCTGTGCCTTACTGGCTCCCATCACCATGATCGTCAGCATTGCCATTGTCACTGCTGTCATCACCACCATCTCCACCACCGTCATCACCACCACATTATCACCACCACCACCAGTAGGTGTTAGTTGAGCACCTGCTGTGTGCAGGGCATTGTCTCTTCCTGTGTGTTACTATTTTACCTCTACAACTAGAGTATAAGGGTGTTGAGGGCAGTTTGAAGACGTGGGAAAAAATCTACTGTTTTTTTACTAACCAGCAGTGGGGCTTCAGTTAAATCAGTAAATCTCTTTGAACCCATTTTGTTCTGGAGATAATCATCCCTGCCTTGCCTTTCTCACAGCATTGAGGACCAAATGAGGTTTTCAGAAATTTTTCTCATGTACGAGAACATATTCTAAGAAATTTATTCTTCTCTGTGTTAACCTTGGTGCCTGGCACATAGTAGACAGGCAGTTTTGGTCGATGGTGCATCTACTTGAGAATATCTAAAATGAGTCGGCATTTGGCTTTATGTGAATAAATTTCTTATATCCTTTGGTAGGCTTTTAAAAAAATATTTAAGGGGCGCCTGGGTGGCTCAGTCGGTTAAGCGTCCGACTTCGGCTCAGGTCATGACCTCACAGTTTGTGGGTTTGAGCCCTGACTTGGGCTCTGTGCTGACAGCTCAGAGCCTGGAGCCTGTTTCAGATTCTGTGTCTCCCTCTCTCTGCCCCTCCCCTGCTTGCACTCTCTCTGTCTCTCTCAAAAACAAATAAATATTAAAACAAATTAAAACAAATTTAATGTTGATATATCTAAAGATGTGTCTGTTTTAATTAAATCATCAACCTTAAACTAGCTTTTATATCAAATATTTTACTTTTGTAGGCTTTTGTGTTTTAAGAGAACTTGGTTGTTCCCCTGAACATTCTGAGAGATGAGTTAACATGACTAACTCTCCTGAACAGGTGGGGTAATTGTGTTGTAAAGTGTCTTGGAGAGAGAAATAGATTTGGCCGCTACCTTACTGATGAAAGTACCCTATAGCTTCCAGAACCTCAAGCCAAGGAATTAATGAATCCCAATTTAAATTCACCCTTCAATACTGAGCAGTGAAAGTATTTTAGATAAGGGAGATCAGCTACTTTTATTTGTTACTAAGTGGCTGTCTTGAGATGTTTAATTTCATTTTTTAAAGCAAGAACGCTCTGTATGTCTGATTAAAACTAGGCTTGGAAACTTGAAAATGCTCTTTCTGATCCTCAGGGACACTGGCTTAACCAGCATTTAGAAGGTAGTGGCTGTTTTCAGTGAACACACTGTGGGAACGGGTTGAAATCTCATTTCCGTGCATGATAGCACTTCACAGACGGTGACCACCCTTTCACATCCATTAGACCCTCATGAGTTTGGCAGATGAGTGTGGAGAAACCAAGACCCACAGGGTTTGGTGAATTTCCTGAGAATGCAGAGCTGGTAAGTGGCAGAGCTAAACCTAGCAACCTGGGCTGGCTTCATTTCATTGAAACAAACTCTGAAGGCAGCACACGGATGTCAGTGCCATGGTTTTATCTTTCAAGCCCTCTGCCCATAAGCACAAGTATCAAGAAATAGTCTTCAGCTCTACGCCATCTTCATTCAAGTCCAGTCCCTCAGTCTGTAAAGTCAGGTTTCCAACTACAAGGTGCTGTGGCAAGGCAGCCCCCCCTGGCCCTGGCCATGCCTGTTGTCTGCCAGGTTTCGATTCCATTCACACGGCTCCTGGGTAAATTTATTCCAAATGCCAAGGCGCAGAGTAGGACTGATTTGTTTGGTCGTTCACTTATTTGCTCAAATATTTTGAGTACCTTCCTGGTGAAGATTCGAAGATAAGTCAGACATGGATCCAGCCCTCAAAGAACTGAGGGTGTCTTAGAGGAGATGGGATGTGTGTAATTGGCATCACATGATGAAAAGTCACCAGGGCTGGAAGACAGATGGAGGTGTGATTTTCACAGTAGTCCAGAAGCAGGAGAACCGGATTCCTCGTGGGAGATCAGGGAGGCATTTTGAAGGTGGCATCTGAGGGCAAGAAGAGACATAGGGAGAAATTGATTGGAGTCAGATTATGGAAAACCTTAAATGCTAAGAGGTAAGGTTTTGTCTGTAGGCATAGGGGAATTTTTGATAGTTACTGAGCTTGGACGTGGACAGGATCTGTGCTTGTGGGACATTAATTTGGCCCCAGCACCCGATGGTGTGGAGATGGGAGACAAGGGCAGGGAGACAGTCAGGAGGGTGTTGCGATAATTCTGTAGCCACATTGCTTATATCTGACGTTAGCAGACACTGCCAGATCATAAGGTCCTCCTGTAAAGTCTTCTCCCCCCAGACCTCCCAACCCCAGTTCCAGCACCTGCCATTGCTTCTTGGAAAGTTCATCTACATTCGTCACCTCCACTGTTTTACTTCCTACTCTTTTCTCCGCTCACTGTGGTCTGGCTTCTGCCCCCTCCACACCACTGACACTGCTGCCATGAGGTCAGTCATAGATTTGCTAGAGTCAATCCAGTGAGCGATTTTCAAGTGTTACCTTACTTGGCCTCTCTCAGTAGTTGACTCTGCCCTTTCTTTCCTTCTTGAAATTCTTTCTTCCTCTGGTTTCTGACACTGTGGGTACCCATTGCTCTTAACCTCTGCCCATTCCTTTCCAGTCTCATCACGGGGTCATTTAATGCCAGTGTGGCCAGTTCTCCATCATTGGCTTGCTTCTTCAACATCTTATCATTGCTGCTAACTAATTAATTAACTAACTCATCAGTTTGTTCTCTGTATTTATAGGTCTGATTCTGCTTTTTGTTTGCTTATTCATTTATTTGTTTTTTTAGGTTCCTTGGATGAGTGAAATAATATGGTGTTTGTGTTTCTCAGTCTGACTTATTTCACTTAGCATTATACTCTCTAGGTCCATGCATGTAGTGGCAAATGACATGATCTTATTCTTTTCTGTGGCTGAGGCATATCCCAGTGTGTGTGTGTGTGTGTGTGTGCGCGCGCGTGCACGCGTGCACACGCAAGTGTGCATATGCACCACGTTTATGTCACATCTTCTTAATCCATTCATCTATTGATGGACACAGGTTGTTTCCATATCTTGGCTATTGTAAATAATGCTGCAATAGACATAGGGGTGCATGCATCTTTTCAAATTAATGGTTTTCTTAAGCTTATTTATTTTGAGAGAGAGAGAAAATACGAGCAAGGGAGGAACAGGGAGAGAGAGAGTGAGAGAGAGAGAGAGAGAGAGCGCGCGAATCCAAGCAGTCTCCGTGCTGTCAGCATAGAGTCTGATGCAGGGCTCAAACTCACCAACCGGGAGATCATGACCTGAGCCGAAATCAAGAGTCAAATGCTTAACTGACTGAGCCACCCAGGTGCCCTCAAATTAGTGTTTTTGTTTCCTTTGGGTAAATACCCAGTAGTGGAATTTGAGAGACCTCCATACTGTTTTCCACAGTGGCTGTACCAATTTATATTCCCACCAACAGTGCACACGAGTTCCTTTTTCTCCACATCCTCTTCAGCGCTTGTTATTTCTTTTTGATTCTAGCCATTCTGACAAGTATAAATAAAGGTGATATCTCGTTGTGATTTTGATCCGCATTTCCCTGATGATTAGTGACGTTAAGCATCTTTCATGTGTCTGTTGGCCATCTGTATGTCTTCTGTGGAAAAATGTCTATTCAGGTCCTCTGCCTGTTTTTTAAATCATACTGTTTTTATGGTGTTGAATTGTGTAAGTTCTTCATATATTTTGGATATTAACCCCTTCTCGGATTTATCAGTTGCAAATATCTTCTTCCATTCAGTAGGTTGCCTTTTTGTTTTGTTGATGGTTTCCTTTGCTGTGCAAAAGCTTGTTATTTTTATGTAGTGCCAATAATGTATTTTGGTTTTTTCCCTCTTGCCTCAGGAGACATATCTAGAAAAATGTTGCTGTGGCCGATGTCAGAGCAATTACTGCTTGTGCTTGCTTCTAGAATTTTTATGGTTTCAGGTTTTACATTTAGGTCTTCAATCCATTTTGAGTTTACATTTGTGTATGGTATAAGAAAGTGGTCTGGTTTCATTCTTGTGCATGTTGCTGTCCAGTTTCCCCAGCATTGTTTATTGCAGAGACTGTCTTTTCCCCATTCGTGTATTCTTGCCTCCTTTTTCCTATATTAATTGACCATGTAAGTGTAGGTTTATTTCTGGGCTCTCTATTCTGTCCCACTGATCTGTGTGTCCATTCATTCAATCATTTAACAGATATTTATTGAGCACTGACTATATGCCAGACACTGTTCATCAGCATGAACAAAAGGTAGTCCTTGTCCTCATGGAGCTGATGTTCCAATGCAGGGAGACAGACAACAAACATATAAATAAGTGTATAATATGAAGAGAACAAAAGCAGGGGAAAAGTTGACAGAGAGTGAAGGGGATGCTATTTTGTTTAGTGTTGACAAGGAAGGCCTTTCTAACAAGTTGCTTTTGAGCAGAAGCCATGAGGGAGGAAGAGAGCAAATTGTGCAGGTAAAT
Source organism: Herpailurus yagouaroundi (assembly GCF_014898765.1). Lineage (NCBI taxonomy): Eukaryota > Metazoa > Chordata > Mammalia > Carnivora > Felidae > Herpailurus > Herpailurus yagouaroundi. The sequence goes on from NW_024412388.1 coordinate 24,619,098, forward strand.
CAGGGAGAAGAACATTCTGGGAAGAGGGAAGAGCAAGGTGCAAAGTGCAGGTCACACTTGTCGGGTGAACAGCAGGGTGCTGTGGAGGCTGGAGTGGGGTGGGCGAGGCAGAAGGTGCTGGAGGATGAGGTCAGAGAATTTGGGTGAGCACGGATCAGCTAGGGCCCTGAAGGCCATGAGAAGACCTTTGGGTCTTACTCCAAGAAGGGATACCACTAGAAGTTCTCAGCCAAGAGTGACTTGAAATGACATATATTAAAAGGATCCGGGGCGCTCGGGTGGCTCAGTCGGTTGAGCGTCCAACTTCGGCTCAGGTCACGATCTCGCAGTTTGTGAGTTCAAGCCCTGCGTCAGGCTCTGTGCTGACAGCTCAGAGCCTGGAGCCTGCTTCAGATTCTGTGTCCCCCTCTCTCTCTGCCGTACCCCTGCTTGTGCTCTGTCTCTCTGTCTTTCAAAAATGAATAAACATTTAAAAAAATTTTTTAAAAAAGGATCCCTTTGGGTAGTGGTCTTCTTGGATAAGACTGGACTGTCTCTCAAGGTAGAACGAACCAGATGTGCTAATGGCTTATGTGAGTGGTATGAGAAAGACAGAAGTCAAGGATGACCCTAAGGTTTTTAGCTTGAGCAGTTGATTTAGGCATGTTATGTTTGTGACGCCTCTCAGATATCCAAGTGGAGATGCTCAGTAAGCAGTTGCATCTGTATGTCTGGAGTTCCGGGTTAGGGGGCGCATTCAGAGCTGAGATATAAATTTGGGAGTCATTAATGGGTCCATGGAATTTGAAACCTATATATCCCGTGAACACTTATAGGTGTAGAAGGAGAAGATAAGAGATTTAAGGACTGAGCCCTGGGGAACTCCAGCATGTCAAGGTCAGAAAAATAGGGAGAAACCAGTAAAGGAGTCTGAGAGGGGCAGGCAGTGAGGTAGGAGGAAAATCGAGAGTGATGGATGCCAGGAGGAGAAAGCGTTTCAGGAAAAAGGAGAAATTGACTATGTATAGTACTGTGTGTAGGCGGATTGAAAACTGATCACTGGGGAGGTCTTTGGTGGGTTTGACAAGAGCAGTGTCGATGAAGTAGTGGAGCAAGAGACCAAACGGCCTGAAACAGAGCTGGGGAATATAGATGGGAAGACAATGAGTATTGATGATTCTTTCAAGCAGTTTTGTTGTGAAGGGGACAGAGAAATGCATCAGTAGCCAAAGGGTCATATGAGGTCTAGGTTTTTATTAAGGTGGAGGATCTAAAAGCATGTTCGTTTGCTGATGGGAATAGTCCAGGAGAGGGGAGGATAATTGATGGTGGAAGAGAGGGGCAGTTGATAGATCGAGGGCAGACAAGGTCCCTGTACAAATGGCAGGGACAGTCTGGCTCTGCATGTGAGGAAGGACAGTTCGTTCGTAGGAACAGGAGTGAAAGCAGACCACATGTGTTCACAGGAGAGTTTGGGGGTAGCTGGGAGCATGTAGAGGTTCTCTTCTGATTGCTTCTCCTCAGTTAAAGCAGCAAGGATGGTGGCTGAAAGGAAGGAAGGAAGGGGCAGCGGGGGTGGAGAGCTGAGCAGAGGGAGGGTGTGGAATAGTCCCTGAAGAACCAAGGGCTCTGATATTAGTGCTCAGAGAGTGATGGTTAGATGGATTTGAAGTGAGACTAGAACACACAGTTGTGTTATTTTTCACCAGTGATGTTAGCTTGCCTTGTTTCAGGTATGGAATAGGCATAGATTTGTATTTACCCAGAATTTAGGTTTAACCAGGGGAATACAGATAGAGGGAGAGACAGGACTCAGGCAGTTGAGGGTGGATGCGAAGGAGTGATTTCAGTGATGGATTGTGGGTACTAAACTGGGGAAGGAGAGGCATGAGGATCCAAGGAGGTGAAGGACAGTAAAATGGCAGCATAGTCCATGGCTTGGTCCCAGCCAAGAAAGGACACTTAGGGGGTGAGCTGGAAAGATATGAGATGGTGACTGGGAAGTGGAGTGCTTGAAATGTGGACTGTGGAGCAAATGCAGTTATTGGCAATATCTTGGTATGGGGCCATGATTCCGCTCCCAACTATACACTAGCAGGGTGCTTTAAAAATATGCTTGGGAGGCACTTGGGTAGCTCAGTCAGTTAAGCATCAGACTTTGGCCAGGTCATGATCTCAGGGTTGGTGAGTTTGAGCCCACATCTGGCTCTGTGCTGACAGCTCAGAGCCTGGAGCCTGGAGCTTGGATTCTGTGTCTCTCTCTCTTCCTGCCCCTCCCCAACTCGTGCTCTGTCTCTCCCAAAAATAAATAAACATTAAAAAAACTTAAAAGATATGCTTGGGACAGAGATTGGACATTAGTATTTTTTAAGTTTCCCAGGTGATTCTTTTTTTTTTTTTTAAGTTTATTTAATTTGAGAGAGAGCATGAGTGACGGAAGGGCAGAGAGAGAGGGAGAGACAGAGAATCCCAAGCAGGCTCCACACTGTCAGCGTGGAGCCCGACATGGGTCTCAAATGCATAAACTGTTGAGATTGTGACCTGAGCCGAAATCAAGAGTTGAATGCTTAACTGACTGAGCCACCCAAGCACCCCTTTCCCAGGTGATTCTGATATGCAGGTCAAGTTGAGAACTCTTGGTCTAGGACCGGGTAGCTGACATGGGGTAGAAGACAAGGAGAAAAGGAGGTCATGGAACAGAGAGGCCAGGGTGTTGGGTCATTTTCAGTATTCACACCAAGAATTACGCTAGGAGTTATGTTGTGAAGGCAATGTGCTCAATCTCCATGGAATGACGAGGTGACGTCGGGGCTCCTAGATGACTATGATAAGGAGAGGTTGGTATGCTACTGATGAGGTTTTGGGGTGATGGTAGGGTGGTCTGGAGCTGATGGCCAAGAAGGAAGTCTTGAAGACGTCTTTGGTGCAAAAGGTGATTTTATTAAAGCTTGGGGACAGGATCCGTGGGCAGAAAGAGCTGCACTGGGGTTGTGAAGAATGGCTGGTTTTATAGTATGGAGTTTGGGAGGAGGCCTCCAGAGGGACTTTGACATGCTAAAGCAGACTCCTAAGGTACCTGAGGCCTTGCTATCGTCAAGCCAAGGTTGTTTTCCCTCTAAGTAAGGCATTAACATTAGGACAGTAAGGGTTTCCTGGAGAAATGTTATACTCTGTATTTGCCTCAAGTATTTGTCAATGGGCTGCAGGTTATAAGGAATGTAATTTTACCTGCCATTTCCTTCTTGGCTTTGTTTCCCACATCACTATTGAGGGGTGATGTTGGGGCTCCAGGAAATGGAGTCTATAGGTTTCTGGAGATTAGGCTGTGGATAAGATTGCCTTTTTCTTGCAATTTACTAAGATATTTGTAAACCCATGTCCTATAAGACTGTGATCTCTGTCAGCTGGCCATTTCCTTTGTCCTTAGGCAGCCAGGAGTGCCTAAGGAATATCACCCACGTCCCACCTGGGGAGGAGGGTGTGCTAGCTTGCATTTTGTCCTTAGCCCACCTCATGCTCTCTCATCCCTATCATTCGATGGTGTGAGCTTCAAAAGATCTTAAGGTTTTCGAATATGGAGGGAGGGACAGTGGTCTGGAGATGGCAGTGAAGCACAAGGAAGATCCTACTCACCTCCGACCCAGAGGTGTCAGGGTTATGGGGTAAGGGAAGCAGGGTGTTCAGGGGAGAGCCAGGTCTCAATTAAAGCAACAGGTCCAACTTGCTGAAGATTTGCAAAACTGTATTCTTCCCTTCTTTCCCTAAGTTCCAGATGTATCTGTCTAACCCAGATATTCCCCCATGGATGCTATGGGGCTGCCCCAAACACAGTAAAATCCAAACTGAACCCCTCATTGTCCCAGTACCTGCTTTTTCTCCTGTGTTCCCTGCCTCAGTTTATTCCACTGTCATCTACCAAATCAATGGACCCACAATCTGTGTCATTTTGAATCTTCTCTTTCCCTTCTCTCCCCTCCCCCATGTGGTCACTGCATGCTGTTAGCTTTACGTCTCTGCTTTAATTCATGACATCTCTCATCCTGTCCCCCTCTCTTCCTGCCTTTCATCTTGCCTCTCTTAAATCCTTCCCCTGCATTGCCCTCTGAGGGAGCTTTTAAAAGTCAGATCTGACCATGTACTCCCCCTCCTTAAGAGTCTAGCTGCTTAAAGAACAAAGTCCAAGAGGGATACCTCGGTGGCTTAGTTGGTTAAGCATCCAACTTCGGCTCAGGTCAATCTCAAGTTTGGTGAGTTCGAGCCCCGTGTCAGGCTCCGTGCTGACAGCGCGAAGCCTGAAGCCTGCTTCGGATTCTGTGTCTCCGTCTCTCTCTGCCCTTCCCTCACTCGTGCTCTGTCTGTCTCTCTCTCAAAAATAAACATGAAAAAAAATTCTTTTAAATCTTGCTCAAAGATCACTCTTCTGTGAAATACTTTTCTGAACTCCTAGAGAGAATTCATTACTTTCCTGTCTATACTTCTTCATCACTTTGAAATTTGCATGTGTTACATTACATTGTATGAATTTGTTCACATGTCTTTCTGTCCTGCTAAACTTAACTTCTTGAGGGAGGAAACCGGTGTCTTGGTAATGATGGACCTTGTTAACGCAGTGTTGGGCATTCAGATGAACGTCTGTGTTGGTGAAATCGGATCATGAGAGGGGAAGGGGAGTGTGCTAATTCTTACTTTTCTGGTGGAGAAATAGTTAACAATTGGTTTTTCCAACGACTAACACTGGACCCATTTTACTTAATGTTTTTGTAGATAATTGAGAAGAAAGGTAAAGTATAACACCAGGCCGGTGAGGATAGATGGCCAGAAGGTTCCACAACCCCTGAGGAGGGAGCAGGAAACTGGCATCTCAGCCCCAGTGTGACCAATGAGAACTAAAATAATCTAACATATGTATATAGTGATGAGCCACGAGCTGCTGCTTTTATTCTAGGAAACCGCTTTGGACTCACTATAGATTATGAAGAGTGTTAGGCATTATCGGACGGGAACTAGAAACCAGAGAAAATCTCCACCCTTATGTAGAATGATGTCGGGTTCTCACCTGCGGTTCAGCTTGCCATACCTTTGGCAACACCTTGGAAGAGACCAAGCCCAGCTAGGTATCCCGAGAAGGTCCCAGAGAAAAGGAGTTACTCCAGTGTGGAAAGAAAACACAGAAGCCTGGCCTGCTTCATCAGTAAGGACACCAAGGACTTGGTGTTTGTGTTTATTGACGATGGTGACAAAAATGGCTGATATTTATGAGCCCTTACCATGTCCCAGGTGCCGTGCTTTAGGTGTTACTTCATTTCATTCTTACCGTGATCCTTTAAGGTGGGAACTATTATCATCCGTATTTTACATACGAGTAAAGTAAGGCGCAGAGAAGTTACGTGAGATGTCCAAGGTCACACGGCTGGTAAGTGGTACAGCTGGGGCCTGAACCCAGGCTTCAGTGCCTGGAAAGCTTGAGTCACTAGTGCCTTCCTATGTGACGTGATATGGCCAAGGTCTACAAAAAGTCCTGAAGGGCGTGGATAGAGGGGACACATCTTGGAATACTGTAGTAAGGGTAACTCGGGAAACTTGAACAGTTTTTATACCTGGGGATTAATTGTGTTGCCAACCATAATGGTTGTACAAGTAAGATGGGGAAAAAAAGTTGGAAAACGATTTAAGTGAATCCCTGGATAGTTGATGATTTCAGGTAGATAGAGTTAATACGAATTCTAGTTTACGGTCTGTGTCATAGCACACCATTTCTGCACATGCCTGGAAGCTGTTCTTAGGAGCTCCTGTCAAAGAGAGCGTGGATCCTAGGGGAGAGAGAGACAGAGAGAGACAGAGAGAGAGAACATGGATCCTGATCCAGGGGTGTGATCCATCAATAACAGAGGTTTCCAAACTTTTGGGGGTCATGAGATCAATCGAGGAGGTCTGTGTTAGTCAGTTCAGGCTGCCACAGCAGAATACGACAGACTGAGTGGCTTAAACAACAGAAATTTGTTTTCTCACAGTTCTGGAGGCTCAGAGCCCAAGATCAAGGTGCTTGCAGGGTTTTTTTCTTCCTGGCTGGCGGACAGCTGCCTTCTTGCTGGTCCTCACGTGGCCTTCCCTCTGTGCATGAACAGAGAGAGAGTGAGATCTCTGGTGTCTCTTCCTCTAATTATAAGGACACCAGTCCTATCAGGGTAGGGCTCCACCCTTAAGACCTCATTTAACCTTAATTGCCTCCCTATCTCCAAATATAATCACACTGTAGTTTAGGGCTTCAATGTATGAATTGGGGGGGATGCAATACGGTTCATAACAAAGTCTCAATCAGCGTTGTCTTAAAATGAAATCAAACAGATTGACTGTTATTTTGGGAAGCTTTTCCACTTGTCCACTGGAAGACACCACTGAGGTGGTGATGTAAGCTGTATCTCTAACTGAGCCACAGAGGTTGAAAGCCAGTAAGAACTGTATGGCATTCCTTGCCATCCTTTACCCTCCGGCTGATGGGGAGCCAGACAAAGACTTGGAATTTGCAGTGTCTTGCCGTTGGCTGGTGGTAGAGTTGATGTCCTCCCTCTCAATCTGGGCTGGAGGAATTCCCCAGCTCCTGATCACCTGTCGGAGGGTGGCTAGTGTCATTGTTGCTTACAGTGCAGCTAAATCAACCCATTTGGTTCCCCAGGTGATGTGCTGGTGGTCCCCATCAAGCTCCACAAGTGTCCTTTCTGCCCTTACACTGCCAAACAGAAGGGCATCCTTAAGCGGCACATCCGCTCACACACAGGCGAGCGGCCCTACCCCTGCGAGACGTGCGGCAAGCGGTTCACTCGACAGGAGCACCTGCGGAGTCATGCCCTAAGCGTAAGTGTCTGGACTGGCAGGTCTCCTGTGGTGAGGGCAGCGGGGGACACGGGGGAGGGGGTTCCCGACATCTGTCTGAAGTAAGGGTAAACCAGCCTGTCTTTTGGGGCGCCTAGGTGGCTCAGTCAGTTAAGTGTTCAACTCTTGATTTCGGCTCGGGTCATGATCTCACAGTTCGTGAGTTTGAGCCCTGCATCAGGCTCTGAGCTGATAGTGTAGAGCCTGCCTGGGATTCTCTCTCTCTTTCTTTCTCTCTCTCTCTCTCTCTCTCTCTCTCTCTGCCCCTCCCCTGCTGGCTCTGTCTCTGTTTCTCTCTAAAAAAACAAAAACAAAAAACAACAAACAAACAAACAAAACCTTAAAAAACGAACAAAACAGTTTGTCTTCTGTGTCTTTGTCCACTGGACTATTTTCAGAGAATTTTAAACATATGTTTCTACTAAATTAAAGCTGGGTTGGTAGCACTTAGAGAAAGTTAAAACTTATATGATTACAGACCAGTTTTCTTAGACTCAAGAAAGTTTAGATCCTAGTTAGGGATGGTTGTCATAAGGCAGAGAACAGCGGGGCTTGGACAGGGGATTGTGGGTCTGTTCTCACCAGTGTGATACTAAAGGTGAGAAAGCTGTATCCTCAGTTTCCCACCTAATGCCAGTACCTGGACATAGGGAAAGGACATGCTGCCCTTCATAAGGCCAACTGTGGGCAGCAAACAGGGCTCCAGACCAAGGTGACCTCCCCTCCCACTGGCTACTCCCTGGGAGCCCATCTCCCAGGTGAGTGGTTAATTCCCACCAGCTAAAAGGCATTCAGGCCATTTAGGAAGGCATGTATTTAAGATCATCTTTGAGCAAGGCAATCAGTCTTTGGGAAATCAAACATAAAAATGGGTTTGGACTTCAAAGGACACTATCAAGCATGTGACAACCCACAGAAAGGGAGAAAATACTTGTGAACCATTTATCTGCTAAAAATCTAGTAACCAGAATATATAAAGAACACTTTCAATTTAACAATAAAAAACAAATAACCAGATTAAACAATGGATGTGAAGAGACATTTCTCCAAAGAAGAGATACAAATGGCCAATAAGAACATGAAAAGGTGCTCAACATCATTAGTCATTAGGGAAATGCAAATCAGAGCCACAGTAAGATACCACTTCAAATATACTAGAATTGTTATCATCAAAAAAAAAAAAAAAAAAGTGTTGGCAAGGATGTGGAGGAATTGGAATGTTCAAACACTGTGGATAGGAATGTAAAATGGTGTAACCAATGTGCAAAACAATTTGGTGGTTCTTTAAAAAGTTAAGCATAAAATTGCCATAGGTCCCAGCAATTCTACATCAAGGTATATACCCAAGAGAACTGAAAGCATGCATTCACACAAAAAAGTACATGCCCACAAATGTTCACAACAGCATTATTCACAGTAGCCAAAAAGTGAAAACAACCCAAGTGTCCATCAACTGATGAATGAATAAAGAAATTGTGGTCTATCCATACAATGGACCCTTATTCAGCCATAAAATGGAATGAAGTTCTGATACAGCTACAACATGGATGAACCTTAAAAGCATTATGCTGCTTGAAAGAGGCCAGTCACAAAAGGCCACGTATTATATGATTTCATTTATATGAAATATACAAAATGTGCGGACTCATGCATATAGAGTAGATTAGTGGTTAGTAGGGGCTAGAGGGGTGTCGGATGGTAGCAGGGTGACAGTTTATGGGCACACGGTTTCTTTCTGGGGTGAGGAAAATGTTCTGGAATTAGCGGTGCCTGGGTGGCTCTGTTAGTTGGGCATCGACTTCAGTTCAGGTCATGGTTTGTGAGTTCGAGCCCCGCATTGGGCTCTCTGCTGTTAGCACAGAGCCCGGTTTGGATCCTCTGCCTACCCCATCCCTCTGCCCATCCCACCTGCCCTTCCCCAGCTCATGCTCTCTCTCTCAAAAATAAATAAACATTAAAAAAGTGTTCTGGAATTAGATGGTGGTGATAGTTGCACAACCTTGTGAGTGTACTAAAACCCATTGAATTGTTTGCTTTAAAAAGGTGAATTTCGGGGCAACTGGGTGGCTCAGTTGGTTGAGTGTCTGACTCTTAACTTTGACTCAGGTCATGATCCTAGGGTCATAGGATCGAGTCCCACGTTGGGATCCGTGCTGTGCATGGAGCCTGATTAAGATTCTTTTTCACTCTCCCTCTGCCCTCTCCTCTGCTCCTCTCTCTCTCTCTCAGGAAAAAAAAAAAAAAAAAAGGTGAATTTTATAGAATGTGAATTATGGGTTTGAAAGAATCCAGACTTAAGATAAGTACAAAGTTACTGACTGCCTCTGCTCTCAGGGCTGGCCCCAGCACACTTGTCTGAAAGTAGCTTCATTCCATGGTCTTAAGTTTTTGTTTGTCTTTTTTCCTCCTCAATTTATATCTCCAGTCTGTGTTGGCAGCAACAGGTCCCTGGAGCCCCTAAGATGTTTCATTGATTGGAATCCTCATTCCCTCTGTCTTTCCACATTATACAAAGTCCAGTCTACTGCAGCCTAAAGACGTGGTATTCAAAGGCACCATCAGGTTGCAAAGGTCATGTACATATTCTGGTTAGCTCAAGTGCTGTGGGGTGGGTGTAGGAAGCCCAGAAGACCCCATGGAAGACAGGGACATTGGCCAGGATGTAGTGGCAGCTCCAGCAAGCTGGGTATAGTGCTGTTGGCCCTTGTCCTCCACCATTTCTCTCTGTCTCTCCCTCTTGTGTCCATCCTGCATCCAGAGTCTCTACAGGAGAGGCTTTGGTTCACAGAGCTCCTTTAGGCTGGAGCTCCTGAATAGCGCACACATTAGACAGTCCCTTATATGGAGGGGGCCCCTGGGGCTGCTGCCCTGAGGAGTTGCTGCATGGGGTAGGAGATCAGGTTCCTTTTTCTAGTATGCAAAGCGCTTCTCCTAGGTAAGGAATGTATTTATCAATGAAGAGTTAAGAATGAGACATCTGCCACATATGGAGAAGATACCATCTAACAAGTCTGCCTCCCTAATAACTAGATAGTCCCAGGTACAGAAAAAGCCATGCTTAAAATCCCCATCAGTTTCCTGAATGCTCTTTATATGCTAGACATAGGGATATAGTAACAAACGTGACAGAGAACATGAATGAGAATGGTCCCTGCCTTCTTGGAGCTTATAGTCTAGTGAATTTACCAATAATTTGTTAGAAAATCAACAAAGGAAGGAGTATAGGTGGGAATATATAGCTGGGGACCTAACCTGACCCAGAGCATCAGCGAAGAGTTCCTTCAAAGGTATTAGTAGTAGCGGAGGCCTTGGCAATGGGGGGTGGGCACGTTCCTCGCATATCCAATGGCCTTGGGGTGGAAACACCTTCGTGAGGCTGAGGCTGTGGCAGAGAGAGCAAGCAGGAGAACGTTTACTGTGTCTGCTTATAATTTTAGGTCCATAGATCCAACCGTCCAATCATCTGCAAGGGCTGCAGAAGAACCTTTACGAGTCACCTGTCCCAGGGACTGCGGCGCTTCGGGCTGTGTGACAGCTGCACCTGTGTTACAGACACACACGATGATGAAGACGATTTGATGCCCATCAATCTTAGCCTGGTGGAGGCCTCGTCCGAAAGCCAAGAAAAGAGTGACACAGACAATGACTGGCCAATCTATGTGGAGTCTGGTGAGGAAAATGACCCCGCTGGAGATGATTCTGATGGCAGACAGCAGATTCGGCCCAACTTGTCAGATCAAGAGACACTTACGTAGCGGAAAATTCTGGGGGTGGGTAGGGGGAGAGGTTTTAGAATTTGTTGTTGCTCATTCTATGTTCGAAAGCCACCATCTGTCCAATTTTATGGAAACCCGAGAGGAACATGTTTTCACTGTTACTATCGTTACATTTTTGTTACATTACACGGGGAAGGTTGGATTTTGTGACTCAAAGGACTGATGACTTCTTAGTGGAATGCCCTTGCTTTCTGAGGGCTTTGTTGAGTTAATTCTGAGTGAATTAATGCTTGCCCCAAGGCTTCCCATTTTTCCTGTTGTGCACCCAAACTCTGGTTAGGAGAAAGACAAGAAAGTCCCCATGCTTGAGACATTTAATTGTCTCATTCCTCTAGATTCCTTTTTTTTTGTCAGCTTTTTTCTCTGGAAATGTAGGCAAAAATATTTTGACATAAGTCTTACCTTTGCCAAGCTTCTCCTGATGGATTCCATATTTTAATTTTCTGGTGAAGTATTTTTTTTTTTAACATTTATTTATTTTTGAGAGACAGAAGGACAGAGCACGAGTGGGGGAGGGGCAGAGAGAGAGGTAGACACAGAATCCGAAGCAGGCTCCAGGCTCCGAGCTGTCAGCACAGAGCCCCACATGGGGCTTGAACCCATGAACCGAAGTTGGACACTTAAACAACTGAGCCACCCAGGAGCCCCTCTGGTGAAGTCTCAAAGACAAAGCTTCACTGATACAAGGCAGGCAGGGCTGTTTGGCTCCATGAGTGTAAAGATACTTCTAAGACTTCAGTTTTAATGGCTGGGAGTATTTATGTGCACGCAAGCATGGAAATGAGCTGAGAGACTCCTGGGCACTCTGACTTGCCCAGCTAAATTCAACTTTAAGTTAGTCCTGAGAAAGGAGACTGTGAGCCCAAGTCTGGGTGGTTTCCCTGTTTAGTTTGGGATCTGACCGGTCTGCACACACAGATAACCTGTTTTGTGATCATAAAACAAGTCATTTGGATGAAACTCAAACCCCTTCCCTGTGTTTTCCTGCCATTTTCAAGAGCCGCTGCTGTGTAATGTGGAAATGTAGCCCCTGCTGACGGCCTTCTACTTCGATTATGAATAGAACTTTAATTGGAGGGAAAGTGTGAGCCTGTATAAACAAGTTATATTTCTAAATCGTTTGCCTTTTAAAGTTTATTTATTTATTTTGAGAGAGAGAGAGAGAGAGAGAGAGAGAGAGAGAGAGAGAGAGAGAGAGAAAGTGAGTAGAGGGAAGGGGCAGAGAAAGAGGGGAGAAAGGATCCCAAGCAGGCTCCGGGATATTAGCCCAGAGCCTGATGCAGGGCTCGATCTCACAAACCATGGGATCATTACCTGCGCTGAGATCAAGAGTCAGACACATCTTTTACCTTTTAAAAGATCCTCTGGAGGGAAAGAGAAGATTGGTAGAAGAACATGTTTTTAAAATCTTTGCAGCAAACACAGTTATTCTAACAGAAGAGGCTATACTTCTTTAAAAGGCTGAAGAGCAGGAAATATTAGGGATTAAGGGATATTCAAGGCACTTTCATAATTTTGTCTTATATTAAAGACATAAGACAAAAAGATAAAGACCTAAAGATAGATTTTTAAAAATTATTTATGTATTTATTTTAATTAGACTCCACACCCCACGTGGGGCTTGAACTCATGACCCTGAGAGCCAGCCAGACACCCTCCAAAATGGATTTTTAAAAGAAATCCCTTTTTCTTCCTTTAATTTTAGTCTACTTGTGTTTCCAAAGGTAGTGAAATCACCTTTCTGCCTCTTGAGCAAAAATAATAATAATAATAATAAAAAACATTATCAATTGGCTTGTGAATGTTAATCATTGAAGAGTTCAAAATGTGCTTAAATCATCTTCTCAATAGAGGTTAGAACTCCAGAATGGTATTACTCGAACTGTGGCCCCCAGACAGCTGGTCTGTGAATTCTTCGATACCAAACTACACAGCAGGATCATGTGTTGGCCTGTAGTAGGTTGGAAACCTCAAAACTGGTCTTTTACCACAGATAGTTTGAAAATTATTGTTCTAGATCAAGAGTTGAAGACTAGAAATTATCAAGGACCAGAAACACTTTTCTTACCTGAAATGGAAATATTAGCTGTTGTTTAAAAGGAGGGATCTTCGCAAATGGGAAACCTAATCGATTGTGTAGAAGGTGTACTTTGCAAGGAGTTAGGTTTGATATTTTTGCTCTGTTGAAGTTATTTCTGATGGTGTTTTTTTTTTTTAAAGATTTTATTTATAAGTAATCTCCACACCCAACATGGGGCTCAAACTCACAACTCTGAGATCGAGAGTTGCATGTCTCATCAACTGAGCCAGCCAGGCACACCTAAATTATCTCTGGTGTTTTAATGTGACTTTTCTACCTCCCAGTTCAACTTCTGTGCCCACTTTCTTTGGTAGAGCAACCTCTTCAGTGACTCCATGACTTAATCACATGGCTGGGTCCAAAGTAAACACATTTACACTAGCAATTTCACTTTAGGACAGTGACTTTCAACTGCGGGTGATTTTGTCCCCCAGAGGACATTTGGCAATGTCTGGAGGCATCCTCAACTGTTACAACTCAGGGCAGGGTACTGCCGGCAGCCGGATGAGGTTGATGTTCAACATCCTACAACGCATAGGATGGCCCCTTATAACAAAGGATTTTCTACTCCAAAATGTCAGGAGTACCAAGGCTGAGGAACCTTACCATCAGATAAAGTTGGATTTTTAAAATGACCTTTAATGAGTGAACTTAATTTTGTGTTATGTTTTAGGTTACCTTTTACCTTCATAATATTTAGTAGGCCCTCATGCTCCCACAAGTCTTGGAAAAGAGTGGAATTAGTAAAATCAGGAGCTGAGGCTAAATTGTTCATAACTTGCCTAAGCTCTAATTAGGTTTGTGATGTAGAAACTTAGAAATTCTAGGAACACCTGGGAGGCTCAGTTGGTTAAGCGTCCAACTTTGGCTCAGGTCATGATCTCATGGTTCATGCGTTCAAGTCCCGTGTCAGGCTCTGTGCTGACAGAGCTCTGTCTCTCAAAAGTAAACATTAAAACAGAAATGAAGGAAGGAAGGAAGGAAGAAAAGGAAGAACGAAAGGAAGAAACTCTGATCTGATTCATACTCCCAGAACCATTACTAGGTTCTTGTCATTTTAGCACATTTTATTTTATTATTATTTCTTTTAATGTTTATTTATTTTTTGCGAGAGAGAGAGAGACTGAGCATGAGCAGAGGAAGGGCAGAGAGAGAGGGAGACATAGAATCTGAAGCAGGCTCCAGCCTCTGAACTGTCATCACAGAGCCTGATGTGGGGCTTGAAGTCACAGACTGCGAAATCATGACCTGAGCTGAAGTCAGACGCTTAACCAACTGAGCCACCCAGGTGCCCCTATTTTATTATTTTTTTTTAAAGTTTATTTATTTATTTTGAGACGAGCGCACGCATGCACATGAGCGGGGAAGGGGCAGAGAGAGGTAGAGAGAATCCCAAGCAGGCTCTGTAGTGTCAGCACAGACAAACTGTGAGATCATGACCTGAGCCGAAATCCAGAATGGAACGCTTAACCTACTGAGCCACCCAGGTGCCCCTTATTACATTTTACAGTAGCAAAATTACTGGGAGGAAAATGGAACATGAAGCTTAATATTTAAATTATTCTTTCTGGGGCACCTGGGTGGCTCAGTCGGTTAAGCGTCCGACTTCGGCTCAGGTCATGATCTCACGGTCCGTGAGTTCGAGCCCCGCATCGGGCGCTGAGCTGACAGCTCGGAGCCTGGAGCCTGTTTCAGATTCTGTGTCTCCCTCCCTCTCTCTCTGACCCTCCCCCGTTCATGCTCTGTCTCTCCCTGTCTCAAAAATAAATAAATGTTAAAAAAAATTAAAAAAAAAAATTATTCTTTCTGTAATGTCTCAGATTGTTGCATTTCCAATTGGCTGTTTCGAGTTTGTATGCTGACTTTAGTACTAACTGGACCACTGAATTCTATCACTTTTAATGGAGATAATCCCTTTATTTAGACTATCGAATCATAAACTATCCTCTGTTTTAAATTTATGTTCACAGTTAGCGGTCAGTATTTATAATTGCACAGTGTCTTTGGGGTGTAATTAATGGGGCTGGTGACATCTCTATAAGTAAATTAATAGTTGGGTCCAACACAGACCATTAATGATTTATTTTATATCTGGCGTCTTTCTGGCACCCTCTTCTTCCCCTCCTCCCCCTCCTCCCCCTCCTCCTCCTCCTTCTTTTTTTTTAAATATAATTTATTGTCAAATTGGTTTCCATACAACACCCAGTTCTCATCCCAACAAGTGTCTTTCTGGCACATTCAATCCAAGTTCACAAAGAGATTATTTGTCTTATGTTAGATACATTGCATGGACAGTAACAGAATTCTTATTGGTAATGGAATTTAAAAATGGCATCCATGGGAAGTTGTTTCTTTTGGGGGAAAGGGACAGACCTTCATAGCAAGGGTTGGAAAGGAATGTAAATGAGGCTTGTATCTGTAATAGACTAAGAAATGACATAGAGCAATGGGACTTCTGGTCATTTGGTAGATAGATGCCATTTTGATGTAAATATTTTGGTGGTCACTACATTTGGAATATTCCTTGAGAAAACTACTGACCTGGTGGTTTGCAAAATATTGTGAAATTGAGTATTCTGGGGGTTCAGAATACACGATGGGTTTTTGTTGTTGTCATTAATTGATGTTGTGATAAACTGCTTGGGGAAAAAAGCCATGTGTATGGCTGCATGTGCTGATTCTGAGGGCAGTGGGAAGACTGGAGTGGCCTTTGGTCAACTGAGTTCATTGGACTTATAAGTTTTTTTATGTGTTTCTTGTGCATTGATAATAGAATGACCTCTGTGAAGTCTAGTGTCATGGGGTGGGAGGGGCAAAGGGTTGGGGTGTGTGAGAAGTTCCTATTGCACTCTGTTTTGAGCAGCACCACTGTACTTCCTGTCGTTGTTCGTCTCTTGTAGCTTGCTTTGTGCTTTCATGTGGCTGTGCTGTCTTCCAAGTCCAAAAAGGGGCACTTGATTCAGTTGCTTATGATGGACAATGTTTTCATGGATTTTTATTCAGTATTTCTGCTACATATGACTGTGCTCCTCAAACGTTTCATTGTAGTGTGGAAAAATTGAATTCTTTTCTTCAGATAATGCTTCTAGAGGGAGAAATGAAAAGGTGTTTTTTTTCTTTTTTGTTTGTTTGTTGTTGTTGTTTTTTTTTTTTTTTTGGCAGGAGGAATTTGGTTGGTTCCTAACACGCCCTAGTTTTAAATAGTGACAGTAACTCACACTATTGTGATCAGAGGAGATGGAACCTTCATAACTGGAGGACTTCTAGCACCTGCTCTGACCTCCAGGTAGATTATTTTACTACCCCCAATTCTTCATTGACAACTCTGGTTTGAGGGAACAATTTTATATCCGTCATTTGATTTTTGGACCTTTGTCAGTAGCATGTTAAAAATTGGGGGGTTAGGGTGGGGACCGTGTGCTTGGGTAGAGAAGGTTCAGTAGGAACAAGCTCGGGGATTTTAAGGGAAGGCATCAAGTTGAGATATATGTCTTGGTGACCTAATGGAGATGGATTGTCCATCCTGCAGACAGTGAAGGGTACGATCACGAGTCTTTTGGAAGCAGAAAACCATGCCACACAGTGTCACATCTCTCGTAGTCCCTGTGGAGCATCCACTACGAAACAAAACGAAACAAAACAAAACAAAACACGAACAAGTAGTATACGATGCCCTCCGGGGGTCTACTTAGGCTCAACTGAGCATTTAGAAACATTCATACTCTGAAACTGCTACACTTGGTATCATCGGAGTCACTTAGAAGGATGTGGGATGAGGAGCACAGCTCAGCAGCAGGGCAGAACTAGATGTTGCTCTTCTACGGGAGTCCCTACAACTCTCTGTGTGTCGTAGCTTCAGAGCAAGGAGACGGACCCACGTCAGGCATGTATGGAACCTATCCTGGCTAAAAGCCTCTTGTCTCCTGGGAGCAAGTGTCGGTTATAACCACTCCATAGACATATTTTCCAGGGTCCCCTCAAGAGATATGTCTGTTCCAAGAGTCACTGTGCTCAGGGAAGCCCAGAGCTGTGGCTTCCTCTCGGGCATTTATAGTTCTCCCAGTCTGGATGCAGTTTACCAATTAGGGGTCAGCTCTACCATATGTAATGATTCCAGCAACATACGTGATGCACTATTCATTAGGCTGCCAGGGGAACAGAGCTGGAAAGTTAACGAAAGGTCAGATTCTCATATGGAAGGGGAAAAGGTCCTGTTAATCCATTACCAAGCAGTATGCTGAGCAATTGCACAGCAGATACCCCACCTAGTTCCTATAACATGCAGCCAGAGGAATGTCCTATTAAAATATAGCCGACACCAACTCATTTTCTTCTCTTGAAGGGTATTCATTCTTTGTGTTTAGCAGCTTGTGGTGAACACGCAGTTGGCAAGTTTTCTGAGGAATGAGTAAGAGTTGGATAAATTGTCAAAATGGTCCCACGAAAAGGCCATACATCCTTTGGTGCTACTAATAGTAGGCAGGTATAGTAGGACATTCCAAAAGGACATTATTGAATGGACGTTGTGGGGATTCCATGAGTCACACATTGATGGGAATCTATGTCCTCTGGGCAACCACAAACACTAGGCTCTTGGTAACAATGCCTCTTATTGCTGCCACGCGGTACTACTCTTGCTTGCTTCTGTTGCTTCTGGAAGATCAGTAAGTGGAGATAGCTGGCTATTTATGCAATGGTTATCCAACAATTATTCATGGAGTCCTTGCTGTATGTCAGGCACTAGGGGTACACCAGTGAACAAACTCCCTGCCCTCAAGGACTTTGCAGTGTGTGGTCAGGGGGACTAGCAATTAAGCAGCTACAACATAGGTCTAGGTGTGACAGTGGGGCAAGGATGCAATGGGGGCTCTGAGAGAGCTTGGGTAGAACACCTGCCCCATCTAAGCAACTGTAATTGTGGTCCTTCTCATCCGGTAAACTTCTGTCTCTGGGATATAATTTATAAGCACTACAAAATTTTTTTTAATGTTTACCTGTTTTTGAGACCGAAAGACAGAGCATGAGTGGGGGAGGGGCAGAGAGAGAGGGAGACACAGAATCCAAAGCAGGCTCCAGGCTCTGAGCTGTCAGCACAGAGCCTGACACGGGGCTCGAACTCACGAACCATGGGATCATGACCTGAGCCAAAGTCAGATGCTGAACCGATTGAGTCCCCCAGGCACCCCAACACTTTAAATAGTTTCTGACACTTCCTGCCTTTTCCAAACATGGTGGCTTTAGACATCAACAATGTTTAGATTACTTGTTTTATTAAGGGATGCACAAATATTGTAAGCATTTCAGAATATCCTACTCTTTAGAAAATATGCATCAGATGCTATGGTTTTCATATTCAAACACCACTCCCACCATTCCCACCACCACCACCACCACCACCACCACCACTAAATAACTTCCCATTATCCTCATCCCGTGTGATAAGATAGAACAAGGTATTGTCACTGTGACAGATGTGGAGGAGCCCCATTGTGTCTGGATTGGGTCTTGGCTGGCCATGTTAACTAGTTAATACCCCGGAAACCAGATAGCTATGGAACAGAGCCATTCAATCAAAGAATTAGAAAAATAGAAAGGACTTTAGGGATAGTCTAATCTAACTCTATTTTACAGAGAGATGAAATGACTAGTCCCTAGTTCCCACACAGCTAGTTAGGGTCAGAGACCAGTTCCTGCCAGGCCAATGCTGATAATAAACATGTTGGGGCAGGCAGCAAAGACCATCCATAGATAGCATTAGTTTCCTTGGGTGCCCATCAGACTAAAATCACAGAAGAGGAAAATGCTCTGACTCTGTGTGATCATGGCTTACATTCTTGTAATGCTTAGACAGGAAGAGGGCAAATCACATGCTGAGAATGGGGAAGTTACTTTAATTTCTGTGCCTGTAATACCTACACATATCTGAACAACATAAACCACCATCAACACACACACGCACACACACACACACACACACACACAGGGCAAATCAAAATCTTTATTGCTCACTTATTTAATATGTATCATGTATTTGACTTTTTAAATAGAGGTTTTTTATTAAAGATATTTTTAAAGTTTATTTATTTATTTTGAGAGACAGCACAAGTGAGGGAGGGGCAGAGAGAGAGAAGGAGACACAGAATCCCAAATAGGTTCTGCACTGTCAGCATGGGTTCAAACTCATAAAACCATGAGATCACGATTCTGAGCTGAAATCAAGAGCCAGATGCTTAGCTGACTGAGCCACCCAGGAGCCCCCACAAGAACAATCTTATCTGAAACACAAACCACATATTTTATTTATTTATTTTTAACGTTTATTTATTTTTGAGACAGAGAGAGACAGAGCATGAACAGGGGAGGGGCAGAGAGAGAGGGAGACACAGAATCGGAAACAGGCTCCAGGCTCCGAGCCATCAGCCCAGAGCCCGACGCGGGGCTCGAACTCACGGACCGCGAGATCGTGACCTGGCTGAAGTCGGACGCTTAACCGACTGCGCCACCCAGGCGCCCCTGAAACTAAATTTTTCTTTGGATTTATGTGAAATCAGATTGAGACACCCTAGTGACAAGTTTATAATAGAAACAGCCTTATCCTGGTTCAGGAAAAAGGTTTGTTTGTTTGTTTGTTTTCTTCATTGCTCATTTTGTCTTCAGAAACCAATGTAATTTAACTATTTTCTATACTTGGAGAATTTAAAATTGACCTAAGTTAGATAACTGGGAATGTTGGAATGACTAAGTTTGAAATGGTTAAGGCAGTTGTAGAATGAATGAAATGAATTGAGGATTGATCCCCTCACATGAATGAGTTAATAAACCGTCGTAATTTAAAGTTAGTTAACTTTTACTCAGTGCAATTATTTTACGTGAAATTCTAATGAGGAATTCTATGAATAAGATATTAGTTAAATAAACAAAGAAAGCTGTTAAATAGAACTCTAAACAGAAGCAGCTCCCATCAAACATCTTTTCACAACTTTCTGTCCCTTGGTGATAGGACCAATTACTTCCTTAAAAGAGACAGTTTCTGGGCAGAGAATCCCAAGCCAGGACACCTAGATTCTGTGACAAGACTGCCCACTGTTTGATGAGTGAGTAATGCAGAACGCAATAAGAGGCAAAACTAATGGCAGGCAACACAAAAATCAGAGAAGACACAACCATTCTAAGCCCTGAGCTCTACAGTCACACACTTTGCAACAACTCTTAGAAGGAAAATAAAAACTGACTTGATCTTTGGCCGTCAAGTCTTACAAAGGCACTTGTCAAAACTGCTATCAAAAAAAAAAAAAAATTGAGAGAGAAGATGAAGTTGGAAATGATTCTGACCATTAAAACAACAGCAACTGAGATCTTTTTTAAGGAGGGGGAAACCTGCTTTTTGGAACCAAGTTGGTCTTTATGTTAAAATGGCTATGTACAAAGTCTGTTTATATGATTCATTGTTGTCTGGGTTATGTGTTGATTTGCTATTTTTACTTTTTATATATAAAGAACTAAAAATAAGAGAGAATAAAGTAATACATTGGTGGATATAATCTATATAATATAGATCTAACTTCTTGTTTCTGTTGTCTCGACATTCCATTTTTAATGTAAACCTTTAAGACGTGCATATTTTTGTTTTGAAAGTTATTTCTGCTTAAACAACAGTGTCAAATATTTATCCTTTAAAGATAGGAAGGTGGTTCAGTTTTAGCTATATATTGGTATAATTTTACATTTTTTGAAAATGTTTAGGCTGGGTTTATTTAAGATTGGCTGGGCTTACTGCCAGCTCTTGAGAAAACCTATAGTTTTTAAGAGTCCCCATAACAATATATAACTGCTAACAGTAAATACACTTTCCATCTGTTTGAAGACTCATTAAACTTCATTTAATAATAGAAAAAAAAAGTACTATCTAAAACAGAAGTTGGGCCGAATCCTGCTTGCCGCCTGTTTTTTTGCAAACAAAATAAAGTTTTATTGGAACACAGGCACACCCATTCCTTCCTACATTGTATAAGCCAGCTTTTGTGCTATGGTGGCAAAGTTGAGTGGTTGTGACAGACATCTTTCATGTGCAAAGCCCCAAATAGTTACTCTCTCGTACTTTACAGAGTGTGCCTACCAGCGATCTAAAATGTTGGTTGGCACAAGAGATAGATCTATTATACCTTATATAGGATAGTGGGCATCACTAGGATTAAACCTATCTGGTATGTATGGACCAATCTGTGAACATCACTAAGATTTAAACATATCTAATATGTATGAGGGTCAGGGAAGGGACACGGCTGATCCATATGAAGTTTTCTGGGGGGAAGTCTCTGGAAATATCTGACCAGGAGAAAAGATGGTCACTTGGCTCAGCTCCAGGGAAGTATGCCTGAGCCTGCAGCACGAGAGCTATAGGCAGAAACTAAAGGAGCATGATCTTAAATCTTGGTGAGATGCTGGGAGCTCAGACTGCACTGCTTGGAACACCCGCCAAAAGCATGAGGCAGAGCAGGAAGGTGGGGGCACTGACTGCCCTGTATTTCGCAACTCTGCACATCCTCTATCCTCGTGTATCCTTAGCACAGCTAAGGCAAGAGAGGTTAAATCCAGCTGGATGGGCCCTATTGGTGAGCACTGCAGGCAGCCAGGATTTCAGCTTTTCCAAGCCCCTACAGATTCAGCAGCAGACATCAGAGTGCTTTTGGCTTCAAGGAACAGGCATTCAAGCAAGCTGAAGGTAATGCTTCTCAATGTGTGGTCCCAGAATCATCAGCATCAGCATCATCCCAGGGGCGTTCTGGTGTAAACTAAAATTTGAAAGCAGTTTTAAAAGGATTTGTTTCAAGATTCAAATGAGGGATTTTATGAACATCCTAGGGGAAGAAATCAGCAGATCACCTGGAATTAGCAAGTAAGGACTGGGACTGCTCCTGGTCTCCCATGGTCCTTGTCTATACTCCTTGGTTGCTTCTCTCTGCCAAGTGTGAAGTTCCCCAGCCACTCTTAGAGGATTAGCTTTCTTGTGTCCATTCATTGAGCTCTAAATGGCTGTCCCAGCCCTGACCTGACCACTGCTCTGTCCTTCAGGTAAAATTCTCCAAAGGAAAACACCTCCATTTCTGCCCAGCAAAGCTGTGTTCTATGGGGTCACATGGCACTGTGGGTCAGGCAGCAGGGGGTTCTAGTCAAGAGGTTAGGGTGGGATGGGGAGTGTGTTATTTGGAAGCTGGGGCGGGGTGATAGTACAGGGGACAGATTCTCTGGGAAGGGGCGTTGGAGAGAGCAGAAATATTGTCCCATGTGTCTCCTTTTTAAAAAAAAATTTTTTTTTTTTTAGTGTTTTATTCATTTCCTGAGAGTGAGCCAGAGTGTGAGCAGGGGAGGGGCAGAGAGAGAGGGAGACACAGAATCCAAAGCAAGCTCCAGGCTCAGCTCAGATGCCAGACTTGAACTCACCGACTGTGAGATCATGACCTGAGCAAAAGTTGGATGCTTAACCAACTGAGCCATCCAGGTGCTCCTGGCCCACATGTCTCCTATATGAACAAAATCAAGGCAGACAGGAAATTTTACTAGAGCAGGCATTGTATACCTCCAGGAGTTCCCAGAATCAATGGGGAGAAACCTGCAGGTGGCTGGACAGTTTTTCCATTAGTAGGACAGCAAAAGTCAATTCAGTTATACACACTCAGAAGAACTGAATTTGGAAACAGGTGTTCATACAACAACTTGTAGATACATGCAAACGATCACAGCAGCTCTATTCACGATAGCCAGAAGGTGGAAACACCCAAATGTCCATCAACTGATGAATGGATACACAAAAGGTGGCATATGCAAGCGGTGGGATATTCTTCACCCCTCAAAAGGAATGAGGTTCTCATACAGTCTACAACATGGATGAATCTTGAAAACACTATGCTAGGTGAGAGAAACCAGCCACAAAGGGCATCATATTGTATAATTCCACTTACATAAAATGGCTGGAATAGACAAATCCACAGAGACAAAAAAACCAAAACAAAACAAAAAACAAAAAATAAAAAACTGGGGGTTGCCAGGAGTGGGCGGGAGACAATGCAGGTTTCCCTTTGAG
>NW_024412388.1:24642283-24648291 GCF_014898765.1 Herpailurus yagouaroundi
GGCGCCGCGGACTCCCAGAGGGTCGGCGGCCGGCCGGGCTCCGGCTGCGCGGCGAGTGACGAGGTCCCAGCTAAGGTGGAGATTGTCCCTCTGTTTGCTTTTGCGTGTCCAGTCTTGCCTGCATCCAGGCTATGCATTTCTGGCAGGACCATCACAGAAGTGATGCTGCGTCCTTCTCAGCGCGTCGTATCAAGTGGCACTCAATTTCAGCTTCGTCAATTTGTCTCATTACTGATGCTGTTCACTTGGATGCTTGATTAAGATGATGTCCCACATGCTTCCCCACTGTACAGTGACACTTTTCCCTTTTGAAATTATGAAGTGTTATATACAGAGGTATTTGAAACTGTAGCAATCACCCATTTTTCATCAAACCTTTTAATATTCATTTATTTTTTTATACCACATGGACTCGCGGTTTCCTGTTTTAGCCATTGGGCTAGAATCTGTTGCTGTCATTTATTTTAATGCTTCAGTTCCAGATTTGGCCAGTGGAAGCCCATTCAGCCAGCTTCTGTGTCTACTTGACATGTCCCAGCTTCTGTGTCTACTTGACATGTCCCAGCTTCTGTGTCTACTTGACATGTCTACTTGAACGCTTCCTTTCTCCCACAAGATGTTCCAGGCTCACCTTGTGTTTTATCCTTGCCCCAGTCCTGGAATCAGATACTTCTCCAAGTAGCTTTGGTTCTTTTAGTGGAGAGCTCTTACTTAGAAATGGATATCATCATGCTGGGTATGCTCATTGCTTTTGAAATGTTGCTGCTTTCATGATCTCTCAGTGGACATTTACATAGAGACTGTGATAGCTAGATTGACACCTACGTGTAGATACACAGATACAGATTGATATATACATAAGTAATTCTAGGTCCAGTCCAATACCACAGGATTCATTCTACAGGTATACCACAGAGATATTGCAGGTTCATTTCTAAACCACTGCAATAAAGTATCACAATAAATCAAGTTAAATGAAAAAAAAATTTTTTTTTTGTTTCCCAGTGCATGTAAAAATTATGTCTGGGGCGCCTGAGTGGCTCAGTTGGTTGAGCATCCAACTTCGGTTCAGGTCATGATCTCACGGTTCATGGGTTTGAACTTTGGCTCAGATCATGATCTCACGGTTCATGGGTTCGAGCCCCGCATCGGGTTCTGTGCTGACAGCTCTGAGCCTGGAGCCTGTTTTCAGTTTCTGTGTCTCCCTCTTTCTCTGCCCCTTCCCTGCTCATACTCTGTCTCCAAAATAAATAAACATTAAAAAAGTTTAACAAATTATGTCTATACTCTGCTGTAGTCTAGTAAGTGTGCAATAGCATTAAGTCTAAAAAGTGTACAATACTTTATTGCTAAGAAATGCTAACCATCATCTCTTTCAGCAGGTCTAATCACAGGTCTGATCACAGATCACCATAACAAATATAATAATAATGAAAGTTTGAAATATTGCAAGAATTACCAAAATGTGACACAGGGCACAAAGTAAGCAAATGCTGTTGGAAATATGGCGGGATAGACTTGCTCAAACAGGGTTGCTACAAACCTTGAATTTGTAACAAATGCTATACGTGGAAAGTGCAATAAAGTGAAATGCAATAAATCAAGGTGTGCCTGTAATTTTCTCCTTCTTCATTATTTCTGGTACTACCACATTTTTTTCTTTCAAAAATTGTTATTTTCATTATTAAAGTAAATGTTCCCTTCAATAAAATTTGAAAGTACCGAAAAATAAAGAGAGGAAAATCAACCATAATTTGGCATAAAAATACAACCATGTTTTGTAGATTTACTCTCAGTCTTTTCTTTATGTGTCAGTCTCCTTTTCTGAGTTATGGAAATCATACTACAAATACAATTTTGCATCCTGTTTTTCACTCAATTTTGTATGGGTAGGCAAGTCAGCCACAGGCCAAACCTGGTCCACTGTTTGTTTTTGTCTACAAGCTAAAATTGGTTTTTACATTTTATTTATTTATTTATTTATTTATAATATATTTTTTAAGTAAACTCTATCCCCAAGGTGGGGCTTGAACTCACAACTCTGAGATAAAGAAATCATATGCTCTACTGACTGAGCCAGCCAGGCACCCCTAAAACTGGTTTTTATTATGTATTTATTTTAATTAAAAAAAATGTTTATTTATTTTTGACAGAGAGACAGGGTGCAAGCAGGGGAGGGGCAGAGAGAGAGGGAGACGGAGTCTGAAGCAGGCTCCAGGCTCTGCAATGTCAGCACAGAGCTCGACACAGACCTCAAACTCAACAAACTGTGAGATCATAACCTGAGCCGAAGTGGGATGCTCAACCTAATGAGCCACCCAGGCATCCCTAAAATTGGTTTTTAAATTAATAATGTTTATTTATTTTTGAGAGAGAGACAGAGACAGAGCATGAGCGGGGAAGGGGCAGAGAGAGAGGGAGACACAGAATCAGAAGCAGGCTCCAGGCTCTGAGCTGTCAGCATAGAGTCTGATGCGGGGCGCGAACTCACAAACTACAAGATCATGACCTGAGCTGAAGTTGGATCCCCAACCCACTGAACCCCCCAGGCGCCCTGGTATGAAATTCAAATTTAAGTGTCCATAAATTAAGTTTCATTGGAACACAGTCATGCATATTCATTTATATATTGCCTATAGCTACTTTTTGCTGCAACAGCATAGTTAAATAGTTGTAAAAGAGACTGTATTGCCCACCCAAGCATAAAATATTATTTGGTCCTTTCCAGAAAAAGTTTGCCAACCCCTGAAATATTGCATCTTAGTCACATTATTAAATTGGCTGCTAAATCTGTGCTTTGAAATGTTATGGGAGTGACAATACTTAACATATTTTAGGTCCTTAATAAAGGAATTTCCTCTAAAGAATCCAGGAAGGGAAGGGAATAGGAGGAAGAAGAGGAAGAGGAAGAGGGATGGTTTTTAGACGTGTCTGTTTTCAGGTATCTGCAGAATTTATAATTCCAACCAGTGGAAAAGGTGTCTTCTCACTAGTCATTTAAAAGAAAGATGTCTTTCATGGCTAAGATAATACCTTTTTAAATGCCCTTTTAAAAACTTATTGAGGGCCAAGATAATCTTGTTGCTACCAAATTAGTAATATATCTAATTTTAGCCAGCTTTTCCCCTTAGCTTTGCAGAAACTTTGGTGAATTTTTAAAATGCCTCCATAACAAATGTGGAAAGATCCTAGGGAGCTGAAGAGACCTCTCCTACCATTGTCCTCCACACCCTGCCAACCCCCAGCCATGGGGTCTGAGCAGGGATAAATGCTGAGAAACCGCCTATGTAGAGCTCTTTGACCAAAAAACAGCCACGAGTTTGTTGTTTTTATTATTTATGTCTGTAGTTTTTGAAAGTGGCAAGGAATTATTTTAATCCTTCTCCCACCGAGAGATGGGTCTTTGGACTCTGTCCTTGAATCTGGGTGGGTTTGTGACTGCTACACCCTATAGGGTATGGCAAGAGTGATGCGTGATTTCTGAGGCTAGGAGAGGCCACGCGCCTTCCACTTAGCGGTCTAGGAATGCTGATTCCTGAGACATGCCTTCTGGGTTTGCTCCCCCGTGGAACCCAGCCACCATGCAGTGAGAAGCCCAGCCACATGGAGAGGCTGTGTACAGGTGCTCTGCAATGACAGTTCGAGTTGAGCCTAGGCTTCAGCCTTTCCAGCCCAGGCTCAGCCAAGTGAATGAGGAAGCCACTTTAGAAGGATTCCTGCAGCCCCACCCCTTCTAGCTCCCAGCCGAAGCTCAGGATAGGGTGGAGAGCAGAAGAGCAGCCCCTACTGTGCTCTTTCAGAATTCCTGATGCGCGGAATCAGTCGGCACGATAAAGTGATTGTTTTATACCACTACATTTGAGACGGGTGTTGTGCAGCAGTGGTAACTGGAACACTACCTTCTCAGTAAAGGCCCTTACATATGATCGTTAAGTCAATGTAAATAACAAAAGCCACGGAGAGCAGAGGGATAATTAAGGGTAAAGGTAGTTAGTATAACTGAATATTAATGGGGCACCTGGGTGGCTCAGTTGGTTGAGCGTCCAACTTCGGTTCAGAGCATGATCTCACAGTCCATGAGTTCAAGCCCTGCATCGGGCTCTGTGCTGACAGCTTGGAGCCTGCAGTCTGCTTCAGATTCTGTGTCTCACGCTCTCTCTGCCCCTCCCCCACTCATGCTCTGTCTCAAAAATAAATATAAAAAAAATTAAAAAAAATAAATTTAGGGGCGCCTGGGTAGCTCAGTCGGTTAAGCGTCTGACTTCAGCTCAGGTCATGATCTCACGGTTGGTGACTTGAGATTCTCTCTCTCTCTCCTGCTCTCTGCCCCTCCCCTGCCTGCTCTCACACATGCTCACTATCTCAAAATAAGTAAATTTTAAAAAATAAGGGGTAACTTCTTTATCATCAATTTTATAGAATTCACAAGGGCTGTTTCAAATATGGACCATTAATAAAATCCAAGTACATGACACTAAGTCATAAACTCATATTGTCTAAGTGTGTAGTTTGATTCAGAGACAGAGCTTATAAAATCCAGAGGAACAAGTGATTAGCACATTCTTTTGACCCTCTGAGCAATCATATCAACCAGGCTTTCAGCAAGGCTTGTCAGCATCCAATTAATTAACAAATACGTATTCCAGAGGCGCCTGGGTGGCTCAGTTGGTTAAGTGTCGGACTTTGGCTCGGGTCATGATCTCACATTTGGTGGGTTCAAACCCCACGTCAGGCTTTGTGCTCACAGCTCAAAGCCTGGAGCCTACTTCAGATTCTGTGTCTCCCTCTCTCTCTCACCCTCCTCCCTGCCATCTTAAAAATAAACATTAAAAAACATTTTTTTAAAATAAAAAATGTGTATTCTGGTGAATAACTGGATCACGGGAATTCTGTGATGTTGATTGCAGGTAGTCCCTTGCATGATTTAAAACACACAAAAAAGAAGGTGGCAACACCTATAACATCTCAACACGGAGGTGGCGCTACAGACTGGAGGCAGGGCTAGAGCTGTCTTGGAAAACTCATCCGAAAAAAACAATTCAATTTTTTAAGACGAGCAAAAGATGTGAACTTCACCTAAAAAGACATATGGATGGCAAATAAGCACAGGAAAAGATGCTCAACAGTATTAGTCATTAGGGAAATGCAAATTAAAACCACAATACAAAGTAAAACCATACCACACACTTATTAGAAAGGCTAAAATCAAAGCCAAAAACCCAAGCCCAAACAAAACCTGGTAATACCATGCACTGGCAAGGACACGGAGCGCTGGAACTCTCATATGTTGCTGGTGGGAATGCAACATGGTACAGCTACTTTGGGAAACAGTTTTACAGTATTTTGTAATGCAGAAAGGACACCTAGCATACGACCCAGAAATCCTCCCACGTATTTACCCCAAGTCAATACTCCTAAGTATTTACCCAAGAAAAATAAGCACTTAACATTTAAACAAACATCCATATGTGAATGTTTAGAGCAGGTTTTTGCATAAATACCTCAAACTGGAAACAATCCCAATGTTCTTTGTCTTATGGATAGAAAAATGGGTGGTATATTCATACAATGGAATACTGCTCAGCAGTAAAAAAGGAAGCGCATACATGCAACAACATGGATGAATCTCAAATTATGTTGAGATTCATTATGTTGAGAGAAACCAGACTCAAAAAGTTACCACCCAACGGCTTTATGGCAAATTTAATGCTATATTCATATTTTCACACACACACACACACACACACACACACACACAGACTACATAGTATAGGATTCCATTTGTGTGCCATTCTGGAAAAAAACAAAGCTAGAGAGATGGAAAACAGATCAGTGTTTGCCAGGGGGCAGGGGCAGGGAAGGAGGAAGGTTAACTACTAAGGTTCAGCGTAAGGGAGTTTTCTTGGGGATGTGTGAGAATTGTTCTGTATCTTGATTGTGGTGCTAGTTCCATGACTCTACACCTTTGTCAAAACTCATGGAACGGGGGGGGGGGGGGGGGGGGGGGG
>NW_024412388.1:24648391-24675163 GCF_014898765.1 Herpailurus yagouaroundi
AAACTCATGGAACAGTACACCAGAAAGAGTGAATTTTATTCTATGTTAATTAAAAAATAAAAATTTTAAATTTCTAGCAGACTAATTTAAAAATGATTAGATATTATCAATATTAAACTTAATATTATTAGTTTACCATTTTATTTAACTCAATGGGCTAAAAATATAATCTCAATATGTAATCAATATAAGAAATTCTTAATAAGATATTTTACATTTTTTGTACTAAGGCTCAGGGATTTGGTATGTGTTGCAACATACAAGCCACGTTAGTTTGGACCAGCCACATTTCAAGCGCTCAGCAGCCACATGTGGCTCGAGACCACCATAATCAGACAGCATGGGTCTAGATCATGATCTTTTTTTTTTTTTTATGAAGACTTTATTTTTAAGTAATCTCTGCACCCAACATGGGGCTCGAACTCACAACGCCAAGGTCAAGAGTCGCATGCTCCACTGACTGAGCCAACCAGGTGCCCCTACAGCATGATCTGAAAAAAAAAGTAAGGGTAGTGTTTCCACCCTCAAGCAGCAATCATCAAATAAATAGTAGAATATTTCCACCAAGTAGCATACGCTGCTTGAAATGGTCAGACTTTTAAAAAATCTTAAAACAATCATAGTGAAAAGGTAAACATAAAGTTATAAATATTAACTCAAGGGAGTCATAGTCTTGCTGATGCAGCCAAACTGGCATCATCTTCAAAGTGACCTTGCCCTCTCACTTGCATCTTCTGGAATACTCCCTGAAAATGCCATTCCCTTTCATGTTGCATTTGCTTACGTTTTCTTCTGCTCGCTTATCTCTTCCTCACTCCACACACCCATATATACACTTCTCCACCCTGGTGAAGACTCACTTCTCCTTTACAGCCCAGTCCCAATGGACTGTCTGTCCCCCAAATCCCTGCTCCATGAGGGCAGGAACCATGCCTTATTTTTCTGCATGGTGGGCCCTCAACGCTCTTCTTTCTTCCAATGTTTACTGAGTCCCTCTCCGTGCTGGAGATACTGGGTGAAAGACATACAGCCCTGCCCCCAAGTATCTTGCGGTCTGGTGGGAAGGACAGACAAATTAAAAAAGGACTCGACTACAGTTTGCTAAGTGCCAAAGCACGGTGCTGTGGGGAAGCCAGCCTTTCCTGCACAACCTCTGAGGCAGTCAGTCTCTCTCTCCTTTTTCCTTCAAGAGGTCACTGTGGAAGTCAGCACAGGGTGGGCCTTGCCATGAGTCCCCATGCCTACTCAGCCTCAGCCAGCTGAGTCTTGGGGGGGGCGGGGAGGGGCACTTCAGTGGAGATCACTGGGAGAGCGACCACGGAGGTGAGATTGCTTTGTCTCTATGCTAATATTAAAATGTGGATACATTCCCACCAGACTCATTCCCTGGTGAAAACTCACCAGCAGCCACCTCCCTTGGAAACCCCTGCATGTACCACTTTAAAGAAACAATTGTCCTACAGTGGAATCCAGGGGGCCTTGTCCTTGGGTGAGCAACCTCATCTACCAATCCTCTGAGGGCTGAGCCACCCGTCCAACAATGTACACAGAAGCCAGCTGTCTCGAGCCCCCAGTGGGGAAGGGCAATAAGAGGAGAATGTAAGGCTAATTGCACATACTCTGTTTCTCACTTCTAAGGAAGAAAGGACATTTCCGCAAGAGGGAGGAGGTGGTGTTGGTGACAGTGCCAGTGGTTGGCAAGGGTGCTGATTCCATCCCTCTTCACCAGTCACAGAATGATTTGTGTTTGAACACCTCCTGTTTTCAAGTGCAGATAAATTTGAAGAAATTTAAAAGTCATCCTTTTTTTAAAAATTTATTTATTTTGAGAGAGAGTGCGTGTGCATGAGCAGGTGAGGGGCACGAGAGAGAGAGGGAGAGAGAGAATCCCAAGCAGGCTCTGCACTGTCAACACACAGCCAGACATGGCGCTCGAACTCACAAACCATGAGATCATGACCTGAGCGAAAATCAAGAGTCAGACACATAACGGACCGAGCCATCCAGGCACCTCTAAAAATCATTCTTAAATCACTGTGAAGTGTTAGAGTGAAATAGTGAGACTGACACCCTGAGTTAGGGAAGGAGCTTCAATGATGATTAGGAGGAAGAGAAGAAAATTAAGGGTGGGTGGGCTTGGAGGAGGCAGGAGAATGGGAGGACTTTATTAAAAACGCAATCTTTGTCTACTTCCTGAGTTTTATTGAATCTTTGCGGCAGCAAATCGATTTTAGCTTATTTTTATTTTTACCTATTTGTTTAAGTAGGCTTTACGCCCAGCACAGAGCCCAACACAGGGCTTGAACTCATGATCCTAAGATCATGACCTGAGCTTGAGACTGAGAGTGAATGCCCAACTGAATGAGCCACCCAGGTGCCCCAATTGTAACTTATTTTTAAACATTGTATTGTTGGCTGGTTGATAGGTGACAAACACCTGCTCCCCAGAAAAAAAAAAAAAATGAGT
Organism: Herpailurus yagouaroundi; assembly: GCF_014898765.1. Lineage (NCBI taxonomy): Eukaryota > Metazoa > Chordata > Mammalia > Carnivora > Felidae > Herpailurus > Herpailurus yagouaroundi. The sequence goes on from NW_024412388.1 coordinate 24,650,859, forward strand.
TTCTCCTCCTCTGAATTCTCACAGGCTTTCAGTCAACAATACTTGTTCAATGCCTGCTATTTGCCAGATCTGGTGCTAGGTTCTAGAGCTTTTGAATGTTTTGCACTTAGCATATTTCATCTTATATTATGGATGGATAAAAGTTCATGAATTTAAAAAATACTCCACATGTAGCGCTAGCTTTTCTTTTGCTGGATGGTGAGCTGTCTCTGCAGGGAATGAGATTCATTTGAGAAAAAGAGCTCACTGAAAATATTCGTCATCTCTGTAGCACTAAGTATCTAGCTTAGTGCCTGGTACATAGGCGGTGCCTACTCAATGTTTGTTGAATGACTACAAGGCCTCCCAAGCTCACCACCTTGGAGCTGAGAAAGGTGATGTCAGACAGGGAGAGATGTGCTACAGAGGTCCCCCTTCATGAAAGAACTGGCTGACAGCCTCTGATTGTTAGTGCCTTCAACCGCTTCAGCTTTCCAGAAGCCTGGCCAAAACACGGGACTCCTCCACCGGGCAATGACCGCTCTGGAGGCTCTGCTTCTGCTTCCTTTCCTTCCCAGGCGTTACTCCCCACCAATTCTTTTATGTTCCCAATTTTGTCTCAGCATCTGCTTCCTAGAAAACCCAACCCATAAGGGACTTTAGTCCTAAGTCCATTCACTGTAGACTGGTAGGAAAACACGCAATTCTGGCAATAAACCAAAGACGATTGATGCAAAGAAGTAATGACAATAGTAAACATTTTCTGGGTGCTTTTGTACAAGGTTACTTTGCTGAAATCATAATTTTTAAAAAATGTTTATTTATTTATTTATTGAGAGAGACAGAGAGAGAGAATCCATGCTGCCAGCGTGGAGCCGGATGCGGGGCTCAATCTCACAGACCGTGAGATCATGACGCTTAACCAAGGCACCGCTGAGCCAACCAGGCGCCGCTGAAATTATAGATTTTAATTTCAGTGTAACAACGAGTGCCAAAATGGGCAGAGAAAGAAATGTACCTTATTAAGCCTTAATAAAAAGATTATTCCATTTAAAATTAATGCTGTAGGGAGCCTGGGTGGCTCAATTGGTTAAGCATCTGACTTCAGCTCAGATTATGATCTCACAGTTCATGAATTCAAGCCCCGCTTTGGGTGAGCTCAAGCCTTGCTTTGGGTGAGCACGAGCCCTGCTTCAGATAAAACAAAAAAACAAAAACATAAACAAAAACATGAACCCCACTTCCGGTGAGCTCCACTTCTCTCTCTCTCTCTCCCTCTGTCTCCCTCTGTCTCTCTCTCTGGCCCTCTTAGGATTCTCTCTTTCTCCCTTTTTGTCCCTCATGGGATTCTTTCTCTTTCCCTCTCTCTCTCTGCCCCTTGATCACTTGCACCCTCTCTCTCTCTCTCAAAAAAAAAAATCAAATAAAATTAACGCTGTAAAGTATAATACAAAGCTATAGTCATTAAAAGCAGTATGGTATTAGCACATCAGTGGATAATAGATGAACGGAACAGAATACCATAACCAGAAAAAGACTCTTGACTGTATGTAAGTTTAATGTATGATAAAAGTTTTTTTTTTTTAAACCCAGAAGGTAAAGATGATTTATTGTATAAACATCATTGGGACAACTGGATAACTTATTGGGAAAAAATTAGACCCTACACATTAAAATAAAATGTAGATGAATTAAAATTCCAAACATAATGAGATAGCTATGAAAGTATTAAAGGAAAATAAAGGGTGATATTTTATAATCTTGATGTGAGGAAGTCTTTTCTAAGGAAGAGCATAAAACCCAGAGACCATAAAAGAAAAGGATGGATAGGTTTCACTACATCAAATTAAATCTTTTGTAGAGTGAAAGATATTATAAACAAAGTTAAAAGATAAGAATGAATGGAGTCACATATTTGGCAAAGAAAAGAGAAAAGATGAATATCAAAAACACATAAAGAACTCCTTAAAAGAAGCCCAAATATCTCAATAAAAAATAAAAGGCTGTGGGGGAACTTATAGAAGAAGAAATAAATAAAACACCCAATGGCATATGCAAAGATGTTCAGCCTCACTGGTAAACAGGGATACAAATCAAAACCATAGATGGTTATTATTTTTCTAACCAACCAGATTGGCCACAATTAAAATGATTCATAATATCCAGTTCTGATGAAGTTGCAGGAAAATGAGCACCCTCATGCACTATTTATGAGAGTGCAAATTGGTAATTTTTTCGAGGGCAATTTGTCACTATGTTAGCAATTTAAATATGCACACCCTTTGACCTAGCACCTCTTATTCCAGGAAATCTCTTTTAGAGGAATGTGGGAAAGCCATGGGGAAGGGAGATGGATGTAAACGGGGAGATCAGAAGCAGGCTGAACCGCAAGGAAGAGCTAGCACCCCATGGAGATGGGCTGGAACCCACGCCAGCTTTTCACTGCTTCCAGTCTTGCTGATGTAGGTGTCCTGCAGAAGCTGGGGCCCTTTGTCACAGAGCAAAACACAAGCGCTTGGCTCAGGGGTTGCAGAAGCTGATGGAGGACCCAGGGGAAGGTTGAGAAGTTCAAGTCCAGCTGCTGCTTCACCTCCAAGGAGGTAAGTCAGCAGATCAGCAACTATGTATATGAACTAGAAAATGGCAACTGCTTTCCTTCCGCCCTCCAAATATCCCCCCATATCTCCCCTATGGCCCGCTCTAAAGGAAACAGAAGAAAGCACATTCTGGGAAGTATAATTCAGCCCAGCCAAGTGGACACATTGCAAATTGGACATATGAGCGGATACCTGTCGGTGCATCATTGTTTGTATCAGGAAAAATTGGAAACAACTTTAATGACCTTTGTTAGGGGAATGGGCAATAAAGTTATGGTGTACATATACCATGAAATACTATGCAGCACTTAAAAACAATGAGACCAAAAAAAGGCGGGGAGGGGAATGTCTGTGTGGCTCAGTTGGTTAAGCCTCTGGCTTCCATTCAGGTCCTGATCTCACAGCTCATGAGTTCGGGCCCACATTGGGCTCTGTGCTGACAGCTCCGAGCCTGGAGCCTGCTTCGGATTCTGTGTCTCCCTCTCTCTCTCTGCCCCTCCCCTGCGCACTCTCTGTTTCTCTCAAAAATAAACACTAAAAAAGTAAAAAACAATGGGATCACCACAATGACATGCCACTACACACCCACCACAATGCCTAACAGGAATAAAACTGACAATACTAAGTGTTCACAAGAATGGGTAGTAATGGGCACTCTGTACGTTGTTTGTGGAAGTGTAAAATGGTACAGCCACTTTGGAAAATAGTGTGGTATTTGCTTATGAAACTAAACATACACCTACCCCATGAACCAGCAATTCTGTTCTTAGGTATCTACTCAAAGAGAAATAGGAATTTATGTGCAGTGATCTTCCTGGGTCTCAGGTTTTCGTTCCTGTGTCTGCCAGCTCACTCCTATCCCGTGACGACAAAGCCTGCTATGACTTCCTCCCTTACCTCTGCCCGTAGCTGTGTCCTTGAGACTCTGCCACCATGTTCCAGGAGTGCCTGGTTCAGGGCTCCATCCTGCAGAAGGTGCTGGGGGTGCTTAAGGATCTCATTAAGGAGGCCCCCTGGGACAGAAGGAGGAGCGGTGTAAACCTGCCGAGCACAGATTCCTCCCACGTCTCCCTGATGCAGCTCACCCTGCCTGTGGGCTTCCACATGTGTCGCTGCCACCGCAACTTGACCATGGACATGAACCTCACCAGCATGTCCAAATTACTAAAATGTGCCGGCAATGAAGACATCATTTCACTAAGAGCTGAAGATCATGCGGACACCCTGGCACTAGTATTTGAAACTCCAAATCAAGAAAAGGTTTCAGGGGTGCCTGGGTGGTTCAGCTGGTTGGGCGTCTGACTTTAGCTCAGGTCGTGATCTCATGGTTGGTGAGTTCCAGCCCCGCGTCAGGCTCTGTGCTGACACTGAGAGCCTGGAGCCTGCTTCGGATTCTGTATCTCCCTCTCTCTCTGCCCCTCCCTGGCTCACAGTCTGTCTCTCTCTTTCTCTCTCAAAAATAAACAGACATTAAAAAAATTAAAAAAGAAAAGAAAAGGTTTCAGATTCTGAAACGAAGGTAATGGCTTTAGGTGTTGAACAACTTGGAATTCTAGAACAGGAGTATAGCTGTGTAGTAAATATGCCTTCTGGTGAATGTGCACGTATATAGGGAGATCTCAGTCATATTGGAGATGCTGTCGTAATTTCCTGTGCAAAAGATGGAGTACTAGGAGGTAGAAATACTAAGTTTTCACACACAAGTAATGTCGATAAAGAGGAGGAAGCTGTTACCATAGAGACGAATGAGCTAGTTTGGCTAACTTCTTTTTGCACTGGTACCTGAACTTCTTTACAAAGCCATTCCACTCTCTCCTACAGTGACACCCAGTATGTCTGCAGATGTATCCCTTGGTGTAGAATGTAAAATTGCTGATATGGGACATTTAAAGTACTATTTGGCTCCCAAGATCAAGGATGGAGAAGGATCTTAGGCATTCTTAAAATCTAAGAAAATGAAATTAAGCACTTTGCAAATTACTTCTTAGATGCCAACATGTACTTAAGTCTCTTCTGTCACCAAATTTGTACTGCTGAGCGCATATGTAGATATTTTCTGTAAATACTCTATTTTTCCTCCATTCCTTATAATCTGTTTAAAGAACAGTCCAAAGTCCAAAGTCAAATCTGATCTTGTTAACCTAGAGATATTTCTGTCTTACCTAGAAATACTCATGATTTTCATAGCAAAAGGGTTTTGACTCTAAATGCAGTTTTAAGAATTTTTTTTCCAATTTAGGGTCACCTGGGTGGCTCAGTCGGTTAAGTATCCAACTCTTGATTTCAGCTCAGGTCATGATCTCAGGGTTCGTGAGATCCAGCCCTGTGTGGGGCTCTGTGCAGACAGCACAGAGCCTACTTAGGATTCTATCTGCTTCTCCCCCACTCACATGTGTGTCTGCTCTCCCTCTCCTCTCTCTCAGAATAAATATTTGTAAAAAAATTTTTTTAACGTTTATTTATTATTGAGAGACAGAGAGACACAGAGCATGAGCAGGGGAGGGGTAGAGAGAGGGGGAAAGACAGAATCTGAAGTAGGCTCCAGGCTCTGAGCTGTCAGCACAGAGCCCGATGTGGGGCTCAAACTCACAAACTGCGAGATCATGACCTGAGCCGAAGTTGGTCGCTTAACCAACTGAGCCACCCAGGGGCCCCTCTCAGAATAAATATTTTTTAAAAAGAATTGTTTTCAATTTAAATAAAAGTTATTTGAATTTCAAACATCAAAAAACTTATGTGCAGGGGCACCTGGGTGGCTCCGTCAGTTAAGCATCCGACTTCGGCTCAGGTCAGGATCTCACGGGTCATGGGTTCAAGCCCTGTGTCAGGCTCTTCTGGGCTGACAGCTCAGAGCCTGGAGCCTGCTTTGGATTCTGTGTCTCCCTCTCTCTCTGCTCCTCCTCTGCTCATTCTCTTTGTCTCAAGAATAAACACAAAACAACAACAACAACAAAAAACTGAGATAAAAAAAAGTTATGTACATAAAAAGATATACAAAAATGTGCATATTCATAATAGCCACAACCTGGAGACAGATCAAGGGCCCATCAATAGGAGAACAAATATATAAACTCTTCTATATTCATGTAGTGGAATAGCATTCAATGATACAAAGGAATCACTACTACATGTAACAATATGGGTGAATCTCAAAAACATTATGCCAAATGAAACAACCCTTACACAAAATAACACATGTTTTATAATTCCACTTATATGAAATTTTACAACAGGTAAAACTAAACTTTTATGGAATAAAATTGGAAGAAATTTTATTTCTTCTTATCTGCCTATAGAAGATTAGGGTCAGGGATTGACCTGGAAGGGAGCAAGAGGGAACTTGCTGGGGTGATGATAATGTTCTATGTCTTCACAGAGGGTTTGATTACACAAATGTATGAAATCTTAAAATCTCAGCAAAAGTAGACTTTAAGATTTGTACATCTCATTGTACATATATTTTACCTTGAATGAAAATGTGTATGCAAACCTTAAATGCTAATTAATTATATGTATGATGCTTTTTTTAGGGGAAAGTGTACTGATGTCTGCAATTTACTTTGGATCCATCAAAAAGGAAAATGAATGGGTGAAGGAAGTGAGGGATGGACAGATATGAAATAAAGCAAGTCTAAGAAAATGTTAATGGTAGGGTCTAGGTCATGAGTACACAGGCATTCACTGTAAAGTTCTTCCAACTTTGTTGTATGATTGAAAATGTTTATAACATTTGGAAAAAATGAGATTGAATACGTGTATACTAATATTAGAGATATCCAAAACATATTGTTAAAAAACAAGCCTCAGAGGAAATGTATAGTATGATATGCACGTAAAACAACTAAGCAAAACAAAAACTTCACTTCTGTGAGTAAATTAATAGAGGATACATATTCAACTATTAACAATGGTGACCTTTGGGGAAGGAAGTAGAATGAGAGGGTTGGAATCTTAACTTGGTTCCCTAGAAAGCAAAGCCTAGGGCAAAAGCTTATGTGCTAACACTTTCGGGGATAGTGCAGTTCTAGGGAAGCAGGAGTGAGGGGCAAAAGACAGTAAGGCAGGGAAGGGAGACAATAAAGATGTAGAGGTATCACTGAGCTGGCCCAGCTTTATAGCAAGCACCAGTGATTATTTGGTCTCAAGAGAGGTCATCAGAGATGCTGTATAAACCTACTGTATCTTTCAACTGTCCATGGTGGGGAGGAAGGGAGAAGAATTTATATGCTCATTGCTGTATTTCACTAGACAAAGCATTCACCCCCAAAGGCATCAACTCTCCCCACATTTTTGGAACCAGCCTGGCCAGCCAGTCTGCAAGCATGGGTGTTGAGTAGGTTGTATGGAATATTGTGTCTTAGCAGCAACAGATAAGCCCCAAAGGTGATTCTGAGGCCCAAGGCAAGAATGGGTCATGCCTGTGAGCAACATGGTGGGCCAGGAGTAGTCCCCATGGTAAGCCCTCCAGGATAAACCAGTAGAGCACCAAGGCAATTTCTCCTCTGCCTTAGGAGCGTGACAGGCCTCCTCCCTGCCGACTAGAGGAATGTACTTACTACCAGGCAATCGTTTCAGGGGCCTTCAATAACGGTGAGAGAAAAGACCACTGAGCACATCTGGGGAAATGCATAATTGGGATCCAGCACAACCGATCTTGGTAAGCGAAGACTTTCACTTTTAGCCATGTATACTTCTGCATTGCTTAAATCTTTTACAAGACTGCATTCACAAATTGCTTGTGTAATTAAAAAAAAAAAACAACAAAATCAAAATGTGACAGTCTTTGTGTAATATTTTGTAGCCAAATATAGTAGGGAGATAAACAGAATGAATTATGGAAATGTTAGCCTAGGGGCGTCTGGGTGGCTCAGCCAATTAAGCCACCGACTCTTGATTTCGGCTCAGGTCATGATCTCACGGTTCCTGAGATCGAGCCCCCCCCCCCCCCCATCTCAGTCTCTCTCTGCCCTTCCCCGCTCATTCACTCATGCTCCCTCTCTCAAAATAAATAAATAAACATAAAAAAGGGAAATGCTAGCTTAATATTACCTGAACCAATAAGTTTAAATAAGATATTATTTTAGGTGGACTAATACATTAAATGAAACAAAGTGAGATTTAATTTTTATTTCCTTTGTAAATAGTCTTAGGGAAATAAATTCAAAACTGGGAAAATAGTTCATTGTGATGATGTATTCTGAATTGTGGCATGGGTATGGATTTATGGTCACTGGAATAATAAGCATACGAAGTACGGGTTTCTACTTCTGGGATAAGGGTAACATAATCACATTTGTTAAAGAGTTAGTAAAACATCACAGGAATAGGCCCATCTTGTCCTCTTAGCTCTCTGTTAGTCTCTGATCTCCCTGGTCACCAGGAGTCTTAACAGCCTATTTCCCCTAAGCCCCACACCCCTCCTTATTAAATTTTGGTAAGTTTTTCTCATTTGATTATCTCAGATAACACATGATCCTCCTACTTAGTTACAGTTCTTGGTGATGAAAACATTCATTTGGGGGCTCCTGGGTGACTCAGTCAGTTAAGCGTCTGACTTCAGCTCAGGTCATGATTTCATGGTTGTGGGTTCAAGCCTCATGTGGGGCTCTGTGCCGTCAGCTCAGAGCCTGGAGCCTGCTTCGAATTCTGTGTCTCCCTCTCTCTCGGCCCCTCCCCCGCTCATGCTCTGTCTGTCTCTCTCTCTCAAAAATGAATAAACGTTAAAAAAATTAAAAAGGAAAACACACATTTGTTCCTTAAATGTAGCAATTTATCACATTATTGTCTAAATCTACCCTTCTTTGCCCTTTTTTGGTGAAAAGAGAAGGACCCTGTAAGCATGTCTTCTTTGTTAGCTGGAACAATGTTAGTCCTTGTTAATAGAGGGCACTGGAGAGACACTGCAATAGCAGAGGCAGGGGCTCTGGCTCTGGTTTATCTTTGTTCTTGATCCTAAACCAGGGGAGTGGTGCTCACTCACATTACAGCAAGTTATACTGGCCTGTAGGTGGGTGGTCTCTGACCCTCCAGTTCAGGCCTGTGGCACCTCAGTGAACTTTATCATCCAGTGAGCTGCAGAGAAATCATCAGTCATCTAAATCTCCTTCTTGGCAGGAGAGACGGGAGGGTCTTGTAATTTTGTTCCTTGCTAGCCCGCTCTTGTTTTTTGTTTGTCTGTTGTTTTGCCACTAGTTATTCCTGTTTTCTTTGAAGTTCTCTTTTACCCTTTTAGTAGATAATCACCTGTGATAGTTAATTTTATGTGTTGAATCAATTTAGAGGGTAGTTTTTGATGAGAGTAACATTTAAATTGGTGAACTTTGGGTAAAGCAGATTACCCTCCATAATGTAGGTGGGGCTTATCCAATCAGTTGAAGAACAAAAAGACTGGCCTTTCTGAGTAACAGGGATTTTACCAGCAGACTGCCTTTGAACTGGAAATGGAACATTGGCTCTTCTAGGTCTCAAACCTCCTCCTGCTCCTCCTCCTTCTTCTTTTTTTTTAGGCTTATTTATTTTTGAGACAGGTGGGGGGGGGAGGAGAGAGAGAGAATCCAAAGCAGGCTCTGCACCATCAGCACAGAGTCCAACATGGGGCTCGAACCCACGAACTGCAAGATTATGACCTGGGTCAAAATCAAGAGTAGGTCGCTTAACTGACCGAGCCACCCAGGAGCCCCAGGGTCTTGAACCTTCTGACCTGCAGTGCAGATTTGGACTTGACAACCTTCATAATCATGTAAGCCAATTCCTTATAATAAATCTCTTTATATAAGTAAATAAAAAAATTTTTTTGTGTGTAAATAAATATATATATACCTTTCCCCAATTAATAATTCTTTATAGTGGGGTGCCTGGTTGGCTCAGTCAGTTAAGCGTCTGACTCTTGATTTCGGCTCAGGTCATGATCTCACAGTTGTGAGATCAAGCCCTGTGTCAGGCTCCACACCGGGCATGGAGCCTGCTTGTGATTCTCTCTCTCCCTCTGCCTCTCTCCTCCACTCTCTCACTCTCTCTCAAAAAAAATAGAATTCTCTATATTAAAGTTTCCATGCTTAAATTCATGGTGTGCTTTCTGTCTCCTGATGAGACATTGATTGATACCAGCTGATATCAGGCCACACACATGAAGATGATCATAGTAAGATAAGATACAGTACCTTCTTTCAGTAGTTGAAAGAAATGGACAAAGGAAAAGCTATGAAAACATTACATAAGAACAATGATGGACATGCTTGTTAGGGCCATGCAGAAGCAGAGAGGAAGGAAGACCCACCTCATGGGATATATCATAAGGCTTCACAGGATGGATGATGTCTGAACTGAATCTTGAAGGAAAATACTTTTCCAGGAAAATGAAGGTACAGAGTAGCATAATCCAGATGGAGGGGAGAAAGCATGTCCAGAGGCAAGAGGAAGCACATTACATACTGGTAGCTTCCTGAAGCTGGGGAACAGGAGGCAGGAGAGAATGGTAAGGAACATGAAAGACATCGTGAGCCACTTTAAGTAGTTTGCATTTAGAGTTCCAGGCCAGAGATTTTCAACCTAGTTTGCATCAAGACACCCACCACAGATAATATTCATATTCACAACAATTCCATACCTGAGCCAGGTTTTTGCTGCAACACCCCTCCCCTAGTTCAAGGGTGTAACAAAGCATCCGTAATTTATAGTTGCTGCATCCAAAAATGGAACATTGGTAATGCTTGCTCCTTACTGTCTATAGCATAGATAAAATAGGCTGTGGGGTACACAAAATTCCTGGCTCTTACCCCAACTCTTTCTCTTCCATTTAGGAAAATATAGCAGAATGCATATGTTCCCCTCTACCTTCTCCAACTGCTCTGATCCACCTACCAAGTAATCCAAAGGATTGACAACTTTGAGTAGGGCCCAAAGAAATTAAAATATTTCCAACAGGTTCAGGCTGCAGTGCAGAGAGCAAAAACCCAGGCTGTCAGTACTGAAAGACTAATATGGGGGCGCTGCCAACTCCTGCTGGGGGATTAAAGATGGGGGTGAATTGACTACAGCACGTGAGCATTCTCTCTGCCAGCCTCTCTTCCAAATACTCAAGGCTAAGGAATTACAAGCTAAGAGGATACCTTATCCCAATGCTGCTTCTGCTAAGGAGTTGAAAGGTAAAAGCTCAGAAGGGCTGCCGGTCCACAGTGACAGCAAATGGGAAGGATCCAGAGCAGTTTGGTGGTGCCTGGCACTCCCTTCTCTGAAGCTACTCCCTTCCCTCTCCTTAAACTCATTTCGACTACATTAGTCATTTTTGCTCCAGTAACAACCAACCTCAAAATCGCTGTGGCTTCCAACAGAGGCTGGCAAACTTCTTCTGTGAAGGGCCAGATAGTAAATATTTTGGGCTTTGTGGGACATATGGTGTCTGTTGCAGCGACTCAGTTATGCCCTTAGAGCAAGGAAGCAGCAGTAGACAATATGCAAACAAGTAAGTGTGTCTACGTTCTGATGAAACTTGATGAATCTAAAATTTGAACTTCATATGGTTTTTATGTCCCAAATCTCATCCTTCTTTTGATCATGTTTTATTGAGATATACCTCACATATAACATTATATTAGTTTCAGGTGTATAACATAATGATTTGATATTTGTGTATATTTCAAAATGATCACCTCAGTAAGTCTGGTTAATACCCATCACCACACTGTTACACATTTTTTTTCCTCATGCTGAGAACTTTTAAGGTTTATGCTTTTAGCAACTTTTAAATACACAATATGATTAACAACAGTCACCACATGTTCACTACAGTCCCATGACTTATTTCATAACTTGAAGTTCATAACCTTTGACCCCTTTCACCCATTTTGCCCCCCACCCCACCTCCCATCTCTGGCAACCACCGATCTGTTTTCTGTATCTATGAATTTGTTTTGTTTTGTTAGATTCCACATATAGGTGAGGTCATATGGTATTTGTCTTTCTCTGACTTATTTCACTTAGCATTATGTCCTCAACGCCCATCCAGATTGTTGCAAATGGCAAAACTTCCTTCTTTTTTATGGCTGAATAATATTCCAGTGTGTGTGTGTGTGTGTGTGTGTGTGTGTGTGTGTGTGTGTGTGTATCACATCACATTTTCTTTATCCATTCATCCGTGCATGGACACACTTAGGTTGCTTCCATGTCTTGGCTATCGTAAATAATGCTATAATGAACGTGAGGTGCATATGTCTCCTCAAGTTAGTGTTTTCGTTTTCCTTGGATAAATATCCTAAAGCGGAATTGCTGGATCATATGGTAGTTCTATTTTTAGTTATTTTGAGGAACATCCATACTGTTTTCCACAGTGCCTGCACCAGTTTACGTTCCTACCAGCCGTGCACAAACTTTCCCTGGTCTCCACATCCTCAGCAACACTTGTTTTCTTATCTTTCTGGTAACAGTCATTCTAACAGGAGTGAGGTGATGTCTCATTGTGGTTTTGATTTGCATTTCTCTGGTGGTGACGGATGTTCAGCACCTTTTCATGTACTCATTGGCCACCCATGTGCCTTTTTAGGAAAAATTTCTATTCAGATCCTCTGCCCATTGGTTTGGTTTTGTCAGACTGGTTTTGATTTTCGGTTTTTGGTTTTTGTTTTTGCTATTGAGTTGTATGAATTCATTATATATTTTGGATATTAATTCCTTATCAGATATATGATTTGCAAATATTTTCTCCCATTCAGTAGGTTGCCTTTATTTTGTTGAGCATTTTCTTTGCTGTGCAGAAGTTTTTTAGTTTGATGTTGTCCCAGTTGTTTATTTTTGCTTTTGACACCTTGGCTTTGGGGTCAAATCCAAAAAGTCATTGCCAAGTCCCATGTCTAAGGAGCTTACAGCCTACAGTTTCATCTAGGAGTGTTATGGTTTTAGGTCTTACATTGAAGTCTTTAATTCATTTTGAGTTAATTTTTGTGTATGATAGAAGATAATGGTCCAGTTTCAATCTTTTGCTGTCTAGTTTTCCCAATACCATTTATTGAAGAGATGGCCCTTTCTCCATTGTGTGTTCTTGGTTCCTTTGGTGTAAGTCTCGTTAATATATGACTTATGAACCATATACTACCTTTCAACTTTTCAAAAATGAAAAAAATTCTTAGCTTATGGACCTTACAGAAACAGACAGTAGATTGGATTTGGCCCATAGGCTGTAGTTTGCAAACCCTTGGTTTACAACCACCAACATATATTTTTTGCTGTCTTTACAAGTTGGTGATTATAGGTCAGCTTCCATGGCTCAAAGTACCTCACTCTGGGACCCAGGTTGGGCTATAAAAGCAGCCCCTATTTGACTCACACTATTTTTTAAAATGTTTATTTATTTATTTAGAGAAAGAGAGAGAGAGCGCATGTGAGCAGGGGAGGAGCAGAGAGAGGGAGAGAGAGAATTCCAAGTAGGATTTGTGCTGCTAGTGCAGAGCCTGATGCGGGGCTTGAACCCACAAACTGTGAGATCATGACTTGAGCTGAAACCAAGAGTCGGACGCCCAACTGACTGAGACACCCAGGCGCCCCTGGGTCACATATTTATGTGGCAGAGAAGAAGAACAAGAGCACTGGTGGAAACATATGATGTGCCCTAAAGCTCCTGCTCAGAACTGGCATGCTGTCACTGTTCATACTCCGTTGGCCCAGGCAAGTCACAAAACCAAACTAGACAATGGGTCCGGGAACTGCACTCTGTCTCCGGAGAGGCAGTGAACATCACACAGCAATGGGTGGTGACATATAATCCTCTCAGAATGAAAGAAGGGAATAGTTGGAAAGGCTAATACAATATATCACTCTGAACCAATACCCATTTCCACTGTGCATTAGGACAATACTGGTCAATGTGTGGTTCACAGACTGATGTCCCAGTCTGTAATAAGTACAGAAAGTGAAAGTAAGTGAAAAAATGTAAGAAGTTTTATACAATAAAGACGCCTACAAACAAAAGCAATCTGGTTCTTCAACACAGTTTGAGAAGCACTTCATTAGCCAACACAATAGCCAATACTTTCAGGGGACATGAATTCATGAGCCAATATACAACCAGTATGAGAGAAACAATAAACTGAACCTCTCTGTCTCTCTGTCTCTCTCTCTCTTTCACACACACACACAAGCACATATATATATAATGTAAGAACTATTGGAATAAAATAAAAAATTTAAAATAAGGATGATAAAAATACTTAGAGAACAGATTATATTAACATATGAGGTAATGAGAAATCATAAAAAAGAACCAAGAAGAAATATGAGAATTGAAAATAGAAAGAACACAAAAGATAGAATAAATAGAGGGATAGATGTGACTGAAGAAAAATTAGTAAATTTCAAGATCATATTGAGGAACTTTCCATAAGATAGCAAGAAAGGACAAAAAGATAAGGAATATAAAAAGAAGTCAAGAGACATGGAGAACAGGAATAAAAATGCCAACATCTGAACAATTAGGGGTTCCAGAAGGCAGGTGAAAAAACATGGAGAGGAATAAATTATTTTTTGAATAGTGAAGGTAACCTTCCCAGAATTAAAGAAGGATGAAAGGTCTTAGACTAAAAGGACCCATAGAGTGCCGAACAGGAGCATTAAGACAAAAATCTACACTCAGACACATTATAACAAAATATAAGACTATCAAATGTAAAATGCAAGAATATCAAAGACAAGAGAAAATTGTAAGGGAATTGTAAAAGAAGAATTCTATGGGAAGAGGGGTGCCTGGGTGGCTCAGTTGCTTAATCATCATGACGCATCAGGCTCTGTGCTGACAGCTCAGAGTCTGGAGCCTGCTTTGAATTCTGTGTCTCCTCTCTCTGCCCCTCCCCCACTCACTCTCTGTCTCTTAGAAATGAATAAACTTTAAAATTTTTTTTTCAACGTTTATTTATTTTTGGGACAGAGAGAGACAGAGCACGAACAGGCGAGGGGCAGAGAGAGAGGGAGACACAGAATCAGAAACAGGCTCCAGGATCTGAGCCGTCAGCCCAGAGCCCGACGCGGGGCTCGAACTCACGGACCGTGAGATCGTGACCTGGTTGAAGTCGGACGCTTAACCGACTGCGCCACCCAGGCGCCCCGAAATGAATAAACTTTTTAAAAAGTTTAAAAAAAAAGAATTCTATGGGAAGATAAAGAGTGAGTTGGTATCATACTACCTAACAGCAACACTGGATGCAAGATAAGAATAAAGCGATATGTTTTATAGTATCACAGGAAGAGAACTTTGATTCTAGAATTTTATATTCAGTAAAATTGTCATTCAAATGTTAGAGCATGATAAAAATATTTTCCGGTACACAATGCTTTGGAAGCTTTGCCACACAAACATTGAAAATAGTATTGAAGAAAGAACTTGAGATGAGATACAAATCCCAGAGATGCTCCAAGAGATTGGAGAAATATGAGTGTTCAAGTGCTTTGGGGTGCCTGGCTGGCTCAGTCGGTACAGCATGTGGCTCTCGATCTTGGGGTCCTGAGTTCAAGCCCCATGTTGGGCCTAGAGTTTACTTAAAAAAAGAGAGAGAGAGGGGCGCCTGGGTGGCTCAGTCAGTTGAGCGTCCAACTTCGGCTCAGGTCACGATCTCGCGGTCCATGAATTCGAGCCCCACTTCAGGCTCTGGGCTGACAGCTCAGAGCCTGGAGCCTGCTTCTGATTCTGTGTCTCCCTGTCTCTCTGCCCCTCCCCCATTCATGCTCTGTCTCTCTCTGTCTCAAAAATAAATAAACGTTAAAAAAAAATTTAAAAAAAAGAGAGAGAGAGAGTATTCAAATACTTTTGTAAAGTTTATCTTTGTTTTTAAAGAAAAGGGGTTGTATCAAATAAGGTGAAAAGAGAAAACACATCTATAACAAATAATATCAATTCTCTGAAAAAAAAGAGAGATGAGCATATGCTTAAGTACTTTCTTATTAAGGTGAAGAAATAAATATTGATACATTTAATTATTCACAGGAGTAAAAAACATGAATATAGGTAATAAATTAAAGACAACCACAACATGAACAAAATATAAATATATAACTTTTAAATCAGGAGAAGAAAACTCAATCTAACCAATAGACTAAAGAGAAGAACAGTAAAAATAGAATAAAAGGAATAAAACATAAAGCAAATGTAAAATATGACAGAAGTAAATCTTAACTGCAAATACAATAATTGCATTAAATTCAAAACTAAAAGGCTGAAATTCTCAGACTAGCTTTTAAAAATCCAACAATATAATTTATCAAAGCATATACTTAAAATAAAAAGAAATGGAAAGGTTGAAAATAGGATAGAAAAAGCTATGCCAGGGGTGCCTGTGTGGCTCAGTAGGTTAAGCATCCAATTTTGGCTCAGGTCATGGTCTTATGGTTTGTGAGTTCAAACCCTGCATTGGGCTCTGTGTTGACAGCTCAGAGCCTGGAGCCTGCTCTGGATTCTGTGTCTCCCTCTCTCTCTGCCCCTCCCCTGCTCTCCCTCTCTCTCTCTCTCTCCAAAATATATTAAAAAAGAAAAAGCTATGCCAGGCATATACAAATCAAAAGAATCTAGAAGGCAATAATCCTAATATGTAATAAAATAGGACTTAACGTAAAAAACAAATCATAAAAGACAAAACATATTATGGGACATAACACAGGAAGGAGAGGAAGGATATTATAAATGCCAACTATTCCCTGTGACCAGTTTTAGAAACAAGGACTGTAGTAACTATACACATTTTCTTTCTTGGTTACAGAATATCATATTATGATTTAATGGATAAGACATGAATATTTCTCAGAGAATGATGTAGTTCTTCATGAGTCATTGGGTATTCCCTTTCACTGAGATAATGAGAATTTTTTTCTATGACAGTTGAATTATATTAGGCGGGAACATTTTGTTACTTTTTTTTTTAAATTTAAGTATGGTAAGTTTGTACAGATAACTAGTACACAAAATGATGGACTGTGGCATATACTGTGTATTAGCTCATTTAACACACTCTCCAATCCCCTTGTATTCCTTCCTATACTGCATAGGCTGGAAAGCTAAAAACTACATTTCCCAGACTCCCCTGAAGTTATTTTTCAAATAGATGCATCCTTGTGAGATTGAAATGGAGGAAAGGAGAAATGTGAGGCAAAAGCCATGGCTCTGGGTATATTAGCTATTCTTGCAAGCCTAGTTTGAAGGGGCTGGTTCTTCTAGGGCAGCTTGGCAGAGATTTCAATGTCTGTTCCCAATGTCATAGTATTAGGTGGTGGCAGCATTTGGGATCCTATGACAATAGTCACATGGTATGGTTGGGAGTTTCTCATGGTTGATGTTGTCCTGAACTTTCAGCATCTAAGCATGATTCTCTGGCCCACCGGGATATTCATAAATCGCACAATGTTGTCTAATAAAAAGCTCTTTCAGTTTAAAGTACCCTGAGTGGATTCTATTCTCTACAAGTAACAATACTGACTCTAGGAGACTGTTAGTGGTCCCTCAACATCTTTTCTTTCTTCCTTAGTAAGAGAATGTTTAACTATACATTGTAAAGACCGTATTTCCCAGATTCTCTTGCAGCTAGATGTGACCACGTGACTAAGTGCTGACCAATGGGATGTAAATGAAAGTGTGATGTGGCAGATTCCAGCAATCTTCCTTAAGTGACAGCAAATATATGCCTTTTACCCATTCTTCTCCTTTTCTCTATCTTCTTTGAGAGTTGGCGGTCCATTTTAGAATAGGAGCATTAGGGCCACAAGCTAGGTATGGTGGAACAGAAACTTGGTAAAAGGCTTGGTTCCCTGAAGGCTTCATAGAATGGAGCTCCTATACTAGCCTTGAATCATCCACCTCCAGGTTTTTTATGTGAGAGAAAAATAAACTTATGTTTTGTTGAAGCCATTGTTATTTTAGATTGTCACTCTCAGCCAAATCTAATTCAATGAATCAATGACCAATAAACCATCACCCCAATTCAGAAAATATATACCCTTCCTTTCTGCCCATTAATCCCTTGTTCATATTTAGGGATTAGGTAAAATTTTCATGTCATCCAGTCTCTCATGTGAATCCACATCTTACAGTAACTCCCAAGGGTATAGTTCCTTAAATACAGCTCCTTGAAGATGGTCCCTCTTGATCTGAAGACCCAGGAACTAAAGAGAAAAGTTATCTGTTTCATGCTTACCCAACTGGCAGTCGTGGTACATATGGGATAAGCACTATGGACATTCCTGTTCAAAAGGGATGAAAATGCAGGCACAAATCAATCACTGGTCCATAGTAATTCTGAAATCTATCTGGACAAATGTTGGAAATTCCTTGATTAGAACTCAAGGCCTGGGGTTAATCATCCATGGCTCTTGGTTCTACTCTCTGGGCTCTTGATTCTGCCCTCTGAGTCATCCTTCCTTTTGCATGGGAAACAATTCCAATTTGCAACTATGTAGTTTTCTTTAAATTTTTTTTTTTAACGTTTATTTATTTTTGAGACAGAGAGAGACAGAGCATGAATGGGGGAGGGTCAGAGAGAGGGAGACACAGAATCTGAAACAGGCTCCAGGCTCCGAGCTATCAGCACAGAGCCCGACGCGGGGATCGAACTCACCGACCGCGAGATCATGACCTGAGCCGAAGTCGGCCGCCCAACCGACTGAGCCACCCAGGCACCCCGCAACTATGTAGTTTTCACAGATTGCATTCTACCAGCAGAATTTTGGGGGTCAGAAGGTGTCTTTTCATTTTGTATTGCCTCTGATCCTTTCAGTCCAAGTGGGCAGCGTTCTTCCAAACACTTCTGAAAAACATGGGGCTCTCGCGAATCTTCTTGAAGTTCACTCCATTAGAGAAAAGGTATCCTCACAAAGTTCTTCAAGATAAACCCTTCTCTGCCTTGAGCTTCTGTTGAGGAACAGTAAGCTTAAGTTTCTTAGAATTCTACTGTTTGAGGGGCTCAGGTCATGAGCTCACGGTTCATGGGACTGAGCCCTGAGTTGGGCTCCTGCACTGACAACATAGCCTGCTTGGGTTTCTCTCTCTCCCTCTCTCTCTCTGCCCCTACCCTGCTTGCTCTCTCTCTCTCAATAAATAAATAAATAAACTTAAAAAGGAATCCAACTCTTTAAATGAGGGTCCCTGAGTCGCATCCTTAAATCTTTAAAGGGCTTTTTATCTAAATGAACAATACTCTGAGGTAATACCTTCAATCTTTCTTAGATCTTGGCAAAGGATTTTAATGCTACTCCCTTCACTTCACCTTTGGACTGTGTTTTCCTGGATTTAATATTTGCTCAGAAGCCATTTCTTAATTTTAGCACCATTTGCCACCTGGAGAGGCTAGAAATTTTCCAGAAAGTTCTGGAAACCAGAAAATTCTGGCTTCCTTTTGTCAAATAGTCCTTCCTTTACCTTATCTCTTTCCTTTCATATTTTACTACAAGTAGCAAGAAGAGACCAGGCAGCCCCTTCAACATTCTGTTTGGGAATCTCCTTAGCTAGATTACCTGATTTATTAGGTACATTTTCCACTTTTCACCTTACTGCAGGCAATAGTGCTGCTAAATTTCTGCCAACACATCACAAGGACCGCTTTTCTTTCAGTGTCCAATCAGATTTGTATGGCTTTCCTTCAAGCCCTCACTGGCAGCTTCCTCAAAGGCCATCAGGACTCTAATATTTTTTGAAAGAGTCAAGTTTCATTAACACTCATCTTTCAAAGTCCTTCCATTTTCCCCCAATGCCCAGTTCCAAAGTCACATTTTTTAGGTTTTTGTTATGGTAGCATTTTTAGGTACGACAATGTGTATAAGTTATCTATTGCTGCATAACAAATTGCCCCCACAACTTAATGGCTTAAAAGGACAAATATTAATTACTTCACAAGATTTCTGAGGGTCAGGAATCTGGAAGCAGGTTAGCTGGTTGGTCCGGCTCAGGGTCTCTTGCAAGGTTTCACTCAAGTTGTTAGCTGGGACTGCAGTCTGCTGAAGGCTTGTCTGGGGCTGGAGGATCCATTCCAAGGTGGCATACTCTCATGGCTGTTGGCAGAAAGCCTCAGTTCATCTCCATGGACACCTGAGGATACTGGCTTCTCCCAGAACAACAGATCCAAGACAGAGAAAGAACAAGCAGGAAGCTGTTTTGCTTTTATCACCAAGACTCTGAAATCACACACTATCATTTCTACTTTATTCTATTCTATAGAAGTGAGTCACTAAGTCCAGCTCACACTCATGCAGAGGGGAATTAGGATTAACGTCTTGAAGGGAACAGTGCCAAAGAATATGTAAGCATTAAAAAATCACCATGACTAGGGGCACCTGGGTGGTTCAGTTAGTTAAGCGTCTTACTTTGGCTCAGGTTATGATCTCACCGTCTGTGAGTTCAAGTCCTGTGTTGGGCTCTGTGCTGACAGCTCAGAGCCTGGAACCTGCTTCTGATCTGTGTTCCCTCTCTCTCTGCCCTCCCTTGCTCATGCTCTGTTCTCTCTCTCTCAAAAATAAACATAAAAAATTTTTTAAAACCACCATGACTATCCATGTTCTTGTCCTTGCCCTCTAGCTCCAATGGAGATAGTGGAGTTTTCACTTTTCCTATCTAGGCGCTGCTCCTCTGTTTGAGATTTTGATCTCTTTCTCCCTCAATTACACAAATTCAGCCACTATTAGTTATTCTTCTTGTATATTTAATCTCTTTTGTCTTCACGCTTTCCATTAGCATTTAAACACATTTTTAAGTCTTTTACCATATTGCCTTCTAGCTAATACCCTCTCTCTTTGCTAGTAGTTTTATTTATTTATTTATTTATTTACTTACTTACTTACTTAATTTATTTGAGAGAGAGAGAGGGAGAAGTGGGGCTCACCTGAAGCAGGGGCTCTTGCTCACCTGAAGCAGGGCTCATGTTCATCCGATGAGGGCTCACGTTTACCCGATGCAGGGCTCAAACTCACGAACCATGAGATCATGCATGATCTGGGCAGAAGGCAGATGCTTAACTGACTGAGCAACCCAGGTGCCCCTATAATAGATTTTTTTTTTTATAATGTTTATTTATTTATTTTGAGAGAGACCGAGTACAAGCTGGGAAGGACCAGAGAGAGAGGGAGACACAGAATCCGAAGCACGCTCCGGGCTGTCAGCGCACAGCCCAACACAGGGCTCAATCTCATGAACTGTGAACTCATGACCTGAGCCAAGATCAAGAGTTGGACACTTATGGGTGCCTGCGTGGCTCAGGTGATGAGCTCACAGTTCGTGAGTTCAAGCCCCACGTCGGGCTCTGTGCTGACAGCTCAGAGCCTGGAGCCTGCTTCAGATTCTGTGTCTCCCTTTCTCTGCCCCTCCCCTACTCATGCTTTCTCTCTCTCTCAAATAAAATAAACATTTAAAAAACTTAAAAAAAAAAAAGAGTTGGACACTTAACCGATTGAGCCACCCAGGAGCCCCTGCCTGCAGTAGTTTCAAAACATGTCCCCAAATTCTCTGAGATTCTTCCTGTTAAGAGATAGCAGCTAGGTCCCTTTCCGCTTGAATCTTGGTAGGTTGTGACTACTTTTCCCAATGGAATATGGCAAGTGAGGCAATGTAACTTCTGTTGATAGGTATAAAAGATCACACAGCTCCTTCCTAGTTCTCTTGGATACTCCACCTTGGTAGGCTCTCTTGTGAGAACACTTCCTCTCAGAACCCAGACGCCATGCTGCGAAAAGCCCAAGCCGCATGGAGAGGCCATGCGTAGGTGCTCCAGGTAGCAGTCCTAGCAGAGCCAGTTTTCAAGTGATCCCAATCTTGGTGCCAGGCCTGTGCGTGAAGAACCCTCCAGATGATTCCAGTTCCCAGCAGTTCGAGTCACGCCTAGCCATTTGTGTCTTCCCAGCTGAGACTCCAGACACCGTGAAACACAGACCGGTTATCCTTGCTGTCACTTGTCCAATTCTTGATCCGTGGAATCCGTCCGTAAGCATGATGATATAGCTTTCTTTTATTCCATTGAGTTTTGGGTTGGCTTGTTACACGGCACTGGAACATACCCTTTCTACCCAGCTCTCTCTAGAGTTGTCTATTCTCATTATCTCTATTTTTTTTAATCCCCTACTTATTCCTCTTATCTGGATTTTACTCCTTTCTTTCAAGTTTAAGTCTCTGAAGTCAATGATCTCGAAGTTATTAAATCTAATAGACACTTTCCTAGACAGGGTTGTTTTTTTTTTTAAGCTCATTTATTTATTTTGAGAGAAACAGAGCACAAGGTGGGTAGGGGCAGAGAAAGAAGGAGACAGACTTCCAAGCAGGCTCCACACTGTCAGCGCAGAGTCTGACTTGGGGCCCAAACTCACAAACCGTGAGATCGCGACCTGAGCCGAGATCAAGAGTTGGACGCCTATGCGACTGAGCCACCCAGGCGCCCCTCTCTTAGACTGCTAAGAGAAGTATTTAACACTATTGTTTAGTTCTTCATTTTTGAGTTACTCCTCTCCTAGTTTCTATGACACCACGCTATCCCAGGCCTTTTCCTTCCTTTCTAGTTGCTTCTTGGTGTCGTTTGCAATTTCATCTTCCTCTAACC
Organism: Herpailurus yagouaroundi; assembly: GCF_014898765.1. Lineage (NCBI taxonomy): Eukaryota > Metazoa > Chordata > Mammalia > Carnivora > Felidae > Herpailurus > Herpailurus yagouaroundi. Next base: position 24,672,976 of record NW_024412388.1, read on the forward strand.
AGCCATTGGGTGATGAAGCGGCTGCAGGTTGGTTCTAAGTCTTCTTCTTCTCTTCTCAACTTTGTATTCTCTCTCTATCCAGATCCATGGTTCTAATTCCCATCCATGTGACATCAGTGACAACACTTTATCCCTAACTATTGTATCTAGTAAGCTCTATGCCCTATGTCCAGATGCCTTCTTAACATTTTGTACCAGTCAGGGTTCTTAGTTGCACACAGACTGGCCTTGGCTGATTTAAGCAGAAATGAATGGATTAAAAGTTCCCAGAGTTCCAGGCAGAGCAGAGCACAGGGGCTGGAGTCTACACTAAGCAGGCAGAGACAATAGCCAAATCATACCACAGGGCTGGCCTGGTGAGGATACCAACAACTGCTCTCAGCAAGCAGAGACATGGCAGCTGGCACCACTGAGAGCACTAACCTTGGATAATGTGGATGCTGCCACTAACAGTCCTGCCACGACAACACCTGGAGATACTACCTTGCTGTAGCTGTTACCACTGCACGGAAAGCTTCTTTGAGGTTCCTGCTTCTTGGTGTCATAGCTCCCTCTTCAAAGTCCCTGGTGCATGCATCTGATTATCAAAGTGTAGTCCATGGGCATTGTCCTAGCTGCAGGGATTCTGGGAGAGCAAGACACTGGCACTTCCAGATTCTATTGCAGACGGCAGAATCTACCTCTCACCAATTAATCATAACGTAAGGAATTCTCCAAATATATAAACAAGTTTCAGAAGCTAGGAGGGGGAAAGAAGGTGAGGGGAAAAAAATTCCCATTTCTTCTTCCTTGGAACAGAGTTTATCACCCACCTGACGTGCTCTCTTGAGGAACAAGTTTGTAGAATGCCTTTGCATGTTTTAATGAACGAAGGCTGAAATAAAACCTTTTGCTATAAAAATGCCCAGGTCTTTCTTGGCGAGTTCTCAATGGGGATGCTTGCAGAGTACTTTGAGTACATCCAACCCTCCTTTTTGAACATGTTTCCGTTTACCTGTTCAGAATGTGAGGATATGCAGCTAAATAGCAAAACACCTCTAGAGTAATAGGTTAGTGACGTTAAGAGTTGGTTGTGGATATTCTGTATCCCTCTCATAGAACATATGATCTTCAAAATGCATAGCTAATTGTTGTTGGAACCAAGGCAATAAACTTTGCCTGATATGACTATCACGTAGGAGAGGAAGCCATCGAAAAACTAAAGGTTTTGACATTTCCCCCCCAGTTTTATTACATCATGGTGCTTTTCAGTACCTGACCCAGCATAAGGAACTAGAAACTAATCTACAGAATTCGTGTTTCTGCAGAAATCATTATTTCTGCAGTTGCAGTGAAAATTCAGTGATTTAAGATTTTTAGCAAATATTTAACCTGTTTGTACTTAGGGTCATAAATACGTCCTCGGAAAGTCTTGATGTCCAATGAATCTTTGTATTGGAAAACACAAAACCTGCTATTTTTACTACTTTTATATTTTCTCTGAACTTAAGAGAGATTTTCTCATATCTCAGACTCTCTGGGTTTTCCCCTTCAAATAAAATGCTTGCGACCTGTAGAGGTTTAGAAAAGGTTATCCCCGACCCAAACGAGTGCCTCAATAAAGGGTAAAATTCCGTGGAAATCGCTTATATTTGACGTTGCTAAACTTAAGTACAATAATGTCACATGTACTTATACAGTAATTGTGGGCACGCCTAAATCCCTCCCTCTTTCCTAAACCAAATTCTCCAGATCCTAGAAATCCAGCCCTTCTGCCCTCCGGAGGCGCCTTTCTCAACGTAAAGTACAATTTTAAAATTTAAGCTCCTGCCTAAATAATGGTTCTGTAGTCAACTGCCAGGGAACCTGGGCACCCCAGAGCCTCTGGAGGGTGCAGCGGGGTGTAGGCTAGGGCAGGGGGAGTGGGCGAAGCTGCTGGTTGGTGCCTGAAATCTGTGCGTTGCCCCTTTAATTGTGTCCCCAGCCCTCGGGCGTTTCTGTCCAACGCCCACGTCAGCAAATACCTTTTGTTTCTCTCACGTTGGGGCTACTTGTTTTAGGGCGCAAAGGAGCGGCTTCGAAAGTGGGTATTTCCCCTGCCGAAGACCAGGAATCCTCCCCGAGCCAGCGCGCGCGACCCGCCGGTGCGCCGCGGCCCGCGGTAAGTGGCTGCGCGCGGCGCGGGCGGAGGGCGGGCGGGGCGTCGGGG